>NC_051318.1:39721826-40372326 GCF_015220235.1 Choloepus didactylus
TATTGTCAAATTATTAATTAACTAAAAAAGGGTGAAGATGTTTACTCAATTTAAAGCATTCTTTCTATTGAGAGATTATTTTATATTCCGAAGAAGGAAAGTATATGGGCTGACTGAAAGCTTACTGTATACATTGGTAAAATTTTTTTAAATGTTTCTAGCACATTCTTCTTTTAAGACACTTAAATTCTCATGTCAGAAAACTTTCTAATGTTTCAAAACACCTACTTTTTGCAATGGGTTTGAGCAAGACTATTTCAGATTATGCAGGAATATTGCTAAAAAACCATGGAAACAAACAAATAGAAAACCAGATCATAGAAACAAATCTTCATTAAACAGTCATCTTTGTTTTTATAGTTCCTTTATTGAAACTAGAGAAGATCTGTTTTAATGCTTTCCTCAATTTTAGTTTAATTCTTCAAAGTAAAACATGTTCATGATTTTAAAAGACAAATTTTTCTAGAGACTTACAAAGAAAACAGATCCTCTGCCCCCTTCCTTTTTAACCCCTTGTAAAATCTTTTGGCTGTTTCTTCAGGAATTTGCCTCGTGGTTTTAAATAATCTCTCAGTGGTACTTCTTCATTTTTTAAAGTTTAGATATCTATGGATTCTTATCATGATAGATGGAAATTTAGTTCTCCACTACTACCAGCCCTCTCCCCCAATTTTCCCAACATAGCTATATCCTTGAATCAATATTCATGGTTTACCTAATTATGACTTACAAATATTGCTTAGAGGTGAGCTACATTGTGTATCATTATTATGTTTCTTTGCTTGCACATCTTTTTGTTTTCTTGTAGTAAATAAATGCCTTATTTAAATTTTTTTGCTTGTTGAATTTGCTCTGTCTCTATTGCTAATTTGTCTTCAAACTCTTCATCAGAACAGTAAAACTCCTACAGCTAAACATAATTTTTCCTCTTGGAATCATCCCTCCTGGATTCCTGTTCTTTTGCTTTTATCTGGAAGAGCCGAGCAGCTCTGTCCCGTGACATGCATACACATATCTTGGTGAATTTCTTTCCCACTCTCCTTTGCCATATACTGTGTTTCTTGGATTCCTTGTCTTCTCTGTCGGTGCACTCTCTTGTTTTGGGTGAGAACACCCCCTCTCACCCTGGAGCTTCTTGAGAAAGGGCACATAAGAAGTAAAAATTGTGAGACCTCGCATATATACACAAATAATATTTTTCTACCTTTACTCTTGTTTTCCAGGTTGGCCGAATGAGGAATTCTGTGATAGAGTAATTTTCCTTCAGAACTTTGAAGGCATGCCTTCACTGCGTTCTAGCTTTCAGTGTTGCTAAAGAGAAATCCAATACCGTTTGGATCCCTGGTGCTCTGTTGGTGACCAATTTTATTTTTCTCTTTGTTAGCTTTATTTATCTTTCTTTTATATTTTAATCCCTGTTGTTATGAAATTTTCAGATGACATGGCTTGCTAAGGTTGAGTTTTCTTCGTTATGTTGGGTACTAAATGACCCCTTTTAATTGGCAAACCCCTGTCCTTCATCTTTGGAATTTTTTTAAATACCCTGTCCTCTATTTTCTTCTTTACTTCTAAAATTCTTGATACTTGGATATTGAATTATCAGTTAGGAATGTGTTCAGACTACTCATAAACAAGAGTTTAAAAATTGGGGTTTGTCTCTTGTAGCAAGAATTGTGAAAAGAAGCAATTGGTGACATGAATTCAATGGCTCAAAGATGACCAGGACATGTTTGTATATTCTTGGACTTGTCTTCATCTGTGTCACATTATTGATAAAAGGTGACTAAGGGCATTATGTCTGCTTTCCATGCTGGAAAGGGGGAAGGGAAAATAGGTAAAGAGCCTTGCTGGCAAAATCTATCTCCTTTCATCTGAAAATTAAAATTAAAATACTTTATAGACAGCCTCATCATCCATCTATATTTATGGATGGCAGACTTCCATCTATATATCTTTGGCCAAAAGAGCACCATATTACCTTCACTGGCCCAATCCAGTGGCCAAAGCAAATGAGATTACCATTTCTGATTAAGGTCAATTACAGTTCCTCCTCTGGGTTGGATTGGAATCTGTGTGCAGTGTGGGGATTATCAATAGTGGTCTACACTGTCAGGTGAGGAACTAACTCTTTCATCTGGGGACACCCAGCAGTGAATATATGTAGGTTTTTTTTTGGAGGGTTACAAATTTCTTCAATACTGAAAGAAATGGGCACATCCAGGAACAGCAAGAGAATGGTGATGGAGAGAAGGAAAGAGTGTGATGACATTGGGCCAGAGATACGAGCAAGGGAAAGCTCACACAGGACCTCCTGCTGGGAGATTATGGAACTACAAAAACCACGCAGCAGAACATCCCTGTCCTTGGCGGGCTTGTGCTCTATCTGGAGGATCCTTTATGAATTGGAGAAATCCTGATGAAATGTAGTGACAAAAAAAAATTACAGTCCATGTTCCTAATTGCATTATTTTCTATTTAATAGTCCTCAAAGAAAGGAAATGTTTCTGACTTATAGTCACCAAAATACAGCGACTCTTTTCAAAGGCCCATTAGAGGTGATAATGAATTCTTCTAAGACCCGTAATTGTGGATCAGCAGGATGGGCAAGTATTCAAGGCAATTCTGAAGGCCTAGTGGTTGGCACGAAAGCCTGTAAGGTTCAATCCCAAGTATTAAGGGAATCATTTTATCAGAGCTCCCTCTTTATCCCTTAAGAGAATTGATCCATACTCTTGACGGTGTGCAAGGGCTATCTATTTGAAATACGTTTGAGGTGCTGCAGAGCTGCCGTTTAGCCTTGGAGAGATTGCCTCCAGACTCCTTTCACATGAGAGAAAAATAAATGATCTATTTTAGACCATAGTTATTTTTGTTTTTATAATTTACTCTAGTCCCATGTGGTACACTATGCAAGTCAAGCATTTCCTTAGCTGGTGAATGGCAAGCATTTTATGTATTTCAATATATACGGGTAAAATAATTAAAATTTTCTGAAAATATAAGATTAGAAACAGGGAAATTTACTTTGGAACCAAATCATCAGTTTAGTAATACAATTCCAGATTTAAGGGAAATATTGAGAGCTTCAATTTCATGATATGCTAAAATTTAGTAAGACCTATTTACTCTTTGTTAGAGGATTTACAAATAGATTTTTTTAAAAGGAAGCAAAAAAAAGAACTCTACATTCCAGCAAATAAGCATTAGCAGAACAAGGATTTTCATCTGTTCTATTTAATAATGTTTTCCAAGCATCTGGCTTAAAGTGAACATTCAGTAAATATTTTTTGAATAAATGAATGCACATATGTAGAAGTGCCAAATAATCAACAGAAGAAGTGGAAGTTAGGCTTCATAGCTACACTAGTATATATTTTGTTATTATATGTCTAAATCTATATACATGGATAGATAATGAACATATATCCATGTTTTCTATAACCTTATTTTTAGTTAACATTTTATGTATTTTTAAGGTGAATAAAATGTGGGTTGAATTTCATCAGGGGTGGGGCACTTGGTGGATAAAAAAGCAGTATGAGCAAATGTCTGCTCAGTAGTTTGCAGTGTCGTGGATCCTTGTAAGTTCCTGGGATTTATTCTCTAGGTACTGGGCTAGGGGACGCAGGGAAAGGTTTAACTGGAAAAAAGATCCGACCAGATTTACATTTCAGATAGATGTGACTGATGGCCCTGTCACAGGTGAGTTCAAAGGAGACCAGGGGACCAAGAGAGGACCCATTCAATAGAAGCTGCAGTAAAGACACAGAGAAGAGGAATAGGTTTGAGAAATATTTGGAGGGTAATCCAAAAGACTTAGTGGTTGATTGTAGGGTCGGGGTGAAGGGCAGGAAGGTGTCAAGATTCCCGGGCAGCTAGATGGGTTGTAGGACTTTTCGTTGAGACAAGGAATAAAGGAAAAGGTTGGGGGTGAGAATAAGATAGTGAGTTAAATTTCACACATTTTCTTTGAGATGCCTATGGGGCAGACAGTTGGAGATGTTTAGCAGATGGCTAGATAAACAAATGTAAACTTTGTTTTAGAGGTTTTCTATACATATATGGATGAAAGTTGAACGCATACACATTCATGTGTGCGCACACATATCCTTATCCATAGCTACATGTAACTACATGTCTATATATGAAGATGTAGTTTATGTTATATACATATATAAACTGATAAATGTTTCATACAACCTTATATGAGTTATCTGTTTAAATATTGAATTCTTACATATGAAATAGAAATAACTATATAACTGTAGCTATATCTGCATGTTTATATTTCATAGATAAGGCATACATATCTATGAAAGGCCATAATAGCTGCCAACATATGCTAGATGGTTAATTCTGGGAAGTCACAGGGGTGAGAAGCTTTTTACATCATATTATAAAATGCTTAAATTCAATATGCTGCAAAACTCTTACATTAAACACACATATAAAAGATAAATACATATAAAAATAAGGAAATAAAGAAGGGAGGAAGACTGCAAAGCCATCTGATGCAGTGACTTAGTTAGGTAATGTAAGAATGTGAACACAGGCCAAAGGTTTTATAAGCAAATACAGTAGGGCTTTCACTCACACATGGTGACTCCAGGATTCTACAATCTGGACCAGGGTAAAACTGGTAAGCAAGTTTTGGTTGCCATATTGTGCAAATTATTTTTAAATTATTAAAAAAACAAGTGATTTTCAAAAACATATTCTTTCCCTAACAAGCACATTTTCTGTATTTGAGAGAGGGCCAAAGTTACAGTCAACTTCTAAGGGAAAATGGGGGAAACCTTTTTTTATGAAACTAGAGACAAAGTGCTTTAAAACCTGCCCTCTCTCTCTCTTTGAAGCTTTACTTGCCACGGGCGGGAGACAAAGAAAGATTATGTTATACCGCCACCTTGTGGCTGTGGTATGTAACATTAGGTTAAAGAGCTAAAATCCGTATTTGAACTACATATATTCTTGTTTTTCAGTCTTAACCTCAAATTCCCTATCCAAGTCACCCCCTCTCCACCAAATCCTTTACCTGAAACACACAACACACACACACAATAACAGCCTTAGTAATTGTTAATAACCTCACTTATCTGTGGCTTTTCCAATTTTCAGTGGGTTAAGATTTATGCTTCAACCAGATTAGAATTTGGAATATAAAATTCAAAAGATGATTGTATAAAAATGTAGCTTAAGAGGGGTGACAATGTGATTGGGAAAACCATGTGGATCATACTCCCCGTCGTCCAGTGTATTGATGGATGAGTAGAAAAACGGGGGCAAAAAAAAAAAAAAAAAAAAAGGCACCCAGTGTTCTTTTTTACTTTAACTGTTCTTTTTCACTTTAATTTTTATTTTTATTACTTTTGTGTGTGTGGTAATGAAAATGTTCAAAAATTAATTTTGGCGATGGACGCACAACTATATCGTGGTACTGTGAACAATTGATTGTACGCTTTGTATGACTGCATGGTATGTGAATGTATCTCAATAAAATTGAAAATAAAATAAAATAAAATAAAAGGTCACCAAAGGCAACACCTCTTCTCCACAATGTTTTTTTCTCATTCCCCCTCTCCCTTTTCAAATGTGTGGTACTTAACCAGTTGAGTTTTGGAGCATTTGAAATTGTTATGTTCTCAAAGGCTGAAACCTTGACTCACATCAAATTTTTGTATGGGTAGCCATGTACATGCTTTGAAAAGTAAATGCATTTTCAACTCTTTAAGCATTTACCAACTACTGTGCAAAGCAGGCAACTCTCAACCCTTCTCTGTACCTCAGCGTCACTCCCTCATGGACTCCCACCCAGGGTGGTGACAGAGACAGCATGAGGGTCAGACACCACCTGGCTGGCAGATCATCAGAGTCAGTAGTCGTATGTCTACCATAACCTTTGATTGATATATTGAATAAAAATAAATATAGAATTAACCTTGTTACTGTGAGAATGACACCAGAGACTTTGAGATGCAGATCATTCAAAAGACCCAAGCATGAGCAGATATTTTGCTTAGAATCTCTGATGATAACTTTCCCAAATCAGCAAGGGTAGAGATAGTTGTTACTATTGAAAGCACTACTTTTTTTTTTTATATTAAATTCAGTTTTATTGAAATACATTCACACACCATACAATCATCATGGTATACAATCCACTGTCCACAGTACGATAACATAGTTATTGAAAGCACTACTTTAAAGCAGTGCTTCTCAATCAGGGGTACGGCTTGGTTTGTGTGGGTAGGGTCAGAGATAGGCAAGGTAATAATCAATACAATTTTATGCTTGAGAAAAACAAAATGATTGTTTTAAATAAATTACAGAAGAGTAAGCTTGAAAGGAAACTCTCTGCAATGTAGCTATCAATCTCTAGGAAAGGGGGAAGATGCTAAGGTTTTCATGTCTAACAAAATAAACCAAGGACTAAAACAATCATGAAACATTTATCTAAAGAATGAGGAAGCTTCCACCTACTTAAACTTCCTGATTTAAAAATTTTATTTGATTAGGTATGTATTAGATTGTAGGTTGGTGCCAGATCCTGAGAGAATATTTGCATCATAAAAATCATCCTTTATTCATACTTTCAGATTGCACAAGAAAGCATGTCGTTTCCTGTGTCAAAGCCTTAAAACTCTATTATATTTGTTTCTTGAGACAGAAACCATAACTCCTTAAAAGCCAAGGCTGTTATAAAAGGTGTTTTAAAGATATTTTCCACCTTTTTATTACCTTAAAAATAATAAATACCTAGTCTAAACAAATTCAGACATTGATAAAGAGGAAAAAGAAAGGAAAACTGGGTGGATAATTTTGCTCAATTCTATTAAAAACGCTGGGCCACTATATAATTTTAGGTGTACGTATGTGAGTAAAACACACTAGTGAAAAATTACTCAAGGGTAGAAATGCTGGTATAGGATGAGAATGTTAGACAAAATTTTAAAGTCCTTCCAGAGGCCAAGTAATCAAGAGGTGGGTAGCCAGGATACAAGAATGCTTTGCCCCTCTCTTGTCCATAAACAATGTAGATAGGCTTCTTAAGATTGGGCCATTTCTATTTCTTTATGTAATCCATAGGTTTAATGCTTATATTTACATATATTCAAAGGGTCTCTTTTTAAAATAACATTCACACACTGTTTATTGAGCACCTATTTCTATGTGCAAAAAATTAAGCTAAATATTCATTTGAGAATTGCCTAGACAATTACTCTACCCTTCTAGGGCTTAAGAGCTAATGGAGGAAAAAGAGGATTTAAAAAACATTATACTCATACATACATACACATGCACATATATATCCATACATATATATTTATACATATATAAAAATATGCTCATGCAATGTGTATATATATTTATACAAGTATAAATAAATGCATATATATGTCATATGTATGTGTATATTTGTGTTTGTGTTTATATATGTGCCTTGGGTTGTATGGGGAATTTTGTATTGATATATAACACAATTTGGGATTAGTGCCATGAAGGAAATAAATAAGAAGCAGTGATAGAGAATAATGGGGGGATGCTTTAGATAGGGTGTTCAGGGAGGGACTATTTGAGGACATGATAGTTGGAACACAACCTGAAGGAAATGGCACCAGCCATGTGCAAGCACGCCAGGCAGGGGACACTATGCCATGCATGAAGGACTCATGTCTAAGCCAGTGTGGCTGGAGAACAGTGGCGGGGGAGAGTCGCCACAAGAAGTTGGAGAGTAGGCAAAGGACAGAACTTGCAAGACTTGGTAGTCCAATGGGAAACAATGGATTTTATTCAAAGTTCAATGAGAGGCCATTAAGTGGCTTTAAACAAGGGAGTGACAAGATGAGATATATGTTTTTAAAAAGAATATTCTTGAGATAAATGGAAAGTAGATGGGATAGCATAATGACTATCATGGTAAGAGTTCTTAAAACTCCGACTGCTAGATTGAGCGGGCATTTTGTCCAGATCACTGAAGCTACTCTATAACTTAGGGTGAAATATCCAAAATGTCCCTGGGAGGGAAGAATTTTCTCCAGGTGGTCTCAACTTGCCTTTTACTTGCCTTGAAGGAGCACTCCCAGCCTGGTTGCTTAGCCCTAAGAGTATCATCTCTACAGAGGAAAACAATCCTTATTTTTCTGGCATAGAGATGCCGAATATCACTAAATCTCACTCTTCCTTTTAGGTGAAAAAGTTAAGAAAAGTCTTTGGGTCAAGCTTGTTATTTTTCAAGAAGGTAGACTATGATGCTATACATTTTGTTAAATTGTTGGCAGGGAGCAGAGGAAAGAAGAATTAGAAGTTTAATGATTTTTTAAATTAATTTTTACTTACCTAATTTATTGAATATTGCCATACCTCCTTCTCTGCTTCTAAAATAAAAGTCAGACCCTCTTTTCAGGGTCAGAGCCTGAATTTCCTGATTTACCCACGGGATACTCCTCGTATGTTTTCTATGGTCCAGGGAGCTTTATTTAATTTTTTTTTTTCTTTATTAGAGAAGTTGTGGATTTACAGAACAATCATGCATAAAATACAGGATTCCCATATAGTACCCTGTTGTTAATACCTTGCATTGGCATGGAACATTTGTTACAATTGATAATAGCAAATTTTTCTAATTCTAATATTAAATATAGTCCATGGCATAAGTCCATGGTTTCACTGTTTGGATAGTGTAGTTCCATGGATGTTTAAAAATTTTTTAAAATTTTTTATTCTTTTAACATACAACACAATCTAACATATCCTTTTAAAATCTAACATAGCCTTTTTAAATCACCTTCATATATTTATCAATCTAACATATTATTCTAACATATCCTTTTTGAATCACCTTCAGATATATATTTTATTTCAGTGCTGTTAATTATGTTCACAATATTGTGCTATTATCACCATCATCCATTACCAAAACATTTCCGTCATTCCAAACAGGAACCCTGTACATTTTAAGCCTTAACTTCCCATACCTTGTTCCCACCCCGTCCCTTGGTAACCTATATTCTAGATTCTGACTCTATGAGTTTGCTTGTTCTAATTTTTTCAAATCAGTGAGATCATATAATATGTGTCCTTTTGAGTCTGACTTATTTCATTCAACATGATGTCTTCAAGGTTCATCTATGAAGTCCAAGTTTCATCCAAGTTTCATTCATGTATCATACATGTCGTTGCATGTATCAGGATTTCATTTCTCTTTATGGATGAATAATATGCCATTGTATGTATATACCACATTTTATTTATCTCTTCATCAGTTGATGGACGCTTGGGTTGCTTCCATCTTTTGGAAATAGCGAATAATGCCACTATAAACATTAGTGTGCAAATATCTGTTCGAGTCCCTGCTGTCAATTCTTTGGGGTAGATACCTAGTAGAGGGATTACCACTCTGAGGAACTGCCACGCTGTCTTCCACAGCAGCTGCACCATTTTGCATTCCCACCAGCAATGAACAAGTATTCCTATTTCTCCACATCCTCTCCAACACTCTCTGTTTTCTGTTTTTTAATAGCAACTATTCTAATGTGAGTGAATGGTTTTCAACTGGCAAAAATTTTGTTCCCAAGGGGATACTGGCAATGTCTGGAGACATTTTTGATTGTCATAACTGGAGGGTGCTAATGGCATCTAGTTTGTAGAGGCCAGGAATGCTGCTAAACATCTTATAATGGGCAGGATAGCCCCTTCCCACAAATAATTATCTGTCCCAAATATCAAGTGTTGAGGCTAAGATCATTACTTAAGGCTATAGACAATTTTCCTCTGAATACAAATTCAGTGTCAGCTTCCATATTTTATTTACACATAACAATGAATCCTCACAGGCAATATTTGCTTATCATTCCTGACCTGGAGGTAGAGTTATTGGAGTGTTATTGGTAATGAAACTGGGATGAGCCTCTACCTAGTAAAGAACGTTTCCCGATTTCTCTCTCCCAGACCATATAAAATGCCTTTACCCCTTTGCTCCATCTACACAGATTGTCTTCAAGGTGGGGAGTTCACATCAAATTCAAAAATTTCCCTGTGTTTTCTCTACTAACTGGGCCTTTTATTAACTGCAACACTATTTAACACAGATTCTGATCCACCAAGACAACTAGTTTTTATTTTAGAACGCAATTATATGTTAATAAATTTGAAATATATTGTTCCTATAAGTTTTAAGGTGTGGGAAGGGGCAGCTGCCTGATATTATTTCTATCTACCATATTTTCTTGGAAGGTAACTATGTAACTGTACTGCAATTGACCTATTGTGTCTGCTGGAAACTTACGGTTGGTAAAATGTCTGAGGACTTGAAAAGTACAAAATTGTCATTGTCGTAAAATCCAGAAAAGGATTAGTGTGTACACTAAGGAATTATTTATCTCTTGGATTTAAATAGTACTAGGAAAATCACTGAAAAACAAAAAACAAAAAAAGATTTAAAGAACCCAATAGACAGCAAGAGAAGTATGGCTCCGTAAGTGTTGACTGGCGGCTTTTATTTCTAATTGAATCATAATAATTGGTCTGATAAATCTAATAGCTGTTTATTTTAACCTCATCAGTGTTTCTGATTTTGCCCCATAGCATATATATGACTAACTTGCTGATAAGCAATGAATACGTTCTATCAGAGAACCGTACATTGACTCATGTTACATTTATTGAGCACCGGTTGCGGCACTCTGAGCAGTGAGGAATAAGTCACAGACTCTGCCATCAAGTAACTGACCTTCCCATGGAGAAAACTGACAAGTAATCAGGCAATTACATTACAGGGTTAAATGCAGTATTACAAGCGTGCGCAATGCAGCATGGGAAGAGCTGTCTCTCGTAAACTGTTGGTAAATCACCTGCCCCAATTCAGTAAATGAATTATGGAACAAAAACAACAAAAAGAGATGATAGGATATTTTCGAAGGAAAAAGAAAATTGTACAAAGGCCACCATCCTATTTTCTGCTTTGCCAGCAGAGTTTGCACGTTCCTGCTGCCTTCAGGGTAAGGGAAGCGTCCAGGGTCGTGTCCGGTTCACCTCTGCATCCCCAGTGCCCAGAAGAGGTGCTCGGGATGTTTCTGCCCCAGCCTTGATTCCATTGCGCTTGGTCCCAGCTGCCAAGGCAGGACCTCGGGCTACTGCGGAGTCTTCCCCAACCATGTCCAGGAACTACCAGAGGGTGTTTATCATTCGTGATCACAAACGACTTCTGTTCACTCCCACCCTGCGGCCAGGGTTTTTGTTTTCTAGCCTTTGCGCTCCAGTTGAGTCTTGTTGACTACGTGAGTGAGAAAGGCACCGTGTGGATTATGGAGAGCTGCATCCACCACATCCCTCAGCCTCGGGCACCCTGAAGGTTATCAGAATGACCCCAGGTTGTCTGAATCCACTGAGTTCTGTGAAGAAGTAGGGAGGCAGATTCTCTCCCCTATTGCATGATTTTTCGTATTCCTGACAAAGCAATGCTGTTGATGCCCAGTGCCTTACAGAGATTTTAAAGTAGCTCTCTTGCTCTCCATCGTCTTTCTCTCCAGTCAGCTCTAAACAGTCAGTGCTAAGAGGCAACAGTGACATCTGCTGATAAAGGGAAACACTTTCAGCCACAACTAAAAATTTTTTTCCAGCATTAATGAAATTTCAGTTAGGTCAAGACTATATACCAACTAATAGGAAAAGATCTAATCCCTACTCGATGAGCATTATTTTGTTTGTTCAAAGATTGTACTGTGCTGAGTGTACATGATTTACTATCTGAGTAACACACAGAGGAGATCCTTACCAAAATGGGTGAGCAGGACAGGGAACTGCCAAGTGGATCCTAAATTCCTGGAATGCTTATAACATTTTTATAATTAAAAAATATTTATCTTGCCGATTGTTTTGGCATTATGTAGAGCAAGTTTCAACCTATTCTACAACCAGTGCTACAAAGACGCAAAACCAACCATCAACCCACAAACCTGTACTGCACTCAGCCGTGGAGGCACAGCATTGAAGTTAGACATGGACTCTAGAGCTATAGAGCTTGGATTCATATCCCAACTTTGCCACTTAACAGCTATGACCTTGGGCAAATAAATGATTTCCCTGTGACTTAGCTTCCTTATCTGTAAAGTGAGAATAAAGAGAATAATATCTCGTATTTGTTGTGATGATCAAATGTGCTAGTGCTTAGTATTATATGAGTTTTAAGTATTATTATTGTGTCTAGATAGTGTTTTGAAACGTTTCATATTAATCCTGAATGATAGGATAAGTGGTAAGTGTGAAGCAAATAAAATAAAGAACTTTAGAAATATCAGATGTTTCATCATAGTCAACAAGAAAGCAAAACAACTCTGCCAGGCAACCCCCAAATTTATAAGCCCCCTTGATTTTCTGTTTTTGTAATTTGCATCATTTGCATTAAACAGAGTTCTCTGTCCTTTTAGGATTCCAAATGAATTATTTTATTTTATAATTTAAAAAGTTTTATATTTTAAATACTAACAGATATTAAATCCTAAATTAAATATAACCAGATCCTCAAGACCAGCATGTATTAAATGACATCATTTGAATTACATTAATCAAAGCTTAAGTGTATTTTAAAACAATGACAAGCATAACAACAGGAAGAGTTGCCCTGGGGGCAGTACAATGCTGCATACACTCCTTTGTTGTTTTAAAGAAGAGGTTGGCACACCGCCTGGGGCCATATCTATGTCAGAGCTACGCAGATTCACAGGGAAACAGAGAAGTTTCTCGTCAACTCTTTTTTTTTTTAAATCAACAATATGGAGACATTTTTAGTATTCATAAGTTTTTTCCAAACATATGCACAAGCAGAATTATTAGAATTCCATTCTCCATATTGCACAATGGAGTAAATCAGTTCAGTTTCAACATCACATTGAAAGATGAAACTCACAAAAAAGGGCAAAAACGGATGACATTTTGCACTTAAGTGCCTTCAAACACATTTCAGGTCCAAAACAGGCAGCCCTAGCGTGTGCCCTATCAAAAAGTTCAAACACAGCATTTTAAAGTGCTCCAAGGACATACTTGAGCAACTAATCGATAAACTGAAGTTAATCCAATTTCTAACATATTTGGATAAAAGTATCGAAATTAAGGACTTGGTGATTGATTTATTTATTTATCTATTTATTTTTGCTCTAAATATGAAATAATGTCTATGAATTTGAACGTAATTTCAGGGTAAAATATCAAAGCATATGAGTTTGTTGTCTGTTTTTAATTAGACTCGTTATCAAGTGGGGAAAAAAGACACAGGTAACTGCAGCTAGGACCCATCTATGACAGGAAACTCAACATCAAATCACCCCTAGTAGTCACTGCTTCATGCAGCAGAAAACCTCTCTCTTGGGTTTTTTCAATATATTCAATGGTCAGTAAAAATAGAACAATTTGTAAAAATTTTTAAAAGCAAGCAAAAATATTACTGGGTGAGGTGTTCCACCGAGCACAGGTTGCCAGTTCCCTTGCTCATTCTGGCTAACCCTAAAGTCCCCAGAAGAGAGATGGGAGATTGATAGAAGATGCAAAGACACAAAATGCAGAATTAAAAGAGAGAGATAACTAAGAATATACCTGAAATTTTAAAATTCTATATGTATATATGTGTGTGCATATATGGAATATGTATATATTCTACATATCTATTAGGCATATATCTATACTCTATATATGTTAATATATTCTATATGTGCTATATAACACACATACACATATAACACACAACTAAATCATCATATATTTAAAAACCTAGAAGAAAAAGATACATTTCTGGTAAAATAATTTTTAAAAATTGGCACCAGAAGAAATTGAAATAGACAACAGGAATGAACCAAAACCACTTTAAAAAATTGACATAATAATGACTGAAAGTGCCAGGCCAAAAAGATTGTACAGGTGCATCCTACCAAGCTTTTAAGAACTTAAAAGCCTTTTACTCACTGTCATCTACACATAAAAGTCAAGTGTTCTTTTCACTATGGCCGTGCAGCCATTCTTGAACCTCCACAAGTAATAACAAACCATATAAATTATAACCTTTTGGAAGGATTACCCCAATTTTCTCTACAACTTGTCTCCTAGAATCTGACTGATGCATCGCGGTCTGAGGGCCTGGGCTAATGTTTCCTTTACCCAGACCTGCTTCAGTTGAAGCAGCAAGTCCTGGGCCCCAACTGGGTTAGGGCTCCTGACCCATCCAAAATCAATAGATGAGACCACAGCTTTCGGCACCCAACAAGAGCTATCAGGTATAGTCATTCATCTACAGAAAAACATGCCAAGAAGTTTCTTAAAAGGGAGGATTCGTGGAATCTAATAATTTCAATAAACCACACTTATGTACAATACCAGTTAAGCCCAGCTTTCAAAACATACAGCAGCAAGAATCTCCCATCAACCTTGAGACTGTGGGCATTCTTGCTAATTCATAGGTGGATCAATGCAGAAAATCTTCAGGTGATCTTTCTATAAAGCACACATGTCAGCTAAATCTACTTTCACACTTTGGCCCACAAAAGATGTGTCTCCAAATATTGTCTGAAGCTGGCATCTTATTGAAGATACGTATTTGACCCGAATTCTTCTAGATCTGTGAGATAGCAATGTGTTATTACTATCCACTAAGATGGCTTTGAAGTTATAAACATTTACTTATTCACACCACAAACTTTTCTATGGCCAGCTGTAAACTAGACAGAGTTCTAAATGTCAGGAAGAAAATGATGAACAAGACAGCCTTGCTTTTATGGAATTTATATTCTAAGGAGAGAAGACAAACAAGGAACAAATACAGTAATATAATTTCAGATAAATAAATCGAAGAGAAGAAACAGGGTGACAGGATGGTGAGTCAATGGGGATGCGGTTAGATAGAATGATGTGGGAAGATTTCTTAGAGGAGTTGACGTTTGAACCAAAACTGAAAGTTAGTAAGTGCAAGTCTTGGGACGGTTAGAAGGAACGTATTCCAGATAGAGCTATCAGCATGCCTGAAAGTCCTAACTTGAAATGAACTTACCGTTGTTCTAGAACTATCAAGGAGTTAGTGTGCCTGTAGGTGTGGAATGAGGAGAGTGATAGGAAAAGAGTTCAGAGGTAGAGGAGGCACCAATCATGTAGGGCTGTGTGGGCCAACAAAATACTGCAAAAGATGAGTTTACTTTGTGTTCTAGTGCTAATCTGTTTTTTAAAAATTTACTATTACTTATAAATTATTACAAGGAAGAAATGGTTCTTAGTTTTGTTCCTAGTTTTAAGAGAATAGCATCGTCCTTTTATATGGATTGGTGTCATTACAGTTAGATGAGTGAGGTCCACGTGAAATAATTACCACAAGTTGGTGGGTAAATGTCAACCACTCATGACAAACTTAGTTAAATTTTTAGGTGAACAAACACAGTTTTCTACAACAAAACACTTACAAATGTGATTTACTTTACTAGACATTTTCAGCCTCAAGGACCCATGTCAATGGTCTCTGGATCTTTTAAGAAATTTTTCAAAATTACAGGAAAACTCCTTGACAGACAGATGGAACACATCCAATAAGGACATAAAAATAAATAAAGTGTTCACTTAAATTTCTAGGTAACTAGTATGTATATTAGCTCCGTTTATTATTATTTATCAAACAATACTGGTTGAGCGATTTATCTTCTCAAGCACCCGTCAACAGTCTCCCATTCTTTCAAGCTTTCTAACTGTAGAAGGAGGCCTATAGCTTCTTTCACTAACATTTTCTGAGTTAATAAATAGAAGGGGTTTATAACTTACTCTTCCTACGGAAGTTTGATTTTATTCTAAATGCAGTAGAAAGCCATAGGAGGTTTTGATGAAGGGGAAAGATATAATTCATACTTTCAAAACAACACTCTTTTTAAGCACTCTGGAAAAAGAGTGAAAGCTGGAAGACTTACTATGAGGCTATGGTTATTTTCTAGGTGTCAGATGACAATGACTTTCATTCGGGATATGGGAGACTGGTGGTGATAAATGATTGGATATGGGAAATATTTTAGAATTGGAGGCAACAGGACCTACTATTGAATTGGATTGGGGCCTGGAAGATACTGTAGTAAGAAAAGAACCAAGAATGACTTCTAGTTCTCGAGTTTGAGCAAATGGATGAATGCTGGCTTGATTAAATGAGATGGAGAGACTTTTGCAGGTGGGGGAACAGAGTTAAGAATTCTGTAAGTCATATGGAATTTAAAATGATCCATGAAACATCAAGATGGAAATAATCATTAGGTAGTTCATTAGTATTTGGTCATTAGAGGAGATTCCTGGGCAGATACAAATGTGGGAGTTACCAGCATATAGTTAATAATGAGACATGGGACTGAATGAGATTTTCTAGGGAGACAGTATAGAAAGAGAAGAAAAAGAAGATCGATCCCTGAGTCATTCCAGTATTTAAAGAGAAAATGGTAAGAGAATTGAAAAAAAGCTGCAGAGAAGAAGTGGCCAATTAGGGAGAAGGAATATTAGCAGAATATGACATCTCAGAAGGCAAATGCATAAACCGTAAGAAGTATATGTGCTAAAGGGATTAACCCTGGTCATGGGGGTCCATGTGTACAAATCGGCCCAGGCCATGTTATGGCGCACAGACACACTGCCCAACAAACATTTATTTCTCACTCACACTGCATGTGCGGTGTAGGTGGGCTGGTTGCTCTGCTCCTTGCAGTCACTTGGGGACCTGGGCTGGTGGAAGCTCTGTCTTGACATTTGCTTCCATGACTGACAGGGCAGGGAAATCATGCTGAGTCATACATTAGCTTTTAAATGACACAGGCCACTTCTGTTCATATTTATTGTGAAGTCATGGTCACAACTAACTTCAAAAGAGGTGAGGAAAGGCAATGCTACCCTGTGTCCAGACAGAAGGGTAAGTAGGGTACTTGTAAACCCTGCCAGTGACAGACACGCAGTAACTAGAAGCAGTAGAGCATGGCACTGTTCACAGCTGACATACATTTAGAGACCAGAAAGGATTTTAAAGAGGTCCCTAAAATGTATTTGCCTTTTCCCTGGGCAAAACTAGCAAGGATGCATGGCTTTCATCCATGTCTTGTCACAATGTTAGTAGAAAATAAGTATTGGCTAAAGGCTCCAGCGCTTTCTCTCTGGATACAGCTCAGAGGCTTACGCACACCACCACACTGCCTTAAGTGTGAATTCCCAGCCCACCACCTCTGTGACAGGGGCCAGTCAGGAGACTGATATTTTAACAGAGAAGTTAATAGAAGGAATGATAAACTGGGGGAAAGGTGATTACCAGATGGGTTAAAAGAAATCTTTCAGGTGTACATGGGTAACAACTGCAGAAGGCAGCTACCAACCAGATGACTGAGGGAAAAGTGAGGGTGGAAGGAATGCAGGAACTCTGAGGAGAGCCCTGCACTGCTGGGAGTCAGACCACGGGGCCAAGGACCCGTCTGCTGGAGCATCACACTGCCTTTCACTGAGAGAGCAAGAAACTCTAGGGAAGCTACCCGATTTGGAACGGAGAGAGCCACTGTCACTGCATTGAACTCTGCTGGGACCCAGTGCTGCCCATCCACTCAGAAGGAGAACACAAACAGGGCAAGAACAGTGCCGTCTTCCTCCTCCAGCCCTGCTGTCTTTCTCCAGTGTTGGCAGAGCCTAACTCAGGCTGGCAAAGGAGAAACGAGGTTTGTGGTGTCTCCAGCTCACAAAACAGGGCAATGAAGGGTGAGTTGGGAGCTGAAAGGCAAGAAAATAATAATTGGCACAACCTGTGTGATCTTGGGCAAGTTGAAAAACATCTGTGTTGTTCAGTTTCTCCACACATAAAATAGGGGGAATGATACTATGGCACCAAACAGGGGCTTTGTGAGAACAGCTTACTTTACTACCTGCAAAAAGAAAGCACGTAGTAAGATGCTCCTTGATGTGTTTAGTATTATCAACAAGAGCAGAAATGAAAGGAAACGTTACCTGATTCATGAGAAAGTTTATGGCATGTCCACCCTTCTTTCGGGGATATAACAGCATGATAAAATGTCAAATCTCATGAAATTTAAAGCCCCCGCTTCTGGAGATGAGGGAGGACATATTTGTAATCCCTACAAATTCATCTAACTGAAGGACTCTACGTTTGGAATAACTCCCAAGAAACATCCATATTAACATAAATCATGAATCCTTTCAGCATCACTACAACAAATTGGACTTGAGGAGGAAAACAGCAGCCAATAAAAACATGTAGGTTATATAACAAAACATCAACACTGCCAATACCAAAACATTGGGCTTCTTTACTTCTGTGAGAAAGTAACTTCTACTGCCTTTTACTGGTCTGGATTAGACATTTGATTTTCCAGATTACCTTTTTTTTTTTTTTTATTTAGAGAAATTGTAGGTTTACAGAAAAGTCATGCAGAAAATTGAGCTCCCATATACCCCCCCCCCACATGCAGTTTTCCCTATTATTAACAGTGTGGTAATTTTGTTGCAACTGATAAAAGAATATTAGTATAATTATACTATTAACCACTGTCCATAGTTTACATTAGGGTTCACTGTGTTGTAAGTCTTATGTTTCTCTTTAATTTTTATTCTAGTAACATATATTCACTCTAAAATTTCCCCTTTAACCACATTGTAGCATACAATTCAGTGGTATTAATCACATTCACAATGTTGTGCTACCATCACCACCATTCACTACCAAAATTTTCCATCACCTTGAACAGAAGCTTTGTACCAATTAAGAATTAATTCTCCATTCCACATCCCCACCTCAGCCCTTGGTAACATGCATTCTAGTTTCTGACTCTACGAATTTGCTTATTCTAATGATTTCATAACAGTGAGATCATACAATATTTGCCCTTTTGTGTCTAGCTTGTTTCCCCCAACATGATGTATTCAAAATTCATGCATGTTGTTGCAGGTAATCAGAACTTCATTCCTTTTAAAAGCAATATTCCATTGAATGTAGATACCACATTTTGTTTATCATTCATAGGTTGATGGACACTTGGGTTACTTCCATGTTTTGACAAATGTGAATAATGCTGCTAAGAACATAGGTGTGTAAACACCTGTTCGAGTCCCTGCTTTCAATCCTTTTGGTATATACTTAGAAGTGGGATTGCCGGGTCATATGGTAATTCTATACTTAACTTTCTGAGGAACTGCAAACTGTTTTCCACAACAGCCACACCATTTTACATTCCCACCAGCAATGAATGTTTCTATTTCTCCACATCGTCTCCAACATTGGTTATTTTCCATTTTTTAAAAGTAGTAGTCATCCTAGTGTATGTGAAATGGTGTTTTGGGGTTTTGATTTGCATTTTCCTACTGGATAATGATGTTGAGCATTGCTTCATGTGCTTATTGGCCATTTGTATATCTTCTTTGGAGAACTGTTTATTCAAGTATTTTGTTCATTTTTAAATTGAGCTATTTTTCTTGTTAATTGGTAGGATTTCTTTATATATTCTGGATAGCAAACCCTTACTGAATAGGTGGTTTCCAAATATATTCTCCCATTCTGTAGGCTGTCTTTTTATTTTTATGATGAAGTCCTCTGATGCAAAAAGTTTTTAATTTTGATGAAGTTCCATTTATCTTTTTCTCTTTTGTACTTTATGATGTTAGTGAAAAGTCTAAGAAACTATTGCCTAACATGAGGTTCTAAAGATGCTTCCCTATGTTTTCTTCTACGATTTTTGTAGTTTTGGTTCTCATATTTAGGTCTTTGCTCCACTTTGAGTTAATTTTAGTATCAGTGTGAGGGTGGGGTCCATCTTCATTCTTTTGCACATGAATGTCTAGTTTTCCCAGCACTATTTGTTGAAGAGACTATTCTTTCCCCTTTAATTGACCAGGCATGCTTGTCAAAAACCAATTTGCCATAGATGTGAGGGTATGTTTCATTTTCATTGCTCTCTGGACATGTAGCCCATTTCCCACAAAGTCCAGGGTCATTGGTGAATCTGTATTCATTCTCTTCAATTTAGGTTAACAAGCTGTTTTAACATTAAAATAAAAAAGTAAAAAGCAGTGGGACTCATTTTAGAAGACAGCCAGAGTGAGGTTGCTCTAGGAAACAACTATGAGTCCGCAGAAATGTAGAATCATCTGTGCTTTCCTTAAGCTTTCATGCTCAGAATTCACAGCAGTGACCACAAGGAGAGGGGTAGCATGGAACTTTGGGATATGCCAGTGTACTGTTTACATTGTAGGACAATTGCTAGTCCTGAGGATTTCTCACCTGAGATCAGATCAGATCAGATCCTGAGTTCTGGCTGCTAAAGACATCCACTCCCTGAAATAACTACTCTACCTTGTTAAATGGCTATGATAAACCAGAACCATGTTCTAGGCAGTGGTAAACAAGACACAGATGTATAGCTTCCTGGGGAAGACAAATCCTGATAAATAATTGCAGCTGTGATGCTCCTTCTATATCTATTTGTGTTTAGAATTTCTTGGATATACTTTTGATCAGATCAGCCTGGAACTTGCCTGTGGTCCCTTGTTAGATTCTTCTCCAAGCCTGCCTTAGTCCAAACTTGTTCTTGAGGAGCACAGACATCCAAAACTCAGCATGCATCATACAGCTATACTCTGAAGGGAATCTGACTTCTGCTGGCCTCCGGCTTTGGGGATCCTTGGCCAAATCCCGGGGCTGGATGTCAAATGTCCACTTGCTCTATATCTGTTAGAAATTCACCCAAGAGTGTGTCTGAAATTGTCTGATTTGAGCCACCACAACATAAAACCTGGTTATCACGGACCATCCTGCTTAGAGGCAAAGCTTCTCCAAGAAATTAGAGAAATGGTCAATGTTTATCAACAAGGAGACCCCCAAGCACCAAGGGGGGCGATGCAGCAGTTGGCATATGAGGAAGTGTGTTCGATGACTGACACAGGCCATTCTCCAATACTTGAACACGAAATAAAACTCATGAAAAATAAAGCTACAAGAGAAAAGACATTAGAGGAAAATACCCTGTTTTTTCAATGTCGAGAGGAGATTTCAAGAGTATTACCCCATGTCCTTAGACTGTGGGCTCTTTGTTTCATTTGGCAGCAAGGGGTGACTGAGCCAAAATGAACACAAGAGAGTCACTAACAGAGCCAGAATCAGTGGCAGTCCTGTCAGAATTCTATTAATTTTAGAAGGTGGCACCAAAAGACATAAATGAAGTTGCAGGAGCCAGTGAGTTCTCTCAGAGTTCTCTCAGATGAGTACGGGGTGGCTCATAAATTTGAAACATCCTGGTTTAGAACACCCTTCTCACTAAGAACTCTTCTTTCTTTTTAAAATTGTTCTCTATTCCATGTATTCAGATTGCTTCTTATCATTGGACATGTCCTCTGAAAACCCCAACAGGTAGAATGCTATTAAATTCTACTTTGTGCCAATATTGTTTTACAGGGATCCTATAAAAGTTGAATACCTTTTCAGCAAGAGGGTCAGATGAAAAGGAGTCCCAATAAAATGTACTAGAAAATGAGGTGTCCATTGGCAGAACCAGTCCCATGTGTGGGCAGAGCAGTTGGCATCTAAGGGCTGTGCATGGAGGGTGCTGGAACACGACATCTCCACTAGGTATCAGAGTGTGCAATAGTCACAGCACTGAGTGCTCCATCAGGCCTTCATAAAGAGCTCTACATTTTACATTGGCTAACAGATTTTGAGGATTTGCAGAGGGAAACACATTAAGAAGACTTAGTTTTTATGTTTAAGCTATTACTATGACTTATCATATAGCTAAACATAGGGCTCTGAGGGAAAGATACTCAGATCAACTCTTTGAAAAGACTAAAGGCTGCTGGAATCCTTATGACTCTTAGGCCACACTGATCTCTCCCATGACTAAGTCAGCTTATTTATTGTCTGTACTTCACATTTAGGGTCCATAAAAGTGAGAAGTCATAATGTCAAGGTGGGGAGCCTGAGCTCTGGAGTTAGACTTCATGGGTTCCTATTTTGGCACTGCTACTTCCCTGCTAGTTGTTTGACCTTCAAAAGTTATTCAAGCTCACAACATCTCATTACCTCATCTGTAAAATGGGAATAATAAAAGAGCCAACTTCGTGAAGTAGTCATGAGATAATAACATGGTGTTACTTTCATTAGTAATATATACATAGAGACATAAAATAGATTGTTCATATCATAAAATAGCTGGTTTGTATCATGTAAATGGCCTTTCTCTCCAACCAGATTGTGAGCTTAATTTAGACAGGCATGAAATCTTACATAATTTTATTTCACACTGTCTGGCGTGGTAGTAAGCATTTGATAATAATACCCGGCATTGCAATTACCCTTAATGGCTTCCTTTAAAGATTATATTACATGTGCAAATTTAATACTTGTTCAGTCTTCCCATAAACCATGAGGTAGAGAGGGAGGTATTTTCATCTTGAATTTACAATTGAGAAGATAGAAGCTGCCAGAATTAAATAACTTGTCTCAGATCATCCAGTTAGAAATACCCAGAGCCAAACTCTGAATTTATGGTACTGCTTATTTCAAACTCAATGACTATCTTGCCCAGGCCACCAGAATATTCTTGAGTAGACTCTCAGTTAATATCTGTGGCCTGTTTTGGTTGACTTATGCGGGATGCTAATCATGGTAAACACCAGGTGTCTGGGTAGGTTCCCCAAGGAGGATTTGAAGGACATTAAGGATACAGAGCCTTTTCTACAGTGTTCTTGACTGAGCCCTGCCCACTGGACTCAGCTTCAGGTACGATGTCTTTAGCATCCTGTTGTAGCCACGAGCATAGGTCATAGAAAGGGACTGACAGCAACAGGAGAGGCAGGTCCAAACCAGTCTTTGTTTATCCCTGCACCCAGGGTGGCAAGGGGTCAGTGCACAAGGGCGAGAAGGGGAAGGATGGTTTCTATTACTCTGATCTTGGAACCTAGCACCCTGGGGTGGTGAGTAAGTGGACTGCCAAACTCTCATTCCTCGCTTCCAGGAATATGACAGAGGGAGGAGGATTTGTTTCTTAAGACCCTCAAAGTACACAAAGAGAAATATGTGGCTGGAAGGCAGCTCACTAGAAAAACATGTTTATTGCCTTGTGATTATTTCTATTGATACTTATCAAGATTATTCTCTGAAATAAGTTAAGAAAGTCAGGGGTGCTTGACAACTGCCCTGCTATGTCTCAGGAGAGAAGATTATCTGTAAAGTCCTAGTGTCTTCCTTGTCTTTAGTAATTAGTTTAATAAAACAAAAGCTTGAATTGTTCATAGAATCTACTCTACAAACATCAGTTTGAAGCAGATAACTCTATCTCAACATTCTTGAAGAGGAAACCATTTCACTGCTTTCTCATTTCTTTCTCACAATAAATCTCTCTCTCCTCCATTCCTCCTCCTTCCTCTGTCTCCCTCCACCTCCCTCTTTCTTCCCCCCTCTTCCTCCCTCTCCCTTGTGCTGTGCGTGTTTGTTTGTCTGCATTTATGGGTGTCCGTGTGCATGAAATGCTGCTGAAGAATGACTGCATGGATCATTTTGCGCAAATTTGCAAAAGATAATCATGTCTTCATGGTTCTCTTTTTTGTGTCTTAAGGCATCATTATACACACTTTGATCCCTCTGGTAGAGAGCCAGCCACTGCAGACAGAGTCCCACCTGGGCTGAAAGCCTCTAATAAATCACACAATGTGCAAAAGATACTCTCACCCAAGGCTCTGAGCTAGAAGGACCCAGAATGAGAACAAGGTGGTGGCTCTACAACCTGAGACTAAATGAACTGAGAAGTTTATGTGTATGCAGTCACTCAGATAAAACAGTACCGGAAGCTAGAGGTAATCCAGTTCATTCGTGGTTTATAAAATCATTTTGTGGCATAGAACAGGAAACCAGAGGTGCTAGAAGCTATCCTAATGAATTAAATCAAATTAACCAAATGTGATGTCTCCCATGGTCAACAAACGTAAGAAATCATAACTTAAATGCCACCTCCTAATTGAAACTTCTGAGGATGTTCCAGACTTCGCTAGTTTTTCCAGGGAGGAAACCCACATCAAGCAAATAACTGATTTCATTCCTGCTTATAACTCAAGGCCACACCTGACTCCATGGGTGTGCAAACTGTGCAGTCTCACAAGGCCCCATGCTCAGAAGGGCCCTTTACTTAGTTTAATGTTCTGCTGTCTCCATCTTGAAATTCTTAAAAAAAATTTATCTTTGAGTTTGTGTTCTGTAACTGAAGTCTGATGGGTCAGTGGAGCATGCACAGGAGCAGAGGAGTGGCATGCAATATGCTTGTCTGCTGCCATTCCTTGCTGCCCCATTGATATACAGTGTCCATGACACACCATGAGTACAGAATTCTGGTGCACTCATGAGGCATGGGAGTTCAGTAAGACCCAAAGCAAGTACAAGGTAAATGTTTTATGTCTGTGACTGGATAAGTGGGTAAGTAGGGGCACAGACAGCCCTAGATTCCACGCTTTCTCTTTGAACCAGAACTTTTTGCTTTGAATGCAGAAGGAAGGCAATGGCATTCTAGAAACACTACTGAGCAAGGAAGCCTGTCATATCCTTTCTTACCTGTACTACTTCCCTGCATTGTCTGATGACTTTTACTGAAAATGGTGACATAGGAAGGCAGGGAAAGATGGGGCCACCTGTAGTTCCTTTTCCTTTCAGTCCTTCCTTAATGCATCAGTAAGCCAAAGATAGAGGGTATAGGTAGACAGTATGTCTGTAAAGAAGTGAAAAAAACAATTGAGTTAGTTTTGTGCAGTGTTTCCACTGTTCTGGTGAGAACAAAATGCACATACACACAAAATTACATTTTGTAATTCTGAAGTTTCCACATATGACTTATATGCTCTTATATCTGCATTTTAAACTGGCATTGTACAATATAAAGATGAACAGTAAAATTCATGCTAATAATTTAAAATTTTAATTTTTATTTACTTAGAGTGAAATAACATAGAAAATAAAAAACACTGACAATCAAGAGAGAAATTATAGAAGAAAGGAAAAAACTTTATATCATAATATCTTGAATGGCATTTTTCTCCTGCTTTTTGAACAAGGAGTCCCACATTTTCACTTTGCTCTCATACCTGCAAATTATATAGCTGGGCCTGTTCAAGGTCTAAATAAGTACATCAGTTCATGATACAAAAAGAGGCTACCTTAATTGCTCACTCCAGGTAATAACATCAAGAGAGAACCCTGTCCAAGAGCTCAGCTCTTTCAAAAGACAAGTGACTGAAGGCACTGAGTACATAATGTGAAAAAAAGAAAAGCTTTCTAGTGAGTTGTTCTTTTATCCTAATTGGTCTGAGAGGTTGGTTCTGGGGAGGGTATCTCCCAGTACTCACTTCCGGCTTTGCACACTCTCACACCCACTTCCAGCCACCTACTTGGGGCATCATTGTAATAATACCACAGAGACTAAAGAAAATCAGTCTTGAAAGCAGCTATGAGGGAACAGAGAGGCAATATTCTTTTAAAAATAAACATATCATAAAATAACCACATATGGCTGAATCTCTTCAAAGAACATTACTTTGAGATTTCATTGACCTGTTTGCACCTGGTTAAAAAACAAAATACAACAGAAAGCTCAGAGAAGACTCAGAGGATTTCTAAAACCATAGGACTAGCGATCAATCTATTATGATACAAAGAAGAGAGTTAAGAAGGTTTGCAAAGGCCAAGAATAAATCACCTCTGAAGACAGAGCTGAGATGAATGAATCACTCTTCTCTTAAATTACAGATTAACCAAATGGAACATACATTGCATTATCTATGCTCAATTATCTATTTAAAACTCACAGTTGGGTTTCAAGCAGGATTTAAATATAAAGAGGATTTTTTAGAAATTCCAATTTAATGAAATATCAATCTGGTCTAATTAGGAAGAGAGAATCTATAAATGGCCTAATGGTTTTAACCAACAATCATATATCAGTGTACAAATCAGAAAAGGGGAGACACCTGAGGACTGCAATGGCAAGTCAAAGAAAGGAAGAAATGACTTATACAATTAAATTACTGCATGTTTTTATATTTTCTAAAAGTGAAGAATCAGATCTACTCTAAGATGAAACACATCTATCTTTAAATCTTAATTATACCAAATTTCATTGCAATCTTCTCTTATCCACACTAACTACTCCATAGCCAGATCCCAGGCAAGAAGATTCTGTCCATCAGAGACATGGCATGCACAGTTTATTGTTCATAAAGCTGAATAGTTGGAAACTATTTTGGATTTCTTACTCAAATCAGATTTCAACTTTGATTTTTCAAAGGTTATTAGGTTAGTACATTGGCCTGTTGTGTCAACAAGGCTCTAGAAAAAATTAATCACGACAGCAATACCAAAAGGTCAAAAGGAAGAAATTGAATAATAAAGAAATCACAGAGCATGTTATGTGTGTTTCCAAGGCATTTTAATTCAAATGCAGAAGCATGACAAGGAAAATAAGATGATATTGCTCAATTGTGGTTACTGAAAGGGAAAAGGGATAAAAGACTCTAGCAGATAAGAGAACAAATTTCAACAGTTCATGTTGGCCTAATATTCTCTAAAGGGTCTAATGAAAGGGAGAAATCCTAACAGAGGCAGGAAAGAACTCTCTGGCAACCAATTATGTTTTCACTGTTAGGTGTAGGTAATGCAGTCAGCATTGGCTGCTATAAAAAATGCAAACAATCATTACCTCAGCACTGATGAATTTGAATCTCTGAACTTTGGCTCGAGTAAAAGTGTGATTAACGTTCTGTTCACACGGTGAATAGAACAAGGTAGGGCTACAGAATTTGAGTAGCAGTGTGAACAACTGTCTTCTATTCACTTCCACCTTAACATCTCTCTGCTGGTGTTAGTAATGGCGCCCAGGGCTCACAAAGGTCATGTGTTGCATTATGGGTGCTATAGCCATGGTGAGAGCAAGAGGGGTCAGGCTTACATGGCGTGATACGTGTGTGTGTGTGTGTGTGTGTGTGTGTGTGTGGTTCTTCATGGTCTTAGCCAGAGACATAATGTTTGTATGATAGGTTGGTACAGAAAAGTTTCCTTATGCTGGCATTAGACTGGCCCCTAAATCTATTTGTTTTCCGTGAAACAACAACAAGATAGTTTAAGTAATCATATGATTCTGGTCCTAGTTAGTAGGAAAGATCCAAAAATAACAACAACAACAACAACAAAAGAAAACAAATATAAAAACAAGGAACTAAAACCATAACCACCAAAGTCAACATCAGAAGATGAAAACCTAAACAAATAAAGAAATATAATACTCAACACTATATAATAATAATATAATATGCAATAAACAATATAATAAAATACAAAGGATAAATCTTGGTAATATCTATAAGTTGGCTCCTTTATAACTTCCTGGGGTATTGCTGATAAAATATTTGAACTAAATACCTACACAGCAGAAAAACTAGTGGACAATAAGGTGTTAAACACATTTGAAATGGCTTCTATTATACTTCCCTACTCAAACACTTCTAATGGCTCCCCATTGCCTGTATAATTAGATACAAAGTCCTCATCAAAATCTGTATTAGGTATTGCTGTGTAACAGATGATCACAAACTTAGTGGCTTAAACAACGCACATTTATTAGCTCACGGTTTCCATGAGTCAAGGTGTCACGTAGGGCTTAACTGGGTTCTCTGTTCAGGGTCTCCCACAGCTGTGATCAAAAACTGTTGGCCGCTTGGTGGGTGAAATCACTGCCCTCCCCTCCTATGTGGGATCTGACACCCAGGGGCGTAAATCTCCCTGGCAATGCAGGACATGACTCTGGTGAGTAATCTGGACCCTACATCATAGGATTGAGAACATCTTGACCAAAAGGGGGATGCGAAATGAAATGAAATAAAGTTTCAGTGGCTGAGAGATTCCAAATAGAGCTGAGAGGTCACTCTGGTGGGCACTCTTACATACTAACAGATAACCCTTTTTAGGTTTTAATGTATTGGAATAACCAGAAGTAAATACCTGAAACTAACAAACTGCAACCCAGTAGCCTTGGCTCTTGAAGACGACTGTATAGCAATGTAGCTTACAAGGGGTGACAGTGTGATTGTGAAAACCCTGTGGATCACACTCCCTTTATCCAGTGTATGGATGGATGAGTAGAAAAATGGGGACAAAAAACTAAAGGAAAAGCGGGGGGAGAGGGGTCAATGTGTGTGTTCTTTTTTTACTCTTATTTTTTCCTATTCTTATCTTCACTTTTTCAGGTACAAGGAAAATGTTCGAAAAAATAGGTTGGGGTGATGAATACACAACTATATGATGATACTGTGAACAATTGATTGTACACCTTGGATGATTGTATGGTATATGAATATATCTCAACAAAATTGAATATATATATATATATATATATATATATATATATATATATATATATATATAAATAAACTGTTGGCCAGGGCTGCATTCTCTTCAGAGGTTCAATGGGGAAGGATCCACTTCTAAGGTCCCTCAGACTGCTGATAGGAATCATTTCCTTGTGGCCAAGGGATTCATGGCAGTTTGCTTCTTCAGAGTTGGCAATGGTAGAGAGAATTTAGTCATTCCACAGTATGCTCCTATTCTACTTCTCAACATTTGCCCATCCCATTATTCTTCCAGATGTACTTTTTTTTTTTAATATTCCAGGCAAACTGGACCCCATGTGTTACCTGAACATTTACTCAATTCTCAGCCTCCATATCTTTGCATAAATTTACTCCTTTTCCTGGAATTCCTTCCTAAGAACATCTGCATTTGTCTAAATCCCACCCAAGGTCCATCTCAAATGTGTACCATATTCCTTTTTCAATGTAATATCTTGCTTATCCTTCTCATGGAGGTTTTCAATCCTGCCATCCATTTTTGGTTCATTTCAGAGTAAATACTTTTAAGAGCACTGGCCACTGCCCAAAAAGTACATCCTCAGGAAGATCACTGATCTGTGGACTGATCCTGAGACTTCTAACTACTTCTTTGCTTCATTACTCCTTTCCTTTCTCTTGATTTTTAAGGCTTCTTTTGTACTCTCATTGCAACCATACATCATCTCCTCGGTTTGGGGTGGACATCTGTCTATCCTGGTTATCATGTGAGTTGTTCTCCATATTTTTTCTCTGTTCCAACTTAAAGCTACCCTCACCTGTATGAATTACCCCAAATCATCTTCTTCCTCTCCATTGAAATGTGTGGTTCTCATTCTAGTTGTCCCCTTTATTCTGGAAGGTTGGAACTTTGGAGAATATAAGTATCCCCTGTGGGAAACTCAGTACTATGCAAATCCCTGGGCCTCACTCCCGGAGAATGTGATCAGTAGGTCTCGTGGGGGCCCCAGGAACTGGCATTTCTTCAAGCTCATAGTGGCATGATGTAGGCAATCCATGATCACTCTTTGAAAAATGATGATAGAAATGGTTGTACCTATTCAACCCCATGCTCTAATTTCAAATCTTTTCCAGTTTTTTCAAGGCTCCTGATTCATTCTCATCTCAATCCCAGCAGATGATTTATCCCAGTAGTGCTCAAAGTTTTCTTTACATTCTAACCACCTGGGGAGCTTTTAGAACTCCCAATACCCAAGCCACTTCCCATACCAATTAAATCAAATCTTTTTGGGGAGCTAATTAATTTTTAATCAAAGTATAATTACATATAGTAAAATGCACAAATCTTAAATATACAGTTTAATGAGTTTCAGCTCATGTGTTCATCTGAGAACCAACACTCTTGTCAAGATATAGGACATTTATATCAACTTAGGAAATTCCCTCTTGCTCCTTTCAGGTCAACTCCCCTTCTTTCTATTCTCAAAGATTAGTTTTTGCCTGATCTTGATGGAATCAAAATAGAACCATTCTAAATGGTTTGGGTTTTTTTTGGCTTCTGGCTTCTGACTTCTTATTCCAAATAAATGTAGGGTTCTCTGCCGAACGTGCATAGTAGCCAATCCATGACACCAGGATTTCAAAGAGAGAAAGTTTATTGCTATGTGCAAAGCAGGAGATCAGATGGCTTATCAGCCCCAAAATCTGTCTCCCTGAATCTAAAGAATTCAGGGTTTTTATGGATTCAAACAAGGGAAGATAGAGTTGTTACCATTAAAATATCAAGTATAAACAGGGCTCAGACTAGGCCAGAATAACTATTAAAATAGTATACAGAGGGCTCAGTCTAGTTGAGTTTCAGTAACTTCAGGTATTAACATTTTGCTCTTCTATAAGATAGAAATAAAAAACTTCTATAATTATTCAGTAATCATAATCATTTGTTAATTCTTAATTTCTTGGTTTTACTTCTTTGGCACAACATAGTGCTTTTGAGATTTGTTCCTGTTTGGTGTCAGTACTATGTAAAATTTTCATAGTATTTCAAATGCGCATTTAAGTTTAAGAACTAAAATTTACTTTGGTTGTATATTGTGATAACCTGGGGGAGGTTTTAAATATACCAAGACTTATCCCTACCTTCAGAGTTTCTGATTTAATTGGATTGGCATGGGGTATGAGCATCAATATTTTTAAAATCTCCCTAGTAGATTCTAATATTCTGCCAGAGTTGAGAAGCTCTGGACTAGCTTCAGAAATAATGGAATTCCACTTCAAGTTCATGCAGATCTACCCCTATCCTTCTTTCCTCTCAGGGGAATTGGTAGTTTTCTCCTTTCCATTTGTGCCCCTTAACCTAATAACGGGTAGTATTTCATAAAGGCTTACTAGGTATGGAAGATTTTTCATATATTATCTCATTTAGATCTCAAAATCATCATGTTACCCCCATCTTACAGATGAACACACTGAGGTTTAGAGAGAGAGGTTAGATAATTTGTAAAAGTAGTTTCCAAGATTCAAACAAATATTTATTACTCTTTGAGTCATACCTCTCAACTACTTCATGTCTCTTGTGCTTTAATTATCCCTCTTCACGGTTTACTTCTCCATTGGCATTTTTATTTCCCACAATCACAGTATGCCTTAAATCTCCTCTATACCATAGGAAATAAAAAAAAAAACTACCATCTTTTAAACATGTCAGTTTTCAAGACAGATCCTTATTTCTTTCTTCCCATCACTCTTAACAACTTATGATTTCCCATTTACTCTTCAACCCATTGCACAAACTAGTTTCAGTCCCTACCATGTGACTAAAATGATTCTAAGGTCACCAGTGACTTCCTGGGTGCCCAATTCAATCTTTTCTTTTTAGTTTTCATTCTGTTAATATCTTGATGACTCTTTTCCCCATGTTCTTCTTAGGATATTCAACTGATTGGACAGAGGCCAGTGGAGGACAGCTTGGTCTTTAACTAGTAAATAAAACCTAGAGAACTTCCTAATTAAAGCCAAATGAGGAGGGGGCAAGATGGCAGAGTGGTGAGGTTTTAGTTACTCCTCCAGGGCAGTAGGTAGAAAGGCAGGAACTGCATGGACCGGACACCGCAGAGCAATTTGACTTTGGGCAAACTTCATACGACACTCATGAACACGTGGAACAGGGCTCAGGCAGAGTCAGGCTCCTATGCAAATCCAGAAGGTGAGTTTCTTTGTCTGAAGAGCTGGTTTCTCTGCACCCTTGATCATTTCTTAATGGCCCTAATCTCCTTGTCTCTTAGCATTTCAATAGCCCATTAGATATGCAAGGAGGGCCCTTCCTTTTTTTTTGTTTTCTTTTTTTTTTATCTTTTTCTCTTTTCCTAAAACAATTACTCTAAGAAGCCCATTACAGAAAGCCTCAAAGACTAGCAATTTGGGCCCAGACAAGAGAAGAGCTAAGAGAGCTCTGAGACACAAGGCAGTAAGTCCAGTGGCTGAGAAAATTTGCTAAACACCACAACTTCCCTAGAAAAGGGGGGGGGTGTCCCCTTACAGCTATCTTCCCTGTGGGCAGGGAATGCTCCTGCCCAGCACCAGCTCCACAGCCCAGAGCTGCCCCAAACAACCCAGTGTGATGGGAAGTGTTTCCAACAACACATGCACACACCACAAAATTGGGCATGGACTTGAGCCTTTCCCATTCCCTAAGCTAATTGTCCCAGAGTTGGGAAGGTGGAGCTGTGTGAAAAGGGGAAAATTAACATGCCCCATTCACCCATCCTTTTAGCAGACTGAGAATGCCCCTACACAGCCCTGCAGCCCAGAACCGCACAGCCCAGAATAGCACAGTCATCCCTCAACAGAGGACCTAGGAGTGCACGGCTTGGAAGAGAGACCCAATTGCAAGTCCCAGAGACCATATGCCAATACCAAGGACTTGTGGGTCAGCAGCAGAGACAAACTGTGGCAAGACTGAACTGAAGGATTAGACTATTGAAACAGCTTTAAATCTCCAGGAACACCAGGGAGATTTGATTATTAAAGCCGTCCCCCTCCCTAACTGCTTAGACACATGCCCCATATACAGGGCGGGCAACACCAAAAACACATGCAAGCTTGGTGCACCAATTGGACCCCATAAGACTCACACCCCCACTCACCACAAAGAAAAAATGGGGGAGAACTGGCTTGAGGGGAATAGGTGGCTCACAGATGCCACCTGCTGGGTAGTTAGAGAAAGTGTACCCCACAAAACTGGAGATCTGACAAATTAGAGATAAGGTTTTAATCGGTCTACAAATCCTAAAAGAACCCAATCAAGTTAAGCAAATTCCAAGAGACCAAAAACAACAGAAAATTTTAAAGCATATGAAAAAAACAGAAGATATGGATAACCCAAGCCCAAGCACCCAAATCAAATGATCAGACGAGCCACAGTACTTGGAGCAATTAATCAAAGAACTAAAGATGAACAATGAGACCATGGCAAAGGATATAAAGGACATGAAGAAGAGCATGGCACAGGATATGAAGGACATGAAGAAGACCCTAGAAGAACATAAAGAAGAAACTGCAAGAGTAAATAAAAACATAGACGAGTAAATAAAAACATAGATGATCTTACGGAAATAAAAGAAACTGTTGACCAAATTAAAAAGATTCTGGATACTCATAATACAAGACTAGAGGAATTTGAACAGCAAATCAGTGGCCTGAAAGAACAAAAGAAAGAATGGGGAAAAAAATTGAAAAAATCGAAATGGACCTCAGGGATATGATAGATAAAACGCCCAAATACAAGACTCATTGGTGTTCCAGAAGGGGAAGAGAACGGTAAAGGTCTAGGAAGAGTATTCAAAGAAATTGTTGGGGAAAACTTCCCAAAACTTCTAAACACCATAAATACACAAATCGTAAATGCCCAGCAAACTCCAAATAGAATAAATCCAACTAAACCCACTCTGAGACATATTCTGATCAGACTCTCAACTACTGAAGAGAAGGAGCAAGTTCTGAAAGCAGCAAGAGAAAAGCAATTCACCACATACAAAGGAAACAGCAGCCACTGTGGAGGTGAGAAGGCAGTGGCATGACATATTTAAAATTCTGAGAGAGAAAAATTGCCAACCAAGAATTCTTTATCCAGCAAAGCTCTCCTTCAAATTTGAGAGTGAGCTTAAATTTTTTAAAGACAAACAAATGCTAAGAAAATTTGCTAACAAGAGACCTGCCCTACTTGAGATACTAAAGGGAGCTCTACCACCAGAGAAACAAAGAAAGGAGAGAGAGAGATGGAGAAATGTTCAGTACTAAAGAGATTCAGTATGGGTACATTAAAGGACATTAACAGAGAGAGGGAAAAATATATATGACAAACATAAACCAAAGGATAAGATGGCTGATTCAAGAAATGCCCTCACAGGAATAACGTTGAATGTAACTGGATTAAACTCCCCAATTAAAAGATATAGATTGGAAGAATGAATAACAAAAAAATGAACCATCAATATGTTGCATACAAGAGACTCATCTTAGACACAAGGACACAAAGAAATTGAAAGTGAAAGGATGGAAAAAAATATTTCATGCAAGCTACAGCCAAAAGAAAGCAGGAGTAGCAATATTAATCTCAGATAAAATAGACTTTAAATGCAAGGATGTTATGAGAGACAAAGAAGGCCACTACATACTAATAAAAGGGGCAATTCAACAAGAAGAAATAACAACCATAAATGTTTATGCACTCAATCAAGGTGCCACAAAATACATGAAACAAACACTGGCAAAACTAAAGGAAGCAATGGATGTTTCCACGATAATTGTGGGAGATGTCAACACGTCACTCTCTCCTATAGATAGATCAACCAGACAGAAGGCCAATAAGGAAATTGAAAACATAAACAATCTGATAAATGAATTGGATTTAACAGACATATTTAGAACATTACATCCCAGATCTCCAGGATACACATTCTTCTCTAGTGCTCACGGAACTTTCTCCAGAATAGATCATATGCTGGGCCATAAAACAAGCCTCAATAAATTAAAAAAAAATTGAAATTATTCAAAGCTCATTCTCCGAACACAATGGAATACAATTAGAAGTCAATAACAATCAGAGACTTAGAAAATTCACAAATACCTGGAGGTTAAAAAACACGCTCCTAAATAATCACTGGGTAAAAGTAGAAATAGCAAGAGAAATTGCTAAATATATAGAGATAAATGAAAATGAAAACACAACATACCAAAACCTATGGGATGCAGCAAAAATGGTACTGAGGGGGAAATTTATAGCACTAAATGCATATATTAAAAAGAACTAATGGATCAAGTGAAGAAGCTAGAAAATGAACAGCAAACCAATCCTAAACCAAGTAGAAGAAAAGAAATAACAAGGATTAAAGCAGAAATAAATGACATAGAGAAGAAAAAAACAATAGGAAGGATAAATAACACCAAAAGTTGGTTCTTTGAGAAGATCAACAAGATTAACAAGCCCCTAGCTAGACTGACAAAATCAAAAAGAGAGAAGACCCATATAAACAAAATAATGAATGAGAAAGGTGACATTACTGCGGATCCCAAAGAAATTTAAAAAATTATAAGAGGATACTATGAACAACTGTATGCCAACAAACTGGATAATGTAGAGGAAATGGACAATTTCCTGGAAACATATGAACAACATAGACTGACCAACCAATCACAAGCAAAGAAATCCAATCAATCATCAAAAAGCTTCCCACAAATAAATGCCCAGGGTCAGATGGCTTCACAGGGGAATTCTACCAAACTTTTCAAAAAGAACTGACACCACTCTTACTTAAACTCTTTCAAAACATCGAAGAAAATGGAACACTACCTAACTAATTTATGAAGCTAACATCAATCTAATACCAAACCAGGCAAAGATGCTACAAAAAAGGAAAACTACAGGCCTATGTCCCTAATGAATATAGATGCAAAAATTCTCAACAAAATACTTGCAAATCGAATCCAAAGACACATTAAAAAAATCATACACCATGACCAAGTGGGGTTCATTCCAGGCATGCAAGGATGGTTCAACATAAGAAAACCAATCAATGTATTACAACACATTAACAAATCAAAAGAGAAAAATCAAATGATCATCTCAATAGATGCTGAAAAAGCATTCGACAAAATCCAACACCCCTTTTTGATAAAAATACTTCAAAAGGTAGGAATTGAAGGAAACTTCCTCAATATGATAAAGAGCATATAGTACTCAATGGTACTCAATCCAGCATAGTACTCAATGGTTAGACACAGGAAGCCTCCCCTCTAAGATCAGGAACAAGACAAGGATGCCCGCTGTTATCACTGTTATTCAACATTGTGCTGTAAGTGCTAGCCAGGGCAATCCAGCAAGACAAAGAAATAAAAGGCATCCAAATTGGAAAGGAAGAAGTAAAACTGTCATTGTTTGCAGATGATATGATCTTATATCTGGAAAACCCTGAGAATTCGATGATATAGCTACTAGAGCTAATAAATTTAGCAAAGTAGAGAGATACAAGATTAATGCACATAAGTCAGTAATGTTTCTCAATGCTAGAAATGAACAAATTGAAGAGACACTCAAGAAAAACATACCATTTTCAATAGCAACTAAAAACATCAAGTACCTAGGAATAAACTTAACCAAAGATGTAAAAGACCTATACAACGAAAACTACATAACTCTACTACAAGTAATAGAAGGGGACCTTAAAAGATGGAAAAATATTCCATGTTCATGGATAGGAAGGCTAAATGTCATTAAGATGTCAATTCTACCCAAACTCATCTAAAGATTCAATGCAATCCCAATCAAAATTCCAACAACCTACTTTGCAGACTTGGAAAAGCTAGTTATCAAATTTATTTGGAAAGGGAAGATGCCTCAAATTGCTAAAGACACTCTAAAAAAGAAAAAAAGAAGTGGGAGGACTTACACTCCCTGACTTTGAAGCTTATTATAAAGCCACAGTTGTCAAAACAGCATGGTACTGGCACAAAGATAGACATATTGATCAATGGAATCGAATTGAGAATTCAGAGATAGACCCCCAGATCTATGGCCAACTGATATTTGATAAGACCCCTGAAATCACTGTACTGGGACATAATAGTCTTTTCAACAAATGGGCTGGGAGAGTTGGATATCCATATCCAAAAGAATGAAAGAGGACCCCTACCTCACACCCTACACAAAGATTAACTCAAAGTGGATCAAAGATCTCAATATAAAAGACAGTACCATAAAACTCCTAGAAGATAATGTAGGGAACCATCTTCAAGACCTTGTATTAGGCAGCCACTTCCTAGACTTTACACCCAAAGCACAAGCAACAAAAGAAAAAAGAGATAAATGGGAACTCCTCAAGCTTAGAAGTTTCTGTACCTCAAAGGAATTTGTCAAAAAGGTGAAGAGGCAGCCAACTCAATGGAAAAAAATTTTTGGAAACCATGTATCTGACAAAATACATATGATATCCTGCATATATAAAGAAATCCTACAACTCAATGACAATAGTACAGACAGCCCAATTATAAAATGGGCAAAAGATATGCAAAGACAGTTCTCTGAAGAGGAAATACAAATGGCCAAGAAACACATGAAAAAATGTTCAGCTTCGCTAGCTACTAGAGAGATGCAAATTAAGACCACAACGAGATACCATCTCACACCAATTAGAATGGTTGCCATTAAACAAACAGGAAACTACAAATGCTGGAGAGGATGTGGAAAAATTGGAACTGTTATCTATTGTTGGTGGGACTGTATAATGGTTCAGCCACTCTGGAAGTCAGTCTGGCAGTTCCTTAGAAAACTAGATACAGAATTACCCTTCAATCGAACGATCGCACTTCTCGGTATATACCTGGAAGATCTGAAAGCAGTGACATGAACAGATATCTGCACACCAATGTTCATAGCAGCATTATTCACAATTGCCAAGAGATGGAAACAACCCAAATGTCCTTCAACAGATGAGTGGATAAATAAAATGTGGTATATACACACGATGGAATAGTACACAGCTGTAAGAAGGAACGATGTCATGAAACATATGTCAACATGCATGAACCTTGAAGACATAATGCTGAGCAAAATAAGCCAGGCACAAAAAGAGAAATATAATATGCTACCACTAATGTGAACATTGAAAAATGTAAAACAAATGGTTTATAATGTAGAATGTAGGGGAACTAGCGATAGAGAGCAATTAAGGAAGGGGGAATGATAACCCAATAAGAACAGATAAGCTATCGTGGGTAAAATTAACATTCTAGGAATGACCAGGAATGATTATGATCTGTTAATTTCTGATGGGTATAGTAGGAACAAGTTCACAGAAAATGTTGCTATATTAGGCTATTTTCTTGGAGTAGAGTAGGAACATGTTGGAAGTAACGTAGTTATCTTAGGTTAGTTGTCTTTTTCTTACTCCCTTGTTATGGTTTGAAATTTTTTTATTGTATGTTTTCTAATTTTTTTTTTTTATACAGTTGATTTAAAAAACAAAAGAGTGAATTAAAAAAAAAAATGAAAAAAATATGCAAAGCCCCCTTGAGTTGCTGGTAGAGAATGCAGGGGTATTGGGCTTCCCCACCTCGATGGCTGCTAATGTGCTCACACACATAGGGGACTGGTGGTTTGATGGGTTGAGCCCTCTACCACAGGACTTGCCCTTGGGAAGACTGTTGCTGCAAAGGAGAGGCTAGGCCTCCCTATAATTGTGCCTAAGAGCCTCCTCCCGAATGCCTCTTTGTTGCTCAGATGTGGCCTTCTCTCTCTACCTAAGCCAACTTGGCAGTTGAAATCACTGCCCTCCCCTCTATGTGGGATCAGACACCCAGGGGAGTGAATCTCCCTGGCAACGTGGAATACTCCAGAGGAGGAATCTAGACTCGGCATCATGAGATGGAGAACATCTTCTTGACCAAAAGGGGGATGTGAAAGGAAATGAAATAAGCTTCAGTGGCACAGAGATTACAAAAGGAGCCGAGAGTTCACTCTGGTGGGCACTCTTACACACAATATAGACAACCCTTTTTAGGTTCTAGTGAATTGGAGTAGCTAGCAGTAAATACCTGAGACTATCAAACTACAACCCAGAACCCATGAATCTTGAAGACAATTGTATAAAAATGTAGCTTATGAGGGGTGACAGTGTGATTGGGAAAGCCATATGGACCACACTCCCCTTTGTCTAGTTTATGGATGGAGGAGTAGAAAAATGGGGGGAGGAAAAAAACAAACAAACAAACAAAAACAAAAAACAACAACAAAAAAGGCACCCAGTGTTCTTTTTTACTTTAATTGCTCTTTTTCACTTTAATTTTTATTCTTGTTATTTTTGTGTGTGTGGTACTGAAGGTGTCAGGGATTGATTTTGGTGATGAATTTACAACTATGTGGTGGTACTGTGAACAATTGAATGTACACTTTGTTTTGTACGACTGCATGGTATGTGAATATATCTCAATAAAATGAATTTTATAAAAAAGTCAAATGAGGAACCAGAGTCATAGTTATTTGTTAATTTTCTATTATGTACCTATTTTGGATGCTGTGTAAGAGCCAAAAAGGAGAATATGAACTCCCCTTTTTTGAGATACAATCATTAGACATGACTCGTTTATAAAACTATTAAACAGTTTATAAATGAATAAATGTTGTATGGTTCAGACTAAAATGCAGTAAGTATGCAGGGGAGAAAAAAAGTGTTTCTGGGCAAGGTTACTCTTAAAGTAATTGCTGTTTTATTGAACCTGGAAGAAATAATAAGATTTGAATAAGAAAGGTGAGATGGAAAGAGTATGTCAATCAGAGAAACTTGCACAAGCAAAAGCAAAGAGGTCTTTTTTCCCCCTATTTTCTGGCTTGTTTATTTTCACATCATTTCTTGAGCCTCCAATCTCCATTCCTCCCTGCTTCCATCGGTCACCACTCTTTGCACTCAATATTCTCCTGAGCAGACTGGCAATCCCATCCCTACCTTTGGCCATGATGTCTGGCTCTATAACTGCCTGGCTATTTATCCACTTCTAGAAGACCCTAACGCCCTCTCCCAAATTATACTGTGATTGGATCTAAGGATGGACACTCATGTCAATCTCTTTACCTACAGCTTTTCAATTGCCCCAGAAGATTACCATTTCAAAGTACTGTCCACAATAAAATATCATTTTGAAAACATTAAAAAAAAATCATCCAATCATGTTCACATAGAAGCCTAGCAGGTGACTCACATTGACACAGCAATCTACAACTTACTTTTCCAAGAAACAAAGCTTCCAGCCTCTGCTCAGTTCTCACAATTAAGATTCATTTGATCTGGAATTGCCCTTAGAGAGGGTCTGGTCTAAACTCTGCTTTTCCTCAGTGAACTCAAGGAAACCTGGAAAGATGACGTTCCTAGTTGAGTTGTTTCCAAACACTAAAACTTAGTCCTCAAACTTCCCTCCACTATACCTTAATGCCTTCTTCCTCCTCAAGAGATGCTGTAGGAATTTGGAAGGCATCCCAATAGCTGAATTTGCTGCAAGTAGAGTGTAGATCAAAAACTTATTTTATTTAAATACGATATAGTATATCGTCACTGAGCATTTCAAAAGGCATTACAAAATAAATTCACCATTTTTTGTCTACATATCAAGACAATCCTCTCATGAGAATACTGCTGTTAAACCAAGACATATTATATTGAGGCTAAAGTTAGAAAAAAAGTCTGACAAGGCCATAAATGGTCAGGAATGATAAGCTCAGTTATAGTTGGAACACCCATCTGGAAACACAATCATCTAAAGTTTGGGTAATGACAACCAGGAGAGAGGGAAACAGAGTGGTCCACGTTGTCACTGACTATTCTTTCCTCAAACTCTGCGTAAGAGCTGAAGCTATTTCTAATACATTATTCCCTTCTTCCCTCTGCCAAACCCCAATTCAATAATTAATGGCTCTTTGGAAAATGTTACTTGAATCGGCCTCCCCTGCTGTTTCATGGGGCTTTTTTGGAACAGCAGGCTTTAAGATGTCAGTGCTGCTAATTACAAAGGCTTTAAGTATCCAGATTATCATGGAGATAAACCCTATCTCCTGTTCCAAAGGAGCAATCGGAGCACATTGCAGGTGCCACCTGTGCTGCTCAAGAAGCTGTGAATTTATGTGCTGGAATCCTACTCTATTGGTTGCCTGATTTTTAAAGAAGAAAGTGCATTTCGGAATCTGGGCAAGAGACCAAGAGACCAATTTTAAACAAAAGTTGATTTCTACCCTCACATTAACCTCACATTAATAACCTAAGATTATTAAAATACAACCCCAAGGTCTTAAATTTGAAGCTTTAAAACACAGTCTAAAGTAGTGACATCATTTTCTAATGCAAGTAGTTTTAAAGATACAAGAGCTAGATTATTCCTTTTATTCAGAGAATGTTTAAAATGTGTATTGGTTAGTAGTTTATTTTATTTTTCCTTCAAAGCACTACTTTATAGGTGAGAAGTTAGAGTTGTAGTGAAGGTAACATTTACAGGTAAACCTGAAATATAAAGAAGATGACCAGTTTATCATCATCACCTTGTTTACAGAGCCAATTTAGAGTTTGGGATTATGGTACATTGCTGTCTGATAAAGCAGTGGCTTATGTCAAGTGGCCCAGCAACCCCTGGCACAGAGTTGTAACAACAGGGGACTTGTGTGGGGGTGGCCTGGCACTGACCTCAGGCACCTCACTTGGAAGTTCTGAATCTCATTTTCATCCTGCCTGAAAGACCATAAGAGAGGATATTTTTAATGTCCCATCCACGTCTAATATTCCAGGACCTAATACTTGTTTCAAAAGAATTTCTCTTTAAGCCGTTTTTTTTCTTTTCCTGGAAATCCCATTCACTGTGGGAAAAGGCTCAAATGTCTTTTACTCCAAAAAGTCTCTTCTGACCTCTCTTCATCTTACAATTGGGTTGTGAACCCTCATAGCACCCTATTTACCAGCATCAAACCCTAATCATATTTTTCAAATCATTGCTTACTTTTCTCTAGGACATGAGTTCCTGGAAGGCAGAGATCAGGTCTTATTTTTCTTTATCTCCTCAGTGCCTGACATAGAGTAATCAAACAGCAACTGTGTTAAATGAATGTGTGGAGCAAAACAAAATAGGGTCAAACAGTTCCAAATGATGAATTGAGGAAGTGATTAAAAGTAGTAAAAATGGAGAATAACTTTGCTTCTAATGTGAATTATTTCCCTGGAGAGACTGGCACTCAATAAATAATACTGATGCACATAATAATAAAAATGCCTCATATAGTGCTGTCCCAATCATCAGCTAGGAAGGTATCTTCTCACCTGGACCCTGTGATACCTGGTTTAACTTTTGTGCTCCTGCTGGTTGGCAGGTCCAGACTTTGAATCACGCTAGGCTGTTTTAATGCCCTCAACATCAAAGTGCAGAAAGAGCATTGGATGCCCATCCACGGCAAAGCACAGAAAGGCGTTCTCCATGCAACCCCATTAGCAAAACAGAAAACTCTGGAAGAGAAATTAAAGAGTCAATGATTTAGAGCCCTAATTTCTTAGATGATGTAATTGAGTTTTGCGTCAAGGGAAGATGCTGATCCCAAGTCAGACGGCACGAGGGTCTAGAGCTCCGGACAAACGCTGTCCACATACAAGTCAGAAACTTTGAAGCCACCTTGCTCAAACGGGGAGGGCAAGACTATAATTGACTATAATTGAATACAATGAAAAGACACCTCTTCACAGGGGGTCACTAATTTCGCGGATCGCGTTTTAAGTTGCTTCCATTCCATGGTAAATACGGAGTCCTGAACTGTGGTATTTCCAGACCCACAACCCTCCTGGGGCGAGAACCCCAATGCCAGGCTGCTTTAGCACCTCTGCAAATACTTCCTTTGGGTCAGTATCACGCCAAACCGGGAACGTGCAGAGATGCCCGGAATGGAAGCTGCTTGCTGTTTCTCTGCCTAGAAAATGGGCAAGGGTGGGCGCTGTCCGTCTGCTCCGGGCGGGGACAGAGCAGCTCGCACCGGCTCCCTTCGCCCGCGAGGCGTGGGAGGGGCAAGAGCGCGCTTAGCGGCTCTCCCGGGAGGCGCGCGGCTCTTCGCCGGCTTCTGCTCGGACCCGTCCCGCAGCCGCGTTCCCACCGCCGCGCCTCGGAGCTGCCGGGTGAGCGGCGGGGTCCCGGCAGCCGGGGCGAGCGGGCCATGGGGAGCCGGGATGGGAGGTGGGAGGGACCCTGCGCTGATCCGGGAAGGGCCACGAGGGATCGACGGGGCTCGGGGGAAGGACAGCCTTCGGGCACGTCCCTGCGGCCGGACAGGTGAGCGGACAGAGCAGGGCCCTCCAGCTTTCTTCTTTCGGGAACAGCAGGAGCCCCCGGATCCTGGCAGTGGGTGCACATCTGGGGATAATACAAGCCTAGGATGGAGAAAGGCTTGTCTCAAAGGGGCCTGAAGAGTTTTCAGACTATGGGCCTCCTATCTTTTTCACTACCAAGTGTGGTGTCCTTTGGGGGACTTTTGGGACAAGGAGTTCATCCTTGACATGGATTAATCACCGCCCTCCTACGTACATTCTAAGCTCACACTGCAACATACTGGACTTTCTGATACTAGCAACGTTCAGGAACAATCCTGGCTCCTCTCCCACCCTCCCAACCCCATCAGCAAACAGACAAATTCTTTTCCCCCTGAAATGTCTTTTTTGATCCTGTCTTCTTTTGTTTTGTCACTATAGATTTAAGGAACTAGCTTGGGATTGTCTTGCAATTGTATATTAAAGTTTCATGTAGCCACATGTGAATTTTTCATAGATTTCATTTGATTCTCAGAAAGATCAAATAACTAAAATCACAGCTTTGAGCCCCATCAACATGGCAGATTCTAACAATATTCAGAGTAACTGAGTTGCAGCCTCTTAAATTAAAGTCAAGCATCCAGGGTGGAGTCCCAAGGCACCTAAAGGGTTGGGGGAAGGGATTCCATCAGGTATCAGGGATGACAACATTCACTCACGTCACATATTTGCCTGGGATAAGAGTTGGTCCGTTTTCCAAGTATGAAATCAGATCATTCTACAAGCAGGTAGATTAGAAAACAAGATGAGTCCTTGTGAATAAAAAGGCTATTCAAGTTTCTCCTTGACAACCAGAAGCTCCCATCTCAGCTGGGGAGCAAGGTAAGAGGCCCAGTGTTTCAACTTTTGTACCTCCTTGGTCTAATGTCAGCCTGGGAAAAGGAGGAGAGAATGAACTAGGAACCCGGCATTGGAGGAGCATCAGAAAAGGCCTGGGGGGAGAGAGATGTAGTTGGATAAGGAGTTTACTGCAAAATTAACTTACCCTAGAAAATCACATTCCATCATTAGTCCCACTACACTTGTTTCTATCCAATGAACAGGAATACTCTGGAAGTAAAGTAGCATATGCTGCCTCTTCAATAGATACCATTTCTGATTCTGCCTTCTTTACCCTTCAGAATGTTGGAATCCAATTGGGGAGGTTTGAGTAAGCTGGCCTTAGGATAGTGGTTTTTAAGCTGTGTGTTTCCCACACACTGGTATCCTACAGTTAGCCTCAGAGACAGAAAAAGAGAGACTAGAATTATACATTTTCTACATAAAATTTTCCCAAACTTTGGTGTTTGCTTTTATTTGTTCCTGTAGCAACTGGTATAGTTCAACTTATATATTTGGTTCTATTAAGCTTAATAGATCACTATTTCCAGTTTATAAAGAGTCTGTTCTTTCTAGAGGTTCTGTAACCTCCCCATGTCTGAAAAGCACTGTTCTAGAAAAAGAAGAGAATATGCCCAGAGCTGTGCCACATTATTCTTTAACATCTTTTGAATTTAAATGAATTCTTTGTGGACCATATAGTACTCTGGGAAGTAGTATAAATTGCACAGGTCCTGGGAGTAGTAAGGAAAGAAACTGCCCTATCCCACCTGGCTCATAACCCAGACTTGTTTTCGTCTGCTGTTCTTAACTTCACACATATTTTGTAAACTCAAGCCATAGTTTTGATTAGGTTTATGGGAAGAGGGGTTACATTTCTAAGACAACCCTTCCTCCCTTGCTATTGGTTAGTCAATTTTCATTAAACCCCAAGTTGAACTGTTTTCAAAGCAATAAGGTGGTTGTTTCTACCTACCACCTGTATTTTCCTAATATTATTTTTGTTTAAAATGGCCCCATCACATGGCCAGGGGTTTATTTGTCAATGACAGAAACTGTAATTTGCTCATGACTTTCAAAGTCATCAAAAGAACAAAACTTTTTTTTTGGAATAATAGTTGCCGCTTCACTAGGCCTTCAGCAGAAGACAAATTATGCTGACGTTAATCATTGTTTTCTTATATAGTCAGCAAATATTTACTGAGCGCTTTCACGGTATTGTCCCCTGGGATATAATGTGACTTAGTGTTTCTGCCTTTAAGGAGTTGACAGACAAGCAGCTTGGAAGTGAATTCCTCTCCTTTTTTCCTGTCTCTCTCACTTCCATTTTAAGCCACATCCAAATTGGAATGAAATATTCTGGAGAATTCTTTTGGGTGTCGCTAAACCAATCTTTGCACCTTTCCTCCAGGAAAAAACATGAGCAAGTTAACAGCCTCTGACCTTATTAAGAACTGGCTCTGTAAGTGCCGCTTCAGGGTCTCCTTGAACGTGACCATTTTCTTTGAGTGATTCACTGTCTGCTAGTCACACAGGAGCCTGCTTGAGGCTTTTGGCAAGGAAAAAGATGCCCACTGTGGTTTCCTGGCCTTTTAGCATTCTGGCCAGCTGTATCTGACCCCTATCTTCTCCAGGGCTGTTTCAGTGAAAGTTTTGAGTAATGTTTCTAATTAGAGTAAATTAACTTGACAAGGAGAGAAACCTTCTCTTCTGATCTACAGTAATACATGTCCTAGGGAGCAATTCTCCCCATGAGAATACTAACACTTGTCGAGAGGCAAGTCCTCATCTGTGGGCTGTTCTTTCCCCAATTCATAGAGAATCAAAGTTATAAATGTTTAATATGTTTCGATCTGCTCTCTAGTGAGATCTGGAAGACTTTAACCAAGGCCTGTCAACAGAAAGACTCTCCTAATTTCAGATTTAAGTTGGGCCCCCCTGAACTATACATCTGCACTAGTCTGAGCAGCTTGATAGTGTAGATCTTAGTTCCAGATAATAGTGATAATGACTAAAGACACTTACATAGCACACACTAGGTACCTGGCATCCTTTCAAACACTTGACAACTATTAGCTCATTTAATCCTTTCTCAACCCAGTGAGGTGGGGACTATTATTATCTACATTTTAGCCAGGTCACACACTTAGGATGTTTGATTTAGTGAGCACTTGTAGAGGTGAAGTCTAACTCGTCTGTGTCATTAGTTACCACTTATGATTTCCCTCTTGCCTACTCGTAGTGCGGGGCAGGGTAGTGTCACCCTCAAGAGCCCAGCTCTGCAGCCAGAATGCCCCAGTCTGTATCCTGATTCACAAGTAACTAGGAATGTAACCTTAAGCAAGTCGCTGCCTTCTCTGTACTTCAGTTTCCTCATCTGCCAAATGGAGCCAGTCATAGCACTACTTCACAGGGTTGTAGTGAAGAGTACATGAATTTATATATGTAAGACAATTCAAGTAGTGCTTTTTACTCAGATTGCACTGTTATTTTCATTACTAGCTCTTTTTTCTTTCTAGCGTCACCTTCCAATGCAACCATGTTGAGCTACTCAACCCCCCCCGGACCTCCTGCACCCTTTCCTATCTCAGGGCCTTAGCCCATTCTAGCCCTTTGCCAGGAATGCTTTCAGTCCCTTCTCAACTGGCAAAATCCTTCCTCTTGCTTGGATGGGTTTGTATGTTCCCTTCTCAATGACCTTCCTTTAATACCTTCTCCTGTTTTCCAGGGAGCAGTTCCCTCCCTTCTTTGTGATCCAAATAGCACCATGTACCATTCACCTATCAAAGGACTTACTGGATTAACAACTACCTAAAATTTATGAAGCACTTATTATGTGCCCCGTAGTGTGCTGAGTATTTTACTTGCTACTTTTTTTTTTTTTTTTTTTAATATTAACAGCAGCTCCATGAGACAGGTTATATTTTACTAAAATCTTTTTTTCCATGTCTGCCTCCCCTGGCTGACTGTGATAGTGGCTTATACATCTGTGTGTGTTTCTCATTTTCTATCTCTAGGATCTGGCAGAGGGCCTAATTAATGCACAGTGGGTGCTCCATAAATGTGTAAGTGGATGCGTTTTACCAATAGCTGTCAACATCCAAATAATGAGCTAATTATAAGTAATTCTTCTTTTAAACAATCTTCATACTTTTATTGCAGCAGTTCATTGTCAGAAATTTTTAAAATATTGATAAGAAAGAAGAAAGAACTTAAAAATCTCAACCCTCTACTCCCCAACTCTACCCCACCCTTCCCCTTGCCCCTGCCAACCCCAGTCCTAGAGTTTAAGCAATTTGCTTAGAGACATAAACTACTAAATGGCCAAACTGAGAACCAAGGCCAGCCAGTCTGGCTTCAGAGCCCAAGCCCTTAACTGCTGCATTACACTGTTGCCCACCCCCACCCCACCCCCTGCCATGCTGTACACAAATTATACTAGCTACTGAAAGGGATTGGAAGAGCTGATACTTGAAATTAACTCCACCACACAGATTATGTTGCAATACATTAAATCTACACTTGAAAAATTTCTGCAGTCTTTTCATTTCTTCACACTTCCTGTTCCCTCGGTTATTTAGGGTAATCCTGGTGAAAATCATCAAAATACAGACTAAGAGGCATAACAGTGAGGTGAAGTAGAATGAGAATGGCTTCTGAAATCAGACAACGATGGGTTTCGGCTATGCCACTAGACTTATTACTTGGGACCAGTTTCATACCTTCTCTCAGGAGTAGTCTCTCCTACAAAACAGAGCATCTTAGTTTGCCAGGGCCACTGTAACACATATCACATTGGTTAGTGTAAACAACAGGAATTCTTTTTTCTCATCGTTTTTGAGGCTAGACATCCAAAATAAAGGTATTGGTAGGGCCATACTTTCTCTGAAGTCTGTAGTGTTTGAATGGTGGTGGCTGGCCATCTGAAACTCAGTCTCTCCTCTCCTGTCTCCTCCTGACTGGATGGATCCAAATGTCCTCTGCTTATAAGGACCCTGATTACATTGGGTAAAGGCCCACCCTAATTCAGTTTGGCCTCCTCTTTCTTAACCAATAACATGCTCAAAGATCTTGTTTGCAAATCAGTTCACACCCACAGGGCTGGGAGTTAGGACTTGAACAAGTGTTTGAGGGGAACACGTTTCAATCCATAACACAGAGATAATAAGAAATACTTTTCAGCATTTTTTGTGAAGTTCAGAGGTAACATGATGGTGAAGTGCCTAGTACTTAATTAATGGTAGGTATTTTTGTTTTTACGTCTCTAACTGGTGACACCTCATGGCTTGTTCAAACAGCAACCCTGCCAAATTATTCTCTACAGATACATGTGATTTTTCTCCAATCCTTCATTTTAATTCTCATGGTAAATTCACTTTTATATTATTAGATGTCTTTAGTAACTCACCTCACAGTCATTTCCTTAGAAATTCAATCTCTTCTCCATGGGGTCTCTTTTGAGATTAAAGAGAAAGAAGTGGCACATTTACGATGTTAGAGCAATTTTCATTTAAAAGTAGATCATTGTTTTCATTACCATATCATTAATGTTTTCTGTTTTCCTTTATCTGTGCATTACTTTTCAGTCGATACATATTGCCAAACTGAAGTGTCTTGTTTTCTTGAACGATGAAAGGAGACAGCCATGAATGGGCCACTAGATGATTTAGCAAATGCTTCTGATTTCCCTGATTATGCAGCTGCTTTTGGAAATTGCACTGACGAAAAAATCTCACTCAAGACAAACTACCTCCCTGTTATTTACAGCATCATCTTTCTGGTGGGCTTTCCAGGGAATGCAGTAGCGATTTCCACTTATGTTTTCAAAATGAGGCCTTGGAAAAGCAGCACCATAATTATGTTGAACCTGGCTTGCACAGACCTGCTGTATCTGACGAGCCTCCCTTTCCTGATTCACTATTACGCCAGTGGTGAAAATTGGATCTTTGGGGATTTCATGTGCAAGTTTATCCGCTTTGGTTTCCATTTCAACTTGTACGGCAGCATCCTCTTCCTCACTTGTTTCAGCATCTTCCGCTACTTTGTGATCATTCACCCCATGAGCTGCTTTTCCATTCACAAGACCAGATGGGCAGTGGGCGCATGTGCTGTGGTGTGGATCATTTCACTGGTGGCTGTCATTCCCATGACCTTTCTCATCACGTCAACCACGAGGACCAACAGGTCTGCCTGCCTTGACCTCACCAGTTCTGATGACCTCCCTACCATCAAGTGGTACAATCTGGTTCTGACTGCAACCATTTTCTGCCTCCCCTTGGTGATAGTGACACTTTGCTATACAATGATTATCTACACCTTAACCCAAGGACCTCAGACTCACAGCTGCCTGAAGCAAAAAGCTCGAAGGATAACCATTCTGCTACTCCTCGTATTTTATGTATGTTTCTTACCTTTCCATATCTTGAGGGTCATTCGGATTGAATCTCGCCTGCTTTCAATTAGCTGCTCCCTAGAGAATCAGATTCATGAAGCATACATCGTTTCTAGACCATTAGCTGCCCTGAACACATTTAGTAACCTGTTACTGTATGTGGTGGCTGGAGACAACTTTCAGCAGGCCATCTGCTCAGCAGTGAGATGCAAGGCAAGTGGGGACATTGAACAAGCAAAGAAAAACAGTTACTCAAACAACCCTTGAAATAGTTCATTTACTCAATTAAAAGGCTGCTGATGTACTACCTGTGACTCCTAAGAAGCCCAGAATATCTCCCTCAATGGAACTCCTAGTAAACATTGCATATTCAGGAAATTATGTGCCAAAGCCAGGGCACAGCTACTAAGAGTTCTTTACCATCCTTTACTGAGCTCCTCTCTTGAGTAGAGACATAAGAATGGGATGTATGCATATCGGTAATGTATTCAAACGTGGAATTACAAACTATGGAACATAGTGCATCTCAGACAACTAGTACCATCAATTTATTATATAAAAGTGAAACTGAAGTTCACAGACTTACCCTAGATCTCTCAGTAAGTTGGTGCAAAGGTAGGGATAAAACCAATCTTTCCACTCCTGCTTTCATGCTCTTTCATACTCTGGGGCTTCTTTGTATTGAACCCCTAGACTACTCAAGGCATTATTGTATCTTTTTGAATATACATTTTTTTTATATTCTGTACCTTCAAAACTTTTTTTGCAAGCTTTTCTTTGAGATTATTAAACTCAGTTCTGTCAGTTTTGTAGATTAAAGCAAACCAGTAAGGCACACTTGAAACAATCCAACACGTCAATGCAAATAGCTAACATTAAATATGCAAGTGATTTTGGGTATTATGTCTTTGTGGTTATAGACTATTTTAAAAGTTGTTATTGGATTTGTAAAAATTACCAAGTTGTTGATATTCTCACAAGAATTGGGGACTACCAATTTAGAAGGCTGAGCCCTCAATCTTAGGGCTTGCCCTTACGAAGCCTGTTACTATAAAGGAGAGGCTAAGTCTACTTATAACTGTGCCTAAGAGTCTCCCCTGGAGAACCTCTTTTATTGCTCAGATGCGGCCTGTCTCTCTCTAAACCCACTCAGCAGGTAAACTCACTGTCCTCCCCCCTACATGGGACATGACTCCCAGGGGAGTAAATCTCCCTGGCCATGTGGGACATGACTCCCAGGGATGAGCCTGACCTGGCATCATGGGATTGAGAAAGCCTTCTTGACCAAAAGGGAGAAGAGAAGTAAAACAAAATAAAGTTTCAGTGGCTGAGAGATTTCAAATAGAGTTAAAAGTCTTTCTGGAGGTTATTCTTATTCGTTATATAGACATCCCTTTTTTGTTTTTAGTGCATTGGAAGAGCTAGAAGGAAATACCTGAAACTATTGAACTGCAACCCAGTGGCCTTGATTCTTGAAGACAATTGTATAACTATATAGCTTACATGGTGTGACTGTGTGATTGTGAAAACCTTGTGGCTCACACTCAATTTATCCAGAGTATGGACAGATGAGTAGAAAAATGGGGACAAAAATTAAACAAATAATGGGAGGATGGGATATTTTGGGTGTTTTTTTTTAACTTGTATTTTTATTCTTATTTTTATTTCTTTTGGAGTAATGAAAATATTCAAAAATTGATTGTGGTGATGAATGCACAAATATATGATGGTACTATGAACAATTGATTGTATACTGTGGATGATTGTATGGTATGTGACTATATCTCAATAAAACTGAATTTTAAAAGAATTACCAAGTTGTATTAGTAATTATCAACACTTCCAGGGATAGGAGAGAAAAAAAACATTGTTTTGATTTCTGTAGGAAAATATTCCAGGAAAAACTAATTGGCCCTCTCTTTAGATATCTTCCTTTTTTACGACTATTATAAAAATATGAACTCCATTGTAACAGCTAAAGCTATTTTGGAATTCTATGCATGCTTAATTATCACTAAGTGTAAACATTTGAGAAAATGCCTAATCTGGATATTTACAACCCTATTAAATGTGTAGATACAATTCATAAACTAATTTAAAATCACTGACTAGTTTGGTCATATTTTTCTGTGAAAATGCAGCTTAACTGTTACTATATTTACAGGAAGTAAGTCTCCGTGTTTAGAATCAGTAAGAGAATAAAGCCGAAATAGATGATTTAAACAGAAAGGAAAAATGCTACCATAGGAATTGTTCATGACTTTCAGGTTCTTCCAGGACATTACTTTGACCTTGGTGAGGATGTTCATCAGGAACCTCTGCTAGTCATGCCAGGGGAAGGAAGAAGAAAGCTGATGGGATGGCTCTGTATATTAGCTTTACTGGATGATGGTGCTGTCCCCACCATCTTATCCTGGGCCCTCTATAGTGCATGGAGGTTATTGTCTAAAATGAGCTATTTCACTAGATTTGCCCATACATCCTGGCTACACAGCATTGCCCAGAGGTCCCCCTGGAAACTGGAAGCTGGGTAGCCTTCCAGCTCTCAACTCTCCTCTCCCTAATGCCCAGTCCTTGAGCCATCACTAACGTACAGTCAGATTAGCTCTTAGAAGACTGCTGTTGCTATTCTAGCCTTTGAAATAAACCTTTCCCTTCCTCTCCATCTCCATATTTTCTTATTTCAACGATTTCACCCACCAGAGAAAACCACTTCATCTCATTCTCAACCTGTCTCTGTGGATTCTATTATCCTTTTCCTTCTTCCCACCAATTTATGGAAAGTAAATGATGTGATACTAATTCTTCCACTGTGTCTTTGGTTCTTCTTCTGCTCTCTTAAGGAGTTCATTTTTTAAAGACATTTTTACTACCATTGGCTAATTGACCTTAGCTTGGAAACATGTATAATTTTTCTTTATCCTAAGAATGCCTTCCCTTGATTCTGCTGTCCTGTCTTTCTATTATCTGACCTGCTTTCTGCAGCAGTGGGTTAGGACCTTCCCTTAAGATGGTACTAAAATGAATTATAACCAATAAAGAGATTGGAAATTTTGGAAGCTGAAGCAGACTGATGAATTGGAAAACCGAATAAAACCAAAGATGGCAGCGGGGGAGCCCAGAGGCAGGCTAATGCATTCTGCTTAACGGCAATATGCTCAGGAACTAAAGGTACACAGATTGCTCTGAAAGAGAGTTATAAGTGGGACTGAAAGCAGGAAGTTTGATTTAAAGCTTGTAAAAGAAACAGTTGCAACTTTAGACAGTCTCCCTTGCCAAGTGCATACCACCCATTGCCCCTTTCACACACCAGGAGAGTTTTAGGCGTTTTATTCTGGAGAGGTTGAACCAGAACGATCTTTGACTTGAGAATGACAAATACACAGGGAAAAGCTGAAGTACTAAATACTAGATAAAAACACTTGGCTCTGATAACACTGACAGTTTCTGCTCACATTTCCTAGCAAAATGTTGGTGTATGCTTCTCTAGGGAAACAGGAAAATAGCAATAGATACAACTTACTTAGCACTAATGATGAGCTAGGCTCTATTTCAATAACTGCTTTCCTCACGAATCCAGGCAGCTCAGCTCATAGGCAGAACCACTACCTTATGCAGCCTTGTGCAAGAGGAAGGAGTCCTCTAGATACAGAGTTAAGAAGTAGCTCAGCCCGCTCACCCCGTATCAGTGATGTGCACCAGGTGACCTGCCTGTCCTTGCACTCAGAGCATCCAAACTGCTTCCTAGCGCCTTCCTCTTCAGTGTGAGCCAACAGTCACAGGGAACAAGGCAGTTGAGAAAAGCCTGTAATACGCTGCAGAAACTCCAAAACGAACAAACGGGAAGGAATCACTCCGAAAAACATGACACTCCTGCAGCAAGGATGAGCTGGGGTGCTGAAGATTCTGCTTCCAGAAGCACCAGCACTGTGAGGACTTTTTCTACCTGTTTTTTCTCTACAGAAGCAAGAAAGAGTGAAAAGAGACTTTCATCAAATCACAAGAAGCAAAGTCCACCAAAAACCACAGCAAACGCTGCTGTGCCTGCTGAGCCATTTGACAACTCCACCTACAAGAACCTGCAGCATCGTGAGTACTCCACATGCCCTATTTAAATTTAAATCTGAATCATTCGAAATTTAGCATGCCACAGCCTGCAGCCTTCTTCAGGGCAAGAGTTGCCACAACACTGAGAGCAGAGTCTGAAGATGAACCTTGCCCTTTGTTGTGTTCGTGTCTGCAAAATAAAGTTCTCTAACAGTGGGAAAAAAAAAAAAAGGAGCATAAGAATAGTTCAACAACACCTAAAATTAGTGCCTTCAGAGAGATAACAGAAGACATTGCATCTTTGAAACAAAGCAGGTGGTTCTAAAGGAATGAATGTTCAAAGAACAAAAAAGAGCTCTTGGATATTAAACTGGGAGGGTTTAGTGGGGTTATTCCAAATGCCCTCCACTAACTGCCTAAACCTTGATATGTGCTTTTGACCAGGGAGCTGGGGATACTCTTAGCATTTTCTTTCAATTTATTCCAAATGGTCGACATCTAGAAAAAGGTCTTAGAGGCTGGTAGTATGATTCCAGAGTTCTTTCCTAATTTCAGGGCGGGTGAAGGTTTCAATTCTGATTTTTATTATTTTGTATGTATTTCAGAGGTTTCAGAATGTGGAATTTTTGAAAAATTTCAACTGAACCCTTAAGTTACTTGGAGTTGCCCTATTCATTATTCTCATTCTATCTGTATGATTACATACTACATGTTACATGACTATTCATTGTATGGTCACAAAAGAATGCAAGATTTGTTTTCCATGATTGAGAAATGTGCCCTTAGCCCGAGCACATTCTTTTCTTTTCTGAAAATGCTAACACTTCATAAATGCTTCTAAATAAAATTTTTGATTAATTATATTAGTATCCACAAAATTTGAAAAATAAGACTTACATACAAAATATATTCATTAGTTAATTTATATCTGTGCTTGATGAGCACAGGGATTTCTAGAACAGAAGAATACATGGCCTAGATATTTAGGCTCACACTATTAGTTTTAACCTTACTCAGGTAAACTAACACCAGCTTCTATTAAATCCCTACCATATACAAAGTCCTCCACTACACCCTGAAGATAGAAACATCAGTAATAAACAATTCCTACTCTTAAAGATACCACAATCTTGCAAACTAACTGCAATATTCACATGTGCCTTTTAGGTTGGGTGTTCCTATTGTGCTGCATTTACCTATCAGAAGTCAGTGAAATGTTTATCCAGTTTTCTCTGCCATTACAGTTTTTCATTACTCTAGTTATATTCTAAGGCGTTCAAACCTAAGGGTGCATTTCAGGTACTAATATAACTATTCAAATCCCTCTCCATCAATAACCCTCAAGCACGATTAGATAATAAATACACAGCAATATTCTAGGATACTACTTGTACATGGTTAAGTGCTCCCTTTATCTGTTTAAAACCACCTGGAAGATTAACAACAATATAGTAATGGGCATGATGTAGTCACTATTGTCCCTTTATCAGAGGCACCATTGCAAATATCTGAATCTTTTCCAAGAGAGCTAAGAACAATTCTAGATATACTTCACAGCTGACACTCTCTGCAAAACATAACCAACTATCTCCTTCTTGCAAAACATTTTAGGATTCACATAGTCTATCTAAAAGTTTAAATAATAGTGGTTTTTTTCTTCCCTTGAATTGAGGGATGTGATGATTAGGTTCTTGTGTCAACTTGGCCAGGTGATGGTACCCAGGTGTCTGGTCAAGCAAGCACTGGCTTACCCATTGCTGCAAGGACATTTGTGGCTGGTTAATAAACCAGCAGGCTGATTTATTAAATCATCAGTCAATTGGCTGTAACTGATGACATCAATGAAGGGTGTGTCTTCCACAATGAGAGAATGCAATCAGCTGGATTTAATCCAATCAGTTGAAGACTTTTAAGTGAGACAGATAGAGGACCTTCACTTCTTCTTCGGCTGACCAGCGAAGCGTTTCCTGAGGAGTTCATCAAAGTTGCCAGTTCATTCCTGAGGAGCTCATCGAACATCTTCATTGGAGTTGCCAGTTTGCTGCCTGCCCTATGGAATTTGGACTTGTGCATACCCACAGTTGCGTGAGACACTTTTATAACATCTTATATTTGTAGATACCTCTTGTTGATTCTGTTTCCCTAGAGAACCCTAACTAATACAAGGGGCAAATCCAGGCAGAATTCAGGTAAACTAAAGAATTAAAAACAAGTGCAATGTTTTAGCCTCTATTTTACCCATTGATCAAAGCTCTGGCAAAGTTTAGCTTTCGATAGCCATCTCTACAACATCTTGACATTTTCTTATTCACAAAGCAGTTTTGGCACTTTATCATAAAAGGCTGTGATTACCACTCTTCCATGTCTTTTGTTGTTTTTCTCCCCCAGAGAGATAATTAACTCCTCCAATGCATGATCATATTTATTTGTGCTCCAAGCACCTAGCAATATGTTAGAAGGTATTATATGTGATGTATATATATGTATTATATGTGTGTGTACACACACACACACACAAGCCTCCTTTAGCATGAGAAATGTCTCCTTTTAAATACCAACTCTTTTTACAGAAATATCTGGATATGGAAAATTGGAACTTAAATCAAGACTTGTATTACCTTTGTAGATAATGGAAATGACTTCTGTTACTAGCAACATAGAAAGTAACAGAAAGTTTGCTGCACAAACTTTCAGTTAGAATCAATTAGAACAGTGAAATAAACTATTTTATAAATACCCCTTAACGTGCTCACTGAGCTGATAAGAAACTAAAGAATTCACAAATGGAAAAATAAAGGTAGGAAACCTTTGTATTTTCTTAAAGTCTATTTTTTTTCCAAGGTTATCTACAAAATCCTGGAGCATTTTAACCTATTTTGATATTTGTGTTGATATGAGTAGGATGATCATACATCCTTATTTGCCCATTTACCCAGGCCAATGCTATTTAATGCCTGTTACCCTGGTATAATTATCAATAGCAGCCACTTTTATTTTCCAAAGTGTCTGTAATGATATATAGCCTCTTTAAGCATGAGCGATAGGACATAAAGTGTGGAAGTCAACAAAGGCAGGGATTCTAATAGGAGACCCTTGCAGAAATCTGCAAGTCAATGGGCTATACCCTCCATGTTACAGTGAATGATAAATGAGGCTACCAAGCAGAAGGGGACAGTATGTAAAATGACCTACCTTTACTGTGACATTGAGTAGAAGGAAAATAAATTTGTCCCTGAGAGATCATAGTCAGTGTCTCCACTGTGCTGAGAGAAAATATTTGTTTATCTTGGTTCCTATAACCAGAAAGACTATCATTTGAAAATAAAGGAAAAATAATAGCTGTTACATATAAAGGAAAAACAGAAAATTTATTCCCAAAAGAAAATTCTAAGGAATGTCATTCAGGAAGAACAAAGAAGTATGTCAAATGGATAGTTTTGGAGACAAAAAGAAATTGTGAGTGCAAAGCTATTTGTTATTATCTAAGTAAACCTAAACAAACATTGACTATATAAAACAACGTCAATAGATACTTTGTGGGTTTAACTGACAATGTATAAATAAAATACTGAAAAATATTAGCATTTACTTTAGGAGAAGGAGATTGTACTTAATAAAAGATTTTTGTATTGCTTGGGAAGTGGGTAAAGACATTGAATAACTTTAGAGTATGTTAAATTACAGTGTGAAAACATGAAGGAAAACCTCTGAAAGAAGAGATTTAGAGAATTTAAAATTCAAGGTAACTAAAGGAAAATATGGAAGAAAAAACCTAGAAGGAGGAATAAGAGCACATAGTAAGTTTGTGTCAATGTTATTGTTTTTCAGCTGGGAATTTCGTTCATGAGTATTTACTGTGTTAATTAACAACCAAACAAATAAACAGGATAAAAGAAGGCTTTGCATCGAATAACAATGAGAATCTGTCATGAACCAAGTATTATGCTTATTCTAATTCCGATCAATGAATAAATAAAAATTAAGTTATAAAAAGAAGAGGGAAAAAACAGAAAAGTGGGGCAAATAGAAGTCATAAAGTAAGATGGAAGAATAAATCAAAATGCTTCAGTAATCACAATAAATGTAAAAAGACTAAACACTCCAATTATAAAACAAAAAATTTCAGACTGAACTTATAAATACCATAAACTAAGATCTTTTAAAGAGAAACATCCCAAATATAAAATGCCTTACTAAGTAACTTATTAAGAAATAGAAAATGGACTAGACCTATACCAATGAATGAAATACAATTAGGAGTTCCAATTCTTCCAGTAAAGAAATACCAATCCCAAATGAACAACAAGCAACTTCTACCAAATATTCAAAAAGCAGATAATTTCATTAGTCCACAAAGTATTCTGAAGAATAGAAAAAAAGAATAACCTAGATTTGATGCAAAAAAAATAGAAAGGGGACAAAGAAAGAAAGAAAATTGATGGGATAATCTCATAGACACAGAGGTGAGAAGTCCTAAAAAAAAAAAAAGGCAAAAAATCAAAAAGCAAAACTATTTCAATAAAAAGGATAATAATACAACACAACTAAATTGGTTTCAATCCAAAAATGCAAGGTAAGTTTAATATTCAAAAATGGATTTATGTAACACATTATTAATGAATTAAACAATAAAATAATATGAATGTCTCAAAAATACAGAAAAATAAATTCAACACAGATTTATGATACAAAATGTTAGAAAACTAGAAATAGAAGGGGAATTCCTTAGCCTACCAAGAAACCTAACCCAAAATGTAATACTTAGTATTAAATTGTAAAAGAAATGTTTCCTTTGATATTAGAAACAAGACAGTGATGTTTGCTATTCTGTAGTCATTTTTTTATCTGGCTTCTTTTGCTTAGCACAATGTTTTTTAGATTCATTGAGATTTTTGCTGTGTCAGTAGTTCTTTGTGTTGCTAAGTAATATTACATGGTGTGAACATACCATAGTTTGTTTATACATTCACAATATAATGGACATTTGGGTGATTTTCCATTTTTTGGCTACTGTGTATAAAGCTTCTATGAATATTTGAGTACAAGTATTTGTGTGAACGTATGTTTTATTTTTTCTTGAGTAAACACCTAGAAATGAAATTGCAGGTTCATATGGTAAGGCTATGTTTAATTTTACTAGACACTGCCAAACTGTTTTCCAAAATGGCTGTACTACTTTTACATTCCCACCAGCAAAGAATATGAGCCCTAGTTGCCCCATATCTTTGTCAGCACCTAGTAATGTAAGTCTTTTAAGTTTTAGCCATTCTAGAGCATATGTAGTGCCATCATGTTGTTGTAATTTGCATTTTACTGATGACTAATAGTGTTGCTCTTTTTTCATGGACATATTGGCCATTCAATTATATTATTTGGTAAAGTTTGCCTAGTTTTAAATGGGTTAGCTCTCTTTTGTTATTGAGTTGTAGGTGTTATTTATGTATTCATAATACAAAGCCATGATTAGACATACATTTTGTAAACATTTCTCCCTGTTTTTGACTTTTCTTTTCATTTTCTTAACAAAATGTCTCCATAAAACATTATTTTATTTTATTATAGATGCTGCAGAGGTCCCATATCCCCCACTACCATTAACACATTGTATTAGTGTGGTACATTTGTTAAAATTGATGAAAGAATATTATTATAATTGTACTATTAACTGTAGTCCATGGTTTACATTAGAATTCACTATTTGTGCTGTACAGTCTGGTGGGGGTTTTTTAAATTTTTATTCTAGTAACATATATACAAACTAAAATTTCCCGTTTTAACCGCATTCTAATATATAATTAAGTGCTGTTAATTGTATTTACAATGTTGTTCTATCATCACCACTTAGTATCATCACTACTTTTCCATCACCTCAAATAGAAACTATATGATTTAAGCATTAACTCTCCATCCCCTATCCCATGCTAACCCCTGATAACCAACACTCTAATTTCTGACTCCATGAAATCAGCTTATTCTAATTACTTCATCTCACTGAGATCATACAATATTTGCCCTCTTGTGCCTGCCTTACTTTATGAAACATGATGTCCTCAAGGTCCATTCATGTTGCTGCATGTACCAGGACTTCATTCTTCTTACAGCTCAGTAATATTCCATCATACATGTATCCCACATGTTGTTTATCCATTCATCATGGGATGGACTCTTAGGTTTCTTCCATCATTTGGCAATTGTGAATAATGCTGCTATAAGCAGTGTGCAAATACCTGCTAGAGTTTCTGCTTTCAGTTCTTTGGGGTAGATACCTAGGAATGGGATTGCCAGGTCATATGGTAATTCTATGGCTTAACTTTCTGAGGAACCACCAAACTGTTTTCCACAGTGGCTAAAACTTATTACATTCCCCATAAACAATGAATGAGTGCTCCTATTTCTCCACATCCTCTGCAAAACTTGTACTTTTCTATTTTTTGACAGTAGACATTATACTCGGTTTGAAATAGTATTTTATCCCATTGTGGTTTTGATTTGCATTTACCTAATGGCTAATGATGTTGAGCATCTTTTCATATGCTTATTAGCCATTTGTATATCTTCTTTGGAGAAATGTCTATTCAGATATTTTGCCCATTTTTTATTTGGGATGTTTCTTGACTAACAATTGTTTTCCTTTTACACTGTCGTTTTGCCTCCATGCTTTCTGATGAGATATTGACATTTGATCTTATTGGTTTCCCTTAAGTACAACTCACTGCTGTTCTCTTCCATTTTCAGAATTTTCTCCTTTTCCTTGGCACTGGACAGTTTGATTACTATGTGTCTGGCTATGCTTTTCTTTGACTTTAACCTGTTTGAAGAGCAAATTCATATCTTTCATTAAATTTGGGTTTTCTGCCATTATTTCTTTGAGTATTCCTTCTGCCCTTTTCCCTCTTTCTTTTCCTTCTGGGGCTCCCATATGGCATATATTCATGTATTTGATGGTGTTCCACAAGTCTCTTAGGCTTTGTTCATTCTTTTTCCTTTCTGCTTCTCAGCCTGAATCACTTCAATTGTCTTGTCTTCGAAATCCCTGATTCTTTCTTCTGTCTGCTCCAATCTGCTGCTGAAACCCTCTAGGAAATTTTTCATTTCAGTCACTGTGGTGTACAATTCCAGTATTTCTGTTTGGTTTCTACTGAGAATTTCAAAGAGATTCCCAAACTGTTCATTAATTGTTTCTCATATCCTTTGATTCTTTCTCTGTGTTTTCCTTTAAATCTTGGAGCATATTGAGGATCATTTTTTAAAGTCTTTGCCTAGAATGTCCACAGTCTGGTCCTCTTCATTGATATGACAGAGATCTCCTTGACTGCCAGAAATTAACCAAAACACACAAACCAAAGCAAAAAGCACCTTTCACAGTCTTTGCAAATTGGCCATGCTTTGGCTGGTGCCGTCCTTCAGAGATTAGCCTGCTCATCAAGAAGCTCTGCCTAAGGTGAATGTGAAGTGCAGGATTCTCCTTGTCTTATCTGAGCCTGTGTGGAGCCATGGAATCTGCTTCTTTTCCTGGGCTTGTGCTTGTTAGTGGCGTTAGCAATCCCCCCATTTACAGTATGAGAGTTGGAATTAATACCCCGGCTCTGTAATGCAGGTAGTCCGTTGCTGTAGGCCACTTTGACTTAATTATTTCTGTTTTAGCTATCTGCAAGCTGCTTCTCTGCCTTCAAGACAAATTCTGGGAGGGCAAGCCTGAGACAAGTTCCCTGGTTCAGTCTTTCAGACTACTACTTGCTTGATTGGCACTGACAGGCAGGCACTCTGGTAGACACCCAGAGGTTCCTCTTCTCCCTCTAGACCAGGGCCAGGGACCCACACTGGGAGCCAGACCGTCTTCACCCTGCATTGGGAGAGGGTGGGGTAAGACCCAGGAAGGGCACCAGAGGCTTCTGCTATGGCTTTTGAAGCTGTGTTTCCTTGATTCTGCACTGGCCCAGTTACAGCAGCCTTTTGCCTTTTTTTCCATAGTTTTGAGTCTTTAAGATTCCTCTGCCACTTTTGCCTGAGGACGGTTGGGACAATGGCTGCCCTCAGAGCCAATCCCCCATGATCCAAAACAGCTGATGGAAAGCAGTGATCAATGGTCAGAACCCACCCTCATGTTTGGAGGACGAGGTCTTTATATCCTACCCTGGTACCAGCAAACTGCACCAGGAGCCTGGACTGTAGTTCTCACTGCTGCCTGCCATGAGGCTGGGGGAAGGGGCATGGTAGCCACTTCAGCAAGGGAACAGTTTGCAGATATATACCACAATTTGCCAGCCTCTTCCTCCAGCCCTTCTTGGGATGCTGGGCAGCGTTCTGCTAGACTCCAGAGTGTCACAATAGTTGAATCAGACACTTCCTGCCAGATCAATAGTTGTTTCGGTGGAGGGACGGATTCCTGGAGCTTCCCACTTTGTCATCGTCCTAGAATGCTATGCAATTCTCTTTTAAAAGGATTTCAAAATGAGAAAAATATCTTTTCTGTATTATCACCACATATACCTTTTTTGGCACATTTCACCCACTTATATGAGTTGTAATGTTTTGGCAAATATTTAAAAGTTGGTTAATACCAAGTATCGGTAAGGAAATGAAATGAAGTGACCTTTCTCCTAGTGCTAGGAGGGAAGGACATTTATGCAACCACACCACTTTGGAAAAGAGTTTGGCGTTACCTAGCAAAGGTAGTGAGTACGAGGGCATTTGTTTTCTCTTTAGACTGTGCTTATCTGTGGATGTTTGATTTATTTCATAATAGGAACATTTAAAACAAAAATGTTTTGAAAATATGGTGCAATTGTTATGAAAAATACGGACTTGGTGGTCACACTTTCACAGCATTGGATGTGTTTTGTAACATACTAACTGCCTTTTCTTCCTGCCTTCATGTTTAGAACTGCTTTTTTCCTCCATTGCCATATAAGCAATGGATAATATTAGCTCTTAGAGTCATATGAAATGCAAGTTTTGAACAAATCCAGCTCATTGTTTTAATCTTCTGAGGGTTGGTGGAAAAGAGGGCTGAGAGTGCAGAGTAGGAATCTTTTAATTCCAGAGGTCCTCCATTCTAACACCTAGTCCTCTAGAGGAAACACACAGAGCAAACACACCTTCTGTTTATGTCAAAGGGGTTAATTAAAAAGAGTTGGTGTCATTTCTAGTAATTACTAGGGATCAAAATTTACAGAAGGCCTGATGAGGGGCTGGCAGCGATACCAAAATAAATCTGCATCTGACCACGCAGTTGCAGCTGTTCCCCATTTCAGACCATATTTTCCAAGTCACCTTGGCTTTCTGAAAGCCCAAATGCGAGGATAGCCTGCTTTCTACAGTTTATTGGACTTGAAGATAGGAATAAGGGCCTCACAAAATGCCATACTGGTCTGCTCTGTGGCCATAAACCTGACGTGACCCATTTTCCATTTCTCAGAGGAGTGAATTTTAAAGCGTCTTTTATAGGAGCCAGAATTTAAGACAAAAATAGGCTCAGCTCTGTTAAATTCCAAACTGAAATAAGTTCTCATAATAAACTATGAAATGAAGCCTAAATGAGGCAGAATTTCAACTAGCCCTGTGATGGGGAGTACAGGAAAAGAGGTTCGGCTAGGTTGAAAAAATAAAGTGGAAGTCTAAGCATACCTTTTTGTAATGTGAGGTGAAGTTGTCCTAGAATCCCTCTCTCTCAGCCAAGGCACTCCAGAATCCACTTCTGAAACTTTAATGAGCACACAGCAACCTCTTCTTTTTTCCCCCTTAGGCAAAAGTTTGCTCCCTAATTGTACATTACCTTGATTCAAATGCCTGAAACAAATATCCACTAGAGGGCATAGAACACCTTGTTAGAACTAAAAGTGCCTCTGAGAAAATCATCAGTAGCTGAAGGAATGAAAATCTTGAAATTCGATCTTAGTTCCACATTCAGCAGGAAAGACAAAGTAAGGATGTTTTGTTTATACCATTCCTTTCTATAAAAGACATATCTCCTGCTAGAATATGAATTAAATTGGCAAGATTAGTAAATGTACCTATTTTCAGAGTGATTTCTAACATGCCTTACAATTTAGATTAGCTCCTAGAGATCAGTTTTTATTTAAAAATTTTCCACCCAGAAAGGTCTGTTATGTAGTCACTAATAAAGACTACGTTTTACAAAGCTAACATTCCCTAACTTATTCTGCTTTGAAAAGATTACAAGGGAGCCCTGAAATAGAAGAGAGGGTGGGTATGGTTAGGGAAGATTTCACTCAGGAAAGAGCAGGATTCTCCATCTCAGGAATCTAATTGTGCCCTGGGTTTCTCAGAATAGAAGGTAATGGCCATGCGGCTGGCTGACCATTCAGCTGATGGGTTTGCAGTCCTCGTTTGCCTTGGTGCAGGTGGTTGTTATTGGTGATGGTGATGATAACCAGCCCATGCCTTATGCCTCTCTCTCTAGAATGGGAGAAATGTATATCAGCTTTGGAGTTCTGCTTCTTGGCAAAAATGAATTGCTAGGCCAGAGGAAACATTGCATGCGACAACTTTCCTTGCCAACAACATTCCCTTTGTGTCTGCTCAAGTACAATATGTCTCCATATTACCAAAACTACTGTGAGCTACAAGCTTGCTCTAATCAGCATTGATGCATAAAGGGAAAAAATAACCCACCCCGAGGCTGCACCTGCCAGTTTAAGTATGGAGCAGAATGTGCAGGCTGCAGAGGAAACGTTTAGGGAAGTTTTTGTTTATTCCAACAGATAATCATTAGTGTTAAACCTGCAGGAAGAATGAAAGTCAAAGGAAAAATTGTCAAGAAAGAGTAAAAAATTATCTTGTGAGTTATGTGGTTAAATGGAGCTTTGGCAGGTTAGAAGGAAAGCTGGGATGAAAAATGAACCAAAGGAGATACCGCATTATAATACAGTATATGTTGGGAAAATTTTAACACAGAATCGGCTATTATCTTTTGTCTCTGAGAGTAAGGAATGTGGATGGAGTGCAGGTAGAAGATTTTGCATAAGATTCTCATCTCCAATAACAGGCAAATTTCCAGACCAGAGTTAAGTGGCATCTCACCTAAAATTCCCTTGGATGTCAAAGTGATCCTAAGTGAAAAGAAATCATGTGGATAGCATCTTCTCAAGACAGTTCCCATCTAAAAAGGCAGTCCTTGTGCTTAATTCTTCTCTTTGTGCTTGCAATATACAACAAATGGAGACATTTCAAATAAGAATGAAGAGGGACTGTCAAACCACATATTAATGATGATTGAAATGATTATGATGATGGTGATGACAGTGGCCAATTCTTTATAGTGCTTGATTATAAGCACTCATTTAATCCTACAACAACCTCATGAATTAGAAGTTATCATTTACACAAGTAGTAAATGGTTGAATGGAGTTGAACTCAGTTTGTTTCAGGCTCTACAATTTAACCACTGGTCAAACTGCTTCTCCAACTGAAACCTATGCTTTGCTAGCCATTGGTTTGCTTATCATTGACATTTCACAATGTCACAATGCCTTTGGTTTGCTAACCATTGACATTCATTGTGTAACTAAAATGTAGCAATCTATAAACCCATGTATTTCAGGTATTCCATAGCAGCTGACTTGGATCCCTGAATAAGTTAAGAAGGCCTAGCATATAGTAAGCACTAAATAAATGTTAGCTCTTGTTTTCTGTACACATTATCATCTAGATTGTGTAACTTAAAATATACAGTTGCAATTCAAATAATTAATTTTAAGGAAACAAATCTCTTTATGACAGAGTTCTTCATGTGAAAAGGAAATCTCCCGTAATTTTGCAGATTCCTAGTCACCTAGAAGGAGTAGTTTAGAGAACAGGAATAAGGCAAGCTCAGCCACTGGTGTCACAAATTCAACACCTTATCTCCCCCTTTATCTCAATCCCACTTCTTCTTCTTCCTTTTCTAGGCCTTTCCTTCTCCTGAAAGATTGTATGACATTCACTCTCATGAGAATTTCAGAAACTTTAATAAGACTAATGGCAGACAGTGTTGGGTCTTTCTCTTAAGGTAAGTTTTCCTCCCATTAAACATTTTAAATGGAACATAAATTAAAATTCTATGGCTTTAATCCAATCTGAAGGACAGTCTCAACTGGGAAAGATTGTGGACTCATGGGGTACTGTTTTTATTGGCATAATTTACCTATTACACTGCCACCCCCTCTCCAAATAAAACACTTTAAAATAAGGCTTTATATTTAGTCAAATCATATGAATTTGGGCCTTTTGCTTACCACATTTTTCCTGAGCATCAGCCTAAAATTTTCTAATTATTTCTTTCAGAAATCCCTCAGACCTTGACTCTCAAATTGTGATCTGCAGATCCCTGAAGGTCCCCAAGATCCTCTCAGGGGGTCTACAAGTTCAAAACTATTTTCATGATAGTACTAAGATGTTATTTCCTTTTAGACTGATTCACATTTGTATTGATAGTGCAGAAGTAACGGTTGCATATGACTGCTGGTGCCTTAGCACAAAGAAAAGCAGTGGCAGAAACCTATCCTATACTGATAATTGTAGCATTATTCACCTCCACATTCTTCCACAAAAAAAAAGAAGATTTGAGTTGCATTCAAGAATGTTCTTGATGAAGCAGTAAAATTTGTTATTAAAAATTCTGACCCTGAAGTGCAATCATTTTAATATTCTATGTGATAAAATATGAAGTATACATAAAGTACTTTTGCATACTGAAATACATAACTGTCTTGTGAAAAAGTATCTGTGTAAAAGTGAGTTGCAAGCTAAACTGTCTCCTAAATTCCTGAAACACCATTTTTACTTGAAAGAATAACAGAAAAATTATGGTTATTCAGACTTTGGCATTTGACAAACATTTTCTGAAGATCAACAAAATGCACCTGCCATTTCAAGGAAAATATCCAATAGCAGTTGTTTCCCATGATAGATTTCAAGCTTTCACATGAAAACTAGAATTGTGGAAAACATTTATCTGCCACTATGCTTGCATGCGCTCCCAATTCTTAAAGGATTTCTGATGAGATCGGTAATTGTAAAAAAATTTTTTTTGGGGGGGGGTGGTGATTGGATGATGAAATGTTTCGAACTTTGAAAGTTCTGCATAACTAAGTGAACCAATATTCTCCAAATTATCAATTCATGATATTACAAAATGATGTATGGGTAAAAGATCCATTCCAAGAGAAGATAAGGTGACATAATATGAAAAGTTCATTGATATGGTTGCAGATTCCACATTGCAACTAACCTTTAAGAAACTATCATTTGTTGAGTTTTGGTGTAGCAGCAAAGAAGAATGTCAGCAATTATCTGGGAAGGCTTTTAAAATAATCCTCTCTTTTCCAACTACATATCTGTGTGAGCCTGGTTTTTCTTTATATACTTCAACCAAAATGACATTTTACAATAAATTTAATGAGAATCCACCTGTCTTCTATTAAGCCAGATATTGATATTAAGGAGATTTGGAAAATAATGTAAAAGAGTATCACTTTTCTCACTATTTTTTGTTTTGGTAAATACAGTTATTTTCATAAACATACATTATTTGTGTAAGATGTAATGGTTTTAACATTGTCAGGTTTCTTTCTTAGTCTCTTCCTTATTGTGGTAACAGAACACAAAATTTCTCATTTTAACCATTTTTAAGTGTACACTCCAATGGTATTACATTTGCAATGTTGTGCTACCATCACCCCCATCCATTACCGAAACTTTTCATCATCCCAAACAAAATCTCTCTTGCCATGAAGCAGTAACTCCCCATTACCCCCTCCCCCTGGTCCCTGGTAACCTCTAATTTGCTTTCTATCTTTATGCATTTACTTATTCTAGATATTTCATATATGTGGAATCATACCATATTTGCTCTTTTGTGCCTGGCTTATCAACCCAACTTAATGAATTCAATGTTTATTCATGTAGCATGAATCAGAACTTGATTTCAATTTCTGGGTGAATAATATTCCATTGTGTGTGTGTGTGTGTGTGTACACCACAACTTGTTGATTCATTCATCTGTTGAGGGACACTTGGATTGTTTCCACCTTTTGGCTATTGTGAACAATGCAGCTATTAACACTGGTGAATATTGTAGTTATTTACTATTATTAAAAATAAATATTTTAAATTTTTCCTAGTTTTAGTTACTAATACACTACATATTGATAGATAACCCCATTTTCCAAGCTCTTTTGAATCCTCAATGATTTCTTTTATAAGCATAATGTTGTTTTGAGACCCAGATGTTTGCAAGCCTCTGCTTTAGGCTGGTGGCCTGAGTGGCCACAGCCTCCCTGCTTTATCGTGGAGAGGTGCCATGCGGCAGCACAGACACCATGGGTTGGAGGCTCCTGAGTCTGATGGCAGCTCACCCATTTACCAGCTGTGTGATCACGCCTAAGTGACTTAGTATCCATGACCCCGTCCGTACTCTCTTCTCATGAAAGGTGGAAATAACTACTCACAATGTTAGATAGCTTATATGAGTTGCCACAAGTAATGGGCCTAGCCCAGTGTCTGGAAGAGAGGAGACAGTAAGTACATATTAATTCCCTTCTTTTTCCCCAGTGTCTTGCATCTACCCTACCATGGCATCACATTATCTCTCAATCCCAATTTTTCCCCCCAATATGACAGCAAAGAAACATTTGTTTCTTTCTTTCCTAATTAATACTCTCTAAATCTCTCCTCTTGACAAAATTGTTTAACCAAAATAATAGCTTATATTTATAGAGAGCTTGTTATGCATGGCTCTACATACTTCATCTGTATTAATTCATTTTATCTCCACAACAACCCTAAGAAACAGGAGCTATTATTATTTCCAATTTACATGTGAACACAGTGAAACATAGACGTAATTAAGAAGTGTTGGAGCCAGGATTTGAACTCAGGCCATCTTCAGAGTCTGTGGGCTTAACAACTACTCATGATGCCGAAGACTCTATAATCACGACTGAAGAACTCTATACAGGACACCACTGATCCTGTGTGCATCCATTTAAGGTATAACCAAAGGCAGATGGACTTCATTTCCTCAATTTCTGTTTGTTTAAGAAATTACAACAGTGTCCTCTCTCCCCTTGCATCAGTTTCCCCATTGCAAAACAGAGCCACAGTCGCTTAAATGGGATGGACCCAAACAAATCATTCCTATTCTCCCAAATGGCAGCTCTCTGTGACTGGAGTTACTTAAATTCCATGAGATAATTCCCTCTGGCAGATAAACAGAAACAATTTAATATTTTCTTTCCAGATAATTACATTTTAATCAACTGATTGAACCAAGCCCTCATCAATTGTTACCTGGCAGCCGACATTGACCATCTTTACATTGCCAAGTTTGAAGAGAGTAGGAAGTTGATATTTTAAATTATATTTGCATGTTTGTCATCTACAGATACTGGAGGTTGTTTTTAATAACATAATTACACAAATTTCTGACACTCATTGTATATACACTCAAGCAGTAATTTCAAAACACATTGTAATTTTTAGAACAGACACAACACAACTGCCAGAAGAATCTGAACATGCCATTGTTTGGTGCCCTGAGAATATTTCTTTTAATTTGCTTTTTTTTTTTTTAGCTAGGTGTTAAATGACTGTCATTATTTGTATCCTCTCCTGTGCCCAATCAAGTTAATTCACATCACCAAATATTTTCCTACAATAAGACATAACTTTTATTAGTTTCCCCAAGCTCCATAAAGAGCTTAGATTCATAGAATGTTATAGCAAGAAGGGCCCTGAGGGAACATCTAGTTTATCCCTCTAATTTTACGGGTGGGGAAATTACCAGTAAATGGTTCACAGTGGGGAGTAGAGATAAGGGTTTAGAATGGAGGAAGGATAGTATTTCTATTTCTATTTTTCTTTCTAAATTCCCTTATCAACTCTGGTGATTCAGTTTCTTGGGAATTCTTTTTTTTTTTATTCTGTGTTTTTTTTTATCTCTGTTCCTATCTATCTCAGTCTTGCTGTCATCCAAAACATGGAACACAGATCTTTCTCCTTCATTCCCCAAAAGTTGTACTCACATGAAGCTACCAGGGGGAGCAGATTCTTCCTGGAGATCAGTGGGAACAGTGGCCTGAGGGGAGCAGGAGAGTGTGTGTGTGTGTGTGTGTGGGGGGGGGGGGGGGGGGTTGCTGCATCTCAAGACCAATGACAAATGAATTAAAACGGAATATTAGGTTTCTTTCTTCTTAAAATCATCTCAGTTGATTCTGGCGACGCTCATCCCCAAGTCTCATCATGTTCTTTTTCTGTCTTCAGCCCATCCCTCAATCTCTCTCCCCTCTGCTTTCTCCTAGTTCCACACTGCCGTTCTGGGGGCTTGGGGAGGTGGAATTGTTTCAGCTTTCTCTGTACTATTTCTCCAAACCCATTGCCTTGGGGCTTTACTTGCTATTAGCTTCAGCTTTTCAGTGCATTTTCCTAAATAAAAAGTGTTTTCCCTAAGGGGAATTTTGTTGCCAACAATAAAATAATAATTTTTTACCCCATCATTTCATAACTGAAACATATTTAAGTAACTTTTTGAACAAGTAGGAGAAAGCGGATAATTCTACCAGGGAAGGTCAGGTAAGGCAATACTCATTCTGGGAAATGAAGGAGGAAAGACTGGGGAGAAAAGCACAGCAGGCAAGTAGAAGCACAAGGAGGTGAATATGGAGCAGGTGGAAAATTGTAGGAAGTGGAATGTTGCTGAAGTTTAAGGATGATGCGGCTGGTGGGAGAAGATGACAGGCAGATGGACGCAGGGGCAGATAGTACTTTCACACCAGGGCAAAGGATTTGGATGGGACATGCATGATTCCAGGGTCTGTTATTCTGGTACTTTAACTTTATCCAATCAAAGTGCATCTCCATTCTCTCTGGAACTGCCTTAGTCCAGACTTCTGTGTCACTTTCCTGGGCTAATACATTGTTCTTCTGTACAAAGACAAGAAGGAACATGGTGCATTGGGAAAATGGACTGTTAACACAGTGGTTAAAGCAAAAATGTTTGGAGCTGTGGTAAGAAATGAGCTTAACAGACAAGTAGAAGGAACAAGACCCTTTCTGAAGTTTATTTTGACATCCACTCAACTCTTTCTTGGATCCCAGTTTACAACCCACCCAATTTTATTTATTCAATCTCCAGAAAGGAGCATGCATTCTCAACACCAGAAGCTTCCTCCCTACTCCCCTCTGAAAAAAACATGAGGAATTTGCAATTCTAGCAAATTTCCAGTGTAGCATAAAGTTTATGACAAAAACGAACATCAAAATAACAATATTTTATTGATAGAGATCAAGAGAAACTGGTGGAGATGTTTCACATTTATGAGAACTGGTTGTAATAATGTTTAGTTATTCTAGACCATCTGTGAGAACATGGAAATAGCCTCATTATATGTAAACACATAATAATAGTAGTTATTAAAATTTGATTCTCTTTGCACTGTACTCAAACAACAGGAGAAGCAGAGAAGCTAAGGTACATTCTCTATGAATATGGAGTCAGGGAAACAATTAGATGTGAAAAAGCACTGTAGAGTTTCATAATTCTTCATGTAATATCTGGAAATTTAAGATGTCCCACAGATAAACTTAGCTATTGATCTAACCTCAATCACCCAGAGCTGGTTGTACCCTCTAAGAGGAAGTCCAGTGTCACTCAAATCAGCAGGCTGCATTTGGAAGTGCTTCCTGCCACCCCTTGCTGTGCTGTTATGTTGATTGAATGAGATCTGAGGTCGTATCTGTGAACGTTTTTGGCATCTACTTTGCCTTCAGATAGTGGTAATGCCCTGCCTCTGATTGGGTAGGGAAAGGGCTCTACTAGCTCTATTGGAACTTTACTTTTTCAAGTTCCGCTTTGATTCTGGCCTGCTCTCATTTTACTTGTAAAAAATATAGCAACATTTTGTTGGTTCCCCAGTATGGGCCAGCCACTGTGTACAATGTTTTTCATATGTATTCACACAACATGTGTATTTTATTCTCAGACACAGAACTATCCTGCAAAGTGGGTATGGAGCAAGTTGCTGCAACAGTGCATCCAGGGAACACTGAGCAATGGTCACTTAGCAGGCCCCTACCATGGGAATTATCAACCCCATTTTACAGAGGAGGAAAAAAAGTCTCAGCTATTGAGTGAGTGTTCAAGTCTGCAGAATTGATGAGCTTATTTCTCCAAGCCCAGCCCTCTTCTCATTTCACCTTTCTGTTTTCATGCCATCAACTTCTCCCTGTGGAATCTGTGAACCAGTTAGAATTGAAAGCCTTAATGGCTTTTTTTTTTTTTAGCTTACATTGCAAAAGATATCCAGCACTTTGAACCATATTTGAATCATATAAGTTTGGGTTTTGTAATTGAAGCACATTTACTGTTCCACTGTTCCCTCATTAACTTTTGAAATTCAGGTAGTCCTCATTTTGCACATTCAAGCTAAAACCATGCAGAGTGAATAATCAATGGGGAAAATCATGATTGTTCCATGACCTTTAAACATTTTTGTCAAAACATTAAAAACTCTTTTACCGTCAGTTACAAATGAATATGGAAATGAATAAATTAGTAAAACTAACATTTATTTAGTATGCTGTAATTTAAAACATTAGAAACAATGAAAATGAAGGGGTTCCTATTTGGAATGATGGAAATGTTTTGGTAGGGGATGGTAACACAACATAGTGAGTGCAATTAACAGTACTGAAATATATAACTGAATATGATTAAAAGGGGAATTGTTAGATTGTAGACATGGTAACAGAATAAAAATTAAAAAAAAATCCATGGAACTTCAACACACAGTGAACCCTAAGCTAAACCATGGAATTTATTTAACAATAAATTTATTTAAAATGTGCTATCATCAATTGCAACAAATGTCCCACACCAATGCAAAGTGTTGGGGGTGGGATGGGGTGATATATGGGAATCCTGTATTTTATGCTTGATTTTCTGTAAACACACAATTACTCTAATAAAGTAAGAAACTGAAAAAGAATAAAACTTAAGGAGGAAAGAAAGAAAGAAGAAAGGAAAGAAGGAAGGGGAATGAAAGCCTTCTATTTCTTTGTAAAAATATACAAAGAGTAGTTTGAACAGTGATTGCTTTCTTCTTCTTACAAAATTCACAGCATGCAACAAGCATCTTTAATATGCCTTGGCAAATTGTCATACTCTTTTCTAAGTATGGATCAACTTCCAACATTGTATTCTTTGTGCCTTCAGTGCTGTGTAATATTTCAGAATTCTTTTAATGTGAAGTACTTTGCTGACGTCACTTCCGTTGGGACATCTTCATTCTTTTTGTTGCAACCACTTTCATTTATGTTAACAAGTTCACCTTTACCACATTCCTCTGGCTGCATATCTAGAGTCTCTGGAACAGCGGCAGTTTCAACATTCCCACAGTCAGCTGTTCCTTCTAACTCCATTTAAGTTTGATTTGAATTTCACTTCCAGCACTATGACTTTTAATTTCTTCATTGTTCATCTTTTTTTGGTCAATTCCCATTTTTGATTATCCATTTTTAAAAAATGTCACTGGTAGACAAGGTGGCAATGCAACTATATGTTCTGCTGTCCATGCCTGAAATGAGTAGCAGATGCTCCGTAACCAGTCTCTGATACAGTTTGAAACAAGGGAGGGGATTGCCAATTGTGGTAGATTGACTTATGGACCCCAATTTTAACCTGTTCTTAACCTTAATCTGTATTTCTGTGGGTGTGAACCCATTGTACATAGGGTATCTTGAAGGTGTTATTTTAGTTAAGATATGACCCAAATGAATGAGAGTGAGCCTTAATCTGGGTTACTGGAGTCCTTTATAAGCAGAAGAAATTCAGACACAGTTAGAGAAAGCCATGGAAAAGTGTCAGAAACAGGTATCAACAGAACCCGGAAGAGGAAGGAGAGAATATCGCCATGTGAATAGAGGCAGGGATACAAGCCAAGGAGCCCCAAGCATTGCCAGCAGCCTGCACCAGAATGTCACAGACTTTGGGGAGAAAGCACCACCTTGTTGATGCCTCAGTTTTGGACTTCTGCTAGCCTCAAACCCTTGAATCAATAAATCCCCACTGCTTATCTGTCCATTGTGGGGTATTTGTCATAGCAGCATAGCAAACTGAGACACCGATCTTTTTGCACATCTGTTATTTACATAGTGATTTATGGACTCATGAGTGTGTATTGACGTTTGTACTTTGCAGTTATTCACAGTTACTATATTATGATAACTGGAATTTAAACCAAGTTGTTGGGGAGCTGGTGTTATATAAATTAAACTGAGGTAATAGAAATTCATGCATATTGGTATTGTACAAAGTGAAGTCTCCAGTATATATACGATCAGTCATTAAAAAAAGAGTAATTTTTGGTATTCTAAGATGGATTCTACCTTTTTGGTCATTGATTATTGTTCTTGGTAGTATCTTTGGCCTCAAAGACAGTTTAGAATCATCTGGCGTTGGATTGCCTGCCTTCACAGACTGGTTCTGCCTTTTTATGTCTGTGGGCTGTGGCTAACTTTTTTTCCCTCTGTACTTCCACTTTCTGATCTGGTAAAACTCTAATAATTACAGCCCCTATCTTGTAAAGTTTGGTGAACTTTCAATAAAAGAATCCTTATAAATGCTCAAAATGTATGCACCACTGAATAAGAGTCCCCAAAGTCCTTCCTATTATTATAATATTATTACTCATGGTAGAGAATTGTGAAAAGTTATGTACTTGACAAATATTTATTGATTGTCCAGTATGTACCAGGTGCTGAGAATACAGTGGTAAAAGGTTTTTCCTCATAGAAGTTATACTCTAGTAGAGAGAACAAGATGTAAACATATAAATCTAATAAAACATATTATTTTCGGATAAACACTGCTGAGTACTTTTTTTTTTCATTTTTATTGAGATTGCTCAGATACCATACAATTATCCAAAGATCCAAAGTGTACAATCACTTGCCCCTGGGTACCCTCATACAGCTGTGCATCCATCACCACACTTAATTTTTGTTCAATTTTTAGAAACTTTTCATTACTCCAGACAAGAAATAAAGTGAAAGATGAAAAAGAAAAAAATAAAAGGAAACTCTAATCCTCCCCTATCCCTAACCAACCCCCCTCAATTGTTGACTCGTAGTATTGGTATAGTACATTTGTTACTGTTTATGAAAAAATGTTGAAATACTAACTGTAGTATATAGTTTGCAATAGGTATAGATTTCTTCCCTATATGCCCCTCTATTATTAACTTCTAATTGTATTGTCATACATTTGTTCTGGTTCATGGAAGTGATTTCTAGTATTTGTACAATTGATCATGGACATTGCCCACCATAGGATTCAGTTTTATACATTCCCATCTTATGACCTCCAACTTTCCTTCTGGTGACATATATGACTCTGAGCTTCCCCTTTCCACCTCATTCACACACCATTCGGCGCTGTTAGTTATTCTCACATCTTGTTACCAACACCCCTGTTCATTTCTAAACATTTAAGTTCATCCTAATTGAACATTCTGCTCATACTAAGCAACCACTCCCCATTCTTAAGCCTCATCCTATATCTTGGTACCTTACATTTCATGTCTATGAGTTTACATATTATAATTGGTTCCTATCAGTGAGACCTTACAATAATTGTCCTTATGTGTCTGGCTTATTTCATTCAGTATATTGCCCTCAAGGTTTTGTCATCAACCCATTTTTTTTTTATATGGTTTTGTTCACTCACCATACATTCCATTCCGAGTAAATAATCGATGGTTCTCTGCATGGTCATACATCTATGTGTTCACCACCTTCATCACTATCTATATAAGAGCATCTACATTTCTTCCGCAAGGCAGGAGGGAGAGTCAAAGAAGGTATAGAGGCAAAAGAAAGAGGAAAAAAAACATGACAGCTAGGAAGCAGCAAAAGGAAAAATAACCTTAAATCAAGGTAGAATAAAGAATCAGACAATACCACCAATGTCAAGTGTCTAACATGCCTCCCCCATCCCCCCCTCTTATCTGCATTTACCTTGGTATATCACCTTTGTTACATTAAAGGAAGCATAATACAATGATTCTATTAGTTACAGTCTCTAGTTTATGCTGATTGCATCCCTCCCCCAATGCCTCCCCATTTTTAACACCTTGCAAGGTTGACATTTGCTTGTTCTCCCTCGTAAAAGAACATATTTGTACATTTTATCACAATTGTTGAATACTCTAGATTTCACCAAGTTACACAGTCCCAGTCTTTATCTTTCCTCCTTTCTTCTGGTGTCTCACATGCTCCCCACCTTCCTCTGTCAACCGTATTCATAGTTATCTTTGTTCAGTGTACTTACATTGTTGTGCTACCATCTCCCAAAATTGTGTTCCAAACCACGCACTCCTGTCTTCTATCACTCTGTAGTGCTCCCTTTAGTATTTCCTGTAGGGTGGGTGTCTTGTTCACAAAGTCTCTCATTGTCTGTTTGTCAGAAAATATTTTGAGCTCTCCCTCATATTTGAAGGACAGCTTTGCTGGATATAGGATTCTTGGCTGGCGGTTTTTCTCTTTCAGTATCTTAAATATATCACTCCACTTCCTTCTTGCCTCCATGGTTTCTGCTGAGAGATCTGCACATAGTCTTATTAAGCTTCCTTTGTATGTAATGGATCGCTTTTCTCTTGCTGCTTTCAGGATTCTCTCTTTGTCTTTGACATTTGATAATCTGATTATTAAGTGTCTTGGCGCAGGTCTATTCATATCTCTTCTGTTTGGAGTATGATGCGCTTCTTGTATCTGTAATTTTATGTCTTTCATAAGAGATGGGAAATTTTCATTAATTATTTCCTCTATTATTGCTTCTGCCCCCTTTCCCTTCTCTTCTCTTTCTGGGACACCAATGATACGTACATTATTGTACTTTGTTTCATCCTTGAGTTCCCGGAGACGTTGCTCATATTTTTTCATTCTTTTCTCCATCTGCTCCTTTGCGTGTAGGCTTTCAGGTGTTTTGTTCTCCAGTTCTTGAGTGTTTTCTTCTGCCTCTTGAGATCTGCTGTTGTATGTTTCCATTGTGTCTTTCAACTCTTGTGTTGTGCCTTTCATTTCCATAGATTCTACTAGTTGTTTTTTTGAACTTTCGATTTCTGCCTTATATATGCCCAGTGTTTCCTTTACAGCCTCTATCTCTTTTGCAATATTTTCTCTAAACTTTTTGAATTGATTTAGCATTAGTTGTTTAAATTCTTGTATCTCAGTTGAAGTGTACGTTTGTTCCTTTGACTGGGCCATAACTTTGTTTTTCTTAGTATAGGTTGTAATTTTCTGTTGTCTAGGCATGGTTTCCTTGGCTATCCAAATCAGGTTTTCCCAGACCAGAACAGGCTCAGGTCCCAGAGGGAAGAAATATTCAGTATCTGGTTTCCCTGCGGGTGTGTCTTAGAAAATTGCTCCACCCTGTGATGCCTCAGGTCACTGTGCTTTTCTGCCCAGCAGGTGATGCCTGTTAGCCTATAATTCTTGACTGGTGTGAGGAGGTATGGCCGTGTTCCCCCAGGCTCTGGGGTCTGGTTCTGAATGGAAAGGGCTCCACCCCTTTCTTCCTAGAGAAGACAGACCCCTCAGGTGGAGGTCATTAGCATTTCAATGGTCTCTCTGTCTCTGCTTGTGCTGTCTCCACCCTTCCCTGAGTCACAGCCCTGGAAACTGAAAATGACTGGGGCTTTCTCCACTGAGCCAAAAAAGAAACAGATAGTCCCCTTCAGACCCAGTCCAAGGTGACCCTCCGGCTCTCCAAAGTCAGTCATCACCCAAAGCATCTGTCCGTTTTTTGGGGATTTGTACCTGTAGTGAGCAGTTCACACTCGCTACTTAAAACTTCAGTTGGAGCTCAGCTGAGCTATATTCACTTGCTGGGAGAGAGCTTCTCTCTAGCACCATGAGGCTTTGCAGCTCGGGCTATGGGAGAGGAGGTCTCGCGACTTGGATCCACAGGTTTTACTTACAGATTTTATGCTGTGTTCTCGGGCATTCCTCCCAATTCAGGTTGATGTATGATGAGTGGATGGTCTCGTTTGTCCCCACGCAGTTATTCTGGATTATTTACTAGTTGTTTCTGGTTTTTTATAGTTGTTCCAGGGGGGTGACTTAGCTTCCACTCCCCTCTATGCCGCCATCTTGCCCAACTCCTCCAGTGCTGAGTACTTTTAAAAGTGAAGTTGTAAAACTGCTAAGTGTAGGAAAGGAAAATTGGGGACCATAGAGGTTGGCCTGCCCCTGCTGTAGGTACCATGTAAAAGATTCACCCTTAATCTTTCCCAATAAAAATCTTTATATCTGCTTTTTAAGGGTTATTCCCATAATGATGCATTTATCCATTTCTTTAAGTCAAAGAAAAAACTGCCTTCGCTAGTATTTACTCATTCCTGTTAAAAGGTCTAAAGTAGAGTAGCAGCTGGCCACTTCAGTACCCGCTGGGAGTTTTTATCTTCTTTTAGAGATGAGTTTGTTTGATCGTATCATCCCAGTCTTTCATTATGATAAGTCCAGGAATTTGCTCATATAAATATTTCCGGAAGCAATACAAGGAGCCTTGAAAAGAGTATTTGAAAGGAGTTGGTATAAGGCCAGATTCTCTTCCTACATGATACTTAAATGCATTCTCCTTGTTCTTTAAAACAGAAAACTCTCCCCCCTACCCCCCAAAAAAAGCACAGTTCCAAAATTACTTCAGCAGTGCAGTCTCTCCAGATGTGAAATGTCTTCTCCAGAGGGCCTAAAAACAGTCCAGCCAGAGGCTGACAGGAAAGCCGCCCTGTCTTTCCAAGGCTGCTTATGAGGGGGCCTCTCTCCCTCATTGTGGTACAGGGCTGCATTGTGCTGGAACGTGGGCAGAAGCATTCAAAATGAATATCTTGGTATTTTGAAGAACCTTAATTACGACAAAAGTGGTGTTTTGACAATTCTCTCAATAATGTGAGGGAAAATGTGGCTTGGTGCTCAAATGACTTCTTTCCTCGATTATTTTCAAGTTTCTCTGTGTGTGGAGAGGATCTTCTCCCAGTGTGAGGCAGCGAGCCTGGGCATTTAGGGGGAAGGAGGTCATCCTGAGTTCCACAAAGCAGATTAGCCACAATGACATGCGGTAACAAAAGGAACGATGGGGGTCCAACTGCACAGTAGTGATTGTAAACTTGTCGCTTCCAAATTCTCCAAGCTTTGGAATAGATGAAGCACAGGGCCTACTGCCTGCAGAACAAATGGTAATCGTTCCAGCTGCATCCTCTCCTACACCACCCACTTATGCAGTCAGAGAACCGGGAATGGAAGGAGTCAAATTTCAATTGAAAGCACATGTCCCCTTTCTTTGGACCAGGTGGGCATCTGGGTGAGGAGGGGTGTGAGGGAGTGTCTTCCTAAATGAAGTTAAAACCTCAGCCTCTTTGTTGGAAGAATGGTAGTGGATCATCTTCACAGAAATGCATTTTTAACAGATGCTCTAAAATCTTAGAAAGAAAATGTAAAATGGAGAGGAATCAACAATAAAGCTATTAGTAAGTAAATATCAAAAATGGGGATTAACTAAAATTAATTTAACAAATATTTAAGGAGTAAATACTTTGTCCCAGGCAGGGCTGCCACCTAAGATTGTGCAGTGTGTGGACTGCGCAGAGGTGTCTGGCTACCCACTAAGAAACTACATGAGCTAGTGGAGGCCCTGGAGTCAGATCAGGTTTTCGGCACTGGGGATAACATAGTGAACCATATAGACAAAGACTGTCCTCTCAGAGAGCTTACAGTTCAGTGGAGGATTCAGACACATTAGCTGGCAATTTAAAAATCATGTACTGAATGTTACATAAACGGAGTGCCAGGCACAAAGAGGAATTGGATCCAGGCAGAGGCTTCTGAGGGACGGTAGAGTATAGGCTGACACTAGATGGACGAGCAGGACTTCAACAGACTCACAGACAGAATGTTGGCTAAGGGAGAATTTCAGAGAGAGGGAAGAGAGTAGCAAAGGCTCAAAAGGGCTGCCGAGTTTGAATGCTCAAGGTTCTGAATGAATTCCGTTTAGCTGGAGCATCATGAGTAAGGATGGAGAATAAGGCTAGAGAGGTAGGTAAGGGATGCCAGGGAAACCACTCATTCTTTTTGCAAAATAATAAATAAAAAGAAGGACTCACACATCTATTCTGTTTTCTTTGCATGAGCTCGACCTCAGGGAAACTAAATAATGAGGGGAATTTTCTCTCTAAAAGTGTTATTACTAAAAAATGAACAGGAGAGAATGAAATTAGAATATCACCACGTTGAAACCCCAAATTAATTCATGGACTTAAGCAACTATCATTGGTGGCTTCTCAATCACTGAAAGAGATAGCTGACATTAGGTGTCTACTGATGGAAGAACACAACATTGACTACATAGAAGTCTTCACAAAAGAAAGAAAAAAATCTCCATCTCAGCAAGCTTCTAAATAAAACCTAATTCACAGGAAATACAGGGGACAGAGACACATGCTAAATGACATCAATTAGCAAAATCAGGACTGAGAAAAAAAGAGAAAAGTGGCAGAAGACCCTGCAGATCCAAAGGGATGTAAGAGACACATCAACCAATCACAACATATGGAGCCTATCTGAATTTTGAACCAAATGAACAAACTATGACATAAGCACACACAAAAATGAGACAATAGAAGAAAGGTGAATATTGATAGTGTATTTGATATTATACAGTAATTATAGTTAATTTTTTAGGTATGGTAATAACATAGTTATTTTTAGAGTTCTTATCTTTTAGGGAGAGGTATTAATATATTTACACTTCAACCAACATATCTGAAATTTGCTTCAAAATAATCCAGCATGGGGTGTGGGAAGAGCGTGGGGTTATAGATGAAGCAAGATAACCATGCCTTGACAGTGTTGAGTCTGGGTGATGAATCAGGTTCATTGCACTGTTTTGCCTCTTCTTGCATATATTTTAAAACTTCAATAACAAACAACAAAAAAGTGGCCGGATGATCAGTAAGGAACTCTAGCAACAATCCATATGGATGCCATAGGAAAAAAATCAGTGAATTAGAAGGACATATAGAGGATAGACGCCACAAGAATGGACGACTATTTGTTTTGTCAAAAATGAGACTTGAATTTCTAATTTGGGAAAATGGGTGAAAGGTGGTATCATTCTGTGGTACAAAGAATTAACCTAGAATGAGGCTCAAAACAAGGAACAGGTACAGGGGAAATTGCTAAGGAAGACTGCCTGCCTGAAGAGGCTCCCTGGGAGAACCAGTGGACCGCCTGAAGGAGGACACACTATACACGCAGGGCAGGAAGGAAAGGATGAAAGCATGCTTCTGAAACTTGCTAGAAAGAACAAGGATGAGTCTTCTGATCGCCTCTTTCCATTTACAGATAATGATTCTATTAGTGAAGGAGGGAACTGTGAGCTCTGCCTAAGAATTTGATTTAGGATATGTAGAGCCAAGAAAGAAGAATATAAAGGTTCCACAACTCTTGCACTGCAAATGGTAGAGGCCTTAAGTAAAAGGCTTTCTTCTTTAGGAAAACATATTAATGACCCACTTGGGTATAAAAGGTGAGGCCCCATTGGTAGTCTGAAATGGAAAGGTAGAGGCAAAAGGGGCAACATTATTCTACAATAAAGGAATGAGAATTTTATGTTTTCCCTCTGCAGCTCAAAAGGAAAGAGATTTGAAGAGGAAGGCAGGATTGAGAGAAGATCGAGGGCAAGATAAAAAGAAAACTCTCTGGAGGGATGAGCCCATGTGGTGGTGAGCTGGGACCTGAGTATGGGGATCAATATGATATTCCAGGCAGCAGGAAGTGGCTAATGACCCAGTAAGGTCTGAGGCTCAATTTTAAATTTTTTAATGTACACACTAATTTCCTTTCATTGTACATGAATTCATTCACAAATTTTTATTGAGCTCCTGTTTTATGCCAAGCACCGCTGTAAGTATTGATATTATCCTAAACTTCCAGGAAAATGTCTGATACATTTATGGCCTTACTGTGTGGTGTTTGGCAGCATGAAAGAGAAGTAGAGCTGTGCTCAGGTCCCACGGCACAGCAGACTAGAAACCAGCTGGGGCAGCATGGTGAGCCAGTGACAAGATGGCCAGAAGCTATGAATGAGCAGCAAGAAACAGGGGTCTAGAGAGAGAGAGAGAGCTGACAGTCTTCATTTAAGGTTAAACCAAGAAGTGTGGCTTGCAAAATGTGACAAGAATATGGTGCACCCTGAGGTAGAGATGAGAACGAGCATTAATGCTATGCAATATTAGATACTCAGCATAGCTCTAGAGTCATACCTACAAATTTCATCCCTGCTGAGCTCCTAGTAGAGTTGTGAGTATTGTGAGCAAGTTAATTGACAGCTCTGGCCCTCAATTTTCTGCTCTGTAAATTTCTACTTCATTCTCATTTGCTACCTGGGCGTTGGTTGGCCCCATCTGCTTCCAGCCCACAAATAGCCAACAGAGCTATAACTCACTAATGAATAAGCCCAGATGTGGTGGGTTTCACCCGACATCACTGGTTTCCAAACAAAATTGGAAAAAGGAGGCTGGTAAGGGAGAGTAGGAGAAGTCAGGGTAGCTCCCAAGAATTCCCTTTCCTCTAAATCCTAAAGTCCACCAGAAAGCCTGGCAGATCCTCTTTTATTGACCTTCCTGTCCCCAGTACTTTCCCTTTTCTCATGCAAAAGGTTTTCTTGGACAGACTGTATTTTCCCAAATCTCTCATTTGCCTGGCCAGTGTTTGAGAGTATTTTGGATGTGCTCTTTCTGCTTGACCTGAGCAGTGATGTGTTGGCAGGTGCTGGTCACTGGGCATGTGCACCCCCTCCATTTCCTGATGACAGACTCACTGCTGGGATGTGGGCAGAATCAAGACTAAGGGTGTAGGAAGAGTCTGGGGGAACACGGGAAGGTTGAGAGTCACTGACTTAATTGCTAAGGGTCCTAGCAGACATTCGATGCATCTGAAATTTTAGAGCAACACTGCCAGTCTGGAAACAGGGTCAGAGTCCTGATTTAAGTAGTGTAACACATGTCTGTAGGGTTTCTGTTTTGCAATGCTTGAAGATCTCATTTACACTATGGGACAGAGAAAAAGCCCATTATTCCTTAAAGCAATAGGTCTCACTCACAAAGGCAATACTACCTTTCCCATTATAAATGGAACCACAACTCTCTTTGGGCTGCTACCAGATATTTTCTAAGAAACATCCATCACATAAATGAGATTTCCTAATCGTTTAAGCACAAGGATTTTCCAGCATTTTAAAGAAATTGATTCTTCTCAGTTTAAATAAGAAAATGTGTCTTTCTTTTAAGACATAACCTGTGACAGTTATGGAAGTACTGTGTCAGATACTAAAAGGAATTTCCTCCATTAAGTAATTTCCAGGGATTCTCATTTTCTTAAAGACCACAAAAATACCAATACAATATTTAGCTGACTGAGAAATTTTATAATTTCTGCTAACTTATGTCATCATTTCTTTTTTCTTTCTTTCTCCCCTCACCCCCCCTTAAGCAGCAGCAAAAATACAGAAAACTTCTACAGGATAAAATAGAATTACCATGGAGAAACATATAGAAAATTGCTAATCCCATGCATTTGGTTGCCTTTTTGTTTTTATTCTATTTTCTAAATACAAGAAGAGTGATGTCAACTTCAGGATACCATAGGAAATTTATTTCAGATAGGAATAATTTTCATTTCTTTGCTTTCTTTAAAATTTGATCATCCTTTTTAATAAATTCTTTTTAAAAATAGTTAAATAATGCACAAAAATAAGTGTATGGTTTAGGTGGTATACCTAGACGTAATCAAATTTGTATTCAACGCCCCACCAAATATCTTCCTTTAGCCTTTGCTCTCTCATTTAAGAGAGAGAGCTATTCACAACTCAAGCTGATAAAAGACATCCACTTGCATTCTTAGTGATTGCTATTAGTGTTTCCTACAAACCAAGAAGAAAAGTAAATAAATAGAAAGAATGCACAAGGGATGTGAACATGCCATCCACAGAAGAGGGGAGCTGACGTTCAATAAGCACATGAAGATATGCTCAGCCTCACTCAGAGAGAGAAAGGAAGACTAAAATAGTAACATGCTGCCATTTCACACCTGCCCTACAGACTGGCAAATATTGGAAGCCTGACCAACCAAGTCTGAGTGAGAATGTGGAGTGAGTGAAGTAGGAATCCACTCACTGCTTGTGAGATTACAAACCAGCACATGTGTTTTGAAGAATTTTTCATCATCTAGAAAAGCTGAGAATTTTAAAAAATATTTATTATGAAATATTTCTAGCATATAAAATTAGAGAAAAATATAACAAACATCTGTGTACATACCTCCTAGCTTGAAAAATACATACTGCAAATAGCTTCTGCATCTCTCCTTATTCCCCTTTTCCCCTTTCCAGATGAAACCACTGTCTTAAATTTGGTGTTTGTCATTCTAATGCTTATCGCACGACTTCTGTATGTATCTTTACACTGAGTCTTCAGACTTTACAGTTTTGCATATATCTTCCTGCAACTTGGTTATTTGTTTTGTTTTGTTTGGATTCAAAATTAGTTTCTGGAGATTTATCCACATTGATATATTTGGCTGCATATATTTATTCTAATTCCTTATAGTGTTCCTTTGATAAATGCACTGTAATATATTTTTTCATCCCCTTACTCATAATCACTAAACATTTTTGTATAGGTATATCCTTTGAATATGTGGGTGAGTTTTTCTGGGGTGGGTAGCATAGAATAGTCAAGTCCAGCTCTTCTCAACATTTAATATGTTAAAAGGCACATTCTGATTCACTAGGGCTAGGTAGACAACAGAAATTCTGCATTTCTAAGAAGCTCCAAGGTGATGTCACATTGCTAGGCTGTGGACTACACAAGGACTTTGTGACGCCTTTAGCCATTTGCTTTTCTGCAGCTTCTTGGTACATACCAGGTCCCATCCATCAATGTGCTGGTAATCTCTTCATCAGCATCACATAGAGTATTAGCCTGGTTCACGCTTTTGTACTAAAAGGACCACATCTTGCTTACCAGAATATACTATTTCAGAACACCTGAATGTACTCTGAGAAGGTTGGTTTTTAAGAAATGTGAGAAGTTTCTTTATGAAGTCTTAATATTGCCATAAAACATACCTTGATTTTCATGTACAGATGAAATTATACATAAGCCTTGTGGCCAAATGCTGGTGCTGAGCCATCACTGAGCACACACAGTGCTGGCACGAGAGGGTTGCGATGCTGATTGCCAAGTGGACAAAATACAGCATAACTTGCCATATATTTTGTTTTCTTAACTGATTTAGCAGAATTTTGCCATTGTTTTTGTGTTTGATTTTAACCAAAGATTAATGTGTGCATTTGGCAAAATAAATAAACTGTGAAAAGGAATGTAAGAGAAAATGTTCTTCCACTCCATACTCTACACTTTCACTAGTTTCTTATATATTATTGTGCAGGGCAGATTTTTAAGGTGGCCCCCATGATCCCTGCTTCCTGGTTTCACACCCTTGTGTTATTCCCTTTCTTTGAGGTGGGCAGGACCTGTGAGTTGCTTCTGACCTATAGGATATGGAAAAGTGAATAGGTGGATAAATGTGGTTACGTGCATATGGTTATGTAAGTAAGAGACGTAAGATTGCAGCAAATGTCTTGCTTGAGTTTCTTGCTCCCTTGCTAGCTTTGAGGAAACAAATGGCCATGTGACAAGCCCACATAACAAGGAACTGTGGGCAGCTTCCAGTAGCCAACCCTCTGTCCTACAACTGCAAGGAACCGAATTCTGTCAACAGCCACATGGGTTTGGAAGCAGATCCTTCTCCAGTCAAACATCTGGATAAGAACACAGTTGCTTCGAATTGAATCGTGTACCCCCAAAAGACATGTTCAAGTTTTAATTTGGGTTCATGTGGGTATGAACCCATTTGTAACTAAGACCTTTGAAGACCCTATTTAGGTGTGGCCAAGTTGAATTAGGGAGGACTTAATCCATCCATATGACTGGAGTTCTTATAAAGAGAGGAAATTCAAGTGCAGACAGAGAAGTCACAAGTCACCAGAAACCAGAAGAGAAGACAGAAAGGAGAGGGAGGGATCACCATGGGACAGAGCACTATCATCACCACAGTGCTACCAACCCCAGGAGAATGCATGGCCTTGCCATCATCTTGATTTTGGACTTCTAGCCTTCAAACTGTGAGACAGTAAATGCTTGTTGTGTAAGCCATCCCATTGTGTGGTAGTTGTCGTAGCATCTTGTATAAACTAGGACGACAGTGCTGTCCACCTCCTTGATTGTAGACTTCCTCAGAACTCAACTGAGCCAAGCCCGGGCTCCTGACCCACAGGCAGTGTGAGATGAGCTACTAAACTGATGAAACTTTTATTACGTAGCAACAGAAAACAAATACAGTAACTTCCATAAATAGTATGGCATATGCAAAAGATTTGTACATGCTATTTTTGCTCCAATCTCAGAGATTGTTCAACGTGATCATATATATATCTACCCCAAAATTTTTAAGGTTATATAGAACTCCAGTGATTGAGGTTTCCAACGTAATGTAACCAGTCCCATACAATGGACTTTTTACGTTCTTTCTCTGAGCCTTTCAAAAGATCCCATTCTGTCACTAGGAAAAATATGAAAATGGCTTCAATCCCCAGAGACAGTAATTATTTTTTAACTAAAGTTTGTGTTAATTCTTGGTTATCTATTCTCCGAGGGAATTTCTGGGATGCAAGACCTTCAGTGCTAAAACCAGGAGAGTCCCAGTTAAACTGGGACAGTTGGTCACCCCATGACCCCTCTAAAACTTCAATAAGGGTGGAAAGGAGCAAATCCCAAGTGCTATAAAACTGCCCCAGCAATTGCCGGTGACTTCTGTCTCAGCAGATGATGAGGGAAGAGCAACCCCTTCCCCTGCTGCCTGGCCTTGCCTGGTAGATGGCCCTCCACTCCCCCTCCCCTGCTCATTCCTGGCCTGCGGTTCTCCTCGACTCCATTACTAGAAATAAATACGCAAGTGTCTTTACCTAATGCAAGGAGGAAGGGAAGACTTTGGGTTTTTAGTACAATAATCTCTCTCTTTTTATGAGCAGGATAAACCACTCAACCTAAAAGAATAGTTATCCACATAAGACTTGGATTATAGCCTCATAAAACAGCAGGGTTCTTCTATTATCACCTAAATAAAGCTGCCATCAAACCAGAACAAATAGGCCAGAGAGAAAGAGAGAGAGAGAGAGAGAGAGAGTCTCTGAAAAACAAGAGAAGCTGCAAATTATAAAGGCTTCAGAAATCTGTGGCCGAGTGGATGATGCTGGTTTTTGTAGTCAGACAGGGTGAGCAAATTACTGCCTGTCTCTGAATCTCATTTTTCTCATCTGTAGGGACCTGGTACATGGTAGGTGTCTAATAAATGATAGCTCCTGTCCCTCTCTCTCCTGCTAGATGACTACAAGGCAGGCCATGTCAGATGGACAGACGTGGGGTATACATTCCAAGACGGGTGGACAAGTGTATTCTAAGTTGATGCTGCCCCAAATATTAAATGCCCTTGGAAATTGGCACTGAAAGGAACCTCCAGAGAGCCTGTGACCCAGTCTCCTGCACTCAGGAGGAAAAGAGCTAAATTTATTGAGCACACCGCAGATCTGCTCAGTAGGATAGTCAAATGTTTCCACAAGGAATAATAGAAGATGCTTTTTCATGCCCAGTGAAAACAACTCCTGCTTTAATTTTACTGCGTCATGTTTCGCTACAGGCATTCAAAGCCATGGTTCTTCTTAGGTGGGGAAACAAAAACAAAAACAAAAAACTTCCACATATTAGAAGACTGTAAATTAAAGCTCTTTTTAGCCTTTTATTTTCTGGGCTCAAAAACCCAATTCAGTTTCCTCAGGAACAGCAAAAGTATTTGCGTGGCAGCTCGGTACTCTCCAACCACGGTCGTCACGATGCAGTCAGGGTGCTCGGAGACCGTGAGAAAGCTATTCCCTACGCTTGCCAGTTCAGTAGTCAGGCTAAGTGGAATAAAAAGGGGCCCCAGGCAATGGGCACCCTCTTTTCACTCTTAACACTTCTAAATGGAGACACAGATGCTTACATGTTTGCTATTTTCACTTGTGAGCGTCCTGCCTACAGAAGGACATTAAAAAAAAATGTGTTGGGTTAGGAAAACAAAATAGTCAATTGAGAGCAATGAAACATTCCTGATGATTACAGAAGGTATTTAAAGATTTTAAGAATCCACAGGAATCTGGAGGGTATTACAAGAAAGAAATCCGTGATTAAGCTCCTGTACCTGGGACACAAGGGTCAGTGGGGAGCCGGAGCACGTGGTGGTAGCAGCAGACAGACTTCCCTGAGGGGTCAGACAGTGGGAGAAGCAAAGGGGGAGAGGCTGTTCTGACTCCTTCTCTACATTTTGTCCTCTTACCTCCCTCATTCCCCACTCCCACCAGCACTCTAGCTCGGAAACCTTTTAGTGGTAGGCTTTCTGACCCCTCCAGATCTGTAATTTACACAGCCATTTTAGGAAGAAGTTAGGACTGGCATCTTGAAAACGCCATTCAAGCTTTTTGCAGGAATCATTTTGGTCTCCTTGGTTACTTCCACTCAGCCAGATGAGGTCTGCATCTTTCACAAGTACACAAAAGAGGGGCAGTTGAGAACTCAAAGCTGAAGGCAACAAGGTGTGGATTACCCACAGTCCACCAATTGCAATGTTAGAAAGGAAGAATTCATATAAGGAATAAAAAACTCAAAAACAGTGCATGCAAAAAACAAAACAAAACAAAAAACCAAAAATCTTCTGATTTTTTTACTGTGCCAAGTCATTCATTCATTTTACAGACATTTATTCTGCCCTAGCTCTCATCTCCCTCGTGTTCCCACCTTCCACTTTACTGAGATGGGGTCTATGATTCATCCTCACAAGCGTTCCATGACAGACACCTCTAACTCCCTCTGTACCAGCCTGGCCAACACTAACACCAGATAACCAAATATTCACCTATTCCATCCCTGTAGTTGATTAGCCAAGTATTGCTTTAGCAAACACACAACTTCATGTGTTGTGTCTTACTTTAATTCATGTTCATACATTGCAAATGAACATACAATATGCTCAACAACCTACTATGGATTCTTATAGAATCTCTTTCTCTTTCCCTGAAGCAACCTTTTCACACATTGTCCTCTCTCCTCAAACCTCGTTTCCTTTCCTCTCCCCTCACTCTCAACAGATAACTTTGCCTTAAAGTTCTTGGAGAAAACAGAAACAATAAAATGGGAATTCCTTTCCCTCCCCTCCACTAAATTTACCAACATAAAGACCATGCACCTAAACTCCTAATATTCCTTTCAACTGCACTGAATAAACTCTCTGCTTCTGTCAACCACATGATCCATTCTCTCCATCCTTCTCAAGATGTTCATTAACGTAACTCGTCATAATCCCTTCTCCTGCATCATGCGTTTTCCACTATGTATCCGTTCACTCCCAAGGGAAACAGATGTGTCTCCTATATTTAACACAACACAAAACAAAACAATAAAAACCCCTCTGGACACATCTCCCTGTAGCTAGCAACCCATTGCTCTGCCTCACTTGCTCCAAGCAGACATTTATTGAGTTTTTTTATAGTTCTCTCTTCACTACCCCCTTGACCTCTACTCAGACTGCTCACTGAAATTCCCAGTGACCTTCACTTTGCCAAATGCCTTCTCTATTTCTACGTTAGCTGATTTCTCAGTAGAATTTGATGCAGCTGAATACTACTCCTTTCCTCAAATAGTTTTCTCCCTTGGTTTCTGTGAAACCACACTCTTCTGCTTTTCCTTTCACTTCCTTGTGGCCTGTCATTCATGGCCATTCATTCTTAGTCCCCTTTGCTTACACTTGCTCTTCTGATTGACTTAGACATGTTGGAGTGTCCTCAGCCATATTTACCAGGACGCCTTCTCTTCCTAATCTATACCGTCCCTAGATAGTTCAATGTATCCCATTTAAATGCCGTTTGTAGCATGTCTCACATGTATGAATATCCAATTCTCTTGAATTACAGAAACCTTACATCTAGCTGATTCCTACACAGCTTTACTCAGGTATCGCCACGTCTTTGCCACATTGATAAATGACACTAGGAACTGAAGCCCCGAAACAGCAATGAGTCCTCTTGTTTCCTCTCTTACTTTATCCCGCATATCTAATTCCTTACAAGGTCCTGAGTACTGTTCCTCCAGAACACATTCTGATCGATGAGCTTCTCCCCATTTCCAATGCTACTACCTGAATGTCAGCCGTCATCATTATTTCTATAGATTATTCAATTAGCCCCTAACTGTTTCCATGTACACACAATCTTTATTTTACACATGAGGAAGTTAAAGGGCAAAGGAATAGAATGTCTTGATTTATTTGCTCAAAAAAAGCCCCTGCTTTGTGCCAGACACTTGGCTAAGTCAAAGGTAAATAAATGGCAGCGTCAAGTCTCTGACACTAAATCCCTGTTCTCAGTCTCATTGCTATCAGGAATGTTCCAGAATTTACCCTCTATATGACAGCCAAACACAGAAAATAACTCCACTACAATGTATGTAAATATATCACACGTTTTCCAAAAGGAAATTCAGGTTAGCAAAGCCTGAGGGCTTTGGGAAGGTTTCTCAGGGAACCAAAGTGATCAAAGGAAATTCCTCCCAAGGAGCCTGGCATCTTTTCTTTTGCCTGTGTGGCTCTTTACCTGGAATACCTTTCAGCTCACATGCCTGGCTAACTACTACTCAACTCTGCAAAAACATCACTTTACCTGGGAAGCCCTCCTTGGCCTCTCCATGTCAAATGAGGTTTCTTTCCTCTGTGCTCCCGTGGTTTTCTGAGTATACCTTTATCATGGTACTTACTACACCACATTTCAATTTTCGGTTTACTACTTACAAATAAGTTTTCCAAATGCTTTCAAAAATACGAGGTACAATTTATAAATCTAGATGCAGATACTCGAAAATTCCATAGGGGAAACCCTAAATAACTTCAAAACCTCACAACACATAATCATGTTATCCCTCAGTAGCCTAAACTTCCTGAAAACAGAAGTTACAAATGTTTATTGAATACATGGATAAATGGAAATGTAAGCCACATCAATCACTACACCAGCATGGAGAGCAAATACAGTCCCTTCCCTTTGGGTTTTACAATTAATCTGGAGTGATGGTAAAATTATATAGAGAAAGTTCTGGGCCCCCTCAGAGCCAAAAAAAAAAAAAACAAAACTGTGCTCTACTTCTTTGAACACTCTCTTTAGTTTCCTTTTGATATTTTTTGAAACTTGAAGTCCCCAGATAGCTAATCAAGCCCCTATTTTATTATGTTTGACCCTATGCAAAATAAAGCCCACCTACCCTAAATTCGCCCCTATGAGGTAGACAAACTCTTGTCCAATTAATAGGGGTCAAGCTAACTTCCTTTTTATGTCTATAAAAATGATTTGCAACCCTAGAAGCCTGAAATTGCTTCTATGTTTTGCAAGTTGATCTGGCTTCCTTGCTGTAGCAAAACTCTGGTGTCCTGAATAAAATACTCTAATTGCAAACTCAACTACAATTTGTCTTGCAGAAGCAAGTCATAATAACACTAGGCCTTAATGAAGGAGTAGGATTTCATCAGAGGGAGGCAGATTGGGGGAGAGTTTAAAAGTCAGCAACAACATGTACAAAGGCAAGTGACATAAAAAAGAAGAGAATATTTGAAGACTAGAATTAAACTGGGATGAAAGTCTGGAAGGTGAAACGGGAACATAATTGAGGTTGAAGCTTCTGAAATACTTTGGACTCCACTTTTGGATTTTCCCCGAAAGCAGAGAAGAATGACCTTAAGGGGCTATTAGTCAATGGAGCAATATGAGCAACCTAACTGTTTTAGAAAAATCCTTTGGACCAAAGAGGGAAATTGGCTTGGATTAAGGCCAGAGGTAAGGAAATGTGTATAATAACCCAGGAGAGAGGAAATAGGAATCCCTAGTAAAGTAAGCAATTGAGCAGAGGCTGTGAGGATTGCAGGACACTGGATTTGAACAACATTTCTATGCAGTTTAGAAATAACGGAATGGCCACTTCACACCTCAGCCTTCCAGCCCTGCAGTAGTGCGGATGTTAACATACAACTTAGTTGTGAACATTTAACTAGGGTTTGAGTTTTTTATAAAAGCCCAGAATTCATTTAGCTCATGGTGGGGAGAGGGTGGTGGCATTCCCCAGAGCAAAACATAAACCTGGAAACTTTTCCCTCTCGTACGGGAAATGGAGCCCCTGTAATTGTATTTCAAAAGACTGAGCCATCACAGCCCTCGAAAGAAGTGAGAACTACATTTGTTTGTTTGTTTCTGTTTTTTCTTTCCCTTTTTAAAAAAATTACAAATCACTTGGGTTTTTGGTTTAATGGCTGTTGAGGCGCTAGTAAAAAACTACCATGGACAGGTGTCCATTCAAACAAAGTTACATTTGTTGATGCTTGCTGCTGCAAGGCAGACGGCACACCATGGGGAAACCTGGGATGTCTTAGCAAAAGGGTATTGGGACATTAGGGTATTATATCAGATTTGGGCTTGTGTAAGGTGAGTCTGAGGAGAGTACAAGGAAGCAAGGATCTGCTCTGGAGAGGGCTCTGTCAGAAAGCAGGGGTAACTCAATGATTGGGTGCATTCATGAATTTTATCTAGAAGCAGGAAAAAACGGAGTGAGGCTAAAAATGTGTTTGTTCAAGAAGAGGCAGTCACTCAAATTCCCTTGGAGGTGGGGGTGTTTGGCTGGTTTTATGGTTTGCACGGTGACCTTGTTTTTGTCTGCTCTGACATGATTATCAGTGGCCTTGTTTTTATCTTGCCTCGTCACCTTGTTCTGAAGTTGGTCATCTGTGAGATCAGTTACGGTCAACAAGAGAACACCAAGGCCTGCCTGTGAGTGCCAGGCCAGCTCCTGACCATCAGGAGCTGCTTTTTCTCTTTTTCCTGGGCCCTGCATGTGAAATAGAAAAGTAAGGAAAGAGCTTTAATACTGAATGATGAAGGGGTTAATAGGAAGCCTCAAGTGAGAAGGAGAAACCTGGAATCTGAAGCAACCCAGATAAAAGAGTGGTCCAATCTGGGACCTCTGCTTGAGTGGAGCCCATAGAGCGTGCAGGAGAAAGACGGTTGAGGGGCATCAATCAAGTACCCGCCATCTGCGGAGTCAGTCCCACTGGGTACCCACCCAGTCATCACCCAACTAGATGCACTTCACCATCTCCACTTAGACACCAGCTGGCTCTCCAGGGGAGCAACGGACTACCCATGCCCTCAGCCTGTGGTCCAACCCAGACTCTAAATCCAGACTGCTTGGGTTCAAATACTGGCTCTACCACTCACTTCCTAGTTTTAGTCATCTATGCTCTGTTTCCTTATCTGTAAATTAGGGATGAAAATAGTGTATATCTCATAGGATTCCTGTAAGCATTAAAAGAATTTGTACCTGGAAAGTTCCTTGAATAATGCCTAGCACGTTTATATTAGTTAGCTATTATTGCAATAATTATCTGTATACCCCATGAAGACTTATTTTCTCCCACCCCTTCTCCTCCTAGTCTCCCACCCCCACCCCCACCCCACACACAGACCTACCCAGGAGGACACCTGCAGGATGGTGAGAATGGACCCCACCCACACCTGAATTTAGTGGTTAAATAAATCCAGTTAGAGCTACTGGGATGGGCCCTGGTGTATAGACAGATCTGTTACACTTGTAGCTGGGGAGCCCTTCAGGCAGTGATTCTGCACCTGGTGGAGGCAGGGGTCATGGTGGATGACAGAAAACACACTGCTGAGCATAGTGGCTCTCTCAAGGAGGCTGATTGTGCCGTTTTTCCAGGCCTCTTTCTTTCAAATGTGCACTTTTGCACACAATAGATTCTGAATAAAGCCTCTAAGAAAGAAAACTACCACAATTTTCCCATTCTAAGAGGGTGTGATTTCAAATTATAGGGAGGGGCTATGCGCCCCAAGCATTAATGCTGTAAATCACAAGGATGGGCTGCATACAGCGACTTCCTTGCTCATGAGCTTTTAATGTCTCCTTCCTTCACTGTGGAATAGGTTATTTACTCTTTGCCAGAGCTTTGGCTTCTGCCCTTCCACTGGTCATAAAAGTAATAGCCAATGTTTACACAAAATGACAAATCAGACAAGGCAAATATTGTATCTGTGGAGTACAAATCCACCGGAACTCCTTTTGATCCCTTATCACAAGGTTGTTTGGATGTGTCAGAGTAAGGGGATTTGTTCTGATTCCTTATCAGTACAAATCTTACAAGCAGGCAGAGGGAATAGCCAAGTACTGAGTTTGATTTTAGGGGCGCAAGGATGAACCTCTGTCCAACTCCCCATCCTCCACAAAATCTCCCCACACTGGTCTATTGCCTGATTTCAAGCCATACCCTTTGGAGGTGTTTGCATTTCAAGACCTAGCAAGGGTTTAAGTTGAAGGAAAAAATCTCTAGTTGTGTAATTAGAAATCAGACTGTGGTTGGCGGTGTTTGCTTCCTCATAGCAGGTCAGGATCCAAGGATACTGGGCTATAATCTACCATGCATGTGGAAGTGGATTAGGACCTAATAAGGTAGACAATTCCTTTTAGACCACGCGCCCCACTATGGCCACTACATTCTGTTTCAGCTCAGATGTCTGCTAATGAATCATCAGTAAATAGCTGCCAACATGGATCACTGCGAAAGTAATCTAATTAACAATTTGGGGAAATATCAGCAATTTAACATCCCACCTCCTCAGAACCTACGCTATTTCCCAAGAGCAAATTCCCAATTGTATGGAATATTTAGGAGCTTGGAGATAACTTTTCTAGGACTGTGCCCTAAGGGAGGCCCTGAGAAAATAATCTGTAGACCAGGTGCAACTAGTACCCACAGCCCAGCAGTCATGGAAACAAAAGGATGGAACAAGACATGGCCTAAATGGAAAGGTGGAGTCTAGAAGCCTTGACGTTAGATCAGGAGAGTCTACCATATTGTGAAGTAGGAAATATACCTTCGAGTACTTCATCAATGGCAGGGATATCCTATGCATGTGCTAGGCAAGTAAAGGAAGCAAGGTGTAACTGATTGTTTTAATCAAGAATGTAGAGTCCAGAGGAGGTCAGAAAAGATTACATTGGAAAATAACACATTTCAGAGGCAGCCATTACAATATTTCAGTTAGCTGTATCTCCATCAATCCACACTGGTACGTCTATATACTGAATGCCAGGAGTAGGTTTTAATGGTGAAATTGATTAGCTGAAGACTGATAGAAATGGGATTTGGGTAATATTAAATTTTCCAAGATATGTGGATTAGCTAAAACATTTTAGAGATATTATTCTCCAATCTCCCTTCCACTTACATGACTAGGGTATAAGAATCCAGCAGGGCCTATTGCCAGCATGCTTAGGCATGGCACCTGAGGACTGATCCCTAAATGATCCCTGTCCAGTCATTGGCCAGGAGGATTTCTGATTGCCTGATGCTGAATGTAGAACATGAATCCTGTCTCTGGAATGTTGTTGTGTATGGTTCAAGAGACCCTTTCATGGAAATTAAACCAGAAACTTTATTAAAATGACTGAGAGCTGGAATTTCATTGAGCTTGAAGAATATTGGGTGAAAATATTTTTGATTATTTGCTTAATGTTTACTTAAGAAGTCTCTGCATGTGGGTCAACATTTGTGACATGTTTTAATTATAAACAGGTAGTGAGATTGTGGATGAGTAACTAACTCACTCTTATCTATCTCAATCTGTTTTGATAGCTACTATTCTCTACCAAACAACAAGAAAAACACCAAACACACACACACACACACACACACACACAAAGAGTTGTACATGACTATCTTTTCACTTATTCAAGACATAATTTGCAATCATTTTCTATGATGATAATTGCATATATGATATGCAAATACCTTTCAAATACAAAGATCTTATGGGGAAGAGGCAATGGATAACACCATGGGATAAGAAGCAGCTTTGAAGCCCTGAAATGAAGACATCTTTGAAAGTAAGAAGTCATTAGAGTGAGTCAGAGAAATGGATTTTTGTCTTGGTTCTGCCACCAAACAGTGGCAGTCATTTTTTCTCATTATTTTCAAATAAGGAAGACTAATAGCAAAACCTCTAAGGTTCCCTTGAGTTCTCAAGTTCTGTGGCCCTCATTTCCAGGAGCCCAGAGATCCCAGCAACTAGACCTCCCTAGTTATCTGTCAGGCCACCAGAAAGGTCACACTCTCCCAACAGACTCGTTCCATGCCCGAAATCCAGACACTGGAGCTGTGCTTAGATTAAAATCCTCCTTTTCAGTATAGAATTACTGGAAGAGGGTAAGGGATTTCAAATATTCTCTACTTGGAATGATTTTAACTTAATTTAACTAACAATTTTTTTTCTGATAACAGATATCAGTTCATGAAACAGAATGTTGATTATTTTTCACTGAGAGGAAGGGGAGATGAAAAGGAGAAATGAGAAGACATTTTGATCCATGGTACAAAACTGAGGAGAGGAATGATAGGGGTTGGGGCTGTGCTGAGAGACAGTACAGGATACGTATGAGGATGGGTGGTGGTTAGTCTGAGCCTGGACATCCTAAATTCCCAGAGTGCCTGGGGAATGGAAATTGGGGAAGGAGGGACAGCAAAATCATACGTAGCTGCTTAGCCAAATTTGCTTAGGAGCAACCCTTCCTCCTTTGGGACCAGTGTGAAGCCTTTTCCCTAATGCTACTAAAAAAGCAACTGATGGACCTTGACATTTTAGACTTGAAAGCAAGGCACACTACCGGGCAGAAGATCCTCCTTTTTCAAATGCCTGATCCTTCTGGCTACCTGCCAGCTTTCCTTCAGAAGTTTCTGCTCCTTCCTTTCCTACCCTTCACTTTATGAGTTGACTTACAGGAAAGGGCCAAGTTGGACCGGATGCAGGTAAGGGGGGGTATACGCAGAGCCATTTTGGTTGGGATCAGCTTCCCCTGTCTGTAGTTCACTACGGGACACTCCCTGTCTCAAGTGAGCAACCTCAATGGACGCTGCCGTGATTGTCAGCCTTCCAGTGCTTTTCAAGATATGGCGGCAGCTCCCAGTCCAAAAACATTTCAGAGATCTTGGTCATAGGAGGAGTAAGGTGGTTCTATTTCCTCATTGTGAGCATGGAGCTGATACTGCTTTGGAAGCTCAAGTCATTGAAGAATTTTACAGTCCAGTGAGGGCAGCAGCTTTCGAAATGTTCTTAGTAAACATCCTCTTTTGCTGAGGACACCCTCCAGCAGCTTTATAAAAAAGGAAGCATAATAGGGAAATTAGAACCTTTGCATGTCTAAGCTTGCATTTATGCTACTTACTTTCATACTTATTCATCATTTGATGGGTGTAGAATTCTGGACTGAAAATAACTTTCCTACATAATATTGAAAACAATGCTCCACTATCTGCTGGCACCTAATGATAGTGCTGAGAACTCTGAAGCCATTCTGATTTCTTACCCTTTTTTGCTTTTTGCTTCTGAAGGATATGGGGTTATTTAATTACACCTTTTTAATTATATGTTGTATGTCCTAGCTTGATTATCAAATTTGCTTATATTTTTCCTTCCGTTTTTCCATTTTCATTTTTTATTGTTCTATTTGGTGTTTTGCAGAGAGTGTATTCAATACATTTTTGTTAAATTGTGTTTTCTTTCTTCTCAAGATACTCATTTTAGAGTTTTATTTCTCATGTTTCTACCACAGTCTATGAATTCTTTCTGTTCAGTAGCATTAGTCCAGTCAAAAGATTCTCTGGGAGGATAAACAAGCAAACAACTCAAACAAACAAAACCCATGAGACTACAGGATTATCTTGAAACTCTTGGGACAAACATGATAAATACTCTTCTATTTCAATACCACTTCTGTGGCTTACATGACTTGAGATAATCCTGTGGCTCTCATGGCCTGTGTTCAAAATTTTATCCTACCTCCAAATTCTGATCCAACCAGAAGTTTCAGGAAAGAGCCAAGTTATCAGCGAATCCTTAAATGGCGGGAGTACACAATCATTGTAGCAAAATCAGTGGGCAAAGCCTGAACATTGATTCAGGCTATAGGAAAGTAGCCTTCCAGACAAAGGAGTGTAGGCTCATGACCCTTCAGCTCAGTTCCCACAAATGAGAGCCAGAATGCTTCCCTCTCATCTCCAGAGGATCAGAAAGACCACTTGGGATTGCAAACTTGGTATTGCAAACTTTCTCATTGACAACTTAAGCTTAAAGTTTAATTATGGTCATAACAATGTAGCTATATTCTGCTGAGATTGATTTTTACAAGGAAATACAATTTTCTTCTGGGTTTGGTTTTCCCTTTGGGTATTAAAATCTGAAATTCAATAGCTACAGAGCTGAGAATGCTAAGTTTTTTTTTGGGGGGGGGGTTTGCTGCTTTTTTTTTCAGCCACATGCAGTTCCCTATCTAAAAGATATACTCAAGATTGACATTTATCTGCAGTTCCAGATTTGTGGGTGGGCAGTGGGCTAGATGAAAGCACGTTAGCCCTTCCATGCCAGAAATAAATGGCTTCTGGGGTCAAGAAGACCTGGGGAAAGAAAGCAAGGAAAGAGGTTGGCAGGTTGTCTGAGAATTATGGAGATTCACGTGTGCCCCCTTCTGTCTTTATAGACTCAACAGAAGAAAAAAATGTTGGATAGGCCTTAGTATGATGACTCTTTCTGCATATTAAATCTGCCCACTGAGAAATTTGATTTCAGCAGATAAATCATGAAGGAGGTAGCTTAGCTTCTACAATTCTTTTCCATCCATTTCTGAACTTCACCAGAGATACAAACTTACCAATTCCATCAAGACCAAATATTTCCTTTAGGTTAATAATGTTCAGATCCCATGATGAAGTCATCACACTTCTGGGAATTTTCTCTAAGGAAATAATTCTGGGAAAGAAAAAATATTTTTACCTGTTCTTTGCAGGGAAATTATTTAAAATTTCAGGACAATTGGGATCAACCTTAGTGTCACATAGCACACAAAGGAGATTATGTTAAAAATATAATTATTAAAACCATATAGAAGGATGAAAGAGATTTCAGTATAATTTTAGTGAGAAGATGAGAACACAAAATAGTATGTGTATGGTGATTACAAATTAAAACATATATATATTCCAGGACAAGAAAAGAGTATAAAAAAAAATTGTCAGCAGTTACTGGTAGAAGTTTGATTGACAATTCTTCCTTTTTATTTTTCCTCTTTTCGTTGCAGTGTACTCTAATTCTGGAACAGCCGGTCTGCAGAGATGCAATTGGGAATCCCTGGTCTCTGCCAATATTTCCTAAAGCGTGTTTCATGGTACACTAGTTAGGTCGGATGTTAAGGCATTCACTGAACACAAAACAAAACAAAAAAGGAGGTTTGAGCAAATGAATGCTACATTCATTGGATTTCAAAATCTGCGCTGCAGGACTCCCTGGAGCCTTCCATACGCTGCTATAGAATGTGATTCTCCCAGAGAGGCCATGGCTATGTCTGCAACCTCTTCAGGACACATCCGGCCACCGAATCATTCCTCCCCACCACCACCCCACCCCACCCCACCCCCACCGGGGCAGTCCACTGCTGTCCTGTCGAGCAGGCTGTGGGTGATCCTGGTTCTGATTTGAACAGAGTCTGTATGGAGAATAAAAAGGCACAGGTTGTTCTTGTCACTGGAGCTGAACAGACCAATATTAAAAGATGACAGACTCAGAGGATCTTCCTAAAGGTGCTCCTCTCCCATCACATCAGGAGATGTGCCATGACAGATATCCTCCTGCCACCGAGGCTAGTGATGTGACTTTTAACCACTCGATCGAGGTGTTGTCTGCCAGAGCTTGGCATTGCAAAGGCAAGCACCAGAGGCATCCACAAAGGAAACAAACTATGTTCACTGAAAAACAACTAGAAGATTTGAAGATCTTGTTCAATAAGAACCTATACCCAAACACTGGTCTTCAGAAAGAAATGGCCTTTAAAATGGGTATACATCCAACAGTGCTTCAGGTTTGGTTCAAGAACCATAGAGCGAAACTCAAGAAAGCAAAATACAAGCACATTCAGCAGAAACAGCAAGGAGCTCGACAATAGCAACTACCCGAGGAAGGAGTCAAGACCAGCCCTTCCAAGAGAAACATGGACACGTCACACAGAGCCCTGCGGGTGTTTGTCCTGCCTCCTTGGTTTACATAGATCGTCCAGCACCCTCCTTCCAACTTAGCATTTGTCCCAACTTCAGAGTCCCCGCAGACCACTCTGTTGGCCATAAAATAGTCCATTTTGGCTGCTGCCAAGACCCTAACATATACTGCCTGCATCCCATTTTCGAACCCCAAATTCCACCCCCCAAGCTTAGATTCTAATTCTTTTGTCTCTTCATCTCTACAAAGAACTTAAATGGTATTTTATGTTCTCTCCATTGCCACTTTTCTGTAAATCTAAAATTATCCCCAAATAGAAAGTTCATCTTTAGGCTCTGCTTTCAGGATAGTCAGGCTAGAACATATCCACTGAAAGATAATTTTTTTTAGAAGATCATATATCACAGGTACGCAGCCTGTTGGGGAATTGAATGGTGTCCCCTACAAGACTTTTCCAAGTCATTTGTGAATAGGGTCTTCAGAGATTCTATTAAGATGAGGCCAAATTAGATCAGAGAGGTCTTTGATTATGACTGGAGTCCTTATGCACAAAAGAAATTTGGACATGAAAGTAAAGTCCCAGGAGGAGACCAAGGAAGACAGATCACCGGGTGACAGGGGCACACAAGCCACCATCAGAAAACCACAAACCTCAGAGAAAGTACAACCTGCCATACCTTGATTTCCAACGTCCAACCTCCAGAACTGTGAGATAATAAATCCCTGTTGTTTAAGCCAACCAGCCTGCAGTATTTGTCATAGAAGTCCCAGTAAACCAAAACAAAGCCAGAGCCAAGTTGAGAGAGAATTTTTCAGTCTTAATTGTATGTGTTAGAAAAAATAAGCGCTGATAATCAATGATGTAAGTCAGTCTATAGCTCTAAAAATTAGGGTGGGGTGCAGCAAATAATTCTCAAGGAATAAGAAAAGATGATGGAAGAAAAGAACAAAAATTGAAGTGGCTATGAATTTAAATGAAAATACACCTACCTACCTGGCCCAGCACCCCTGTCACGTGTGTGGTTCTCTGTGCCTGCTACAGATGGGGATTCAGGCCACCTGTCCACCAGCCAGGTAGACAGAGAAGTGTATCATCTGCTTGGAAAATCCCCAAACTTCAATCCATCTGTGAAGTTCAGCAAATCCCTGGGTGATGCCCCTTAAGAACAGAGAAATGGTCTCTATCCTGCCTTCCCTTCTCTCCAGCTCCAAGAATTGACTTCTGCTCATGGCAGCCTGTCAGCAAAACATTATTAAATTTTATTGAATCATTCAGGAAGTGCTAACAGCCGGGGGACACTCGACACCTTGCCCACCTCCTCCCAACACTCACTGATAACTTCACTGTGGTCCAACTTTTGCTGCCAGTTTGTGGGGTCCAGGAAAAAATAAAGCTAGTTGGTAGGTTCTGGGTGTGCACTGGGAGACAAAAAGGCTTAATGGTACAGAGTTTCTGTTTGGGGTGATGAGAAAGTTCCGGTAATGGATGGTGGTGATGGTAACATTGTGGAGGTAATTAACACCACTGAATTGGTAGCATGTACTTGAAAGTGTTTAAAATAGGAAATGTTATGTTGTATACATGCTACCACAATATTTTAAAATGTGTGCTCTCAAGTCTTTATCTCCCCAAATAGTTATTTGGTCTTGTCATCATTGATTAGTTTTGCCTGTTGTTGAACTCCAGAAAAATTGAATCATAACTTATGAGCACTTACGCATCTGACTTCTTTTACCCACCATTTCACGGGCCACATTCATTCACGTTAATTGGGACTCTACTTTTTATTTGTTTATTTTAGAGAAGTTGTGGTTCACAGAACTATCATGCATAAAATACAGGATTCCCATGTACAACCCTAAAAATAAATAAATAAATAAATAAATAAATAAATAAATAAACAAACAAACAAACAAACAAAAAGGCACAGGAGAGTGGGAATGAGCTATCCAGGGCCTGGGAACGCAGCATTGTCCCAAGGTCGGCTGGGTAGGGCTCCGGGTGTGGACAGAGCGTGCAGAGCTCTGAACGAAGGAATGCTGGCTGGGCGGGGCACCAGGAATAGAAGGCACATTGTCCTGCCCTTAAAGTGGGTACTGGCGGGAAAGCCCTGTTGGGCGGGAGCCGGTGAAGCTCTCGCGCACCGAGTGCACCCGGCTCTGAGCCCCGCGCGACCAAGTGGAGGCTCAACACCCCGCTCTCTCCTCCTCACAGAGAACCTATTAGTGACATTGGCGCAGTTCGAAGCTGGGAACTTTAAAAAAGGAAGAGAGAAGGAAAGCTGAAATAGAAGAGATCTTATGCAGGGAGTGTGATCCATTCACTTCAGAGTTATGCCTAAACGCTCTGCCCGTGCAATACGAGATATGGACGCCGGGTGTAAACCATTTTTCTCTTGGGGGCTCAACTTGTACAATTATTCAGATTCTCCAAATAGATGATGTATTTCTTTCTTTCCTCCACTCCCACGTGTCATGTGGGGTGAAAATTTAAATTGGGTGTCCTTGGCAGGAACTGCAAAGGTTTTGCTGAAGGGAAAATGCGCCAGAAAAAAAAAAAAAGCAAAACCTATTGCCGGTCTATCGGTCTATCCGTTGGTGGCAGCAGTGCTTTCCTATAGAAATGCCTGTGCATTTGTCCTGAGAAACCTCCTGGAGTTGTGGTCTGAGGGAGTGAGCTTCCAGGCATGGCCTGGAGCGTCAGCGCAAACCGGAGGGGGCCGCGTTGCTCTACCTGGTACAATAGTTGATGCCAGCAGTGATGAGTCAGAGGCTGTTCTGGAGACTGGAGGAGAAAGGGAAGACGACTGGGAAAGTTGAAAGTAGGGTGAGGGCCTATGGGCGCTTGCAGAGAGAAATCTACCAGGCAGAAACCCACTCTTAACCAGGGCCGAGCAATGCTCTATCTACTATGTAAAGTTATCTGCCCTACTTTATACTGCGCTCTCATCTCCAACCTCACCTTCACTCACTCCACCATCAAATCAATCAGTAAAAATCTCTCTAAACCCAAGTGGCTTCTGTGAATGGTGTCTTAAAGGTGTAGCAAAACAAAACAAAGAAGAGTTGGTATTCTGTTTTGGGGTTGATAGTGGAGTGAAATGACATGAATAGTCACAAAATGTGAGATATAGCGGAAACTGAACCAAAGTGAAATAAAACATGGGAGGAAAAAGAGATGCAAAGAAACAAAAGTCCTTGAAACTCCTTGGCCCTATGGCAGGCAGGGAGGGTGGGGGGAATTGGGAATGGGGTTCCCACATTATGTGACAGTGAAGCTTCAGCCATTTCATTTCACTATTACAGTAAAAGGTGACCCCAATAAGGCTGGAGAATGTGAGGACTTCCAGGTGACTGCCATAGAAATGAGAGCGTAAATGCAGTCACGTGTCACATAATAGTGTAATAGAGTTTCATAGAGTTTCTTTTCCCAGAGTAATAATAATGCACTTGAAAAAGGCTTTCACATGAGTAAAGAGAACATTATTTCTGAATATTTAATGCAAAATTGCCATAGAATAAAATGATCATTAAATATGTAAATGCTATTTACACGTGCTTATTACTCCAATAACTCATCTCTTATATAATACGATCTCTGCACCCTAATTTATCACTTGGTCATGAGATCTACACATCAAAATCTGGGTCAGCTTCTTACAAAAGAAGCAAGTTGATTAAATGCACACAAAAAAATCTCCTTTCACTGCTAGCAGTAGGTTTCTGCATTTGGCCTTGCGGATCTTGATCAGGGGAGGAAAGATGGATAGAAGCATCCAACAGAGAACTGATACAATGTCAGGTGACAAAGGGCCATTTGGACCAAAGATAAGTCCCAACATTGAGTCTCAAGTAGGGGCTAGTGGCTGTCATGGTCTCCCTTAAGGTAGTACTAAGGAAAAGACTAAGAAAACTTGTAAAAAATGCCCTTTGTTCAGCACAAATGAGCAAATTTTCTTCTTCCTCCTAATGCAAGTGTTGCTTAGGTGGTATTTACTCTATTATCTGGCAAGGGCTGCCTCCCTTGCTCTGATACAAATTAATATGAATATTTTTCACTTTCATGGAAGTGACACAGTCTTGCCACTCAAAGTGCAATCTGTGGATGGGCAGCACTTGTAGCACCCAGAGCTTATTAGAAACGCAGCATCTCAGATCCCATCCAGGGCTACTGAAGCAGAATCTGCATTTTAACAAATTGGGGCTTGGTATAAGAGGATTACGTATACCTATCTTTGGTGATTTTTTGGAGTGTCAACTTGGCTAAGCTGGAAGTACATTTTCCAGAACACGTCCTTGTAGGGCCCCAAATTAGAACTGGCCAAAAGAGAAATTTGTATGAAATTTACACGGCAGAAGTGATGTAGAATCCATTGCTCTCTGAAAGTCCTCATAGTAAGAAACAGTGAAAGACACACAAATACGTGCCTGGGGGTTCCAGCTTTTCCTCTCTCTCCCACTCCAAGCCCAGTTCTTCTTTCTGATTATCAACTCTGCTGATAAAAGCAACTCAGGGGCACCTCCACACACAGGGGGAAAAGCATCCATCAGCATCGCTTGCTGTTCCCACTGGCTTCAGAGACTTCCCTGAAAGCTCCAACTCGTCCAAGCAGGCCAAAGTTTCAGAAATGTTCATTAATGACATCTGATCCTCCAACTCTGCTTGCTGAACTTTATTTCTCAGCTCAGCCCAGTTATATAGGTAGAATTCCTGTAATAACCCTTTACTGCATATTACTCATCATGGTTTTGCTTTCCTGGTTTGAACCCTTACTGATGATATATTAAAGTTTGGGAAGCACTGGCCTAGGATGCATACATGATTAACAAGAAACATTACAAATTACAAATTTTCAGCAAGCCTATTAGTCCCATTTCTTTAGAGGGTTTATCTGAAGTATGTGCTTTATAAGCAGTGTTGTAGAGAGCTTTGGAGGGCTCTGATAATTTGGGGCACGTGCCCTTTATTTATATTATTAGAATCAGGGGAAGCAATGCAGCCTGCCAAGTCTTGGGTATTTCAGCTTAGAGAAGGCAGAAAGTATGGGTGAACTTCTCTCTTTATCCTGATGCTTAAACATTGTCCTGGTTCATTTTTGAGTGAGCAGTTGGGGGCTTTTTGAGTTCAGTGCTGATTAGGTCTCTTTCATTTGCAAGTGATACAAAACCAACTCAAAATCAACTAAGGTGGGTAAACACATTGTGTATCTTACTTTACCGAAAAGTGGGTTGTTTTCTTTTTGTTTTTGTTGCTGTTGTTGGAAAGGAGGAATCAGTTGTGTTTAGGGCATGATTTGATCCAGGGACTGAAATAATGTCATGAGAACGGAGCGTCTCTGCATCCCTCTGCTCTGTATTACCACGTTGGCCTCATTTTTTTGGCAGGATTTCTTTCAGTGCCTGCTAGAAACAGTTAACAGCTCTAAGTCCAATAGAACAAAAAAAAGAACCTCTCCTTTCTGATCACTGAAGCAAAGTTTCTGGAACAGCCTGATTGGACTTGAGCGGCTGGCTTACATGTCTTGCCCATCCATGATCCGACCACCTGGCCAGAGAAGGAATGCCTGATGACCCAGGTCCACGAGACATGCCCTTTCACCCCAGCGCTGCAATTGGAATAGTCTCCATCTGAAGTTCCCTGAATCCCTGGTATCTGAGCACTACAGTGGCAGAGGATGGTTCCCAATAGGAAGAATATGGAATAGCTACAGGCACAAATCACTTCCTCCACCACCTCCACCACACTGATTCAGAGAGGTAGCCACTTAGTCTCTTGCTGTAATATGCTCTGAATTTTTCTGTAGAAAAATTTGTAGAAAACAACTCTGTAACAGGACATAATGGTTTCCAAATTTTAAATGTATTAAATGTGCATTGCAGAAATTTTAGAAACTACAGGAAAGCATTTAAAAAATTTTAAAAAAAATCACCTGTAATCTCACCACCAAAAGAAAATCATATAATCATGACGTCTAAACTTTTCTTCTCAAGTAATTTATTAAAGAGTATTTTCCATATCATTAAATACACTTCTACACTGAGCTTCTCTATTGCTGCAGAATTTTCCATTGTTTGTTTGTGCTACACAACCAGTCCCAAATTGATGGACCTTTATATTGATTCTAAATTATGAACACTGTGTTTAAAATACTTACACATAAGTCTTTGTAAACATCTATAATAATTTCCACAGGATAAATGTCAAGAAGTAAACTTGATGGGTTAAAAGGCATGAACAATATCCAATTTTCAAATATTTTACCATCCACAAATGTTGCATTGGTTTATAATTCTACCAGATGTACATTTTGATGCCTCCTCACCAACAATGATCATTAAATATGTTTTATGCTTGTCAATTTCATAAGCAAAAATAATCAGATTGTTGTTTTCCTTCCTATTACTTTGTGAAGTTAACTTATTCAAATGAATATTGGTGCTTTTATATCTTTTTTTCTGAGTTATCTCTTCTGGCAATTTGGCCATTTTAAAATCTGAGGTGTTTATCTTTTTCTGATTGTTTAATATTAGGGATATTAATTCATTGTAATATTAAGTTACAAATATTTTTCCCAGGTTAACATGTGCTATTAATTATTTTATTTGAAATTCAGATGTTTCCATTGTTTTGTAGACTAAACAATCTTTCCATTTATGTAGCATGCCTTTAGTATCACTCTTACAAATGCTTCCTTCATCCAATAAAGGGAAAAAATAGAAAAAAAAAATAGAAATTTCACAGTCTCTCCCAGACTTCTATGCTGTTAAATAGTTAATAGTAAACACTTAGTCACCTACTGAGGTGAATTACGCCAACTATTCCACTGACCCTCTCAATTCTCATCCACAAGAAGGGGAAATTTGTTGATAGTTACTTCAGATTTAAAATAATATTATTTTTCACTGTGTTTCCCATTTATTTTGGGTCTCTTTTCAATTGAATCATCCATTTCAAGTGATGTGTGCATCTATTTTATTTAGTCCCAGAAACACATTGTTTTAATAACTGTTGTTTCACAATACATCTTATTTTCTATAAGTACAAGTTATTTTAATTAAGCACAATGTAACTATTATTTCTCCCCCCCCCTTTTTTTTTTTTGGATGCTTTGCAGAATAATTTCACCAAGTTAAAACACATCCTTTTGAGATTTTTATTAGAATTGCTTTAAATTTGTAAATTAACTTGGGGATAAATCCCAAAGTTACAAAATTATGTTTTCACTACAGAGAATTTCATGTCTCTTTGTTTGAGCCTAAAGGATATGTAACTTTAAAGAAAGGCTGATGCAATTTGAAATATAGTCTTCTTAAAAGACTTTTCATTAATTATATCATTTAAACATTGGCTTATTTTCTATTCACTATGGTGTTCTGAGCTAGGTGTTTTATCTCCATTTTATAGAATAAAGAGATTCAGGGAGATTAAGCACTTTGTTCAATTTTATCACTTAGGAAGGTCTAGATGGAATCAGGACTTGAATCCAGAGCCATCTAATCTTTTCCTCTTTGGTCTGCTGTGCTTCAGCCTTTACAATGCTCCTTTTTCTGCTTCAGTGCCCCTTATTTGCATCAGCCTCTTCAAAGACCCTGGGAAGAGCCCTAACTATGCATTGACACTCTCATATATTCTTGTAAATTTTGCCAAAGTAAAACAGTTTAACTATAGCTGGTTAAAACCTATTTCCACTCTAATTCTTCTTCTGGCGTCCTTCCTCTTGTATCAAATAACGTGAGTAGTTGAGGTTATTTTTCCAACTACGGGGAAAGTAAGTTACCAAACGTGAGGAGGATACATTTAGTTTGGATTCGATGGAATATATATGTGTGTGATTTGAAGCTACTTTCACATTGCTAACTGTCCTGGTGGAAAAATGACATTTGGGAATTCTTGGTCCAACAGGGGTGAAAGATTAGAGGCCATGTCATGTTATGAAGGCGGTTTCTGGCTCTTGGTCCTGGAAAAATCATGTGGTTTGTAGAGAGGCAACAAGATTTTAAACCAGTGGAGCAACAAACTCCTATATGGAAATTTCTTTCAGCTCATATACACAAGAAACTTGATAGAGGTTTTCCTAATTTTGACAATCCAAAACATTTACATAACTTTATTAATCATGAGTTGTGAAGCTAAAAGAAATATTTCTAAACTATCAATAATAATAAGTGCAATATTAATAGTAAAATCATGCTAGAGGAAGGACTGAATTATCCTTCTACCTTTCTATAGAAAATAATATTATCAAACTGTCATCATATGAAAAAACAGTCAAAGCATATTCAGTCCAAAGCTATAGAAGAAAAATACTATGGCGGTCAGTCATACAGTTAATTAATTAACAAAAATATTATTGTTTTTCCTGGATTTGGTGATGTTTTTGGTATTTCTGTATAATTTTTGTGACTTTTTTCTCATTCTAAATAAATATTCACTTTTCACTTTGAATTTTACATTATAACATTGCTTTCTTTTTCTCAAAGAGCCCCCTCCCCTAGTTGAATATACTTCAAGACCCACAAACCCTGGATCTGTCAGATTTTCCATTGCAAGGAAGGTGGCACCCTTTATAAAAACTCCTCTGAGCCGAATGACATCTGACCTTGGATCTCCTGCCACTAGAAAGAGAAAGAAGCAACTTACAGGTCCCCTTTTATGGTTTTCACTCTTAGAGGAAAGAAAACAATTTGCAGACACTCCGCCTAATGTATGCTCTTCAAGGAAAACTGGCCAGAACTCCCAGTGACAGAGCTGGTCATTTTCTTCCTTCTCAGAGCAAATTCTCTTAGAGCAGCAGGAAATGAAGTGCATTCACACTATCAATTACCCCAGCTGTTTACCTAATGAACTCAGCTGCAGAGACATCATGTTGAAGAACAAAAGAATATAACAAGCGCACGGTAACCCTGCAGTAACAAGCACCTTGGCAAACTTAAGGTCTGAATTCACACGATTACAGTCTAGCTGCCAGGAAGGTGCCATCCCATTATTGACTTATAATGTCATGTTATTTATTGGGATAATTATGCTTTTCTACCCCTCAGGGGCCCAGAATCAGAGAAAGTAAGCAATTTTATTCTTATTCATTCAGCATGTGAGCAAATTTCCCATCAGAATAGATCTCTCCAAATCTATTATATTGTGCAGGAGACCCCTGCAGGCTTTTGGCTCCTACCCCAAAGATTACTGAGGCTTAGAGGGCATTGTATGAATCAGTGGGATGTTGGTTCTTCTAAGTTCAGTAAAACAAATTTCTGTTTCATCAAAGCAATTCTGCCTGGAACTCTCATTCACCAAATGCCAGCATCTTGCCTTTGCTCTTTGAGCTTTTTTTAAATATTGTATTTATTAAAATGAAATTTTAAATATCACTACCTATGTTCCACAAACCCTGCAAGTAACTTATTACAGATGAGGAAACAGAGGTTTAGAGTAGCTGAATGACTTCTTTGTGGGACACAGGTTAATAATACTCTTTTTACTGAGCATAATTCACTTGTTTACTTATCTGTTTTACTACCAGGCTCCAAACTTCTTGAAATCAGACACTTTCTAGTTAGATTTCTATTGATTCAGCCACTACTACAAGGCTATTGTGGAACAGTGAAATTGTCTGCTGAATAGTGGAAAGTATCGGGCTAGAAGTCAATGCTGGGATCTCAGCTTTGCGACCTTGGCCTTACCACTTTTCTCTGAGCCTCATTTTTCTCATCTATAAAATGGAGATAATAACACCAGCCCTTCTCGGTCTCACAGGTTTGCTGTAAAGAGTAAATGAACTATATTAAATTAAATTATTGTTAATAGAAATCAATGAAATTAGAAGAGACCAAGAGGAATCATTTTCCTTACCCCTCTGACAGACAGATCAGAGCTGTTTTCAGGATAACAGGGTTTATTCTGTCTATTCCAGAGAGAACTTCTTGCTGATTGACAGAACTCTAGGCTCTGGATACTCTGTGTGGTGCCATACAAAGAACTACAAATACAGTATCAAAAATCCAGGTTTACTAATAATTTTTTCAGTGGTCATCTATGTGGTTAAGTCATTTAAACCCTAGACTTCAGTTTTTACTTTCTTTTCTATAAAGCATTGATTAGTGTGGCTCCCTAGGAGCCACTGGAGCCTTGGGCAGCTGATTCCGCTGTCAGAGCCTCGTTGTTGACTTCTTCAACACCGCAAGGGTACTCATGGGACAGTGATCACAGCCATCAGACATGGCCTTCTGAGGTCTGCACACACCAACTATCAGCCCACTGCCACTTTTATCCTGCTTTGACTGTTACTCCTGCTTCTTTTCCTCATCAAGGTGTCCGGGCTCTGATCTTTCCCTCCATTTCCCTAGTGAATATTTCCCAGTACTTGGAATTCTCTTGCAATATCTCTGAGAAATCCATCACCATCTTGGCAGGTTTTGAACTTTGCCGCTTACTCAGAAGATGGAGTCTAAAATAAAAGTGGCTTACTTAGCAGTGGAAACTATACAATTTTCATAAAAATCAAGGTTCAATGTTCTCCATTGTATTTCATGAATTTAATGTGAATTGCATGAGATGCCATATTTTACCTAAGAAATTGATGCTTCAGCTGAGAAAAAATGTATATTTGCAAGGTCTTCAATGGAAATGTTTCCTACATCAGCCATTTACTATACTTCCATGGGACTGGTTAGTGATAGACCATGCTAAGGCCTGATTCATATTCATGGTAAGAGAAATTGAGCCTCCGAAAACATTTTTTGACTAAAGGACAAAGAAAAATACCTTGAGGAGAAATTTCAGCTCTAGAGTATAGCTCAGAGCCTCCAAATCTGTGAAAAAGCTGGTGTTGAAAGACAAAAACATTTTTTAGTCATGCATTTCATAAGGTAAGCCCCTAGGGGATTACTTCTTGGTGGTAGAAGAATTGGCAAACAGCCTGCTGAATAATTTTAATGACCTTTCCCATGAATAAAACAGTTTTATTACTTTGTACCTTTGCTAAGGAGAAGGGTCTAGGAAAATGCAGAAAGGGCAGAGGAAGATAGTTGGCTTTGACTTCAGTGGGGGAAAATATATTCTCAAAATAATCACACTGGTCTATTGAGTGGCAGTGGAAAGACTATTTAAAAATTGCACCATAAATTTCTGAGATCCAGCTTCCTCTGGGAGCTCAGTACTGCCCAGAAACCCTCTATCAAGTCTTCTTCACTTATCTCCAAGCACCTTTTGCCCCTCCCCCACTGAGTCTGACACTGGTAGCAACTATCAGATCAGAACTCCCAGGACTTTCTCGAACCTCAGTATGCAAACTTACCTTCACTGGTACTCATCTTTAACCTGTGCTGATCTTTTCAGAAGTAATTTTCCTCCTGGGTTTGGTACTCCCTCCCCAATGTCCCAGAAGCGAACTCTTCCTGCCTTCTCGGAAACATTGTCCAATATAGTGTCACCTCTCTTTCCAATATCTAAAATTGCTCCTTCTCTACTAACTCTAATCAGCATTTAAACAAGCTCACCTATCGCCCATCTTTAGAAACAGCTGCAACAGACAATCCCCATGACCTCCTGTCCCACTCTAGTGCAAGCCCTGCACTCTCTTTCCCCTCGTTCTTTCCACTTGCTTTACTCCTCGTTACTCCACTCCCCACAATGTGACCTTCTCCCTCACCACTTTACTGAAACTACTCTTGCCAAGGGCAGTGGATGACTTCCTATTCGCTAGATGCAAAGTCTTCTGCAGCCTTTATCTTACCTGACTCTTCTTCATAGTTTGCCACCTGTCCTGACTTCTGAAATTGCTCACTTAATGACAGTCTCTCCTAACACCATGTCTTCTTGGTTTTCAGTCCATGACCCTGGCTGCTGCATTGCACTCTTCTTTTCAAGCTGCTCTTTCTTTGTCAATCTCTTAAAACATCAGCATTTTTCAGCATCCTATCCTCAATCCTCCAGACTTTCTCCGATGATTTCTTCCACTTCCAAAGCTCCAGTGACTGTCTACTTGCTTATGACTCTCAAGATATTTCCAGCTAATTATTCTCCTGAGCTCCAGACATCCTTATCTAATTACCTATGAACATCTTCAGGTGGATATCAATGGAGAGTTTAAACTCAATTTATTACAACTTAAATTTATCACATATCTCCCAAATTTGTTTTTCCACAAATCTTCAACATCTCAATCCATGACACTGCTCCTTTGCCCAGTTTTCTAAGCTTGGGACTCTTTTTTACTCTCCAACATACCATACGCAGCCACACTTATTCTTTAAATTCTCTCTTGTCATCTTTTGAAAGTCCCCACTTACACTTTTGCCACTAATTTATTTCAGGCTATTATCATCATTCTCCAAGACTACTATAACAGCCTACTACTAGGTCACTTTGCCTCTGATTTTGCCCTTCTTGAATCCATTCTCCACACCCCAGCCAGAACAGCCTTTCAGAGTGGATACCACTCCCTTACATAAAGAGATCTTCCATGGTTCCCATTGTTATACAAATTAAAACTCAAATTTCTTAGCATGAAATGGAGCTTTCACAATCTATCCTATGCTTGACCTCTCAGTTTTAGGGCTTGATATTCTAATGCAGAACTCCAGTCACTGCAGATCCTCCATGCACCATGCTGTTTGTCACCTTAAAACCTTTATATTCATTGTCACCACTGTATGAAGTGTTCACTCTTCACTCCTTTTACCAGGTCTAACCAGCCCTTCAGTTGGGAAACTCATTTATAACCAAGGCTGTCATTGAAAGTACTCCTAAATGTTCCCATATGACCAGATTGCTATGAGCTTTCCCAACTTTTATCTCATTATATAGTAATTGCATATATACTAATATATTCATTGATGACTAGGGTTTTGCAATCAATGCATAAGAAATACTCTCAGTGCACAGCACAAAGCCTGGCATATAGTAATTGTCCAACACATGCTAGTATAATGAATGGATGCATATGTAGTATAGAGAAAGCCTTCAGAAATATTGTTGAAATAAGCCATATCTGATGAAGGTAGCATCATAAAAGAGTGTAAACTATTCATTTTGAAAGTCCAACTAAATATTCTCAAATAAAAGTAGGTTAAAAAGAATCAGAAAGTCCCCAAAATGCTTAAGCACACGGGCAATTTCAAAGAATGCTATTTTATTGACAGTTTTCTAGGTGTTTGTAATCAGTACTCAGTAAGGTGGAATTTGGAAGAAAATATAAAATCCTCTTCATTTGCACATTGATGAAAAAATAATGGTCCCTCCAACTGTTCCAGGTAGTCAAAACCACAACAGAGCAGATGTATTGGGGTCTGTATGTAATGGAAATGAAGCTAATGGCAGATTTATACTGCTAGGAAAACACATTACAAGCTTCTGTCACCTTCGCCAAAGGAAGTCTTATGGTTCTCTCAAAAGGTTTCAGACTGGCATCTAAAATGGCCTAAAGAGATGACCTCTAATTCTTCTATTTATAGTATTACAAGGTAAGATTGAGCCCTAACTGGAGTGGGGGTTAGGGTGGAGGTGGAAGGACTATTTATGTCTATACCCTAATAACAAATTCTGTCAAATTTATTATCAACATATATCCAAAATCTAGCCATTTTCCACAATCTCTTTCTGCTACCCCCTTGGGCACAAAACAACAGCAACTCTTGCCTACATTGTTTCCAAGTCTCCCACAATCTGCCCTTGCACCATCTTCTAGTCCCAATGCAGTTGCTAAAGTGATCCTGCAAAAATAGAAGAGGGACCATCTCACTCTTCTGTATAAGACACCCCTGTATCATTTAGAATCAAATCAAAATGCGTTACAATTGGCTTCAGGACTTCACAAAGTCAGCCCTCTTCTCCTCTTCTTCCCACACTGTAGGCACGTGGGTAAATATGTGTTTAATTGAAAAATCATATCAAATTTGAAAGACTTCCAGTTTAGCCACAAATGGAGCAAGAAAAGAAAAGATTTTTATTCTCACTTAAATGTTTTTAAATGGAAAAATAAATGAAACAATGTTTTTTAGACACTGGACAATAAGCAGAAGAGGGCAATTATCCCTGAGAGAAGGAAAAGAAAACAAAGTTGAGCCACAAGACTTGTCCCTAGCTTGCTGCCTTGAGAGCATTTATAGAGGGCAATGCACGCAGGAGGCTTGAACTCATAGGGAGGAGTGGTGAGGGAGAGACAGGGAGCGACATAGAGAGAGAGTGTCCTTTGAATTTTCAGTTGAGTACTGATTAGTACATGCATGTGGGAGAAACTATATGAGCCCATGGAAAAATAGCAGGAAGGATCAGAGGCAACAGAACCTAGAGATCCTACAGGGTTGAAGATTTGTGCTCCCACCAGCCAGAGTAGAAACACCTCTTAATATATGGAGCATCAAGTGCAATCTTCAGAAGGGTATTGACACAGTAGTGGCAGGAAATAAAAACCAGACTAAGGGTTTTTCTGGGCTCAGCTAACAAAATTTAAAAGGAAATCTCAGAAAGATCAAATTCTTTCCAAGTAATTTACCCGTGTCTCTGCATAAAGCACCCAAATGTTTAAAGAAACACAAAGTTCTCCAGCAAATCATAATATAAATTTTACAACATTTGGCACCCAATCAAAAATTACCAAGCAGGCAAAGAAGCAGGAAATTCAATCTATAATAAAGAGAAAAAGCAATCAATAGAAAAGGCCCATGAGTGACATCAATGATAAAATCACTAAACAATGATGTCATGAAAGCTAATATAAACATATGGCATTTGTTCAAGAAGATAGAAGAAAAGATGCACCCAATCAAGAGAGACTTGGAAATATTTTTACAAGACCCAAATTGAAATTCTATAGATGACAATTACAATATCTGAGATTAAATACACATGGAAGCTATTACTAGCATACTCTAACTGCAGAAGAAAAGTTTAGTGAACGTGTATACACAACAATAGAAATAATCCAAAATCAAACACACAGAGAAACAAAAAAGATAAATGGCAAAACAAAACAAAGAACAGCATCAGTGAGTTGTGGGATGACTTTAAGCAGCCTAACATACAGTTAATTGGAGTCTTAGAAGAAGGGGGTAGAGGGAAGAAAAAAATTGAAAAATTAGTAGCCCAAAATGTTCCCAATTTGATGAAAACTATAAACCAACATATCCAAGAAGCTCACTGAAGCTCAGGCAGAAGAAACATTAAGAAAATCACATAAATTCACATCATAATCAAATTGTTTAAAACCTGGTTAATAAGAAAAACATTTAAAAATAGCCAGAGGGAAAGAAAAGAAACATTATGTACACAGGAACAAAGATAACAGTGACAGTAGTTTCAGAAATAATACGAGCCAAAAGATAGTGGAGAAAAACCTTTAAAGTACTGAAAGAGAAAAAACCTGCCAACATATAATTTCTTTCAGAAATGATGGTGAAATGACTTTTTTTTTTTTTGACGTATAAAAACTGATCACCACAAGTAGATTAGTACCATAAGAGATATTAGGGGAAGTACATCAGTGAGAAGGAAAATGATATTAGATAAAAATTTAAATCTACACAAAAGAGTGAAGAGCACCATAAATGGAAAACGTGGGTAAATCAGAAAGTGTTATCCCATAGATCTTTTTAGAAGATAAACAATGTTTAACGCAAAGATAAAAACAATGTATGGTGGGGATTTATAACATAGAAACAAGCAAATGTATTAAAATAGTTCAAAGGCTAGGAAGAAATAAATGGAAATATACTGTTTAGTATTATATCAGAAATGGTATGATATTACTTGGAAGTAGACTGTGATAAATTACAGATGTATAATGTAAAAAGCAACCACTAAAAAAAAAAACAGATAAAAAGCAAAAAAAACACAAACAATGTATTGCTGTAAAAGCTAGTAAAAATTGCTCATAAAAGGGATAAACTGGAATCATTAAAAATAAGCAGTTAAACCAAACCAAAAGAAGACAAAAAATGAGGAAAGAGGAAATAAAGAACAGATGGGTTAAGTGGAGAACAACTAATTGAGAGAAAACTGATATGGCTTTATTTATCACACAAATAGATTTCAGAGCAAAGAATACTAACCAAAAACTAAAGAGTATAATTTAATTGCAAATGGATCAAATTATTAAGAGGATACGACAATCATCAAGAACCATGAGAAATCTGAGATTTCGTCATACTTGTAGTTAGCTTGCCACAGTTTTATAGACACTGGCAGAAGACATGAGCTTTCTGGGTCACAGGCAAAGGGCTTTATTACTCACAGCACAGCAGGTAGCAGGAGCTTCATGATTTAATAAGTTCCCAATATTCCTCAAGTCACATGGGAGCAAAGTGGAATGGCCCAGGTGGAAGCTGTAAACATAGCTGGTTTGTACTGCAACTGAATAACCCCAAGCTTAGGAATTTCCCATAAGTCAAAGGAGGCTACTAGCAAATTTGCTCCACCCTTGCCTTGAAGGGACACATTTTTATCATCCTGTTCAGGAAACAAATTTTCCCTCTGCTCTGAAGAGGAACAGTATCTCTATTTGGGGGAGCTATTTGCCATACAACCAAATGCAGCATGATAGTTCAGAAATAAACCAAAACTTATTAATACCTCAGCTCAAAAAATGTTCAGACATGTGAGACACTCTATGATATTTTTATTCTGACAATAATCTAAAATCTTTATATACCTAATAACAAAACTTCAAAATACATGGAGCAAAAACAAGGAGAATTAGGTATATGTACAATTCCGTGGGAAATTTCAATCTCCCTCTCTCAATAACTGATAGAACATATAAACAGAAAGTCAGTAAGGATATAAGACTTGAAGAACATAATCAACCTATTTGAACTAATTGATATTTATTGAACATTCCACCCAGCAGCAGCAGAAAAAATATTTCTTTTGCAAATGGAACATTTACCAAGATGGGCTATACGATAGTCCATAAATGAAGTCAAAGTAAATTTTAAAAGAATCAAATCATATAAAATATGTTATCTAATTACAATAGATCAAATTAGAAGTCAATAACAAAATTAGATATCACCAAATATTTGAATACTAAACAACATACTTCTAAATAATGCAAGTAAGAAACAAATGACATTGGAAATTAGAAAACATTTTGAATTGATAGATAATGAAAAAATTACATACCAAAATCTGTGAAATAAAGCTAAAGCAGTGTTTAGAAGAAAATTTATAGCATTAATTCCTATATTAGGAAAAAAAGAAAGGCCTCAAATCAATGACCTAAGCTTCTACCCTAGAACCTAGAAGAAAAGGAAAAAAATTAAACCAAAGAAGCAGGAATAAATGAAATAACATAAGAGCAGAAATCAATGAAATTGAACAAAGGAAAACAATTAAAAATGTCAATGAAACCAAAAACTAGGTCTGGGGGAAGATCAATTAAATTTAGTAAACTTCTCTCAAGATTGATCAGAAATAATAAGAAAAACACAAAAATTACCAATAACAGGAATGAGAGTGGGGAAATCAGTATCGATTCTATATTCATTAAGAGGATAATACGGAAATAATATAAAGAAGTTTATGGCAATACATTTGGCAACATATAACATGAATACTTTCCTTGAAAATCACAAACTACCAAATCTCCCTCAAGATGATAACCTGAATAGCTTTCTATCTATTATAGAAATTGAATTCATAGTTAAAAACCTTCCTACAAGACGACTGTATAGCTATATAGCTTATATGGTGTGACCATGTGATTGTGAAAACCTTGTGGTTCACACTTCCTTTATCAAGAGTATGGACAGATGAGTAGAAAAATGGGGACAAAAAAGTAAATGAATAATAGGGAGGGATGGCAGAGATGGGATGTTTTGGGTGTTTTTATCTTTATTTTTTTTTTATTTTTTGAGCAATGAAAATGTTCAAAAATTGATTGTGATGATGAATGCACAACTACATGATGATACTGTGAACAACTGATTGTACCCTTTGGAAGATTGTATGGTCTGTGAATGTACCAATAAAAATGCAGGAAAAATAGTTATGAAATGCAAAAACAAAGAAACCTTCCTACAAATAAACTACAAGTCTGATGGTTTCAATGGTGAATTCAATAAGAATATATTGAGGAAAAAATAACAATTCTATGCAAACTTTCCAGAAAATAGAAGAGATATCAAATACTTTCAAATCCATTTTATGATGTCAGCATACCTTGATACCAAAATCTGACAAAGCCAGTACAATAAGTGAAAAATCTAGACCAATATTTCCTTATAAACACAAGTGTAAAATTTCTTAACAAAATTTTAGCACATCAATTCCAACAATATGTAAAAGTATAACACATAATAACTTAGTTGGTTTTATCCTAGGAATACAAGGTTGATATAACATTAGAAAACCAATGTATTAACCACATTATTAATAGAATAATGGAGAAAGTTATATGATCATTGTGACAGGTAAAGAAAAATCATTTTATAAAATTCAAAATCCATTCATGATTTAAAAAAAAACTCTCAGAAAACTAGGAAGAGAGGAGAATTTCCTCAATATGATAAAGGATATCTATCAAAACCAAATAGCAAACATCAAACTCAATAATTTATTGGGAACAAGGTAAGGAAGTCTGTTTTTAATACTTCTATTCAATATTGTAGTAGACCTCCTAACCAGTGTAACACATCAAGACAAGGAAACAAACAAACAGACAAAAAAAATCACATGAATATTGGAAAGGAAGAAGTAAAGTTGTCTTTATATACAGATGGTGTGATTGTGTTCATGGAAAATATCAAGGAATATAGAAAATTACTAAAACTAATAAATGAATTCAGCAAGATTTTAGGATACTAATGTCAATTATATTTCTATTTATTATAAAAAACAATCTAAATATGTTCTTTGTATAGTGTATTCTAAACATCATTATATAATAGCAGAAAATAATTAGAAAATAATATTTAAGACGTAAAACTTACAAAAACATTGAAAGATATAAATATTCAGAGATAAACTTAACAAAATATGTATAAAATCTATACACTGAAATTAGAGAATTGTTAAAGATATGGAGAGATAAACTATATCTACAGATTAGAAGACTTGATATTATCAAGATGTAATATTCCCAAATTGATTCAGTGCAATCATTATCAAAGTCCCCACAAGCACTTTTGCAGAAATTGACAAGGAGATTCTAAAATATATATTAAAATGCAAAGGATCTGGAATAGCTAAAACAATTTTAACGAAGAAAGAAAAAGCTAGAGAATGCATACAACCTGATTCCAAGACTTACTATAAAGCTGCATTAATTAAGGCAACATGTAATTGGAATAAGGAAAACACAGAGTCAATGGAACAGAATAGAGAATACAGAAATACACACACACACACACACACACACACACATGCTGCTGAACTCTCTGCAAGCAAGTCAGCAAGGTAATTCAATGGGAAAGGGAAATTCTTTGCAAAAAGTTTAATTGAAATGATTAGATCTATTTACAGGGGAAAGAAAAAGAACCGCAATCCTAACTCCATGGTATTCATGAAGGAATTTGAGATCTAGTATATACCTAAATGTAAAATCTAAATTTACAAGGCTCTAGAAGACAATAAGGATAATTAAGGAAAAGGAAGAAAGAAAATAAGGAAGACTCTGCACAATCCAAAGAAAAGTAAAGATTTCTTGGACAGAACACAGAAAATACTTAACTATGAAAGAAAAAAATTGACTTCATCAAATTGGACTTCATCAAAATAAAAAGCTTCTGCTAATGAAAAGACACAATTAAGAAAACAAAAAGCACAATACATAATAGAAGAAAATATCTGTAATGCATGTATCTATCTGAGAATAGACTTTTATCCAGAATATATGGAGAACTCTTATACTTCAGCAATAAAAAAGAAAAATAATTCAATTTTTAAAAATATGCAAAAGCCTTGAACATACAACTTAAAAGAAAGGTATAGGAATGACCAATAAGCCTATGAAAAGATGCCCAACACTTTAGTTATCAGCAAAATGCAAATTTAAATAACAATATGATACTACTTCATACTCACTGGAACGGTTCCAAATAAAGACCGATAATACCAAATGTTGGAGAAGATGCAGAACACCTTAGAATTTCACTCATTTCTGATTGCAAAATAGCGCAACCACTTGGAAAAACAGTTCAGTAGTTTTATTTATTTTATTTTATTTTATTTATTTCTAAATAAAGTCAAACATGTATCTTTAGAACACCAGAATACCACTCATAGACATTTACTCAAAAGAAATGAGAATAGATTCATAAAAAGACTCAAACAACAATGCTCATAGCAGCCTTATTCACAAAAGGCAAAAACTGGAAACTACAAATGTCTATCAACAATTTCCTGGGTAAAGAAGGTGTGATATTTTCATACAAATACCACTGAACAGTAATAAATGATGAAACAATGATACACACAACAACATAGATTAATTCTCAAAAAACATTATGTTGAATAGGAGAAACCAGATGCAAAAGAAGTCATATCATATTATGAAGTTCTAGAATAGTCAAAACTAATTTATGGTGATGGAAACGGGAAGGATGGGCAGGTACTGGGATGGATTGATTAGAAAGTGCATAATGGAACTTTCTGGGGTGATGGAAATGTTCTATATTTCAATGGCAGTGATAGTTATGCATTTGTCAAAACTCATTGTATTGTAAGTAACTTATGTACCTCTTGAATTTAAAAATATTTTTTAAAATGCCACCCCATCTATGAGGACATGCAGTAATGGGATCAAGAACTTGAAGGCATGGCCTGTAAAGAGCATGAGGAGAGTGAATAAGGCTCATAGAAACTAGATACATGAGTACCTGGTCTAGTTAGTTAGACCACAAGAAGCATCTTTTCTCTGGTACATATAAGGAAATTCACACACACAGTGAAGATTGCACATTATTGCCCAATAACAAACACTTTCTTTTTTAAAGTTTCAGAGGCTTGCAAATTTGACAGTCCTAAAAACAAGGGTCAGGAACTGGGCAGATACCTGCCCCAGCCAGTGATTTGATGAGAAATCAAGTACCAAGCTCTATTCAGTATGAGATATATACTCTGTAGCCATTTAGCACAGTTACAGGCTAAATGACCACCATCCTTTCTCAGGAGAAAGGGGACGTTATCCCTCAAGTAAAATAGAGACAAGAAGGTTTTCAGTGCCGCTTGCAGCCTGACGGTTACATGGTTCTATGATTAGCCTTACATGTGTCCGGCCTTGAGTGCAAACAAGTTTTCAATATTTCTCCTGAGGTTACTGCACTGGCTTTCAGCAAGATTTGACACAGCACAGAACAAAGTGCTGTGTTTTTAACCACTCCAGAACTATAAATAGGTTTATGATACAGCAGATGTGATTTGAAAACCACATAAACCAGAATGTTCTGTAACTCACATTAAAATCAGACGATAAGAAAATATTGTATTTGCTCACAGTCTTTGTCCCCAAAATTAATTTTATGGAATCCTCATTTATTCCAGCTTTACCTCAAAGTCCCTGAGCCCATGGTCAATGAGAGTCTCTTAACTGTGTCAAACACCTAGAGGGGTAAAAACGAAGAAGTTAGCTCAAATCCTGAGAAAGGGGCTTCTCCAGATCTCCCTGCTGAAAGGCCATAGTCAGCCCTACTGGTGGAGACTCTAAGCTTGTGTTTCTGCTGCTGGAAAGCATTATCTGAAGCTCCTCACCTGATTACAAGTATTTTCTCACTCTTACAAATATCCAGCAACATTCTTGTTGCTGTGAAGAGACATCCTGCAGAAGAAGCCTCAGAAGTATACAATTCTCTGTTGAAACCCAGTAGCAATCAGAAAAATACAAATAAAAATGAGATGCTGATTTATAGGAATCAAAAGAGCAATAATTGGAAGAACATATGATACAAAGAGTTTTTAAGGATGTAGAAAGATGGGAATCGAAGTAACCTGGAAAGCAGTATGGTGGTACTTAGAGAAATTTACTACATGAGGTCCCATGACCTGATAATTCCACTCCTGAATATATATCACAGAGACTCTCTTGAACAGGTCCTTAGGGGAATATGTCAGGGATGTTTTTCATGATATTGATTGTGGCAGCAAGCAGTTAGAATTACCCGAGTGTTCAACACTATGGAAAGAATAAGCAAAAATATGGCAAATGGATAGTAGGAAACGTTAGATTATGTGTACATCAATAAATCTGAAAAAACAGTTTTGAGTGAAAAAAGTTGGGACAGAATGAGGCTTTAGATCAAATGCATATTAAAGAATACATATATGAATCAAAGGAACATATTTTTCAAGAACAGATGCATATATCAAAATCATTAGGGAAATGCTTTCAGCAGAGAAGCATGAGAATAAAGATCAGAAATGAAGAGGAATAATAACAATAGTTTTTTTGTTATTATATTTGTAAATATAATAGAAAAAGGCCTTACTTGGATTGATGATCAAGGATTAAGTATTCTACAACTGAGAGGCATGATATACTCATGCTCTGCTTCTAAGATTTTAAAAAGATCTGTATATTAAACTCATGTACCATACATGCCCGATTTTTGTAATAAATGCTTGAAGAAACAACCACTAGAAAGAAAGAAAAACACTGAGATGTTAACGATAATAATCTTTGAATGCTGCTGCCTTCCTTGTGTTTGTAGCGGGGTGCCAAGCTTTAGCCTGCTGTGTGTCTAATGCTGGGATTTGAACATGTTTGTGCAGACTGGGGTGGGGTTGTGTGAATGGGGTAGGGTGGGCAAGCGAGGAGTCCATATGGATAAATGTTCTCATGAGAGAAGCCCAGAGCTCAGGCACTGAAGGGTCAGCAAATGTGCCCTAAAGACCCATCCTTTAGGATGTGAAGCTTAGGCCCTGGGAGGGAAAAAATCAGAAGGCAAGAACTCCTCTAGAGTTCTAGTGCTTCTGTAGGAAAACAGGGCTCCAAGGGGGGCGGGGGAGGGTGTTCTCCACTTTTCTTCCTGAAACTTCTTAGAGCTTTAGTTGCATTGAGGGTGCTTTGGCAACTAGCGCACTCCAGAGCTTCCATTGCCTGGGAGAGGGCTCTGTGAGGTCAAGTAAGGAAGAGCCCAGGGGTCCCATCACTCAGTTTTGTAGGCAGCTGACATGATTGAGCATGGCCAGGAATGGGTAAAATGCTGTGAATAATGGACCAAGCTAAATTCTAAAGCATCAGTGTATGCCTTCTGATTTCTTGGGCTCCTAATGCATTCTAGAAATAAGGGAGACTATAACTTTTTAGGTATCAGAGAGCATGCATCAGGGAGGAGGACAAAGAGCCAATGAGATATGAGTCATTACTATGAATAGCCCTTTAGGTTGCACAACCTGGAGAAAAGTGTTACATAAATTTCTCTATTTTCTAAGTGTTTTATATGTAAGGAAAATACATTACTTTGCAATGAGAAAAATGTTACAATAAATTAACAAGTAAAAATCTCAAATATAAAGGAAAAACACAGAGGCAAGGTATTTTCCAAGAAGAATTCTGATACCAATTTTTTTTTTACTCATTCTAGGCTTATAGTGCCTGTACCAGAATCTGCAAAGGGAGAGATGGAAAACACTGCCCTGTTTTCAGAGAGCTTGCAGTCTTGTTCTGGACAGGAGTCTAAATGGTTGTTTGGACATACCACAGTTTAATATCATAGTTAGCGGAATATTTCTAGGGCAATAGTTATCACTTCTCATGGAAGGCTATACCCCCACACAACTACCCTCAAGAATTAAAAGTTTATACCTCATGTTCATTTACTTCTGCAGCAGGAAAGAAAGAGGCCAGGATTATTGTGGGATAAATGTTTTCCAGAGAAGTATCTTCTGGCTAGCTTCTCAAGTTCCATTGGTAACTGTCTCATATTCTCACGTCCTGCCCAATAGGTCTCCCACCCATCCCCTTTCTTCCCCATTTCCACTTCTAGAGCCAGGGCCAGATTTGGGTAATACTGGCTGTCACTGGTACTCTGTCTCCCTTTCTATGCCTCTTTTTTGTCTTCCTTAGTTTCCTCTTCCCTATCCCCAGGGAAGATAACCAGTCTTCTCCTGATGCTCCAGAACTCCCTTCTTATACTCCCCTCCTCATAGAACCTCACACTCCAATATTTTCTCCCCTTCCCCTCCTCCACCTTAATATTTACTCTCAGTTATATTTAAATTTTTAAATCACATATTTGTTATCACTTATGGGTCTCTTACGTATATTACATACTTTACTTATTTATTTGTTTATTTTCTGTGTCTCCACACTCCCCAGCTCCCCAGCTAGAATGTAGACTCCAGAAGATCAGGGATTTTTGTCTCTTATTCTCTCCCGTAGCTTTAGGGTCTGAATCAGTGCCTGGCTCAAAGAACAGGATTAATAAATGTGTCGAAAGGATGAATGAGTGAATGAATGAATGAATGAATGGATTTGAGGGATATTTTGGGGATAAAGGAAATGTCCAAGCAGTCCTTAAATAAGAACTGGTAGATGATTGCCTATTCCACTCACTCAGTCATCAAGTAAATTATGGAACGTCCACGAAATGTCAATCACTGGCACAGAAGACTTGGTGGTAAACAAAACATAGTTCTAGACCTGGAGGAGCTCACAGTCCAGAAGGGCAGACTGGTCAATGGAAGCAAAATAATGTGAAAAACACCAAATTGGTTAAGTATGGAGTGGGAGAAGAGAGGAGGGGCACCCAGTACAGTTGGGGGAATTTCTGGAAGGGTTTCAGATGTCGACTTAGACCGAGGTTGAGGCTTAGTGTACCAGGAGAATAAGAGGTGAAAGGGCTTAAAGTAGAGAGTTTCTGGCAGAAGATAAAAAATGTGCCAAAGCTCAGAAGTAAGAAAGAAGGTAGCCTGCTCAGGGCCTTGGTGCTGCACAGGTCAAGGACATTTCAATCACGTTGCCTTTTAAATGAATAGCCCTCTCAGGCATTAGCAAACATGGTGGAAGTGAAGGCTGCAAGGGGCAGGGGCTGGATGCCCTCAGGAGTCCTGGCACTTTGTAAATGCCCAGCAAGTACTGACTCTCCCATCACAGGAGAGAATAGGAGGCTTCAAGCTGGAGAGAAAGGGGAGGGGAGGGCTGATCTCCTTAGAAGATAAGCCTGGGTCAGATGGCTGGAGGCCGTCTGCCCTGAATCATTTCACAGAGCCGAGGAGTGACACATGGAAAATTTAGCCACGTGGGGAGAGGAATACGATCCCTGTCAGCAAGAACGACTGGGGAGCTGAAGCAGGAGGAACAGTTAAGAGTACTGAAATAGTTCAATTGCAAAGTGACTGAAGCCTCAACCAGAACGGAGGCAGTGGGAGCAGGAACAAAGTGGGGGTGGGGGGTTAAGCAAGAGCTTCTGGAACTTGGTGACTCATTGCATGAAGGAAGTAAAGTAGATGGAGGTGAGGAGTATTGTTGTCACCCCAGGAGAACGAGGGTGACACGGTGGGAATGAGGCAGGGAACCTGCAATCAGCCCCCAGCAAGCACCTGTTTGAAGCTGAAGATGCTCAGTAAGGTCCCACACGTCAGGAGGTGTGTGTGTTGTGCTGCAGATAACCAAAAAGGATTAAGATGCTTCTATGCTCAGCATTTTAACAGAAGATCAGAATTATTAAACCAAATGAATGACTCTCTAGTTATGCCATTTGTCATCTAGGAGCAGAGTACTGATATTTGGGGAGGGAAAAGTAACACTTCAAAATCACTCCAACTAGTAGTAAAAATATTCAAATAACATCGAGCAAATGGATCATCAACATAGTTGTCACCTGATTGCATACTGGAAGAACAGCTCATTGTTAGCCCTCCCTCTAACCCATTTAATCCTATAACATTCACTGTGCCAGGGGTAATTATATCCCCTTCTTATGGTTGGGGAAAGTGAGCTCAGGAGGTTAAAGGGCTTGCCTGTGGGTTCCTAATTAGGCATGTCTCCTTCAGAAGCTTGTGTGTATTCACTGCACTATGTCACCTCTCCTTTGAAAACTGTTATTTTAGATTATAATATGTTTGAAGGAAAATTAGCATTGAACATAATTCATGGTTGCTTTCTAAACAAAATACATGCAAATACCTGAATTTTTTAGAACGAAACTAATGAGCTCTCCCTTTTAAAGGACCAGCTGCCATCACGTCCTGGCTCAGCCACTAACGAGCAGAGTGGCACTGGAAAAGCCATTTAGCTGCTTTGGGCCTCAGTTACAGTATCTGCAAAAGCCAAGTCAATAATGTTTATCGAGTGGCCGCAAACCACAGGACCCCGTGTGAGGCGCTAAAGGATACTGAAGCGGAGTCAACCACTTTGCTCCCAGTGAACTCAGGGCCTAGTTGAGAGAACAGAGGGATCTGGGAAAGACAGCCAGTAGGAGCCAGAGGAGGGAACCATCAATTCTGTCTGGGGAGGTAATGCTTGACCAAGTGTGAGATGGAAATTGATAGGTTTGTAACCGAGTCACCAGGCTTTGTTTCTTGAGGGCTGGGTTTAGGGGAAAGGACTTCCAGAAGCAGTCAGTGAGATCAGTGTTTCTGGTAAGCCCCCTGCTTTGCTCTCTTTAACTCTCATTGTCTATAAGGAATGTTCTCAGTGCCTGTAGGTGATTTATAGGAAGAAGGGGAGGTGATCTGTTTTCCATTCTTTGCAGAGTACATGGCCATCACATAATGCACACACACACACTCTAGGAAAGGTGAATCTAGAATGTAAATGCTATACTTTTGGTTCTCAGTGGTAGAATGCTATTGTACAGAAATGGGAGAAGAGTAGGAGGCAGGTGGAGAGCCTCTTATCTATACTCAACTCTGTGCTTGTCTTTGAGACCAGACCTCACTGCCCACACAAACCAGGGACCTCTGCCAAAATGTGGACTTTCCCTTGACCCAGGGAGTCTCTCTGGAAGACCCTCGGTCTTGCCGGCTCCATCCCTAAACCTGCTTGCTTTTACTCCACCCATCTGAGTCTTGACCTCCCCCATTCAGTGGCTGGCTTGTCCTCACAGTTTCTCCTTAGTCTCAGAAATCTTAGATGTGAGGTATGAGTCACAACTACTCCCTTTTCCCTTTGTTTCTGCTGTTGGATTAGTGGAGGAGGGGGTGAGAAAACTAGATCCAAAGGGTGAAAGAGGCAAGAAGGGTCATTTTAAATGTTTGGATTCAGAACAGCAGCCTTTTTCTTTCTCCTTTAACCTTTAATTACACCCCAAAGTCTCATTATATTAATTATATATATTCTAATATACTAATATATATTCTATTTCCTCTTTCTAATTCTTGTTTGTTTGTTTTTTTTTTTTAATTGACCATTCTAAGAACCATAGACAAAAGACCAATCTCATATACAAAGGAGAGAGGGATATTTCTTGCAGAGAACAGAAGGAGCAAAGTTGAAAAGGTGTGAATACACATGACAAATTAAGGGCATTGGAATGTTCCTATTGGTCCACTGAGCTTGATCCTGTCAGATAGTGGTAGGAAATAGTAAATTAGGGACTTCTGGTTGACCAAGATGATGGTGTAAGATATTCCAAGGTTTTGTCCCCTCACAGAATCTTTGAACAACTAGAAAAAACTAGCAGAGCCATCTTCCTCAAAACTCTGGAAAATGGTTAAAGGGTTCAATAAATGTGTGAGTTCTGAATCAAGAAAATGAAACTTAAAAAAAACTTGATCAAAAAAGTAAAAAAACAAAACCAGAACAAAGCAAAGGAATAGGAAAAACAAATATCCTAAAATAACTTCACTGCTTCCAACAGGCTCCTACCACACCATAAGAAAATTAATGAACCATAGTCATTCCTGAGCATTCCCATATCATTAAGAAAGAATATGAAGGGTGAGGAAAAGAGAAGGCTAAGCTTAGAACTTTAAAGGAAATATACCTTCAAGGGTCAAAGAAAATGCAACTTAAAAATGATAGAAGTTTATGGTGCCCTTGCTGGTCTCTCCCCCATCCATCCCCAGTGTGGTTTGGAGCCAGTCCAGGCTCCCATTGTGGGGCTCTAGCCCTGTTCAGAGGGAGCAGAGTAACCCCTATGCACACACTGCAGATCCTATATGTTGGTGCAAGACTAGCAGGTGGCAGCTTGAAAGACAGAACCAGGAAAGTCATCATTTGCTCCCTGTCCAAGAATTTGCCCTGCAGGCAGAAGTAGCTTGCAGACAGCTAAAGTAGCATAAGAAACAATTTAATCAAAGCAGACTGAGTCATAGAATTACTGAGTTTAAGATATACAATAGAGGATGTGGGATGGGGGAAAGTACATTACGCAGGGAATAGAAGGCATTCAGAATTCTGTAAACATGGAACTCCTAAGACCATGAGTTCAAGCTCAGGACAAGTCACCCAGGACAAGATGCAGACTCAGAAAAGACAAAAAAGACCCCTACTACTTGAAGGGCATTCTAAATTCTGAAGGAGAGCATCAGCCAATGCAGCCAATTTGCAAGGACTATGAAAGGTTTTTTGTTTGTTTGTTTGTTTTTGCATTTGTGCTTTTGTTTTTGTTAGCTCCTGGCACTCAAGGAAATCACTATCTGGATATAAACTTAAGGAACAATCAACTCAGGAACTAAATGCCAGAGTTACTACTTTAAACTATTAAAATGTAGAGTGTAAAACAAAAGATTACAAGAAAAACAAAGAAATACAAATGATGGCCTATCCAAAGGAACAGGATAAAACTTTAAAAACCATCAATGAAGAATACCAGACTTTAGCCATACTGGACATGATCTTCAAAATGCTCAAAGAGAAAAAGGAATACGTAGAGAAAGAACTAAAGGATATCAGGAAAAATGATGAATGAAAAATATGAGAATCTCAATAAAGAGATAGAAATTATAAAAAGGAAACAAGCACAAATATTGGACTTGAATATCACAAACTGAAATAAAAAATTCCCAGGGAGGTAGAATAGCAGATTAGGGTTGGTAGAAGAAGGAATCAGTGAATTTGAGAATAACACAATTGAAATAATTCAGGTGGAGGAGCAGAAAGGAAATTAATGGGAAAAAATGAACAGAGCCTGAGTGACCAGTGAGACACCATCAAGTATACTAAGATCCACGTTATGGGAGTCCCAGAAGGAGAAAAAAGAAAAAAAGTGGGAGAAGGAATATTCAAAGAAATAATGGCAGAAAACTTCCTAAATTTAGCAAAACACATGAATATGAGAGAAGGTGGTAAAGCAGGTGATTACTTTTAATCCAAGGTGAGAAACAGAGAATAAGAAGAATGCTTTCTATAGATTTCAAAAGGATCTGTTTTAGATATACTATGTATGAACATTTTATAGGATATTCCTGAAGCAATTTCAGGAATGCAGTGGTAATGTGCCTGGAGTCTGGGAGACAGGTGAGAGCTACAGATTTGAGAGGTATCAGAATATAGGTGATAAGCATGAGCAGAGAAGGGGTCATCCAGAAAGAATATGAAGGGAGGAAAAGAGAAGGCTAAGCTGAGAACTTTCAAGGAAAATATACCTTCAGGGGTCAAAGAATAAGAACTCAGTGAAAGGTTGAGCAAGAGTAATGAAAGAAGTAAGAGGAAAAGCAATAGAGAGAGATGTTTTGGAATTCAAAGGAGGCAAGTGTTTCCAAAAGGGATAGGTTGAGTCAGGTGCTGGAAGACGCTCAAGATCATTCAAGAGAAGGTCAGAAGCCAGTGTGAAAGCTTTGAGAGAGCAGCTTGATGAGAAAAGAAGGGTGAAGTGGAGAAGCCTGATTTTACAAAAGTAGTAAATGGGAGGTGAGAAGTATGAAAAGGCACCCTCCAACTTTATATTTCTTAACTTGAGTCTAGATACATTTGGAACAGTACTTCGGGTTTTCTGTGACTTCCTCAGTAGCACTCATTTGACAAAGTTCATTTTCTATAATTCTCCCTTTGAATCACAAGAGACTAATATAGAAAGTTCATAAGAATCAAACTTCATCCCAAGGCTGAGAGGAAATGTCTGAATTGAGAGAGGTCCTCTTACTCCTTGTAGAGTTAGGTGCCTTGGATTCCTTCACCATTGTCCATGGCAAGGATTCAAGTACTTCAGTGATGAAGAACTGCTCCATTCTCTTAGGATATCACATGGACATCTTTCCCTCTTTCAAGCAGTAAAGGAAGTGGCTTTTGATTAAACACACAGTTCCAATGAATGCATCCGTGCAGTCAAGACATCTAGAATATTTCTGTCTTCAAGGCTTTTGAACGTCCTACACAAACCAAGGTCCTCTGAACATGCCAGCAACAGTGTTTCTGAGGCATCATAAATCAGTATGTAATATTCTTTGGCTCAGTATAAACTCAATGAACCTCAGCTGAGAGCCCTAACTGAACAAGACCTGAAAGAGATTTAAGGGATTAATAACTCAAACTTCCTTCAGTCCACACGATGACATGGCTCGATGCTGTCATAAGGGTACCCTATGACAGGACCCCTCGTTGTTTATTAGAATTAAATTGCCTAATCTTTCCTCATATAGCAGTTTTTAGTGGGTTTCATGTCCAGCTCACACTAATTTATTTGTTCACGTCAGTTTCACATACCTTTTCACAGAGTTTAGAAATTAAAACTTGTCAGACCCCATAACTGCTTGACCTTTTCAATTGGAAAAGTTCAGAGATTGGCCCACTGGGGCTAAGGGTAATTCTGCTAGGAGCAGCTGTGGCCTCAAAGAGTCAATGTAAATATTTCAACAGGTAAATAATCAGTCAGAGAGCTTGGGCCAAAAAAAAAGCTACAAATGTGAAGCTAGACACAGCATATCACAGGCAGAGTAAATTTAAAAGGAAAGCTACTGAAGTGACATTTCATAAGAATACAACCTTGTCAGAAGAGAAGCTTTGAGTTAGAAAAATCTAAGTTCCAATAAATGGTCTCTTTTCAAGGGAAATCAAGAGAAAAAATGGAAGAATGTTTGAGGGCCTCACTTCATCTCTGGACTTTACACTCTAAGTGTTACATCATCACAGTGGCCAAATTCATTATTTAAAAACTATTCAGAAATGCTTTGTTTTCAGTCCTCAGGAGTTACTGGGCTATTGGGTAGCACAAGTAGAAAAGAGGCAAAGAAATGCTCTTGTGTGTGTGGGAGGGAAAATGAGGACTATATGTCCTGAAAATCCCTCAAAAATCTAGTAATCAAGAGAAATGAGGCAAAAAGGAAATTATTATGACCAAAATCTTTATCATGAGAGGTTCATAATAATACTGAGGTAGGGTCATAAAATTGAGGAATCCTGAATTCTATATAGAATGACCTGACATGGGGGCAGTACTCAAGACTTGGAATGGAATGGAACATGTTACCACAGGGGTCTGCCCAGGATTCTGTGAAGTAGTTTAGGAGACCTTTCCCCCACCATTCTATTCAACAGAGGTGGGATATGTAGAAGACTCTCTCACCTGCTCACTCTCTCTCCCTCTGTCTTTGTCTCTGCCTATCTGTGTGTGTGTCTCTCTCTAACCAAAAGTGACAACAGATAGTAATGGGTTCATCAAATCAATCAATAAATCCATTTCTGCAACAGCAATGTTCTTCTCTGCCTGGGTAAATCAAACTCATTCTTCAAGGCTCAACTCAACTATCATCCCCATTTTGGAAAGCCTCCCTTGGGCAGAACTTCCCCCTTCTCTGTGTTATGTTAGCCCAGCTTGTTAGCCAGTTTTGCTGCTCTAGGCTTTCTGTGTAAGCTCAGTGCCTAGCACATAAGGTATACCAATGGCATGCACATAGATTGAAATACCGCTGCCAGGTAGTAGCATATTTCAACTCAGTAACAATGTACTTGTTCCTTAGCAATACATCCATCAGTGTGTGTATGTGTGTGTGTGTGTGTTTGTATATACCTGCACATGTGACTGTGTGGTGGTATAGTGGGTAGAGTATATTTGCTTGTGGAAGTCTCTTTGTGCACATCAGTCAAATCATCTCACTAGACAACCTCCTGTTGATACCCATGGGTATATTGGTCCTGCTGCCATAAAATCGCTGCCCTTTAGAGAATGAATTTATCATTCAGAAACCAATTAATTTAAGCTATTTTTGTCTTAAAAATAAGCTGGGAGCTGCTTCATCTGAAGCAAGGTTCCCTGAGATGGAGATGAGGAGGGGCTGGTTAAAAGGGTTGACAAGCAGCCACTCACTGTTTGCTGAGGTGACCAGGAGGCTTCATCGGGGACAGACAAGGGAAGCCCCCTGCCATTCTGCATCTGTCAGTGGTTCCGTCACCCCAGACAGGCTCACTGGGGGCTCGTAAGCAGTCAGCCCCCGGCAGCATCCTTCTGAGGGGGGGTTGCAGGAGAAGGAGCGGTGGAAAAGGCAAGGAAGGAAATGTAATCACTGGAAGTGAATATATCTTTTTCTCCCTAACCCTAAAGTCAACCCAATTTCTTCAATTTCTTCATTGTAAGCACCATCTCTGAAAAACATCTGCCTGTTCTGAAAATGAGTTCAGAACCTTACATGGAATGTGGTTGGTGGCATTGAGAGTATAAGAGGGTCCAAAGAACAGGGGGAGCAAGGCCAGGCTAGGGCATTAGAACACGCTTGGTGAGCACCCAAACACTGTGCTACATAACAGAGAGCGGGCCACTTTATTTAAAATTATTTAAAATTCAAGGTTTGAATTACGCCCATTTAGCCTAACTGCCCGCAGCACACTTTGGTTCTAGGAACCTTCAAAGGCCATTTAGTTTCTCTCTTCTATTCACTCTCTAGGGAGGAGGCTTTCAATGTGTGTCCTTTGTGAAAATGCTCTGCAGTTGTTTTCACTGAATGCGTGTGTTAGGTCTCACCTGTCCGGACCACAGGAGAGCATGTCCTGTGCCATCCTCCGACCTCATCTAGCTGACTGCTCTTAGGAAAGCCACTCCAGACAAAAACTTTACACAATTGTTGATACCATTGATAAGCAAATTTGAGAAAAAGCTAGTCACTGTCCTACTGGGCGTGGGTGGGGAGGAGGGGCTGTACGTGCTATCATTAAGGATTTACTGTCAGCAGAAAATTTTAAAACAATGATAAAGTCAACTACAAGCCATCTTTTTATTATCACTATGCACTTGCAATTCTGAACAATGTCTCTCTGCCAGGGCAGATCTTTTCCTGCCACCCCTCCTCCCACCCCATCCCCACCTTGCTAAGTCATTGGCTTGAGCAGATGAACATATTTTGCATGTTCTTGAATTGCTCATGGCAAAATACTTCAGAGTTTAGAAACTTAGAATATAAAGTTCAAGAACGACTTAGATATCACTTAACACCCTCTCTTTCATTTATTCCTTTATTCCATCAGAGTGGCCACTGCTGGAGATCATGCTTAACAAGAAGACATGCCCATCCCCAGCCTCCAGAAGCTCATACATGAAAGAAAGAGGACTTAGCCACTTCCCCAAGGTCACGTAAATGCTGAGAGTTTGAGTCTTAACAGAATCCATGATGCCTTCGAACGACTTTCCTTTCCTAAGGGGTTTAGAGAAGCAGGAACCCATGAATTGTAGAAATGGCAGGGACTTAAACACCTCCAAACCTACACTATGCTAAAAAAAATAGCTTACGATGCCTGGCTTTTTTCATGGGAAATTTGTTCTGAATTTTGCTTTTTATCCTTGGTGTATAGCTATTTCTTTGAACTTTCAAACAGCTTTTCCAATATCCCACCACTTAGTATATGGATTTTGTTCCAGCCTCAGAAATGAATTTTGAAGTTTAGGCTTCAAAGTTAGCATTAAATTTGCTTCCCCAGGTGGCTTAGCTGAGGCACCTCCCCCAACACCACCTCAAATGAGTTTTAATTAAACTGAACTCATTCAGTCATGACTTAGGCTTTTTGCTTTTTTTTCCCCTACATCTAAGGTTCTATTTATAAACCATTTAGTCATATGGGCTACTGGATTTGGAACATAATTAGAGCTGTGCAATACACAGTTGCATCAAACATTTGCGTCGCTTTCATAAGGGGCAGGCTAATTAATTGCTTGTGAAGGACCAATTGCACTTTCCTTACCAGATTTGTCTGTTGATTCCATCTCAGGATGCATTTCCTCCAAAAGCCCCAAATCACATACTACTCCTGGACCATTTCTTCTTGCTTAATTGTTTGAAGTGTGTGTGGGTATTTGGGGTACTTGACAATGGATGCCACACACAAGCCAGCAGCCTACAGTGACTCTGGGCATTTGCGGTGTCCCAGTTCATCGTGGTGGGCTGCAATAACCTTAGTCTGGCTGGCAGAATCAGTATTCAAAGGTGTAGGCTCATTTCCCCTCCTATTTTTGGATGGAAGCCAAGATTTAAATAAAAGAAAGAAAGAATAAGAAAAAGAAATCAAATACAAATTCAACCGCTAGAGTCAAGGACAAGTGAAATTGATTTTAAAGGACTGGCTGCAAGCCATAGAAACAAAGAAAGGTGAGATGCAAACTGCGCTTGAAGCTCTAGGTAAAATCACAGCAACTGCTGAGGGAGAGGTTTATAACAGAAATTGGATCTAAATGCTTCATTTTTAGCATGCCCAATGTACTGCAAACTAAGATAGTGACCCACTCTTTAAAATTAAAGAAAAAAAAATTGCTCCCCAGAGTAATCCTGTGTGCCAGAAATGTGAGCAGAGGCACTAAATTCAGGGCAGCCTGAGAGGACGGAGGGAAGAAAAAGCACATATTTTGTACCTTCACAATGTTCTTTCATCTGCAAAGTCATATCACTTGCAGTGTGTAAATAGGCTGCCCAAATTTAGATATTATTAGCCCATGGTGTAATTGGCTGCAAATGATGTAGGCAATTGAGAGGCAGTTTTGCCTCTTAGGAGAGCTGCTTCTTGAGTGATCAGACTGCCTGAGTTCAAACTTTGGCTCTGCCACTTACCAGCTGTGTAGGCAATTGCTTGACCTCTGTGATCCTCAGTTTCTTGGTCTGTAAAATGGGAGTCATAATAGCTTCTAAGTCGTAATACATTAAATGAGCTACATACGTAAGAATTTTAGAGCGGCATTGGGCATGAAATAAATGCTACATCGAGTGTTTGCTATTTTCATTATAAATGTTAATGTGGTAATAGTTTAGCTGCATCTCCTAGTTATCTATTTAATTTTTCTCAAAAATCATCAACACATTATCCATTTGAGGAAAAAGGAATTTTGAACCATACACCAAGTTATACGCAAAAATTTAATTTAGGCAAATTGTGGATGTAAACACTAAAGTTTACAAACAAATCTTCTAGAAGAAAATAAAAGAATACCTTCATGACTTTGGTTAGGAAAAAGAAAAATAAAGCAGGGTATAAAAAGCACTAACCATAAAAGAAAAGACTGATAAGTTGGACTACTTTAAAATTAAGAATTTCTGTTACTCAAAAGACAAAATAAGAGAGGGAAATGCAAGCCACAGAGTGAAAAGAGATATTTGCAATACTGCAAAGGACTGACATTAAGGATGTACAAAGAATTCCTACAATTCAACAAGAAAATGACAGATAATACATTAGAAAATTAGACAAACTCTAAAAGGGACTATACTAAAGACAATATCCAATGGCTAATAGAAAAAGGTGTTTTACATCACTAGTCACCAAATAAATTTACTATAAATGTTAACCACATGAAATTCCATTATATACCCACCAGAATGGCTAAGATTTAAAAGGTGCAAAATACTAAGTGTTGGTAAGGATGCAGAGCAATCAGAACTCTTATCCACTACTCGCAGAAATGTAAAAGGGAATAATCACTTTGGAAAAGTAGTAGTATCTAGTAGAGCTGAACCTATGCATATCCTATGATACAGCAATTTCACTTCTAGGTGTTTATTCAATAGGTATTTTCCCCAAGATACATGTATAAGAATGTTCATAACAGCCTTATTTTTCAATAGCCAGGAACTGGAAACAATACAAATTCCAATAACAATAGAATGAATACATGATTTATGACATAATACTACAAAGAAATACTGTACAGCAATGAAAATGAACAAATTACTATTACACACAATAATGTGGATAAATCTCTAAATCATAAGGGTGAATAAAAGAAGCTAGACACAAAAAAGGAGTACTTCTTGTGTGATTCCACTTATATAAAGTCCACAACCAACTAATTTATGGTACCAGAATGTAGAATAGTAGCTACCTTTGGGGAAAGGGGTTGCTTACTTGAAGCAGTAAAATGATGTTTCTGGGAGGTTAGTAATGTTTTAGTAACTGTTTTGGGTGATGGTTACATGTATGTGTTCTTCTTGTGACATTCATTGAGCAGTACACTTATGATTTGTGCACTTCTCTGTATATATTATACTTCATTAAAGAAAATTTAATTAAAATGATTAAGGCCATTGAAGAAATAAATGTGCTAAATAACCAATTTAACCCCTAAAGTTGTAACATTTGTCTACAATCTATTCACATCTAGACTAAATTGAGTGAGTGTGTGTGTGTGTGTGTGTGTGTGTGGTGTGTGGTGTGTGTGAATGTGTGCATGTGCCTCTAGAATGCAAGTTCCATGAAGACAGGGATTTTTTTTGACTGCTTGATTTGCAACTCCTATCCCTGCCCACTTCAACAGTGTCAATAAATATTTGCTGAATGCATAAATGGATAAAATGCCTTGCATTTGATAAATTAAAGGAAAGTTAATTTAATATTGTGTCTGTGGGGCAGGAAAATGGAATGGATTCCTTCCCAGGAAGTATAAATATTATGATTGATCTACTTTTTTATTTCCTCCAGCCAGTTTTTCTCAAGCAGAGTTCATAATTGGGGAGAGTGATGTATGACTAACAATCAACAGTGGGAACCAGTGTGAAAAACCATGAAACATAAAGGAAATTAATTTCTGAGCCCACCAAGATATCTCAATATCTATCACTTAACAGAACGCATGAATTCAGTAGTGACAACTCTAAAAAATTTTTTTTGGTAAAAAGAAATCTATTTTCCCATTATGTGCAAGTTAATTAAAAAAAAAAAAAAGGCGTTCTTTGAGGAAACCTACTAAGATGGTGGTCAATTTTCTGACATAAGGTAGAGTGTGTCTTCTGGTTATTTTCGTTTCCACGCCTTTTATTATTTATTTGCATAATTTTTACAATTTTAGTATTCTGTCTATCCAGTCAGGGAACACATTTCTGTGAAATTCTGGCTTCTTTTAATACCTAGAACCATGCTCCTTTATCGCCTCCTTGGGCTTGTGCTTTTTCCATGTATAATGAAGCTGAGGTGTAATATCCTGCTTCACCTGTATAAATAATGATGTCTGGCTCTAACTTGAAAATTCCGCAAGTCTGAAGTCTAAGATTGTGTGAAATAAATTTCCAATTTGGTAAATTCAAAATCAGGTAAGTCAACATTAATTTTCCTGATGGATACTTGTGTGTAATTTGGACACAGCCCAGATTCTAAAGCAATTAAGTGAGGGTTCCTGAGGGGAACACACATTCAGTAGAGGTGTTAGATTCTAAGGATACTGAGTCTGAATCCACACTTTTCTACACCTGCTTAGAGGTAAAAAATGGACCTCAGTTTCCTCATTTGTAAAACAGGATTAAAAACTCCTAGTTATGGCAGATTAAATGATCTAGTGATATGCACAACAGAGTAGAAGCTCAGTAAGTGTTATCATCACCATCACCATCATTATCATCTCATCATCTCCTCCTCTTCCTCTTCCTCATTACTTACATCCAGACAGTCAGAAGGTAGCCAAGTGCTATCAGCCCAATGAACCAGCAACACCTGCTGATTATTGTCTGGATGTCAGAGAACTTGAGCTCCCTCTGAGTTAGTTTAGTAACCTGGTCTGATGCATTGAATCAACTCAGGAATTGTGGATACTCTTTATAGCTCTGTCATTGAAGAACAACTCATCACCAGGCTTCACATTTGCTTCACATTTGCATCTGCAAAATGGAACTGAATACCTACAGCCATCCATACCAGGAATGACTTCAAGATTGCTTATCTTAGAAACTGGCTGCAGAAGGTAAAGCAGTATCAGCAAGGCAGCAGAGAGGTAGGGAGGCTCTTGGGTTGCTCGTTGTAAGTTGGGAGCTGGAAATAGTTCTCTCTAATCTATTGCCTGGAGAACACCAAGAGCCAGCTGCCCTGAGAAGATAAGAAAATTGTTCTCCAGGCTGGGTAGTGCCATACTTAACAAGGAGTTGGCAAATGCAAAGTCTGTATGCATGTCATCTGGGTTCTAATTTTTATACTTTGCCACAATTAAAGAATCATTTTATATTTTCCGTGGAGGAACTAACAACAATTTCTCCAGCTCTTCCCCCCAATTTGTTCTAAGTGTAAAAGACTGGAGATGGGGGTGAGGACAGATATTGAATTAACCAAATATCAGTTTTTTCATTTTGTTTTAATGCTTGTATTAAAAAATCAAAGTGGCTGGAGGTCAGTTTGGAAATAGCAGGAGCTTTGCATAAATGCTATTTTGCCTCTCATTCCTTCTTCCCTTGTTTGTATGCTTGCCTTTTTTTTGGTCACACTCTGCCTTCATAGAAAGGTAGAGGAGAGACTGAATGGAGAAGAGGGGGGAAGCACTTGCTCTTCTCCCCTCACTACAGAATGATGGCACAAGGGTGTAACTGAGCATCTCACTCTTACAGCACAAGGGAGAAGCATTTGAAGGGCAATCCAAAGGTGGCCCATCTTAAAACATCTCCCCTCCTCTCTTTACTCCCAAATCTATGAGGTTAGCCTGCAAGTTCCTTTTTGGAAAGTCACTAAGCAAGAAAACATTACTAATAGAAGACCATAGAGGTATCCTTGAGCATTATGTCATTAGCTTGGCAAATTTATCAGATCAGTTTGCTGGGCCCTGGGTTCTGAGAAGAGAAACATAATATTGACCCCTGGAAATGGATGTAATCCTGATACCATAAGCCGTGAGTGGCGGAAAAGAACAGGCTAAAGGAGATGGGCCCTAAAAGGAAGAGGAGCTTGAAAAGATGCCTAGAAGGAAGGTGAAAAGATACAATGAAGACAATGTGTTGTGTGCAATAATGTTATTACTAAGCAGCATTATGTCACTGATAAACCCTGACCTGGCTATCTAGACACTGGGTGACAAACCCCAACCCATGCCCATCACGTATGCAGCAGAAACAAGCTAGATGCCAGAATATCAAGGTAGGAGCTCCATGTTTCTGACTGTTTCTGGCCACCCGGGGCTTACCCAACCAGCAAGCCCAGATAACTCAACCCATCAGTAACAGGCTTTCTTGATATGGAAAGATACAGTTCAATATTTTAGCTATAAAAGACCTACCTAATTTATCCTCCTGTAAACCTTACTCCTGGGAATCTAGACCCTATGCTGGATTGGGTTCTTTGGTTGGCAGTAAAACTTTTATCTCAATAGTCAGTCTTCGGCCTTTTAACATTCTTTTTCTTTTTAAAAATATCTACCATTTATTTAGTTCCTACTCTCTTATCCTTACTGTAGCTCATTTTGCAAATGAATTGACTAGGCTGAAAGAGCTGGCCCAAGTGTCAGAGGGCAGTCTGGAGGACAATTTGGCTGTGGGATAGTACTTGTGCTGACCCACAAGAGTTGCCAGAAACCATGAACTGAGAAATTCCACAGTGAGACACTAGGTGCCTAAAAGGGTCTCTGTGCCAGGGCCCCAGTACACAACGGGAAGCAAGGGGAGGAGGGAGCTATTTAAATTGAAAACAAGGGGCTCTTGATTCTATGAATTTAAATGCAGATATGACATGAAAGGCATGGTAACCCAGGAATACTAACTTACTGCTCTTAATCAGACCTTGTGCATTTTACTCCTTAACAGATGCAAAGAATTTCAAAATATAATTAAACTTTCCAATACCTTTGTGAGGAGGCGGCATCATATTCATTTTACAGATGGGTGAACTAAGGCCAACAGAAGACAAGTCTCTGAAATTTAACTCATGAATTTGTGAGAAAGCATTAAGGAAACCCCATGGTTTGTTACTCCTCTGAGCTTCAGTTCAGAACAGTGGTCTAGCATTGTTAGAGACAAGTCAAGACTGATGTTGTTAGGAAAACTTTTCAACCATTCTTAATCATCCAAATATCTAAGGTAGATAGGTGTGGGAATGGAATAAATACCAGTACATACAAGCTTCAGGCCTCTGCCTTAGTTGCATGGAATTTATCCAAAATTTCTCCAAACTTGCTTTGTCATAAGATTTCCTATGGCATGTGCTAATAATATAGGTTTCTTGACCTTTCTCTTGCAGATTCTGATTTGGTAGGTCTAGGATGGATCCTGGAATCTGTAGTTTTGATGAGTGTCCAGGTGACTTTTTATAATCAGGCAAATTTGTTAAATACTGGGTTAAACATTCCTCAAGTACTTTTGGAGCCTATTCTTTATTTGCCTAGCACTTAGATTCTTTCAGATATATTCAAGGAGGATAAGAAACAACTTCAAAAATTTCTTTCTCTTCCTTATTCAATGCAATGGGGAGGGCAACAAATGTTTATTGTACACCTACTGATAGCCTTTAGCTCTTAGGATGATCACTGTAGTAGTTACAAAGATGAAGAAGCCAAGAGAAGGAAGCAGCCAGACAATAACTGTAATAGCATGAAATGATATTAGAATAGGGATTTTTACAAAACCTTCTGGTGATGGAGATGAGGGAGTAAATAAATCTGGCTGAAAGGAGGAAGAGGAAACCCACAGCAGGAAGATGACATTTGAGCTGGGTTTTGAAGGATGAACAGGAGTTTTCTCATTGTGAGCACATTACAGGGAAACCAGAATAACATGGGCAAAAGAATATATGTGTATATGTACATACATATTTTAATTGTGACTCTTCGGGGAAAGGGCAGGTGACACAGCATGGTGAAAGGGTAAGTTTGTGATGAGGCATGATAAGAGCTGATCTGCTAAGGGAGGTTTTAAATATCCTTGTAAGTCATGTTCCTTCATTCAACAAATAGGTATTGAGCATCTGCTGGTTACCAGGCTGTTTTAGATTCTGGTGATGTATCAATTACAAAACTGTTTTAAAAAATCCCTTCCCTTGTGAGTTTACATTCTAGTGGAGAGAGAAAGTCAACAGACAAATTACATATATGAAATGACAGATGATAATAAATGACAAGGAGAAAAATAAGGTAGAGGAAAGGAATAGGGTGTTGCTACAGCAGTGGTTGGTTAGGGGGTAGTTTCAGTTTTAAATAGGGTGGTCAAAAAGGGGGATGCGAAATGAGACAAAATAAAGCTTCAGTGGCTGAGAGATTTCAAATGGAGTCAAGAGGTCACTCTGGAGGGCATTCTTATGCACTATATAGATAACACTTTTAGGTTTTAAATATATTGGAATAGCTAAAAGTAAATACCTGAAACTACCAAACTCCAACCCAGTAGCTTTGACTCTTGAAGATGACTGTATAACAATGTATCTTACAAGGGGTGACAGTGTGATTGTGAAAACTCTGTGGATCGCACTCCCTTCATCCAGTGTATGGATGGATGAGTAGAAAAATGGGGACAAAACCTAAATGAAAAATAGGGTGGGATGGGGGGGGTGATTTGGGTGTTCTTTTTTATTTTTACTTTTTATTCTGATTCTGATTCTTTCTGGTGTAAGGAAAATGTTCAAAAATAGATTGGGGTGATGAATGCACAACTATAAGATGGTACTGTGAACAGGTGATTGTATACCATGGATGATTGTATGGTATGTGAATATATCTCAGTAAAACTGAGTTTAAAAAAAATAGGGTGGTCAAGGAAGGCCTCACTGAGAAGGTGATATTGATCCTCAAGGAGGTGAGCTGAGAACCCTGCGGTTGTCTGGAGGAAGAGTGTATCAGCAGAGGGATCAGCAAATGTAAAAGCCTTGAGACTGAAGCAACTGAGGAACAAAAAGGAGGCCAGTAAGGCTGGAGTCAAGTGGGAGAGGTGGAGAGTGGCAGGAGATGAGGTTAGCAAGATGACAGTAGATGGGGGAGAGGCCTGATTGCGAAGTGTCTCCCAGGCCACTTTAAGGGCTTTTGTCTTTTATTCTGAGTGAGAAGGAAAGCCCCTGGAGGATATTAAGCAGAGAAGTAACATGTTCTGACTTTTGTTTAAAAATGTGCCACTATGTCTGCTGTGATGAGGGCAGGTGACAGGAGACCAGAAAGGCGGTGACTGCAGTGATCCAGGCATGAGATGATGGTGGCTTGAAGCAGGGCGGAAGCAGTGGAGGTGGTGAGAAGTGGTAGAATTCTTGATATATTTGGTGATTTGTTAAAAGGATGGATATAGGCATGAGATAAAAAAAAAAAAAAGGTTGAAGGTCTTGGACTTCATTCTATAAGTCATTGCAATGGCATTACCTGATGAATGATTTTGTGAGTCCCTTTAGTTAACAAGGAATGGATGAGAAGAATTTGCCTGTGTGCAAGCGCACATGTGGAAGGCTCTTACAGAAAACTAGGAAAGATATAAGGAAGGTTGACTAAGGCTAGATCTGTGAGTTCCAAAGAAAGAATCATGGTGAGAGAAGTTTTGGAGGAACAAGCTGCGGAATTTGGTTACAAATGAAATGTGATGGGTATGGTTGTTGCATGATGGAGAGAGAATGGAAGTCAGAATTTTGGCAGGAGAGAGGATGGGTTTGGACTTGGCTTGTTGAGCTTGGGACATCTGTAGTCTTTGGATGGAAGGATCATTAAAAGGTTGTGAGCAATTTAGCTCTGACAATTGGGAAGGAGTTGGTTTGGAAAATGGTGGTGACAGTGATTTGGATATTGCATACCAACCATAAAAAGGGATTCCTAGATCTTGCCAAGGATAATGATTTTTGCAAGATATAATCCTCATATAACTACATTTAACCACTAGGGGTGCTTGGAAATGCTTGGAGATAAAATAGTCCAGCAGGAATGGGCATCATGAATGTTGAGGAGATGGAAGGCAGTAGTATAGAATGTGTGAAGTTCCACAGCTTCCTCAAAATAGCAGTACTAGAAGGTGACTGCGCTACCTATGAGTTTTGTCTTTGCCTCCAAAAGTGTGATAAATACATTCATAAATTCATAACAGAAGTGTGATAAATACATTCATAAATTCATAACATTTTAAAAACATGTTATGGTAATCCTTCAAAAATTCCCCATATGGGCCTTGAACCTCACAGAACCACATGACTATTTTTTTTATCATTGTGCTTACAGGATCAGAGGCTATTGATATTATAAATGTTTTACTGATCAAGGTGGGCCAAAGTCAATGCCCCTTTTCCTAGAAGATGTCTGCGAGCTTGCACTGGAGACAAATGAATAACACATACAAATATTTTGTAGTTCCTTTGTTTTAGAAGTTTGTCTCCTTAATTTGTATACAGAGATTAATCTCTTGTTTCCCAAATGAATTGGAAGAAATATCTAATGGAAATTTGCCATGAGCCTTAAGAGGATTAAGCCATGGGGGAGGTTATTAGTAGATTTCATTGTGGGCAGCGATCTCTGCCCCAGGAAAGGTTATTTAAAAAGATCAGGACATCCTCTCAGCTTGCTGGGAGAATTCCCTATTGTCACTCACAGGGGTAAGATTGCTGGCCACAGGCTAATTTTTTTTTGCATCCACCCCATCATTCAACTACATCAGTTCTGGAGTCCAGACCAGTTCAGTGTGCCCCAAAGTTTACCTTTGTCAGATAGCTGAAAACTGCTGGTCATATCCAGATACTGAAATTTCCATCTTAGTGCGATTAAAAGAATCCAAGCCACTTTACCCCAGATAGGGGCAGAGTCCTTAATTTTGGCAGCCACGAAACAAGCCCAATCACTTTTTGTGGAGGCTTTCTTGTCTATTGACCAGTGTAAGCCTTCCACTAGCATCAAGCGGCTGCAGGCACTGCACTGTGTTCTGGTGATCTGAGGAACTGGGAACCCGAGCTTCAGCCAAGGCTCTGTCACCAGAAGCCTCAGGCAATATAATCTCCCTAGAGTCTATAAATAATAATGGCCACCCTACCTCACTCACAGGATTATGGTAGGGGGGAAATAAGAAAGTAGATCTAATATGATTTGAAAAAGAAAAAAGCCCTTTGATGTTTCTTCATCAAAGGTTTTCCCTCTTTTGAGGAAAGTTTTGCTGATAATATTTGGGCGGTAAAGGAGGGAGTTACCAGACGAGGAATAAGGAGTTTTGTGCACAGATGGAGACACAGATAGATTCTAAGAGAGTGCAGCCCAGAGAACTCCCTGGCAAGCTGGGGGAAGCAGCCTTCTAAAATGGCTCCCCATGGACCCTGCCCCCCAGTCTTCATGCTCTGTAAAAGCCTCTCCTTGACTGCTGGCTGGATGGTGACTTGCTTCTAAAGAACAGAACATGGCAAAAGTGATGGGATGTCGCCGCCGAGAAAGCTTATGAGAGACGGTGACTTCCGTCTTGCCGCACGCTCTCTCTACTTACTCACTTTGATGAAGCCAGACACCATGTTGTGAGTTGTCCTGTGCAGAGGCCCCGGTAAAAAGGAACCGGGGGTGGCCTCCGCCTAAAAGCCAAGGAGGAACTGAGGCCCTGAGGCCAACAGCCCTCGAGGAGCTGAATCCTGCCAACAACCACTGGGTGAACCTAGAAACACATTCTTCCCCATTTAAACCTGGAGACACCCGTAGCCCGGCCACACCTTCTGGGATATCCCGAAGCAGAGCACCTGGCCCCACTGTGCCCGGATTCCTGACCCACAGAAACGGGGAAAATAAATGTATTTTGTTTGAGCTGCTAAGATTTGGTGTGTTTTCTTACACAATACATAATTAACCCATCAGTTAAGTGAAAGACTTCATCAAAATGGCCTCCTGCCATGGTTTTGCAGGAACAACATGAAGGGTGTTTCAGAGCTAACATGGCAAGTTGTTACACATGTGACCATGACATGGGAGAAAAATGGCTCTAAGGAGAACTGGGGCAGAGAGTAGAGACGGGAGGAAGAACAGCTATGAAGAAATGGGGCACTTGAACTAAATCAAGTTTCCCACAAACTGACTTACGGTTTCCCTAGTTGCCGAAGACGAAAGGAACAGGAGAAATGCCTGCTTTTTTCCATAGACTCATACATAGGTCCACGCTGAAATGTATCACCATACGCTTTGGAAATCAGAAGCACGAAATTGACCCAATTCAAATAGCCTGTGACCAATTTGTGCCTCACCTGGTTTTTCTTTCATGGCCTGGATCTGAAAACAGTTTTGCAAATCAGTTTCTACAGCCACATACTTTATAAAGTTTTCCAACTTTTCCAAATATTTTGCTTTGCTGCCTGTCATATTTATCTCTACAGAGCCAGCATTTAAGTGGGCTCTCACCTCCACAGCTTTTTGCCTAGAATGAGTCCAAGAAGAAGCTTTACCCTCACAGTCCTGGAGTTGCAGGGTAGCTTTCTTTCCTGGGCCTCTTTTTTTTTTTTTAATTCAGTTTTATTGAGATATATTCACATACCATATAATCATCCATGGTGTACAATCAACTATTCACAGTACCCTCATATAGTTGTGCATTCATCACCCCAATCCATTTTTGAACATTTTCCTTATACCAGAAAGAATCAGAATAATAATAAAAAATAAAAATAAAAAAGAACATCCAAATCATCCCCCCATCCCACCGTCTTTTTCATTTAGTTTTTGTCCCTATTTATCTACTCATCCATACATACGCTAGATAAAGTGAGTGTGATCAACGTTTTCACAATCACACTGTCACCCCTTGTAATCTATGTTGTTACACAATTGTCTTCAGGAGTCCAGACTACTGGGTTGGAGTTTGATAGTTTCAAGTATTTACTTCTAGCTATTCCAATACATTACAACCTAAGAGTTGTTACCTATGTAGTGCATAAGAATGTCCACCAGAGTGACCTCTTGACTCCATTTGAAATCTCTCAGCCACTGAAACTTTATTTCATCTCATTTTGCATCCCTCTTTTGGTCAAGAAGATATTCTCAATCCCACAATGCCGGGGTCCAGATTCATCCCTGGGAGTCATATCCTGCGTTGCCAGGGAGATTTACACTCCTGGGAGTCAGGTCCCACATAGAGGGGAGGGCAGTGAGATCACATGCCGAGGTGGCTTAGTTAGAGAGAGAGAGGGTCCTGGGCCTCTTTTAATACACACTGTTTCACAGTCTGACTTCAGTGTGCATGTTTTATTTTTTTCCTTCGCTTTTTTTCCCCCTGCAGATTAACTATTTGAAAAGTACCCTCCACTTAGGAAGGCAAATGGTATCTCATCCTGTTGCTAGAATAAAAAATTACCTTGTACCTTTGCTCTGTAGGGCAAAAATCTACACAGCTCAACACCCACTCTTAGCAAGCAGTGCCTCTCAGTGGGGTTGTAGGGCCTAGATAATAGAAGCAGAGCCTGTAATCTCCGTGCTAATGAGGGTGAGTCCTATCTGACTTGTAGGCCTTCCACAGAGAGAGTTAAGGCCTCTCGTGCTATAATTAGCAATGGCTGCTGGAGGGGAAAGCCTGCACCTTTAAAGATATCCATCCTAGGGGTCGGGAAATGTAGGGAACAGTTATATGCAGGCCCAATGGCAAAGATGGTTAATTTAAATAGTGATAATAGTGATGATACCGATAGGAGGAATGACAAATGGGGACCCTTTATTAATGAAAATGGGTGCATTATCCATTCCCTTCTCCCCTTGCTTGTCAGGAAAGAGCCAGCATTGACCCCACAAGAAACTCGTGCTCAATTAGGCCCCGCAGGCTGTGGGAGCTGCCAAAGGACTGTGAAAAGAGAAAATTTAACCACCTAATTTGGGAGCGAAGGAGAGGGACCTGGGATTTAATGGAATATGCCACAGGCACGTCCAAGTCCGGGAGGGCTGATGAAGAGAACACAGGCCTGCATATGAATCCTGGTTCTAGTGATGTTATTTTACCTCTCAGAGGCTCTGTTTTCTCAGTGAAAAAATAAAGATAAAGGCAATAACTTCACCAAGTGCTACATGAGATTATACGTATTTGTGCGTGTGTGTGTGTGTGTGTGCGTGTTGAGAAAGAGGAGAGAAACACATGCCCTTTGCGTATAGGTAACACAGTGTAAAAGCTGCCATCCTCCCCATCACCTCCTCATGTCCCAACACACTTTTCCTGATGGGCTCCTTCCCTCTCTGGCCTCTCTTTTACAACCTTCCCCTCGTGGGTGATAGCATCTGTTTACCATCCTCTTCACTGTGCCCCACCAGATGCTACACTGAAGACGTCCTGAGGCATTTCATGGGAGTTTTAGGTCACTTTTTCTAGAGTCCATTCATCTACAACAGGAGCCATTCCTTCTCTTTTCTTTGTCCTCTTTCCACCATCAACAGATCCCCAGTTATCATACAGGAGTTGGAAAAATCTCTCCTCCCCCACTTCTCCAAGCCTCCCACAAGGAAAGCCTAGTATGGTTAAAGAACACTGTCGAAATGTCTTGGTCTTTCAAGGTTGGGGAAATAGTCACTGGTGCTGACATCTATATTTTTAAAGCAGAAGCATCTCATTATCGCATTTTTGTTCTTTCTAATGCTCCTTTTAGATCAACAGACTGGGCAGAGACTCTCCAAATTTAAATAACTTGGCTAAAATCTAAATTCTAGAAAAAAGCAGGACTAAAAGCCAGGTGTTCTGAGGCAACATTAGAACATACTTTCCATTCTTCTAGAAATAACTTAACATTTGACTCTGTATCACTCAGGATAGGCTATGAAAATCTTAGTGGCTTTAAAAAATGAAGGTTTATTTCTCCCTGATGTTATATGTTCATCCCCGGTCAGCTAAGATTCTGCTCACTAAGTCATCACCCTGCAATCATCCTCATTCTAACACCCAGGCTAATGGAGCAGCCACTCATCTGAGCAGTGCTAGCTGCTGGGGCAGAGGGAGAGGAAAGCTTGCTTGGTCTAAAAGGATCAGCCTTGAAGTGACACTCGTCACTCCACTCACATTTCATTGACCAAAGTGAGTCATATGACCATGCCTGAGTTCAACAGGGTAGAGAAATAGAATCCTTCCATGGGAGGGGCAGGGACATTGGTGAACAGTCACACATCTCCCATCGAGATCGTCTCAGCTACTAACGCAATGGCACTGGGTGCTGTAGAAATCAGTGGAGTCTTCTCACCCTGGATAGTAATTTTAGGCATGTACAAAGGAATGTCGAACCCTCTTCTTTCCCTATGGTGGAAGAAGAAAACGAGTAACAAATATCCAAATAGTGCTTGCCTGGAGGAGAAAACTTAAAAGGTAATGTCTAAGCTTTGCCATCAGTAACACATGTTTAAGTATTGAACTCCAAGGAGAAACTACATGGGCTGTGCTCCCACCTCTGGGTCTTACCATAGTTTGAAAACCACTGGCCTGGGGCTTGAGGATGGTTCCAAGCCACATGCAAACAGGAAGGCACAGAAGCAGCATTTCCGGGGTGTTCAGTATTGACACAATAGACAATGGCCAGGGACCTCAAATAGAGGACCCTATTACTTAGCCAGTCTGTCTATGGCCGGAACTATCCTAGGACAGGGCACATACTTTTCCATTTGAATTTACAATGTACTTTGCATCTTCATCCTGTAAAGCCAGCTTGTTTACAAAAAAAACAAAAAACAAAAAACAAAACAAAAAACCCAACACCTTTCCTTCCAGTGCACAAAACCTGTTCAGTAGACAGAAATATCAGATTGCATTTACTTACATATTTAGACTTTATACTTCACCTACTTCCAGGAGGCCTGAGGCAGGTTCTGATTTAAAGTTAATGTGAAATAGGCTGGCTAGAACTAAATCCACAGTAGAGATGGCATGGTAGGAGCATGGCAAGCAGACGTTTCCACATCCCCTAAAATAGCTTACGGCTTGTGTTGATCGCTGACTTGGCCCCAAATTTTCTTGAAGCGAAAGCACAAGAGGAACATATGAGCTCCATGCCTCCACAGGAGCGTCGTATATCCTTCAGACCAGGTGATCATGCAGGTGAAGTGCCACTCTGAGGGCTTTGCCAGGGCCACCAGACTACCATTGGGAGGCTTAGAAAAGCGTGGTTTATTAATAAGATACTTGTGCAATAGAATCTGTAGCACAGCCTACCTATCAACAGTCTACACCATCTGTCTCCGTGCTGGCCCCTCCTCCCCTCCTTGCTAACTGATCAATCTCGGTATTCAGATGTAAGTGGAAAAGACTTTAAGACCTGACATGCTTCTGAGATTTCTGTTCAATTCCTTATTGCCTATATATTTAGGGCCTGGAGTCACAGAGGTGAAGAGTACAGATGTCCTCAGTATTCATATTGGACCTTTGGACTGAGATGTCACAGCCTTGGGAGTAAGGTCTCTTCATGGTGTGAGATGGGGCTGGGGCGGGAAAATGGAGCAGGCCAGGACCTCTATCGGTCCCTGGGGCTGAAACTGTGGAGGCTGGCCTGGTGACTGGGTACTCTGGGAGATAATGGTAGAGCTAAACTTAGAGCCAGTCAGGTTCCAAGTCTACAACAGGTTTCTTTTGTCCAGCAAGGAGTTAATCAACCACTGTTACCTCTTTCCCTTTGTTTACAGGATGATTTGATCATGGAAGGCCAATGAGAGTGTTCAAGAGTCTGATTCTTCTTGTCTATCTAAATTACCATCTCAGGAGGTAAAGCAAACCAATTCACCTTGAGGCTTTCATCAAAGTAATCTGTAGACAGCCCAGAATTACATGCTAACAAGATAGAAAGTTCTTAATTAGGAAAACAAACTAAAAGCCAAACTCAAAACAAAAGATACGGTTTTATGATTAGTGCCCACTTATTCAAGCAAAAGATTCTGAGAACAGTTGTACCATATGAAAGACAAATATTCTGGTTAACTGAATGTTAGTCTAGGATTTCCTGTCCTCATTGAATTAAATAAGGAAATATTAATATACTACTAAGCATAATTACATCTGTTCTTATTTTCACTTACATCAGTAATTTTGGCAGATTGCCTTTTCTTTTTTTAAAGTTGTCAATATGTACTTAGAGTTTCTCCTCCAAAGATCAACTAAGAAGTAGAAGTAGAATTAGGACAAATTCCCCCCATGGTGCCCTCCTTGTTATAATCAAAGACAGGCACATAGCACTTTTCATTAGGAAGGGTCAGAAATAGCCTTATAGTCATGGTCTCCTGCCTATAACTCCTGACCCATTGTTGGGATAGTCCCTGAAAATCAAATCAGAATCTTCCTCAACTACTATTATTCTAGAGTGTTGCTCACCAAAGAATTGTCTTTCAATATCCCTTCCTCCTCTCTGCTCTCCCTTCTACATTGGGAGTTGAACAATAGTTGCCCCCCTGCTAAACTGGTCATTTTGCTATTTGAGGTCACCTTAATCCCATTAGCAACTTTTCCCTACACCATGTGGGAGAATTCTCCAAGAATTCTGTGTGAACATAATATGGGATAGATTTAGCAGAGAAAAAGATGACACCAGGGGCTATGAGGTTCCTAAATGTAGCATAACAGTGTTCACATAATCTTCAAGTCAACAGGGCAAGAATAAAGAGGTTAAGCATGGACCTGACATGGCTAGGGCTTTGAAACGTGGGAGTCAGGGTCAGAGGAAAGCTTCCAGGGGCTGGGAGAACAAATATTGCACAGTAGAACTTGGTCTTTGGATTGAAGAAAAACTGACTTTAACTTCTAGTTTTAACTCTTATCAACTGTACGGCCATTTACTTCCCTAAGACTCAACTTCCTAATAAATTTTTTTTTTAAGTTGTAATGCCTCAGAGTGTTGCTGAGAGAGTTAAAAGAGACATAAGTTGCTCTCATTGGAAACCAGATGAGATAGAATGAAGGTATAAACTGGAGCAGTGGTCAAAGGAATAGAAAGTAGAAAATGGACTTTGGAGACATCACTAGGATAGGTAACAGAAGTTGAGGGTGACTAGGGGTTCTACCTTGGGCAACCCCCATAAATTGTGCAGCACACGACTGAGGGATCAGAGGAGTATAAAAGGGAGAACAGAATTTTTTGCATGAAGAAAAAGTTGACACTGTGTTTCATTTTGGACAAGTTGAGTTGAGGGTGGTGAGTGGTTAAGTTGAATTTAGGTATAGTTGTTCATTAGCTTGCTATAAATAGGGATCTAGAGAGCACTACTTGGAATTCTTCTGAATATGGAACATTATTGACACTTTGGGATTTGTACAACTTGCCCAGGGAGAGGACGTAGGATTCATTCACTCACTGATTCTTGCACCTACAAATTCATTCATCAAATAAATATTAAGTACCTCCTATGAGCCAGGCTCAGTGTTATCAAATGATGGTGAACAGCAGAAATTGCCCTTGACCTTAAGGATTTTATCGTCTAGGCTCTAGGATCAAAAAGGGCCAAGGATGCTGTTGACCTTTAATCCTGGACCATGAGGGCCTGGGTGTGGCTGGATGCCAGATGCTGAGGTGGACAGGGGTGGGGCAGAACTGGTCTTGGTTGCGAGTCATGGCACATGGAAGAGGGAAGACTCTTTGGGTTGCGAGTGTCCGAGCACAGAGCAAAATGCTGGTCCAAGGTAACCTGTGTACAGGACAACAAAGGAGGAGAGTGTAAGTTCAGATGCTTGAGGGTGGGAAGGTGCCCTGAGATCATTCTGGGGAACAAGGCAAAGCCTTTTCCAGGGTACCTGTCACCTGGATTGTGACATGAAAGGGATTGCTAAAAACATCAGTGTGTTGGATCAGAAGGTCACTATTCTTTTAGCTTCGGCATCTAGCTTAGTGCCTTGCTCAAAGAAAATGCCTACTGAATGGTTTTTAAAAAAACGAAAGGAAGGAGACAGTGAAAAGACATAAATTATCATCATTCTGGGTTATAGATTTAGAAAGTGGTGAAGATTATGTGGAATCTCTACTGTCCCACCACCAAGCCGTCAAAAATATTATGGTAAAAAACAATTTGGTAATCTGAGCTTTGAGACTGTTAGAAATTAATAAAAGATTGCTCCAATAATTTTGAGTAAAATTGATAATGGATATGCAACATCATAGTGTGATGCTGAATATATTTTGTAGCTTTTCAAAATTTCGGAATCTCAGCTAGGAATGGCTTTCTCTCCTAGACAGAAAGGAAAATGATGATTAAGCAGAAGTAACTGAGCTCTTCAGAGATAACTGAGCAATATATTGTGCTTCTGCTTCTACCTTCTCGTGGAAAGCAGTATGGGAGTGGAGAAAGGACTACTGGCTGTGACTTGCAGCTGCACATGTGAATTCTAACCATCAGTGGTTAGAATTCAATGGCTTCTTAGAAGAACAGTAATGTAAAATGCTTTTGCCTAAACTCAACTGGCAGGCTTCCCGACAGGGCTTCTGGGAGCAATGCCCTGATTTGCAAGTATTAAATGACTTCTTGTCGTTTTAACACCTGTAGGCACAGACAAGCAGGGGAGAACATTCACACCTGGCTGTGCCCCAGATGAAGTGAAGCACCATGGATTTGTAAAGGCACTATCTTTCCCTTCCAGAAAAGAATCCTTGATTTTATATTTATTCAGTAACTATTACTTCAATGTTAAAATTGCCAGTGCTCTTACACAGAAATATTTTTCAAATCATATTCTTAAATTAAAAAAAATCATGCTAAATCAATGACAGGTCAATTCCCTTCCCTCCTCTTCTGCATATATAATGATGGTTTAATTTAGTTTCAAATTAAACTTGAAAACAATTGCATTTCTCAAGTTCTGATGAAATTTTCACTCCTTTAATTTTTTTTTTCCCCAGTGAACAAGCATATTATTCACAGGAACTGATGACACGCTGAAAGCAAGCTGTCTCGGTGGCTTTCAAACACCAATTTGGGAGGTTCTAATTTTCTCTTTATCTTCAAATCTTCTTATTCCACATGCAACAATTGTTTGAATAACTTAAATCATCAGATACATGTGAGCATCACCCAGAACTGTGAGGACTTTGACTTTGAAAGTAACTCAGTATTTCTAGATTAAGATGAAAGAGAACCGTTTGACTACTTTTTACTCTTCCATCTCCTTTTGATAATAGTGATAATGCTAACTATAACAGTAAAATAATCACACTAACAACCATCTAAGGACCCTGATTCTAGGGCTATTTCACCAGATAATTAAAGCAAGTAATTTGAAGTAAGATGAAGGAAGAATTTAATATTTGACAAAAAGGAAAGTCAAATAAATATGGTTTCATTCTGACATTGATCTCAAAGAAATCACTATCAAAATGTCAGAAAATAAAACAAAATAGGCATAAAGAGTAGATATCATAAAAGAAGAAAACAGAAGGTACTAATGTAGCAATTAAGGCAATGAATAAAAATTATCTAATTCTCAAAAGACAAATACTCAGATTATGTGAAGAAAATTAAACTACATACTAATTGTAAATTACACAAGTTGAAAAATAATATTAAAATAAAAGTAGAATTTAAAGCAAAACACACACACACACCCACATTAAATGGGACCAAAGAGGTCATTTTATATTAAGAATGGTAAGAAAATCAATGGATGTCATGAGCACTGAATAGCAATTTATTGACAGAAACACAGTCATCATGGGAGATTTTAGCACTTACTCTGACTCTGATAAATATACATATGTGTGGTGGATTGAATTACTTATTGCAGTTTGGACATGTTCTTGGTCTTGGTCTGCATTTTTATGGGTGTGGACCCATTGTAAAGAGGATCTCTTGAAGATGTTACTTCAGTTAAGATGTGGCTCAACTGAATCAGGTTGGGCTTTAATCCAGATTCCTGGCGTCCGTTACAAGCAGATGAAATACAAACACAGAGAGAGAAGCCGGAAGTCAACGAACATGGAAGTCAGGGGAGGAGAAGATATCACTAGTGCACTGCCACATGATGGGAAAGCCAAGGACCCAGGATTGCCAGCAACCAGTCCCAGTATGCCACAGTCTTTGAAGATAAAGCATCGTATTGCTGATGCGTCGATTTTGGACTTTTCCTAGCCTCAAAACTGTGAGCCAATAAATTCCCGTAGTCTAAGTCAACCCATTGTATGGTATTTGTTTTAGCAGCCAGGAAACATATGATAGCACAGATGAATATAATTTAAATGGTTATATACAGGAATATATATATGTTATATACATTTATTTAAATATATTTATGATATATTGATATATCATATTTATAACTTAATTATATAATACATTTTCTTTTCAGGCATCCATAGAATGTTTACAAAAATTGATCACTTTAAAGCCCCATAGGAATCTCAATATATTTCAAAAAGTAGAAAGTATGCAGGTTAGAACTGGGGTTGTAGGGCAGGTCTAGTTCCCCGGAAAGCAGAGTCTGCAACGGAGATTTGTGTGTGAAAATGTGATTGGGGAATACACCTGTGGGGGAGTGACGGCAACAGGTGGGTAGAGGTGAAACTGAGCTCAGACGCTTTCCCACAGTCTTGAGCTGGTCCTACAGAGTGCTCTGGAGCTGAGACAATCCTTTAGAGTTATCATCAGTGGGGTCCAGCTGCCTGGCCTTTTATCTGCACAGCGGAATCCTTGGAAGGTGGCATGACCTGGGGGAAGCAGCGCTCTTTAGCTGAGCGCAAGTGTTGAGAGAGTCTCAGTTGAAAGCTGTCAGTCAGCAGCCAGCATACCCAGCATCTGGGGAACTGAGAGCTTCTGCCCTGGTGAGGTGGGGGTGGTTCTGGAAGGCTGTTTACAATTTTCTTTATTGTATGAATAACTTTGTTCAATTGTTTCACAATTCATTAACCTGCAGCCATGTAATTTTAACAATCTGGAATATGTTCTTTTTTCCTTGTTGTTGGGAAGCTACAACTAAGTGGTCCATTGTACTTTCTCCAACAGGTATTCTAAGATACTTATATGGATTCTACTCGTGTACAAATACATCAGTCTCAATGTTTTATATATATATAAGTGAAACCTGGAAATGAACAGAATGATCAAAAATTTGGGAATGGTAAAATTACTTGCAACTATTACAACTATGTTGTCAAAGAACAGGTATTAATATGCTAATACATGTATTTACATTGCAAATGTATGTTTCTAATTTCATAAAATATCTGTTATTTAAAATTTTACTGTAATTGTAATGCAAAAAATATATGGAAGTAAACAGATCAAAATAATCTCAGAATTTGACTCTATTATGTACAAATGTTATAGTACCTTGAGTTTTCCAAATTATCTAAAATCATGTGTTACTTTATAATCATAAAAACAATTAGCATTGTTGATAAAATAGTTATGCTGAATTATGTTGTATTCCATTAATTTTCAAGTTTATATGTGATATGAAAACTGATCAATGAGAGTGAAACAGTATTATATTGGGTATAGTCTTTCAATAATTTCAACAATTTTTGAATTTTTAATTTTTAAAAAATTATTTCACCACTATTTTTGAGATGAATGGGGGGAATTAAAGTATATCTTAAGGATTCCTTAGTTCTTCTCTTAACTTCCCTGAGGCTGTCCTCGGAAGTCAAAAGCCCCAACTGCCTCACTGCATATGTGTTTGTGTGTGTATCTGTGTATGGTGTGTGTGAATATGTATGTATGTGTACATATTCATGAATGTGCACATGTACATGTGTGTTTATGTGAGTATATGTGTAAGGACACGTATGTGTGTATATGCATCTGTGCATATGTCTGTATATGTGAATATGTATATACATCTGTTTATATGTATGTGCATTTACATGTACGTGCATATGTATGAATCTGCGTGTATGTCTGTTTATGTGTATGATCAATTTTATTTCTACTCTTTTGGGGGCCTTTCCTATAGCCACATCAGCTGTTCTGAAGTCATATGTGTATGATTCCCACTACACAGAAGAACATGGTCAAATAACATTTTTCTAACGCTCCAAATCACACTAACCCGTAAAGAAGGAAGGAATCCATAATTCTCACTTCCACAGCACAAGTAAAAAATAAATTACATTGTTCAACGGATAGTTGAATGAATGAATTTTTTCTCCACTAGAACGTAGTTTTCCCTTTCCTTGCTTATTGTATAGGAATGGGTCAGTTAAAATATCTGACAAACCATAAATATTGAGATTGTAGGGGGTGGTACCATGTAAGTTTTCATTATTGTTGTTTGCATTTTTCTTCTTCTATTTTCTCTTTCTACTGTCTTTCCCTTCCTTCCTTTCCCTCTTCTCCCCTCTCCTTTCCTTCTTTCCTTCTTTAAGATTGAATTCCCAGCTTCTTTGCTACAAGTCCTCTTTTTCCCTCCCACCACTCTTTTTCAACTCTGCACCTCATTCCTTCATCTCCATGTGGTTTCCACATGTCACAGAGGATTTCACTGTGTTGGGATTGCAGGGAAGGGGGAGAGTCACTGAGAACCAGGTTTTAGAAGCTTATGTTTGAGAGCCTGTGAAATCCTCTCTGGCCTCAGAGGTTTTAAAGTGCTTCTGTCCATATATTCTTTGTCTTTATGGCTTTTAAATTTTCACATCCAATAACCACATTTATATCCAAAGCAGGGATTTTTAGAGTTTTACAAAGCTGATCCTGTGGATTCAATTTCCATAAATCGCTTAAAGGTTTGCCCATCTTTTCTCATTTCGCAAAAATGTCTCTAACAAAAACACTGGGGGAAACAATTGTTCTTGACATCACAATGGTTTAATATGTTAACTTATTCATTGAATTGTGCTTCACATCAATGGAAATCCTCAGTTCTACAAACTATCATTTCTGAATAGCAATAAAGATTGATAATGTCACAATACAATCTCCTAGTACCCGAGTTCATACATATTATTGCACAGAACAAAAGGAAATATCTCTTAGGAGAAATAATTTACTATCTATTGAATAACTACCTTTACATCTAAAATGGGGCACCAGATAAAAGTCCAGATTTTTCTTTCCAATATGTAATTGACACATTAAATGAAAAATAATGCAAACAAACTCCAGAAAGTGATTCTGGAAAGACAAAAAGGAGGAAGGAAAAGAAAAGATGACCATATGATAAAAATAAATAAATGACAAGGAGATGAAAGACAAATCTGACAATAACTAACTCACACAACACTGCTTCCTCAGAACACTGTTTGCCTCAGCAAGCACTGGGATTTTTTCAGCACTGACATCTGGCTTTTTTATGAGTTCCCACAGTGCGGCAGAGCATGTAAATCACGGAGGCTCCACTTGACGTGCCAAAGGATGACAGTTGCAGTTTTTTCCATAGACAACTCAGAACACAGGCTCAACACACAACTGTTCTTCCACAGTCTGGATCCAGAGTTCTGTAATGTTACCTCCAGTGGAGTCCTTGCTTGGAAATTCAGGGGCTTTTGTCTTGCAGATGTGGCTGGCATTCAAAGACAGTTCGCTGGAAATCTCAGCACCTCTGCAAGGCGGGTCAGTCTGGCAATGTGTTGTGAAGATGGGTCCATGTACAGTCCATCCATTAGGCAACATAGCACATAAGCCTCTGAACTCTCCCACTGACCCTAAAGGGTCTAATTCAAAGTATCAGAGACTTGGTTCACAGGTGTCCAGGTGAACGTGGTGAGGGTTTAGCAGGCATTGGCTTATGACCAGTGACTAAACTGGAATAGTAGAAATGGAGGAAGAGGATACAAAGGCAAGTCAAAAGGGCCATGGAGAAAGAACCATTGCATGTTCCCCAGTGGTGACACAGAATGTGTAGAATCTTCAGACCAGTAGGCTCTGAGGCCGAGACTTTCAGCTGGAATTCCTGCTGACCAGTGGAGGCACAATTGCTATGGGAGAGGAAAACCTTAGAGACAAGTGGATCAATGTATTCTTTGCCTAAGTCCATCCTAGCTTTCTCTTTGATCCAACTCCTCCACCTTAATCAGCCTGTACTACAGTCCCCAAAGCCATCCCAATGTTCTGTTCCTGTCACAAGAGCCTCATTCTCTTCTCTACTCTCAAATGGCCAAAGGAATTACAGTCCACATGCCTCCGGCAAGCTCTTGTTCCTCAAGACAGAAAGTGTATTTTAATCATTTTTCTATTTTCAGTAGTACCCAGCATGTGTTTAATTCCTTTCCACCTTTGAAATGACTGCCTCCTTTTGAGAGCTCTACCTCCAGCCATAGTTATGTTTGCTCTCCCTAACCCATCACCCTGCAAGAACCCATCATAGAGGTTTTTCTTCTTAATGAGAGGTCATGGTTGGAAAGGAATCAGATCAACTTTCTGGGTAAAGATGTTAGCTTATGACAGCTTAAAGCACTTCCTCTCCCCAGAAAATGTGCAAAGAGACTCATTCACCATCGAACGACACCTTTAGAAACCAAAGCAATAAGTTGCTGATTGGATTCCAGGGACCTGGGAAAGAAGAGGTAGAGAGAAAAGGGAATTTTTGAGCAGGGGTTCTATCAATTACGCCTCAAGGTTCACTATTCAAGAAGCTATTGATTCTGCATATCTGTAACATTGCTCTTCCCTAAAGAGTTGTGAACCCGTTCCTTCATCATTCATCTTGAATCCTTTTTAGGTTGGATAGACTGGACATCCAGTTACAGGGATTTAAATGTCTGTGCTTTCAGTCTCATCTAAATGCCCATCCCTTGAACACTTCCCTCTGAATGAGATGCACCCTCACTAGAGGCAGGGAGTTGAGTCAATTCCACCAGTCTTCTTGGCATTTCCTAAATCATGGTAACTTCACAAGAAGGTAAGGGAAGATGCACATCAATAAAGACTCATATTTCATATTCTTGCAATTTCCAATCCTATTACTGATGCTGAGCAGCATAAAATAGTAGGAAAGGCTCTGAAGTCAGAAGACTGAGGCTCTAAGCAAATTTCTTGCTAATAAACTAGAATCTTGGGGAAATCATTCAACATCTTTGCATCTCTATCCTCAAATTATCAAATGCGATAATGAATTGAAGCCCTACTTAACATAAAAGAATGTAGTAAAGATCAAATAAGATACTTAATGTAAAAATACTTTGAAAAGCATTAAATGCTGTTTAAGTTGTGAATTTTAATATTATCCTTTGCAAACCAAGTATTAGATATGAAATAATACATGACATTGAAAATCACTTGAAATATTTTCCAATTCCTTTTTGGGTCAGAGACCGACAGTTTTCATCTATACTAATTTGTATTGTTTCTTTGATAAGAGAACCCCCAAATTTATCAAGGCATATGAAGACCAAAATAAAGACATTTCCTAGCCTCCTTTACAGTTTTACTAGCTTCTAGAAGTTACTAGCTTCTAGCTCATGAAGTATAAATGGAAATAATAAGTATGACTTCCCTCCATTTCTCCTCTGTAATCTGAAATGTAAATGAGATGACAGGAGCTGGAACAGCCATCTTGGGCCATGAGAAGGAAGTTACGCTTTGGGATGAAAGAGCCGGCTTCTTCTGGAAATGTCACAGAGCAGAACTATCAAACCAGCTTTGCCTTAAGTGAGAATAAAATAGCTTCAATTTCATTTAAGTCACCTTTATTTTGGTTTCTCTATTAAAGGAGTCAGATGTTAATGCTACCTAATATACTTATATTTTTAATGATCTATGCTCACTTCCTTGCTAGGTCTATCTTGTAGAATTTCTTCCCTCTATTAGCACTATCTTTACCCAGACTTTTGAAAAAGTTACTTTAAGGTTATAACCCAATAGGTCCTCACATTTCAAACCTTTGATGACACCACTTAGGACAGAAGGCAAACACAAATTGACCTACTTTGGATGATAAGAGTTTCATCTTAATACTTTTTTTTAATAGCATACATGATGTACTTAACTGTTGTCTAATACTGATTGCTAATGTTATCAATTATTAGTAAGAAATTCAGTTAGAACATCTGAATAATTCTCAGGCAGGTTTTCTCCAGTTTCCAAAAGACTAGAGAGAGGGAAGCAGAATGGATACTATGTATCTTAGCTCTGTTTCCCTAGAGAACCCTAATAGAGTGCTTAACAATTTAAACACGCACCTCCACGTCTGCACAAGGGCACCTCATCCTGGTCTGGTTACTTGAGCTGCCACTGCCAAGAGAAGGGAGGGAATGTCTAACTGGAAATTGTAAGAGTCGATGGGATGCAGAACTCCCTGTGGATTTTTTTGCCTCTTCTTGGGCTTTGACATCAATGTATTTGATGTTGACTTGGCTTTGGATCTTAAGGCTCTTAACTTCCCATCAGCATCCCTTCCCTCAGCTTCACTCAGCATACAGGTGTGCAGTCAGTTTTCAAAGAACAAACTTCATCCCTACCTCACCATTTCCATCAACAGAGGACCCCAGGGATATATGACAGACATGCTGCTTTAGAATGAAATGCAATGAGGGAGGAAGCCCATGTAGGTCTTTTAAGTTTGCTTGGTATTGGCCTCAGGCCAACACAAAGAGATGGTTTCTCTTCTAAACAACCTGATATCTGGTCTCCAGTGGAGCACCATACATCAAGCCTTCAGCAGCAAGGCAGTGGCAAGTCTTTTGATATAAGTCCTGAGATGTCTAAGGAACAGTGCAAAGTGAGCAGTGGCTGCCTTTGAGTCTCAGCTATGCATGAATTCCCTGCCAAAAATTTGAAGTGAGTTGAAAAGGAACAATCTGAATGCTTTCTAACTTGTTTTGATTTTCCACATGACAAAACAGTGGATTGTTATTGTGTTTGTGTTTGTGAGTGTATGTGTCTGTGTGTGTGTTTCATGGCGGCATGCAGAAGGATAATTTGCAGCCCTGCCATTCTAGGCAGAACATTACATCCTAACAACAAAATGGGAAGACAGGGAGGAAGCTGTTCCTTAATCCCCGCGGCTAGCCTCCTTCCCTCCCTACCTCTAAACAAATCCTCTGAAAGAGATGAGCTAATATCTTGTCAGTCTAATCTCTACCACCTAACAAGCAATGTTTACTTAGCCCCTTTTAATTCACCCTTTTATATGGCTCAAAAAAAGTACAATTGTCTCAAATCATCAATCTCTCAAGTCTTTGATGGGTCAGTGATATGGAGGGGGCTGACTCATTCAAGGCAGCAGGGTTACTTGCTGAACCACCCACATGGGTTAGAGACAAACCCTCCTGGGCAATAAGAGCTGGCTTCTTGCCTGATGGGCAGGAAGCCTGTGGCTGCTTGGACACTTCATTCTTCATGGACAACACGATGGAGTAAAAAGAGCTTGTGCTTTGCAGTGCCTAGACCTAGTTCAAAATCCATGAGGGAGTTACTTATTGTCTCTGGGCTTTACTTTTCTTGTCTACAAAATGAGGGCAAATGATATCTACCTTTTTGTATGGAACAGATTTAAGGTACGAAAAGGTCCTCTCACATTTCCTGGCTCAGGGGAAGGTCCCAGTGGTGCCTTCCCTTGCACGATAGATAAAGCAGCCAAGGGCAGGGAGAGAAGTATCTCATCCACTTCTCCAGATCTCTGTTGGATGGAGATGCTGGGCTTCTCTCCATTCAGGCAGGCACTCCATGAATGCCTGTGGTTGATTGACTCTGAACCCCAGAGAGAATATTCTGGAGGCTGAGAGGTGGCTTATGTAAAGCTGGCTTAAACATCAAACACCTTCGATATCCATAAAATAGGCTTTTCAATCTGATTTGGGGGCTTCACTTGTTTGACTTCAGCTCCTTGAAGGGATTGATCAGATCAATCTATTGTGAAACCTTCTACCCATTCTGATCCTTCTACTGAATGCCAGATAAAGGCTTTCTATTCCACTTCCATACTTCTCCCCTAATTATTGAATAAATGTGTTGTAGTTGTGATCAGGAAAAGATGACAATGAGAAGCACATGGCAACGTAGCACATTTTTTTTTGTCCATTTTACGTACTCTAACCTGATTTGCTGGCTATGGCCACAGTCTAGCAACAGATAAAGGTGGTGCAGTGACAGGAAAAAAAGATCGGGCTAGAGACATGCAAGATGCTGGGAGGTAGAGTCTCTAAACTTCTGGGATAATCCTCCCATTAACAGTGTTCCGTGTCTCGTGGCCCAAATCAGAGTTATAATGCATTTAATGAATTTTGAATATATTTTGTACACATGTTAGCCAAGTGCCTATTCTTCAGGCCAAATTCTTCTTAAATGTCTTTTCCTCTATGATAGTGAAATTTCAAACTTGGCAGTGCCATATAAAAGATGACTGTTCTAAAAAGGTAAAACTCTGAAATATTCCTTTAAAAATTAAGGTTTTATAGCCAGTTTGGAAATTTTAGATAGAGAGTTATCCTCCTGCTATTTTCCCCCTTAATTTATCATTCCTTCCTCACATTGAAAAGAAAACATGGTAGAGTGTGATCTCCTTATGCATTAGTAAATAATCAAGTTCACTCCCAAATGTCTCTACCAATGTTCAGTTCTCAGGAGTCACAACCCCCTGTGCCCTTCGTTCCCCAAAAGATGGGGGAGGAAGCATGGTTTAGGGCTTTGGTGCAGGGGGTTGGGAGGACGCTTGTCTCTAGCAATTATCAATACAGTTCATAGAAGAGCACCAATGCCCAAGTGAGTGTTGGCTTAAAATCTCATCTAAGCACTGAAAGGTCTCTCTTTCTCACTCTTTAAGCAAACAAATAGTTCCATTACAGAGACAGTAAACAAAATATCCAAGCAAAACATCCAAGCCAAATGTGGTGCTTTTTCTGTGTCTCTGTAGGTTCCAGTTACTCAAACTATTTCTATGACACTACAAAGGAGATGGCAGGGGCTATTTCTTTTCCCTTTTTTTTTTTTTTTTTTTTTTTTTTGTACTTCTCTCCTTGACCTTCTAAAGCGGTCTGTGTTAGACACATCTTATCCTTCTTAATATCACTGATTGAAAAATGTCAGGAAAGAAAGAAAACCAAGATGGACAATCTCCAGATGGACCAAAAGGAAGACAAAGGGGAAGCAGAAGTCCAAATCAAGCCACACACAGCCAGCTGTCCTCTGAACGGCCCATCTTGCACACTCTCCAAGGCAATGCAACAGGTTAATGCTCCTGCTTGTCCTCCCCTGCCCGAGAGAGGAGAGGGCAGGGGGTCACCATCTCACCACCTGGCTGTTGTAGTCCTCGGTGACAGCCCCCTCTGAGGCCCCATCCTCTTTTGCCCACCGGTGGCCCCGATGCTCCCGCTGCAGCCTCCGCTCCTCTCGCCTCTTTTGGCGGTCCCTCTGGTGCTCTAGCCGCTTGGTGTGATGATAGCGCTGCTGGAAGAGCTCTTTTGCATATTCATAAAGCCGCATGTCCAGGAAGTTTAGCTCCTCAATGCGCCGGCGGGCGCCCTCGTTGATCTCCACGTTGGAAGCCCGCGTGATGTTGAATTGCGTGAAGGGGGAGATGAATTTGAGGTTGAATGTCCTCTCAAAAAGAAACTGTGTCTTCCTCTGGAATTCGGTGAGTCCGAAGAACGCCATGTTCTTCAGGTTGTTTTTCGCGCTCTGCAACAGGATTGCATTTCTCTCACTCTCGTTCATGGAAGTCAAGTTGTAGCAGCCCACCAGGCTGAGGTCAGCCAGCATGCGCACTTGGCGGTTGTTTGCCAGGTTGTAGCTGCAGTCCATAAACTCGCGCAAGCTGACCCCAGACCAATCGTCCCCGGGGTAACAGGTAGGCAGCTCATCGGGCGTGGGGCTTCTCCCATCACACATGTGGAGAGAGGTTTTCCACGTCGCCCCTCTCTGGACGTGTTTCCACTCACTCAGGTAACGCGACACCGGATCCCGCAACATTGTGATGTAATAGAAATTTCTGGAAGAAATTAGAGAAAGTGTGTCAGTGTTTGACAACACTGGGATTCTGAACCTCTGTAATTTTATATACGCCTTTAGTCAGTGGGCTCTTCTGCCAGATGTTCACAAGAGTTTGTTTGCCTGGATAAGTGCCCGTCAGATGTATGTGCGTATGTTTCCATAAAGACGCGTGAACCATACTAAGTTGGTTTGTTGGGCTTCTCCTCCCTGCTCCAGGCTGAGGTGAGGTGAGGTGGGGGAATAGCCTATTCATTCAGTCTGCAATGATTCAGTGATGAATTACTACTGGCATTAACAATGCTTTACATTTAGAGAACACACCATGATTTCTAAAAGTTAGTACCCATCCGATATTTTATTTGATCCTTCAAGCAAATCTTTGTAGTAGACTGGTAGCTATTTGATAGCGAAAAATGCAAGGAAGTGAAGCAATTGATCCAAGGTCACAGGGCAAAGAAGACAATGTGGGACCCCAATTATCCTTAATCCTATTCCTTCTGCTTTACACTGCTATTCTAGATTATGAGGTTGGTTAAGTAGACAAGGTAGATGGAGTTGGGGGAGGGTGGTTGGGGTGTAGAGATTAATATTTACTGGGTAGCTATGTGCTAGGAACTATGGTAGCTGCTTTATGGATGCTAGTGTTGATGATAATTAACTCAACTTTGTAAAATGGGTTTTATTATTACTTTTAAAAAAGAAAAAGCTAAGGACACAGAGGCTCAGAAAAGTGAACAACATAGCCCAAGATTCCAGAGCAAGATAACACTTGAACCACATTCTATTCTGGGTCTATTGGATTTCAAAGCTCCTATGTTTTCCTGCATATCATATTGGTTTTTGAATAACAAAAATATAACAAGTATTTATTGAGTACCTATTGATTGCCAGGTGCTATGTTTACTAGAATCACATCTCTTATCTAATGATGCCTAAAGGAACATTGAGAAGAAATACTTCTTATAAATGGTTGAATTTGGAATGACCAGGTAAAGATCAGGGTACATCTGGTTGAAAATGGCAAGAGAAATGTAAAACGACAGGAAGAGAATTGGACAAGTTGACAAACAGAAGACACAGTAGGCCTTAGAAGAAAGCAAATATAGATTCAAAGTAAGGAAAACACTTCTCATAATTTGAGCAGCCTTCCAGTGGAGTGGCCTGCCTGTCCTGGCCTCAAGCAACAAGCCCCAACACCAGGAGTGCTCCAGCAGAGCCTGGAGGTCCATTTGTCACAGAAGCTATAGAAAGCATCTCACTGAGGATCAGTTGGCTATGTGACCTCCAAGCTCTGTTCCAATTCCAAGACCCCACTTTGGCCTTTTGTGCTTCTGCAGAAGCCAGTTTGATCCCCCTTCAATCCCAGTTCATTCCTTGCCTCATGGAGGGGGGCTATCTCCCAAAATGAAGTCTGTTCTATTAACTGAGAGGCCCCCCTGGGCAGACAAAGTGATCCTGAGAAGTTCTGAAAAGAGCACCATGTCGCCTTCACATCTGTATAAAGGACTTGGTGTTGTGAGAATCCTGGACCCAGGCCTGATGCTGGGTCAGGCTAGGTACCGCTGCCAGGAGAGCCTCAACATGACCAACAGTTACAATTACTCAGCATGCCTGTGCCCTCGGTCTGGCATCTGGAGGGCAGGGATGAAACCAGGTCATTTTTGCTGGATACGTCTCAGTGCCTGCTCTTCAAAGAAACTTCACACTAAAATAAACACACAACACACCCACACACACACACACACATATGGATAAATAGATTACAGAGAGGTAATGGATAGATTAGATAGATGCTACATCACTAGATGCTACATCAATAGATAATAGATGGAGATAGAGACGATAGATAAATGATTAGACGGATGATAGATAGTTGATAGATATAATAGAGAATCTGTTGAGGAACTAATATTGGTTATCACTGCATCACATCATATTTTGTCAAATATCTGAGTTAGTAAGGGGAGCAATCATAGACATCACTTACCTCAATCATTCCTTTATGTTTTTAGGGCATATATTTGCCCTAACAGTTAAATAGTTGCCTTCTGACTCATATTTAAATCAAAGGGCATATTAAACCTGCACGAGAAACTAATCACGAACTGGAGGAGGTGGAAAGTCACTCTGCTCACCTTTATTCTAAAAACACACACCCATTCCTTTTCATTTCTTGTTAAAGATTGAGGTATTCACATCAGGATATGTTCTATGTTGAAAATAGGGGCTTTGCCACTACACTCTGAATATCAGGATTGGTGAGGAACTTTTATCATTTGCTTTAAAAGGAATGAAGAGAGAAAAGCGAAAAGAAACCTTTGTATATGTGCATGTGTGAACTAATTGTCAATGGAGATGATGAGAACCTCAAGAGAGAAATTAAATCAATAGAAAACACAATCCTAATTCCCAAGGAAGGAAACCTGTCCTATAGAGGTGCTTAATAAACATATGAAGAAAGAATAAATTGATAAAGCCTTACACTAAATTTAATGGAGATATGTCACATATTCAAGCATAACAGATTTATGCCCATACTATTTAAGAAAAATAGTTTTTTCAAAGTTTAGGGGCAGAGGTTTTCTAATTTTGTTTTAAATTCCAATGATAAAATTTTTGTTTGGATACAAACTCCCTGAAACTCTTGGATGCCAGATGCCTTCACTTTGGATGAGAGCCCAATGAAGATGCAGCCTTACTCTATCTCAGGCACGGTGCTAAGGATATAGTTTATTTCAACAAGTCTATGAGGTGAGTGTGCCTTACTATTTTTTCACTTAGAATTGAATAAACTGAGGTCACACTGGTAGTAATTACTTCAAAAAATACTTTTAGTCACTATATTATGAAGAGAGAAACCTGTGATTTCATGGAAAAAAAATTCAACGTGGTAATGTGGTTCTATTTAGCCAAGCTAAACTGGATTAAAAAAAAAATACATACTTGGTAAAAGCAATGAAATGAATATGGAATTTAAGGGTTGATGCTTTTTAAGTTGCTTTTTAAAAGGAATTGATGAACTATAATATCCAAAACTATATATCTTCTATATTCTGCTATTTTAAATGTCAATTCTCACCACTAAGTAAGGCAGACATTTTTGAAATGTGCTAAAGAAACCTCAAAAATCATGAGTTGCACATACTTCTCTTTAAATCAGCAGGAGGAATTTACTGAAACTGCCAAGAACGGGTCAACCTGAGCCCTAGCCTTTGCCAATCACCATTGTACATTACACTGTTGTCTTCCACTGTGACGGAATGACAATTCCATCAGTGGAAGAAAGTTTCCCAAAGGTCAGTAGGGAAAGTGGAAAACTACTGATGCAGGTTCTGGGCTTCATGAGGAAATGCTGACAGTGAAGTTTTGCTCACAGAGGATATTATTGTTGTTGAATATTATATGACATGCCATTATTAATTCTACTTTGGTCCTAGGTTGAGACTTGTTCACATTTCAATTCTACCAGCAGAAACTGATTTTAATTTCACAAAACAATTGCATAATTATTATATAAATACCATAGTAATGATGATGATGCAATCCAGCGTGTTTCAGGATGTTAGACACATTGGGTCAGAAGAGTTTAAATCCGAAAGATATTTGCAAGGGGTCAAAAAGGACCACAAACGGGAAATTTTTAATTTCCCTATAAATTCGACCAAACAGAAAACATACAAAAGTATTTAAACACAACAAAAAAATCTGATGACAATGAATTGACAAGTCTCAACTTCATTTAGACAATTTTCAGATCTTAAAAATAATGATAAGCTGGAGGGCTTTGCAGTCACAAAACTGCCAGATACAAAGTCAGTGACAACTTTTCAAGTGGAAGCTCCTAGAATGTGGAGCTCCTTTGCCGCACTTGGCAAAATTGGCCATGGAGTTTCTGGTGCCTTCATTCTACTGGAAATCCACGTAATGTCAAAGCTGATTGAAACTGGCTTTGGCTTAAAATGCTCTTGGTTTCAAATTTAACTTTATGCAGTTTATCGTTGCATTTAACAATGACTAGCCAAACAAGATGATATTTATATGCATAAAGTAAGTCCCAAATGACTACAGGTTTTACCAGCCAAATAGGTAAGGGGCCAAACCATAACCGAAACTAATTGTGATGTCAAGAAAAAGAAATGTACCAGTGGAAGATTTATATTAATAAGTACAAAGTTGTCCTGTGTCATGGCTCTGCCACTGACTATCTAATAGCATTTGAGAAATGCTTATGTCAGCCAAAGTCTCCTGTGCTTTTTGTTGGTCTGTTTCAATCCTGCAGAGGAGTCAAAACAGCAAGTCAGAAAAATAGTGAAAATAAACCAATAGGCTTGAAGAACACCCAACTATGGAAGGAAAAAATAATCTAATTAATTAAATATTTTCTTCTCATGTATCTTTGCTTCTTTACTTTCAGACAGAAAAGCTGCAAAAAGTCATTGATGAAATTATGTCTCTCTCCAGGCCACACACCCAACAAGCTTTGCTGCAGTTTCACAAACCTCTTCCCAATGCCAGTGCAACAGAAACTCATTTTCTTCTTCTGCTTCATTATTTTTATTACCAATTCAGTCTGTAATGAAAGCCCTTAAAGGGTTTGGTACTACTGAAATCTGGAACATTCTTTCTTAGGATTGTTCAACTGAAGGGACAGAAAAATTATTTTTAGAAGGGTAAAACAAAGAATAGAGGGGAAGGAAAACAAGGGCTGTCGTGGCCACCAATTGGAAGGCTTTCACTGACTCTTGTTCCTTGGAAGATGCACAGACTATCACCTGTTCATATATTTGTCCTTACAGTTAACCTCAACTCTCCCCAGTTTTTGGCAAAATAAATAGGTAAGCTATTCTTTCCTCCCTTCAATCTATCCATTCGTTTGTTAATTCTCCAAACATTCATTGAGCTCCTTCTATTTGCCAAGCACTGGGGAAAAGCCATAAAGACTCAGACATTAATAAGACATTGTCCTCAAGGAGATTTCAGGGAACTAACAGTTTTGGTAAAATGAGAGAAATGCCAGCTACTGAGTTAAAGGAATATTCTACCAATCTCCCTGGATCAGAACAATCCCTAAGACAAATAAGCTTGTTTGCCTTGGTGACAGCATCCTGTCAGCAGTCCTCCGTTTGCCATCCACTTCACTGAGATCTTGTGTGAATTCATTTAAGAATGTCTGTACGGCAGATGCAGCTCTTTAGAAATGTAGTTCTTGTGGCCACAGAGTGATGGCAAATACCTTTCTTTACACCAGATGATTAGGGAACAGGAGGCCTTAGTTAGTTCACTAATAATTTTAGGAAATAATGTCTTAAGCACATGTTTCCATGGCTGGTTTAGAACCACTTTAGTATCTTGCTCTGCTGCAATTCATATTTAAAATACTCTAAATACAGCGCAAGGGCATTCCTGCCCCCTTACTTTGATTATCTTTACCTTTTCCTTTGCTCATTGATATCCTGCCATCTTGCCTGGCCCAGCTCAAGGCTCGCATCCATCTTCCCTGACTTCCCCAGCCTATAGGTTCACTACATTACTTAAGGCATCTGTTACTTATGTGTGATTGTCCCAGTCACATCTACCTTTTAAATATCCTTTTTGGTAATGGTATCTTAGCCTTTATGTCTCTAACACAAAGTCCTGCTCATAGTAGATGTTCAATAAAAGATTGCCATGTAAAAGAAAAAGCTTTAAAAGTATCATTAAATCAGATAAGTATATTTTAACAACTAAGGTCAGAATTGCCTTTGATAAATATGTGTTCCTTTTCTTCCCCCCAAGATAATCTGAAATTATTTTTCGATGTCTAAAATCTGTGCAAAATGTGAATATGCAGAGAGAGTCAATACAACTGAGAGGTAAAAAGTAGGATATTTCATGCAACAGGTAATTAGTAGCAATTACAGTTATTTTTTAAACGCTAAACTTACTGGTTTTCTTACCTACTGCTTCAAGAACCTATGTTTCACTAAGGTATTTATTATATAATTGTTCCCATCTTTAACTAGCAAATCATCTAATTAACACATGCTTGTTGAGGGTTTGCTTTGTGTAAAGAACTGCTCTTATGGAGGACATAAAAATGATTCAAATGCCCTCAATGAGGGGACAGGGTGGTAGGGTAGAAAAAGGCATTACCAAATTATGGAGGTAAGGAGTAGACAAAGAACATTTAAGGAACAGAGAGACTAGACTGGACCAACAAGTTGATTTTGCATATCTCACTAGATGTTTGTTTAATAAATGAATGATTGGAAGAGGTGCTTATGTAAGAGCAGGATGTTGGGGCCAAATTGTTATGGATTCTGAATGCAACTGTGAATTGCTCAAATAGGAAAAGTGTTGATTTAGGAAGATTCATTTAGCAACAATTAAATATGAACTTAAATATGTAGAGACCAGAAAATATGGACTTAAATATGTAAAAACCAGCCATGGTAAAAGACCAGCATTGAACAATGCAGACTGTGGAGGTTAATAAGAATCAGGTAGAGATTCAAGAGACATTATATACTCTTTCTATCATTATTCCATCCCTGGTCCTATTGTCAGCTTTCTCTGTACTACTTTTTCCTCCTTGATGGGTATTGAAATGATATTAATGATCTTGAATCTTCAAAACATTGTAAACAAGTTGACCACAAATAGAATGTAAACAAATTAAGAAATTCCTGTTTTTGGAACCCGTGATGACCAGACCAAGAATATGATATGGACTGGCATGACACCTGCCAGAGGGGCACTCTGAGGCATAAATACCCAGTGCAGATACCACTTCAGCGAGCATCAGGTAGAGGCAGACTGACACCTAGTCGTGCTGATTCCTGGCTCCAATGCCCGTGCTGGGCTGCGAGGCTTGCTGTCGTCCCCGCCGCTGCACTGTAACCAGCACCTCCGCTCGAGGGCTGCAGATACTCCACTGATGCCACCTGCGACCAGACTCCTCTACCTCTCATCATTAAAGGTGCCTGCCTGCCTGTGTCAGCCCTTGGGTAGTGGACTTTAGAGACTCTTCCTTTAAATGTGTCATGTGTCCTCGACCTGGTTATTGTGCATTGGTTGTGTTGGCAGTTTCAGATTAAGCAAGCAAATAAATTGCATTGGACATTCAAACTATTGTTGCATCCAAATCTCCTTTCAAGTGCTAAATTTACTTTCAATTTGATCTGCTTTCAGTTTCTTACGACAATTACATTTCTACAACACTTCTCCATATTTCCTTCTTCCCTCCTATCTAATCTTTCCATTTCAATACTGCACTAGAAAAGATACTAGCTCTGGTACTGTCCTAATCAAAATGGTTGAATGATGAATACAAGTCACTGGAATGACTTTGGTTGTGATGATTAAAAAAGTATTTTATGAGGCTATGACTTGCTTATCAAATAAGAACCATCCGAAAGGACTTAATGATAGGTTCACAGGGTAGGTTTAAAATATCCACCTTCCACCACCAGCTTAAGCCTCATAAAACCAAGCAACAAAATATCTCCATATGAGGCCAGTTCATTCATAGACACTGGGATGGGTACAAACTCCTCTGTCTAGCCTTCTACGAGGCTCTCAGCGAAAGGGATTTCTCCCAGCTGAAAACTGCACTTTAATGCTTTACCTTCATTTCAGTGATCAGTGAACAAGTCTCATCACTTGAACAGGACTTAGACAACCTGAAAGAGAGAATCTGGCCTTCGCTCATCTTTCATCTCCTATAGTATATAACACATGACCATATACATACTGGATGTTCGGTCATTCAGTGTTTGTGAGATGAATAAATATGTGAATTTTATCAGCTTTTGTCTCAGGCCTTCTGATGGTGATACCCCCGGGAAACTGAACTTTTTGGTGCCTTCACCAACAAGGGTGGCCTTGACTAATGGTTTCCCTTAGCCTAGACCTTGTGAACTGTATGGGAAATAATGAATTTCTTTTACTTTGCTCACTGTGTGGACTTTGCAATGGGTTTTCCCTACATAACATAGTTTACCAAAGTTCAGGGAGAGTGTCACAGAGAACATTGTAAGCAATTATGAAGCAGACCTGGGTGGCATCTGAAGGAGATTTTTTGTTCTTACCACGGAGTGGACACAGGCAACCAGGACATCTTAAATGTGCATTTTAAAAAAGTGATCCTCAGCCCCACTCTGTATTGCTGCACTGTGTGCTGGAGTCAGTTTCCAAACGCTCAGAGTGGAGTTAATTTCTTGACTCTTGTTAGCACTGCACACTCATATGGCTTGCCAATTCTTCATTATTTCAATAGAGTATTATCTGCACTCTACTGTATCTGATAGAGGGAATTGCAGTAGTTAGAGCTTAACAATCAGACTGCCCTTTGACACAGTGATGAAAAGGCCTTTTATTCAAGCCTTGCAAACAAATTAAGAGATTAAAGAATGATTTTCTAAGCACATGGGAAATTGGGAATTTTAAATATCATAATAAAGAACTTTACGGTGCTGACAATAGTGCGTGTCAGAGCATTTGGTTCCAAGATGTCCAGCATTATGATGAGAAAATAGAGATGCGCACATGTTGTTATCTCACCTCACGCAGGAGCCACATGGCCCACTTGGGTTTCCATTATCTCCCCACTCACAGTGACTTACAAAGCAGTCAGACTCCTTCGGCTAGGGCATTTTTATTTTACTTGGTTCTTTCAATTGGCAAGACAGAGGTGAGAGGACCCTCCGGAGGAGAGAACCTCATCCTTTTCTTTACTAGTGCATTTGCTAACTTAAAGGGATAATAGCTTGGATTTAGCTGGCCTTGCTTTTTTTTTCTTTTTAATCATTGATTGTTTTTATCACTCAGTTTAGAAATGCAATACATTTTCATTATAGAAAATGTGAGAAATGTAGGAGAGTAAAAAAGAAAAATTACCTATAATCACCTCACTCTGATTAAGTCAGGTACCTATAGATATACAGATGTATATATAGTTGTGTATATTTTTACATATGTATTTTACAAATTTGAGATTATAGTGTACATTATATTTTAAACATTTTTCCTTTTTATTTAATATTCTTCCATAAGAGTACAATGGTCTTCCATGAGAGCATAAGGTTCCAATTATGGATGTACCTTAATTGGTGTGACCAATTTCCTAGTTTTGGACAATTTGGCAGACTCTGTCTTTTAGCTATTATTAACAATAATCTGAGGAACATCCTGGGTCATAAATATTTGTGCAGAAGATAAATTCCCAGGAGTGAAATTTCTGGGTCAAGAGAATTTTTGTTATTTTTCGTATTTTTTCTATGTACTGTCAACACACCTAAATATAGATTAAGTCAGCATTTACCGCCACAGTCAGTGGAGGAGAGGACAGCAGCCTTCCACTAGGCCTTGATGCCGGAGAGCTGAGGGCTAAGCAGAGGGCTGGGAGCCAGGCTCCGGCCCTGCTCGCCCCTGTCTGGACTGCCAAGGTGCACTGGCAGAGCATGGGCTTGAGGTGGACACTGCAGGGCAGCCAGGCTGGGAGTTGAGATACGGTGGTGAGGAAATATTCCAAAAGGATCTGTTTTTTGCATTTAATGAGCAGCTGGAATATCCAATTAGAAACTTAACATTTGTGAAATCAAATCCTGCTCATCAGGGCTGCAGCTTTTATGAAAGCTGACATCTGGATCAGAAAACACAAGTCCCTCACCTGATTACATTCTGTGCCAGTCCTCAAAGAAACTCCTCTTGAGATGCAGTCTTCCTGCAGTGCTTAGGTGTCAGCTAACTTTAATTATGGCAAGCCATTTAGGATGTTAAACAAACCAACAAGAGGATGAAATAAAGGCTTTCAAATAAAATTGGCCATTTCTCAGTGATGACCATTCAGGTCCTTACTTCCTTAGAGGAAGGGGTGTGTTTATCAATGATAACATTTAAAATCCTGTCATGTCACTGCTTTATATTGACGTGGAACCTATGAGCCTCAGACTCACTAAAATGCCATGATTTTCGGGCGGTTGTCGTATTTGCTTTCACTTTCCCCCAAGTGGCTGCTGCAAGAATAAATTTCAGGGAATGCATGTACCAGGGGCTTGTTTTTTGCTATCTTGCTGAGTACAGTTCCTCTCAGTACTGTTTCAAATGTGCCAGGGAGGGTCCGGCTCTCATGCATTATTCAGGGACTTCAGTGATTATTTGGTTCAGAGGTGCCCTGCTTTGCACTGCATCGCTGGGATTTGGGCATGAGGACATCTCAAGGTGCTCTGCAAAGCTGTGGTTGATGCATGTGGGTATCTACCAGAAGCCTGGAGCCGCGCCAGAGTGAGATAAGGCCCAATTCAGTCTGACTTGCAGCTCTAATCCCAGCCGGGCAAACCAGAACACCAGATAGTACACTAAGATTGCGTTATCAGCCATTCATGTTCAGCCATGCTCTCTTCTTAGCTAATTTCTCAGGTGCTGCTTTTTGCGAATGGGGGAATTACACACAGTAGAAGTGATGCAGTGTCTCTGCTGTGATTGTTTAGAACCAGCCAATTTGGAAAGGAAAATAAATAAAGCAGGATATTTAAGAGCGAGGCAAGTGTTCCAATATTTAGGTCTGTATCTGGCAGCTTCGATTCAGATTCTCCAGAAACATCAGAAGAATTTTTCTTTTTAATTCATCCCTGTTCAGATTTTGCTTTGTTTTTACATAAATGGTTAATCTGTTTTAGGATTTTTTAATATTCTGCTATCAGTACTGGGCAAACATTTCAGTATATAAAACAAAACACCTGAGAGATTCCTATCTGCTTCCACCCCTTGCCACTTCTTAAAGAAAGAGAGCTTTGGAGGTCATCTTATAGGCAAAGATTAAGGGACAAGCTAACTTAAAATGTAGAAGGTTCCATGTGAAATGAAAATTGATATTAATAACAGTAATAATAACGGCTAACATTTGAGTACTTACTACGTCCAAGTGCTGTACTTGTATTAACCAATTTAGTCATCAAAACAACCTTTTGAGTTACCCAGGCTTTTAGGTGATGTCTGTAATTTCATAAAGTGTTGTTAGTTTTGGCAGTTGCTTCCAGCGTCTTTTGAAGAGTCAAGCTGTCTTAGAGATGCAGTTTGTGACTTTAGGGTGCAGTGGCCTGGAATTTGTTGAATTCAGTGCTCCCAAATGAGCTCCACAAGGTGAGGGACTTGTGTTTACCTGTGGATAGTTAGTGGGAGATGAGGAAGGCAGCAATGGCAGGGCTGCAGGTGGACAGAGAAAGAGGTTCAGAGGGCTCCTGGCTAGTCTCAGCCATGGGAATGGATGAGTCCAGAGGGTCATCTAGATATTTATAGCATAAATGAAGTCATAGAAACAATTTTCTTGAGCTCAACACACCCGCAAAACTGCATAACAAATTTCAGTTTGAGGGAAGGATATTAGAGACAAGGGAGAACTATTGCAATTGAATTAGTTTTTAACACTCCCAAGGAATCTAAATACCAAAAACTATAGTAATCTCAGGACAATAAAGGATGGTTAGAAATAGCTATGCAAGATAATTCAGATAAAGCCAAAGTGCATGCAATGCTATAATTCTCCTTCTGGCTTTAAAGTAGGTCTTTTTCTTGCACACAATGCTGCAAAGACTCAGAACTAAGTGTTCGAAGGAAGTAGCTGGATCCTGAAGTTGGCTGTTCCACAGGCTTTTTTTCCAGATGAGGAGATTCAAGAAACATATGAGTCAAACTCTATTCCTCTGGATAGAGCAGGAGTGCATAATTTTTACATTTCAGAAACTTTACTTAAGGGATGGTAGAAAGAAGATAGCTTTGAAGTCAGCAAGACCTGGGTTCCAATTTAAGTCCCACCTCACTTTCTGTGTGACCTGGTTAGTTTATGGGACCTCTGGGAACCTTTACTTTCCTCATCTAAATAGTTGGGGTACGACTGCTTACTTGAAAGGGTTGTGGGGATTATTGAATAAAATAATGAATATAAGTGACCCAGCAGTACCTGACACATAGCAGATCCTCACCAAATGTGCACACTCCTCACTTCAACATTTTCTCTTTTTCTATGAATATCAGAGCCTTATAAACTACAAAAATATAGTGAAATTTTAATTAAGCAAGATGCATCAATATAAAAACAGACAAACCTGTAGAGCCTTTTTTTGTTTGTATAACATGCTAAAGTTTTCCACTTTCTCATCTATTATTCCATTTTTATCCTTACTACAAGACTGTGTCATAGCCCACAAAGGACTTATTCTTATCCCAGTTTTACAGAAGAGGAAACTGATGCTCAGAGATATGAAAGGACTTTCCCAAGGTCAAGCAACTAAGGAGTGGTGGCGCTGGGACTTCTGTTTTTCTTCTTTAGCCCCCAAACACATTTAGTTTATTAGTAGATTCCAAAATATTTGTTGATTATGTATTTCATGCCAAATAGTTTCCTGACCTCAGTGAGCTGACGGTGTAATCACCCTTTGATTACCCCCATGCTATCTTGTTTTGCTCTACCATAGTTAGGAGTTGGAAAGAAAACATGAAATGAACACGTTGTTCTATAGTTTGGAAGTTTCATGGATTTGTGTAACAGCTCTTATTTTCTCTTTGTAATCCTCTGCAAAAGAGGAGCCAGGAGAACTAGCCAGAAATGCCAGGATATGGATATACCTTCAAGTAATATTTAAGGTTGTGGAAAAATCATTTTGAAATAATAAATTCTCATTCTTAAGTAGGCAGTGTTTTGTACTTCAATCTGGAGGCACAGAATGTCTTGCTGACTCTACTTTTATGATGCTAATCATCAGTTATGATCATTGTCTAGATCTATTTATTTCATTACGGGATTGCAAAATGATGATGTTCTGATTCTATCATTTCTTCTTCATTTTTTAGCTGCAATGTTTCTATAAAGAGAAACTTTCCCTTAACAACTATTTGTCGGTTTGAAGTATAGTTCATATAGGAAAGGCAGATAAATCTTTGATTCTTTCATTTTATTTCCTGGTTTTTAAAATAATGGGTTGCTTTCCTAGAAACCTCTAAATGGTTTTGTTTGTGTGTTTGTTTTTGTATCATTATGAACTCATGAATCTAAATATACGTAATGAGTTTCAATATTATCCTTTTTGATGCAGTTATTATCCTTACTGATACTCAGGTTATCCAATTTTTGGCCAGTGGGCGCTTATTCAAGATGGCTTCCAAGTTCTTTCCATACTGCCCTTGTAGACTTTTATGCATATTCTTAAATGACCTTGTCCATTACAAGAGCTCTATATTAAGCAAGATCAAGAAGGATGGGGTTAGAGCTTGAAATTTTTACAATTCCTAAATAATGAAGTGATTGCTGCTTGGTATCTCATCTTGGGCAGCATTACCTGTGCACCACAGCCTCCATTCTCACTCCCCATCTAGCTTTGTAACTGCTGTTGGTGCTAATTACACCTGTGCATTGAAGAGGAAAACACAAGACACCATCTTTATCTTTCATATATTCTATCTAGGCACAAACATCAGGGGTTTTCTCTTTCATTTTACCATCTCTTTTTCTTTTTTAGCTCCCATGCACAACATGTTTCTCTGTGCTAGGAACCACAGTCAGGGTTAGTGATTCATTTGTGATTAGATGCCAGTGTCACTCCACAAACTGATATAGAGGAAACCAAATTATGCTGGAAGTAACACAGAGCCCTAATCAGGCGCTCTCTAAAATCTACTTATTTGTGATAATAGCATGCTAAAGTTCCTCCCAGAAGCCCAGCTTACCAAATGGACACTCAGTGGGATCTTTCAGCTGCAATGGGCTCCAAAGCATTGCTGTAATTCTGCTTAATTAATAAGGCAATGACAGAAATTTAGAAAAATATATGCATGCTAATTTAAATCCTCCAGAAGAAAATCAATTTGTTCTGTCTAAACTTTGCCTCGGGTTCTCTCTTCATCAATTCAAGTGCTGAGCACAGTGACCTTAAGTTGCAAATACTTTTCTTCAGGCATGATTAAAGCATAAGAGAGGTAATAGCTTTCAACATGCATTTCTTAGGTATTTTTAAACACTCAAATTGGGGATGCTTATTTTCCCGGTTTCCTTTGCTATATGTAAATCTGAAAATACTCCTTAAGATGTTCAAAATAAGTGTAGCTAGAGGCTGCTAAAGGAGGTTTTTCCATTTGTGCAATCAATATATGGATTAAAAATAAGGGGGGCATCCCTGAAGAAGTAGAATAACTCAACTGCAATTCCTTTGTTTTGTGAACTTCCCCAAGCATTCTCCCTTTGCATTTATTATTTTTCTTGGTGATAAAATCTGAATTTTAATAATCAGAGAAAAGTAATCTTTCTTCTTAAAACTGATGCCAGTTACCATCTCTGCTTCCTCCTTTGGAATACTGTGAGTTATGCTGATGCTATCCTAAATGAAAAACACAATTCAAAGCTATGAAGTAAACAAAGAAATAGAATCAAAATTATAAAAGAAAGGGAGTAAAAATAAGTGGTTTTCATCAGTTTTCAGCACGGGTATATTATAGCCACAAGGGGGCCCTCAAAACTTTCCAAACGCTAGATAAGTGCTGAGAGCTCCTTTTTTGGTAATTAATTTCCACAAATCAATATTGCCTATTAATGTACATTGCAGAGACAAGTTATAGACTTCTGACACTTTACATGCAAGTAAAAGAGAGAATTTCATATAAAAAATCAAGGGACCCAGAGTGATTGTAAGTCAAAGCCAAAATGAGTTGCACCTGTGATTTCCTGTGTCTGCTCTAGCATAAAAAATCCCAACACTGCAGATTTCATCAAAGGTTAAAACTGAATTTGAAGCACTGTGAATATAATGGAATACATTGACCTCTGATGGATTTTAAAGGCTATCTGCATCCTTCTGCTACATCATGCACCCCCAAAACAGCCATGGAGGCTGAGAGATGAGTTAAAATGCATTGACCCTTTCCTGGGGCAGTGGGTAGTTGCCAGAACCATTACTTCTGGAGGTATTCAGCTCATGCTGAGAGCTTGATGGTGTTGATAGTGTTTACAGTCTGAACCAAAAAATACACTTGAACTCAAGAAGGTTTTAATTTTCTGTTCAAACCAGAAGAAAGGGACAGAATTTAGTACCACCTTACATGCACTATATGCACGACACACAAATGGGAGGTTTTGGCAAATAAGGACAGACTGGTCACAGACTTTCTCCAAAGCTCCAGCAGAAGAGAGAAAACCTCCTATCACCCCTACTACACAGAAAATGTAAGGACATGGCAGAAATGTTCCCAAAACATATCGGATTGATTAAAACAACATCAAAATCACCTTTGTGCAAACTCAGAAATCTCTTCTGAGCTTTGATATGAATCTAAGTTTCTTTTTAGATGACTGCCTTTTATAAAATCTAATGGTGAGACAGTCTCAAAGAAAGATAAGCATGGAAAATAGTTCTGCTACCACAGGGCAGGAATATTCCCGTGACATTTGGGAAAGCAGTCCTTCTTTTGGATGGCTTGTTCTCCTAGAATGCAGCATAGTGTGAAGGGATGAAGGAAGAGACCCCCACTTCTGTGGCTCAGTTGTCCCAAGTGATCAATTTCTCGACACACCATGCTCTCACATTCATTCCTTGAGATTAGGAATTATCATCGTAGAGCAAGTAATTAGTTCATGGAGGCCAATGTTCTGCCTCTGGCTTGGGCACCCAAGAGATGTGTTACAAAAAAGCAAAGTTGTCGGTCATAAATCTTGAAATTGCTTGGCATATGCCCCCAACATACATTGAACTAAACCTTGCTGTAAATGGCATAGATTTTCAGCTAATACTTCTTAGAGTTAGTGGTTCCCTGAGGTTAATTCTGTTTCAAAAGCCTAGTCCTTCTTCATTTGCCTTAAACATTTCTGTTTAGAATTTCAAAAGGCACCTCCTAGGATTCGAGGAACGTACTTATCTCCCCCCCCCCCCCCAATTCTGGCCCGGACTTCCATTTAAATCCTTCCTCTTAACAAACTTTGCAAGTTACATTTTTGTTTTTCCATATCTATCCCAGATTACATTTTCCCATTCACGCACCATTGGAATGCTGTCCTCTTGTGGGGCATCTCTTGTTAGAGCATTCCAGCCTTAATGTGGGGATTTAAGCCTAGGCAAGCAGTCTCAGGTCAGCCATGACTCAGAGCCCTGCCCTTCCACAAGGGCAATTAGGACTGAGGCAGACTCTGAAGGAGACATGCGAATAATGAACAGGTAGAAATATCCAGCTCCCCATCAGGTCACAGGACATTTTGTGTTTGGAGACAGCACATCTGTCAAGTTTAAGGATATTTTGATCTGCTTAAAATAACTCAGGATTATAAAGGGAAGAATTTCCCACCTCTACAGAAGGCAAAGGTTGGTGTTTTAAAGAAAATAAAGTAAAACTTCCTCCACCCTCTCTCTATCATAGAGCAGTAGGCTACAATAACATTTGACCAAGCTAAACCCAGAGAACTGCTCTCTAAAGAAATTAAATGCTTAAATGATCTACCCTGGTAAGGTAGGGTGGTGCAGGCTTTTGAGGATTAATATTTCTTAGTTTAGAACTGACTAGCTCAACAGCTGGTCCTCTTTACTAATCATCACAAAACCCACCATCAGCCCTCCTACTGAGGGGAGATCTTTGTGGGGAGAAAGAGATGAACATGGTGGCAGAGGGAACCCACACTAGCTACCCGTGTTAATTAACCTAATCTTTATCTGTAAATATGCATGGATAATCATGGATTACTAATATTTGAGAAAAAAATGAATAAACAGAATAACTGCCTGGAACAAATAGGTCTTTTAAAAAACAGCAGAGAGTTTTACAATATTATTATGACTACTCTTAAAGAGATTTGGGAAGTTATTGCAACTATTAAACAAGAATATGTTAGTAGGAAAAAAAAAACAATAGGATCACCTAGAAATTAATTTATGTACATAGAAATGATTTGTCTGAAAAAAATCAATAGATGGATAAATGATAGGGATCAGGAAACCTGCCAGATATGGGATAGGGAGAGAAGTCCTTGACAATAAGAGAAAAGAAATTAAGGACAAAGAGGTGGATTCTATAGGATCAACACCCATCCAGAAGGATTTCACAGAGAGAAAAAGAGAAATGAGAAACCAAAGGAGAAGAAATGAAGTAAAAAATAGAATACTATTTCCTTAGCCTGAAAAAACTCAAGGTTTCAAATTGAAATGGCCCATGGAATTCAAAGAATGTGAATGAAATTTTGGAACCCAAAGATAAAGAGAAGTTTCAAAAAGCTTCCAAAGGGGAGAAACCTAAAAGGAGATTGGGAACATGGGCTGAAAATCAAACTGACAAAAATCTTCTCATCTGAATTCTGAATGTTAAAATACAATGGATCAGTGACTTCAGATTTCTGAGGGAAAATGATTTTAAATATTGACTTCTATACCTAGCTAAATTATCAATCATGTACGAAGGTAAACATTATATAGATAGATAGATAGGCAGGGACTCAGAAAATTTACCTCCTCTATACTCTCTGTGGAAAAAAGAAATTTGTATTCAGGAAAACATCCCAACATAAGTAAAAAGGAATCTATGAAAAAGAGGTGGGATTATCCACCGTGGGAGTAATACAACAAGGGAAAGATCTACAAAGATGACAACTCAGATATCTCTAAGAATATATTTGAGAAGAAAGTGATTTCCTTTCAGCAAATACCAGGATTCAGGAGCTTGACTATTTTAGATAATAATGGTGAAGAAGGTGTAGAATTCCTCTCTCGGCAAGATAAAAGACAATTAGCAACTGCAAAGAAATAAAAAAGCTGAAAGAGAAAGTGATACCTAGATATGAAGCAAACTAAAATGGTGATGTTATTTCAAGGACTAGATGGAGCATAAGAAAGGGGAACCTATTTGCCCTTGACGCGGGTTGGAGAAACCACTGTGTGTTTCATTGTTTTTGTGAGTGCAATCACACTATCTGTGAATGTTTTCACTGTCCCCGTATGCATGTTGTTTATTGGCTTTTTTTTTTTTTTTTTTTTTTTTTTTTTTTTTTTTTTTTTTTTTTTAAATCATCATTTTATTGAGATATATTCACATACCACGCAGTCATACAAAACAAATTGTACTTTCGATTGTTTACAGTACCATTACATAGTTGTACATTCATCACCTAAATCAATCCCTGACACCTTCATTAGCACACACACAAAAATAACAAGAATAATAATTAGAGTGAAAAAGAGCAATTGAAGTAAAAAAGAACACTGGGTACCTTTGTCTGTCTGTTTCCCTCCCCTACTTTTCTACACATCCATCCATAAACTAGACAAAGTGGTGTTTGGTCCTTACGGCTTTCCCAATCCCATTGTCACCCCTCATAAGCTACATTTTTATACAACTGTCTTCGAGATTCATGGGTTCTGGGTTGTAGTTTGATAGTTTCAGGTATCCACCACCAGCTACCCCAATTCTTTAGAACCTAAAAAGGGTTGTCTAAAGTGTGCATAAGAGTGCCCACCAGAGTGACCTCTCGGCTCCTTTTGGAATCTCTCTGCCACTGAAGCTTATTTCATTTCCTTTCACATCCCCCTTTTGGTCAAGAAGATGTTCTCCGTCCCACGGTGCCAGGTCTACATTCCTCCCTGGGAGTCATATTCCACGTTGCCAGGGAGATTCACTTCCCTGGGTGTCTGATCCCACGTAGGGGGGAGGGCAGTGATTTCACCTTTCAAGTTGGCTTAGCCAGAGAGAGAGGGCCACATCTGAGCAACAAAGAGGCACTCAGGAGGAGACTCTTAGGCACAAATACAGGGAGGCCTAGCCTCTCCTTTGCAGCAACCGTCTTCCCAAGGGTAAAACTTATGGTAGAGGGCTCAACCCATCAAACCACCAGTCCCCTATGTCTGTGGTCATGTTAGCAACCATGGAGGTGGGGTAGGCGAATACCCCTGCATTCTCCACAGGCTCCTCAAGGGGGCACTACATCTTTTTTTTTTTTTTTTCCCCTTGTTTGTCTTTTTTCTTTTTTTTCTTTTTTTTTTTTTTTTTAACTTTCCCTTCTTTTTTCAAATCACCTGTATGAAAAAAAAAGTTAAAAAGAAAACAAACATACAATAAAAGAGCATTTCAAAGAGACCATAGCAAGGGAGTAAGAAAAAGACAACTAACCTAAGATAACTGCTTAACTTCCAACATGTTCCTACTTTACCCCAAGAAAGTTACATAATATAGCAACATTTCAGTGAACTTGTTCCTACTACAACCATCAGAAATTAACAGACCATAGTCATTTCTGGGCATCCCCAGAACGTTAAATAGCTTATCTGTTCTTCCTGGATTATTGTTCCCCCTTCCTTAATTGCTCTCTACTGCTAGTTCCCCTACATTCTACATTATAAACCATTTGTTTTACATTTTTCAAAGTTCACATTAGTGGTAGCATATAATATTTCTCTTTTTGTGCCTGGCTTATTTCGCTCAGCATTATGTCTTCAAGGTTCATCCATGTTGTCATATGTTTCACCAGATCGTTCCTTCTTACTGCCGCGTAGTATTCCATCGTGTGTATATACCACATTTTATTTATCCACTCATCTGTTGAAGGACATTTGGGTTGTTTCCATCTCTTGGCAATTGTGAATAATGCTGCTATGAACATTGGCGTGCAGATATCTGTTCGTGTCACTGCTTTCCGATCTTCCGGGTATATACCGAGGAGTGCAATCGCTGGATCGAATGGTAGCTCTATATCTAGTTTTCTAAGGAACTGCCAGACTGACTTCCAGAGTGGCTGAACCATTATACAGTCCCACCAACAATGAATAAGAGTTCCAATTTCTCCACATCCCCTCCAGCATTTGTAGTTTCCTGTTTGTTTAATGGCAGCCATTCTAACCGGTGTTAGATGGTATCTCATTGTGGTCTTAATTTGCATCTCTCTAATAGCTAGTGAAGCTGAACATTTTTTCATGTGTTTCTTGGTCATTTGTATTTCCTCTTCAGAGAACTGTCTTTTCATATCTTTTGCCCATTTTATAATTGGGCTGTCTGTACTATTGTCATTGAGTTGTAGGATTTCTTTGTATATGCAAGATATCAGTCTTTTGTCAGATACATGGTTTCCAAAAATTTTTTCCCATTGAGTTGGCTGCCTCTTTACCTTTTTGAGAAATTCCTTTGAGGTGCAGAAACTTCTAAGCTTGAGGAGTTCCCATTTATCTATTTTCTCTTTTGTTGCTTGTGCTTTGGGTGTAAAGTCTAGGAAGTGGCCTCCTAATACAAGGTCTTGAAGATGTTTTCCTACATTATCTTCTAGGAGTTTTATGGTACTTTCTTTTATATTGAGATCTTTGGTCCATTTTGAGTTAATTTTTGTGTAGGGGGTGAGGTAGGGGTCCTCTTTCATTCTTTTGGATATGGATATCCAACTCTCCCAGCCCCATTTGTTGAAAAGACCATTATGGCTCAGTTCGGTGACTTTGGGGGCCTTATCAAAGATCAGTCGGCCATAGATCTGAGGGTCTATCTCTGAATTCTCAATTCGATTCCATTGATCTATATGTCTATCTTTGTGCCAGTACCATGCTGTCTTGGCAACTGTGGCTTTATAATAAGCTTCAAAGTCAGGGAGTGTAAGTCCTCCCACTTCGTTTTTCTTTTTTAGAGTGTCTTTAGCAATTCGAGGCATCTTCCCTTTCCAAATAAATTTGATAACTAGCTTTTCCAAGTCTGCAAAGTAGGTTGTTGGAATTTTGATTGGGATTGCATTGAATCTGTAGATGAGTTTGGGTAGAATTGACATCTTAATGACATTTAGCCTTCCTATCCATGAACATGGAATATTTTTCCATCTTTTAAGGTCCCCTTCTATTTCTTTTAGTAGAGTTATGTAGTTTTCTTTGTATAGGTCTTTTACATCTTTGGTTAAGTTGATTCCTAGGTACTTGATTTTTTTAGTTGCTATTGAAAATGGTATCTTTTTCTTGAGTGTCTCTTCAGTTTGTTCATTTCTAGCATATAGAAACATTACTGACTTATGTGCATTAATCTTGTATCCCGCTACTTTGCTAAATTTGTTTATTAGCTCTAGTAGGTGTATCGTTGATTTCTCAGGGTTTTCTAGATATAAGATCATATCATCTGCAAACAATGACAGTTTTACTTCTTCTTTTCCAATTTGGATGCCTTTTATTTCTTTGTCTTGCCGGATTGCCCTGGCTAGCACTTCCAGCACAATGTTGAATAACAGTGGTGACAGCGGGCATCCTTGTCTTGTTCCTGATCTTAGAGGGAAGGCTTTCAGTCTCTCACCATTGAGTACTATGCTGGCTGTGGGTTTTTCATATATGCTCTTTATCATGTTGAGGAAGTTTCCTTCAATTCCTACCTTTTGAAGTGTTTTTATCAAAAAGGGATGTTGGATTTTGTCAAATGCTTTTTCAGCATCTATTGAGATGATCAATTGATTTTTCCCTTTCGAGTTTTTAATGTGTTGTAATACATTGATTGTTTTTCTGATGTTGAACCATCCTTGCATGCCTGGAATGAACCCCACTTGGTCATGGTGTATGATTTTTTTAATGTGTCTTTGGATTCGATTTGCAAGTATTTTGTTGAGGATTTTTGCATCTATATTCATTAGGGAGATTGGCCGGTAGTTTTCCTTTTTTGTAGCATCTTTGCCTGGTTTTGGTATTAGATTGATGTTAGCTTCATAAAATGAGTTAGGTAGTGTTCCATTTTTTTCAATGTTTTGAAAGAGTTTGAGTAAGATTGGTGTCAGTTCTTTCTGGAAAGTTTGGTAGAATTCCCCTGTGAAGCCATCTGGCCCTGGGCATTTATTTGTGGGAAGATTTTTGATGACTGATTGGATCTCTTTGCTTGTGATGGGTTGGTTGAGGTCTTCTATTTCTTCTCTGGTCAGTCTAGGTTGTTCATATGTTTCCAGGAAATTGTCCATTTCTTCTACATTATCCAGTTTGTTGCCATACAGTTGTTCATAATATCCTCTTATAATTTTTTTAATTTCTTCAGGATCTGCAGTTATGTCACCTTTTTCATTCATTATTTTGTTTATATGGGTCTTCTCTCTTTTTGATTTTGTCAGTCTAGCTAGGGGCTTGTCAATCTTGTTGATCTTCTCAAAGAACCAACTTTTGGTGATATTTATCCTTTCTATTGTTTTTTTGTTCTCTATGTCATTTATTTCTGCTTTAATCCTTGTTATTTCTTTTCTTCTACTTGGTTTAGGATTGGTTTGCTGTTCATTTTCTAGCTTCTTCAGTTGATCCATTAGTTCTTTGATTTTGGCTCTTTCTTCCTTTTTAATATATGCGTTTAGTGCTATAAATTTCCCCCTTAGCACTGCTTTTGCTGCATCCCATAGGTTTTGGTATGTTGTGTTCTCATTTTCATTCGTCTCTATATATTTAGCAATTTCTCTTGCTATTTCTTCTTTAACCCACTGGTTGTTTAGGAGTGTGTTGTTTAACCTCCAGGTATTTGTGAATTTTCTAAGTCTCTGATGGTTATTGACTTCTAATTGTATTCCATTGTGGTCAGAGAATGTGCTTTGAATGATTTCAATCTTTTTAAATTTATTGAGGCTTGTTTTATGTCCCAGCATATGATCTATTCTGGAGAAAGTTCCGTGAGCACTAGAAAAGTATGTGTATCCTGGTGATTTGGGATGTAATGTCCTGTAGATGTCTGTTAAATCTAATTCATTTATCAGATTGTTTAGGTTTTCAATTTCCTTATTGGTCTTCTGTCTGGTTGATCTATCTATAGGAGAGAGTGATGTGTTGAAGTCTCCCACAATTATTGTGGAAACATCAATTGCTTCCTTTAGTTTTGCCAATGTTTCTCTCATGTATTTTGTGGCACCTTGATTGGGTGCATAGACATTTACGATTGTTATTTCTTCTTGCTGAATTGCCCCTTTTATTAGTATGTAGTGGCCTTCTTTGTCTCTCAAAACATCCCTGCATTTGAAGTCTATTTTATCTGAGATTAATATTGCTACACCTGCTTTCTTTTGGCTGTAGCTTGCATGAAATATTTTTTTCCATCCTTTCACTTTCAATTTCTTTGTGTCCCTGTGTCTAAGATGAGTCTCTTGTATGCAACATATTGATGGTTCATTTTTTTTGATCCATTCTGCGAATCTATATCTTTTAATTGGGGAGTTTAATCCATTTACATTCAACGTTAAAACCGTGAAGGCATTTCTTGAATCGGCCATCTTATCCTTTGGATTATGTTTGCCATATTTTTCCCTCTCTCTATTAATATCCTTTATTGTACCCATACCGAATCTCTTTAGTACTGAACCTTTCTCCAAGTCTCTCTGTCCTGTCTTTGTTTCTCTGTCTGTAGGGCTCCCTTTAGTATCTCCAGTAGGGCAGGTCTCTTGTTAGCAAATTCTCTCAGCATTTCTTTGTCTGTGAAAAATTTAAGCTCTCCCTCAAATTTGAAGGAGAGCTTTGCTGGATAAAGTATTCTTGGCTGGAAATTCCTCTCTCTCAGAATTTTAAATATATCGTGCCATTGCCTTCTCGCCTCCATGGTGGCTGCTGAGTAGTCACTACTTAGTCTTATGCTGTTTCCTTTGTATGTGGTGAATTGCTTTTCTCTTGCTGCTTTCAGAACTTGCTCCTTCTCTTCTATGTTTGACAGTGTGATCAGTATATGTCTCGGAGTGGGTTTTTTTGGATTTATTCTATTTGGAGTTCGCTGAGCATTTATGATTTGTGTATTTATGTTGTTTAGAAGATTTGGGAAGTTTTCCCCAACAATTTCTTTGAATACTCTTCCTAGACCTTTACCCTTTTCTTCCCCTTCTGGGACACCAATGAGTCTTATATTCGGACGCTTCATATTATCTATCATATCCCTGAGGTCCATTTCGAGTTTTTTCAATTTTTTTCCCATTCTTTCTTTTATGCTTTCATTTTCCATTCTGTCATCTTCCAGGTCACTGATTCGTTGTTCAACTTCCTCTAGTCTTGTACTATGAGTGTCCAGAATCTTTTTAATTTGGTCAACAGTTTCTTTAATTTCCATAAGATCATCCATTTTTTTATTTAGTCTTGCAATGTCTTCTTTATGCTCTTCTAGGGTCTTCTTGATTTCCTTCATATCCCGTACTAGGGTCTCATTGTTCATCTTTAGTTCTTTGAGTAGCTGCTCTAGGTGTGTCTCTTCTGGTCTTTTGATTTGGGTGCTTGGGCTTGGGTTATCCATATCGTCTGGTTTTTTCATATGCTTTATAATTTTCTGTTGTTTTTGGCCTCGTGGCATTTGCTGTCCTTGATAGGGTTCTTTTAGGGTTTGTAGACCAGTTGAAGTCCTTATCTCTAATTTATCAGATCTACAGCTTCGTGGAGTACACTTTCTCTAACTAACCAGCAGGTGGCGTCCACGAGCCACCTGTTCTCCACAAGCCAGATCTCCCCTGCTTAGCCTTTTTGGTGAGTGGGGGAGTGAGTCTTGTGGGGCCCCCATTGGTGTCCCAAGCTTGCGTGTGTAGTTGATGTTGCCTGCCCTGTATGTGGGGCGTGTTTCTGGGCAGTCGGGGAGGGGGGGTGGCCCTAACAATCAAATCTCCCTGATGATCCTAGAGTTTTAAAGCTACTGCAATAGTCTAATCCTTCAGTTCAGTCCTGCCACAGTTTGTCTCTGCCACTGACCCACAAGTCTTTGGTATTGGCGTATGGCTCCTGAGACTTGCAAGTGGGCCCCTCTTCCAGGCTGTGCACCCCGGGTCCTCTGTTGAGGGATGACTGTGCTATGTCACAGGTGAGTGCCGTCCCCCCAGGGCAGTTCTGGGCTGCTGGGCTGTGTTGGGAGGCTCCCAGTCTGCTCAAATGATGGCTGAATGGGGCTCTGTTAATTCCCACTGCTCCCCCTTCCCAGCTCTGGGACATTCAGCTGAGGTTGCAGGGAAGGCTAATGTCCACGCCCAGTTTTGTGGTGTGTGCCTGTTATTTGAAGCACTTCCGTCACACTGGGTTGTCTGGGGCAGCTCTGGGCTATGGGGCTGGCGATGGGCAGGAGTGTTTCCTGTCCACCAGGATGGTGGCTGTGAGCGGACACCCCCCTTTTCTTGGGAAGTTGTGTTGTTTAGTGAATTTTCTCAGCCACTGGATTATTGCCTTTTGTCTCAGAGCTCTCTTATTTCTGCTCTTGACTTGACGTGCCCAAATTTCAATTCTTTGAAGCTTTCTGTATTGAGCTTCTTAGAGTAATTGTTTTAGAAAAAGCAAAAAGGATTTAAAAAAAAAAAAAAAAAAAAAAAAAAAAAAAAAAAAAAACGGCCCTCCTCAGAGATCTAATGGGTTATTGAAATGCTAATAGACAAAGCAACCAGGGCCATTAAGGAAAGGTGCCCTGGGCAGAGAGATCAGCCTTGCTTCGGGATTTGCATATGCGCCTCAAGGCCTGATCTCAGCCCTTCCCCTTTCTGTGTTCACCAGAACTCCAAAAATCCTCTGCTTTTACTTTGGAGCTTCTCGTGTTGTTTTCCTTCTATGCCCGTCTCCTCTCTGCTGGGCTGGCTGCTCTCAGAGTCTCTGGTGTCTGGCCTCAGTCTATCTATGGTTGGAGTTTGAATCAGTAGAATGAGTTTCCGATGAGAGCAGCCACTGCAATTCTCCCTTCTCCTTCCTGGAGCTGACAGCCCCTCCTCCCCCGGGACTGAGCCTGGCAGGGAGGGGCGCGGGTCCCCTGGCCGCAAAAACTTACAGATTTCGGTGATCTCAGCAGTTCCACGTTTTCATGAGTGTTGTATGAAGTATGCCCAAAGACAGATTGCTCTGTGGTGTCCAGTCCACGCAGTTCCTGGCTTTTTACCTACTTTCCTGGAGGAGTAACTAAAACATACAGCTCACCAGTCTGCCATCTTGCCCCGCCTCCTGTTTATTGGCTTTTTAATTTTAAGACTCATCCTACAGAAAGAGTTCCGAGTCCATGTTACATTGAAGGGCAGAAAGTAAATGTTGAAAACGGCCTTACAGTAGTGACGAACTTTAGGGATTGAGTGAGTTGCGGTAGGGGCTGGGGAGAGGGAACTAAAGGTGAGCCAATTTCCTTATTTTATCTAGTGGAGAAATAAAGCTTTTATTTATTGAGTGACAAATATTTGTTGAGCCCCTGCGTAGCAGAGGCAAGTGCAGAAGCAGGAAAGCAGTAAGTACACTTATTCCTTATGCTCGGTGTCTCAACCCTTGTTCTACAGTGATGGCACTAGCAATGGAGTACAAGGATATGCACTTGCATATCCAGTTTGCTAAGTGATAAATGTGAGGACTGAAGTAAAGAGGAATTAAATTAAGGGCACATCCTTTTTATTTTTATTTTTATTTTTTTGTTTGTGAACTTGGGTGGATGGGTTGCCATTAACAAAGATGGGGGTAGAATTGGTGCAAGAGCAGGTTTCAAGGGTTAAAAGGCTTAAACATATGCTTCAACTTTAAAAGAGATACCCAATCAAATACTTACAAATAAATACAAAACTACAAAGGAAAACAGTCTGAAGATTTAGGTGAGAGTTAGTGAAAAAGAGCTAAATTTACTGTCTTTCATTATGGAGGATCAAACATATTTTAAATGTACTTTTAAAAATCAATAACAAATGTTATCAACATATTATTTAGTATTACAGTAATACCATATTTACAGCCTGGGAAATAGATTGGGAATTAGAGCAACAAGGTGAAAACTTTTACTTTTTATGAAATATACTAATGTATTATTTTTCTTTTACCATGTGCATGAATTTTTTTACAATAAAAATTATATAAAGGGATATCAAATTTAGATTCCTAAAATTTAATGAAAGGGGTTTTGCTAGTTTATATTTCTGAGGGCTGGGAGGTGTGGTGGGGGGTGTAGTGTTGTGTTATTTATTCTAATCTTTCCTTGGGAAACAGAAATTATTCTTATCATGTCTAAGGAACATCTGTACATCTTTACCTCTTCCCTGAGAGCTTTTGCTTCTTGTCTTATTTACCCACATGCTATAACATTTTCTCAAATGTGTTTTTGATGCCATTGGATTCATGTTTTTAAAAATTGTTCTTAGCAAAGATTTTCATGCACATAATTTTAATGGTCAAATTATTCTATATGACGTATGACAAAAACATTCAGATAGCCCCTAGCTCCTGACTTTTCCTTGTTAATTTTGCACCTCTGAGGCAACTAATATCAACTTATTCACATATTTACTTCAATACATTTAAATAACTCGTGAATATTGTTATTTTTTGATTTTCAAGTTTTAGATATTATACTGCCTTTTAGAGAGGAGGAGGAATGTTCTCTGATAAGCACACCCACACCCCACACCCACACACTTCTCTTTTCCCATGTCTGCAATGTACTTGTATTGGCATTGTTCTTTAATGAACATTTAGCATTTATTGTGACAATGTATCTATGGCAGATACATGTAAGATACTTTGATTACATTTTCTTTCTGGTACAGTGTTTTGGTTTTGTCTAGAACTAATAATTCTCTTGTTTATTCCATTACTAAGATTTTTTTTTTTACATTTTTATCATTAATTCATTCACAGATTTTTGCTAGAAATGCAAGTCTGCTCTCAGTCCTTTCAAACACATTAAGTTTTCCATAAATTTCAGCTTTTCCTGGGAAACAGTTCTCTTGAAACTTTCATTTTTCCTTCAGTTGAACTGGTTGTCTTCTGGGACTGTTTTTGTATGGCCCACGAGCTAAGAATGCTGCTTATATTTTTAAATTGTTGAAAAAATCAAAAGAAGAATATTATTTCATGACTTGTGCAAATATATAAAATTCCTATTTCAGTGTCCATAAATAAAAGTTTTGTTGGAACATAGCACACCTATTAGCTTATATATTATCTATGGCTGCTGTTCACAGTGACAGAATTGAGTACTTGGATTAGAGACTATGTGGCCTATAAAAGATAAAATATTTATTATTTAGCCCTTTACAGAAAATGTTTCTTGACCTCTGCTCTAATTTCTCCCACATTTCATCCCTTTGTATGTTTGTTTTACTTTCTGAGAGATTGTCTCAATTTTACCTTCATATTTTCTAGTGCATTTTTCATTTCTTTCATCATGCTTTTAATTTCCAAGAACACTTTCTCCGTTTCGTTCTATTTCTATTTAGTAGCCAACTATTCTTGTTTCACGTATACGGTATCTTTTCAAATCTCTATATATTTTGAAATTTTCCTCTCCTATATTAACCTTCTTTCTTCCAATTTTTTTTTCTCTTCCATTTGTTTTGTTTCTGTCTGTTATGTCAAAGGCTTTCCTCACGTGCCTAGTAGTCCTGCACTGTCTGACTATCTCGAGTGGGACAATAGCGTTTGGAAGCTCTGTGCATGGGTTGGTCCTGTGCACTGCTGAGCTTCACCAAGGCGTGAGTTGGGTGCCTGTTTCACTAGGGGACCTCTGATAACAGAGCTGAGTTTAATCAGCCAAGGATTGGGGGGATGCAGGAGGAACAGAGCTGGGTTTCTCACATAGTTCATTGTAAAGGCTTTGACTTAACACCTTGAACCTGGAATCCTCTCGGCCTCTCAGCAAGGTCAGGTTTGCCCTTTATTATTTAATGCCCTTTGAAAATCTGAAAGTATACTATGGGTTCCTTTAATTTTTTCCTTAGTTTTTCTTATTCATCTCTTATCTTCCTTGAAAATGCAAAGAAGTCGTATGTTTAAAAGCCTCTTCATTTTTCTGGGGAGAGTTTTCATGCAACATTTTGTAGTTGGTGGTGGTGGTGGTATTGTCTGTTACTGAAATTTTTTTTTGGTGAAGATCTGTTTTTTCTTTTGCATTTTTAATTTATGCTCATTTTTTAAAGTAGTCAATTCTAGCTGGACTTATAATTTTCTTTGCATTGTTTCCCCATTTACCTCAGCACCACTGAATCCCTTTCATAGATCCTAGGCTAAAGGACTGGTTGATGTATAGCTTCCTTTTCCAAGCTCATCACTCTGCTGCCTGACTGAATTGAAGAGGCTGTGGAACTCAAGGCAGCCATAGCTAGCTGGGAAACTCTTCTTTCTTTGATAGGATGCCTTTTATCTCTTTGAACTTGCTGGTTGATTGTTTCCTCTTTTCCCACTGTCCTTACTTTGAGGCTTCACCTCGTCACATGGATGCTATCCCCTAATTTTAACATGAATTTTCTTGGCTTTTTAGACAATGAGTCACAGAAAAAAGAAAAAAAAAAAAAAAAAACAACAAAAAAAAAACAGGTGAACAACGAATGTAATTTTTCTTTTATGGCATTGGGGAACTTCAGTCTTTTTCATGGCTTACCATGGTCTCCAAACTTTTCCCCTCTAAATTGAGGATGTTAGAGGGTAGTAGAGTAGTTCCTTGCAATACCACTCTCAAGGGTAGTTGCATGTTGATGCCTTGAACCAGCCTTCCATTTAGCCCAAATTATATTATATGGGACACTTTTACCAATGTTTGATGTAGAGTTCACACCTTATCCTTTTACCATATCTTCACATTTTCTTTCCTTTTATTATTTTTTGTCAGATTCTAGGATGGCTGCAATTATGCTATCATCTTTCTGGGAGTAAATTGCAAAATTGATCTTGATATCCATCTAGCATCTGAAGCAAGGGCTTTAAATATAATTCCTCTGCCAGACCAGAGATCGGGTTAGAGAGTATGCAAAGCTGATCTTACAGGTACCGTGATCAGAGAAGAGCAACAGAAGGATGCAGGCCCCACATTGCCAGAGTGAGTCTCTAATGATAGGAAGCTGATAATCCTGTGCCAAATTCCCTCAGGTTCAGCTCTGCAGGAGTCACTGAAAACAAGGACCCTTCAGTAAACCCTAAGACAGGTCTCAAGATATGTCCCCACTGTCCAACACCAATGCTCAATATGTGTTTCTCTGTGTGTGTGTGTTCATTATAAATAGGGAAATAATTCTTCATGTCCAGAAGGGGAAAACACCACAATTGGCTGACAACTTCATAATGAGCAGTGCTTCACCAAATAGTTGCAGTCACAGGTATCTCAAAACTTAAAGAATAAAAGATAATGGTTAGCAAGCTAGCAATTCTTAGCAGGCAAATGGTTCTTCTGAGTAAATCTTCATTGCCCTTTGTGCAAGTGAGGAGAAAAAATTATAACGTTATTTTAAGAGCCAACTTTAGAATTCTTCTTAGGGAACTGCCTTTGCTTAGTGACACATCAACAGGAGTGTATATTTTTATAAAGATGAAGCTCTGCATTTAGTGTAGAGGTGCTGGGGCCAGATAAAGTAAGAACTCAAATACTTTACATATAAGAAGCTAACTTGAATTTTAGGTAAGAGGAAGTAGAAAAGGAAGAGAGGTTTCAAGAAAGAGAAAGGGGCAAGCATCAAGCTGGAGACATGCAGGGAAATATTGGCCAGCAAGAAGTTTCTGGTGGCAGGGGAGTTGATGGATTTGAAGAACAAGGATGGCTAATATTAACTTTTGAAATTGATTTTTGGATGATTCTGTCATGTAAGCCCCCTTTGTCACTCCAAAATATTAGTCTGGGGTGATGTCTGTTATGTAAACAAATGTCTTCTGTGGGTAGTGAATTGGAGCAAGCAAGAAGAAAGAGGCTGAGTTCTTTAGCTGGGCTAGGGTTTAGATGCCACTGAATTCAGGATAAGAGCCAAAGGTGACCTTGGAAAGGAAGGAAGCCCTTACTTTCTTTAGAGAATTTGGGGAGGAATGTCTGCTTTCCATCTATGTCCCAGAGGCTCTGACTCATACACCACCCCTCCAACCATTAGACCCCAGCCTCACTCCCCAGCACATGTGTGATCTAGCCAAATTCCCATGATTTCCTATATCGGTTCTGAAAGTATTTGTTCAGATATAATAGAAATTGAATTTTTCTATCTTAGCTGTGACTTGGGCTTTGGACCCAGATATTACAGTTTCCTTCATGCTTCTGTCTTTGGTTTCAAACATTAATATTATTTCTGATTTAAACCTGGCTTTTCTTTTGGTGGTAAAAGACTAAATTAAAACCGTAGATACAAATGATTATTTATTTTGTGTGCTCAACTTTCTAATTTGTTTTTAATGAGATCTCCTATTCCACAATTTTTTTTCATTCGTTAATTCATTCAATAGAACTTAAATATCTACTATGTTGCAGGCACTGTATATTCTATTCCATGAAATAATTCCACCTTTTTGTACTTTGTAACAAATGCATTTGCTTTCCAATATAGCAGAAGTTGAATAATAGTAAGCTTTTCTTTGATCTTCTTTTTACAAAGAACTGCATTTTTCTTATTTACTTGGTGCTCAAGACATACATTGAACATTTTCCAAAGACTTGTTAATACACCAGCCAAGTAGGTGAAAAAGAATTGCTGTTCTGATTCAAAGATGATTTAGGAACAGGGACCGAATCATATCCTAAGTAAAAAGGCACTTTAAAAAATAGGACTTTTTCTTTTTGGTCCTCTCTGCCAGAGCAGAGCAGGCACAGTCTCCTGATGGTACCTTATCACGTCGTAGCTAACTCGCTGAATGGATACTTCATTTGCAGACCTGAAGTAAGTAACAAGAATTGCTTTTCATTTCTGCTGTTAGTTTTATAACAGTAAAAATGTTCATTTTACTTCATTAACAAGAAAAAACTATTCACACTCTCTAGGGCATGCTGTTTCTTCATACAGAACATTATTTCCTCATCGTTTGCCCTAAACAGACCCACTGGAGTTGGGAGGTCTCTAGAGAATTTGTTTCTGGCTGGCCCCTATTGTTAATGCATAGTGTATTGTTTGCAGTTCGGAGGCCCATAATTAAAACTCCAGGAAAACCTGAATGGTAAGTTCTTGTTTTTGACTAACATAAGTAATAGAAAAATTACCTCGACTCTTCAGCTACATTCATTGTTTTGTTGTGTTTTGTGTTTTTTGGACAATCTCCCATAAGGGGAAAGGCAAAGCAGATTCCATCACTCTTTAAAACACTCCTAAGGTCTAAATTGGAAACAGAGAACCCAACTCAGGGCAATTCACACATTCAATTTTCAATTTACCTAGAAATCCATTTTTAATACTGTCCTAGGATTAGCTCATTAGACAGAATCCAAGCTTTGACACCACTTTCTTGAACAAATTATTTAACCTTTCTGAGCTTTACCTTCCTTGTGCCTACGTGGTGATAAAAATAGTACCAACCTCACAGGGATTCCTGTGAGACACAGTGTGAACAAATCTTAGCATAGAGTCTCTCACAGAGTAATCATCCATGAAGTTTTATGATAATAATAAATAATAGTCCAAACAAATGTCTTCTATGGACTACTTCCAGTGTGCCTGGTGTAAGGAGGAAACACTTCTGCTTCCTCCTTCTCTTTTCCACCCCTTTGCCGCCCTCCCTTCCTGAAGGAAGAAGCTTCTCTAATAATTTTGGTTACAACTGAGCCATGTTTGCCTCACAGGAAGAGCTACTGAGCCTTCAAGGTGAGTCACCAGTGCTGGCTTCTCTCATGTGAGGGAAGCAGGAAGCCTCACTGTGGCCTTCAGGCCTAAGCCACATTCTTCAGCCTTGGAGGGTGTTGGGTACATCTTCACCCTGAATCAAGTGGTACTTGATTCCCCTTTGGCTACTGCTCCCTATGCACTTTTCCTTGGTCAGGAACCCCGACCATTGGCTTCTCAAGCACTGGCCAAAGCATCATCATTGCAGCACCAAACTCTAATGCCAAACCACTGACCCCAAGCACTTTGCCAAGCACCTTAGAGATATAACCTCATATACATCCCATAATCCTCAGGTAGGAAGGTGTTGTTATCTTCATCTTTCAGAGGAGCGAACCAGGCCTAGAGAGATTACAGACCTTATCATAGAACAATGAGTGTTAGAGCCAGCATGTAAGTCTAAGTTTATTTGACTGCCAAGCCAGTGGCCATGAGTCTTTCACAGCTCTGCCTCTTATATGCCAGGAATTGAAGACACATTAGGGAGACCAAGATAAACAAACACAGCCCTGCCCATATGGAGATCATGGTCATGCCTAGGATCTCAGAGTCAGTGCAGTGTCCTTCCAGGGATCTGCAGACCACCTGTACATCATCATCCGAGGTACTTCTTAAAGGGCAGTTTCCTAGACCCCTCCTCCACCAGACTTGCTGTATAAGAATCCCTCTGGGTTGGATTTGAAGATTCTACATTTTAAAAATGTCACCAGGTGTTTCCTAATGAAATTAAAAGTTGAAAACTTCTGGTTTCAAGTTTAAAGGTAAAAGGCAAGATAGAAAAAGAAATATCATATTTCAGGAAATCCCCCTAAAACATGAATCCATAAAGGTGTTCTTTTTGTCAGTTGTATTCTTCTAAATTCTTAGCCTAAATGTTTTCTGAGGTTGCTTAAATCCACCAAACATAATTCTTAGTTAGGGAGAGACATGTTAGCATTGGATTACAATAAATATTTTATTACGAGGCTTCACTTTAAATAAAAAGAGTATACTATTACAGGACTAATACAAACCACAACTCAAACATGAGGAACATGAAATCAGAGGTCCAAAGAGCCTTTATCCTGAGTCTAAAATAATAGAAGCCTATAGCTCAAATAGCCAGAGGTGAATCTACTAATTCTCCCCAGATTATCTTTATTTTCTTTTCTTGTAGTTTAAAAGGAATAATGGCATCATTTTAGGTAAATTTTTTATCTCTTCACATTCTTTCTGCATCTATAGTAGCCTTCATTTGTATACCTTTCTTTAATTCCCTCAGACCATTTCCTTCATGATACTCATCAAATTAACTTCTCATATCTTCCATCTACTCAAAACCATGATCCAGAAAGAAGTTCTTACTTCTTAGCCTGATATTGAAAATTCTCTGTAATCTGGGCTTCCTTGTCTTTTTTTTTAGTTTTAGTATCTACTTCTTGTTAGAATTAAGTTCTTCAAGGAGTTGACCTACTTATGACTTCTGCATTCCCATATCTGCTTTCACTTTTACATTTTCTCCTACAAGTACTGAGTCAGTCAGAATAGGCAAGGTTATCTGCAGAAACCAAACAACCCTAAATAATCAGTGGCTTAAAATAACAAAGTCTTATTTTGTATTAGAGTTGAGTGCCTGTCATGGTTAGCAAGGGGGAGGGGCTCATCTTACCCACTAGAGACCCTGCTGGATGAAGCAGCCAATTTGAGCCTTCTGGTTACCACACCAGAGGAAGAGAGCACTGGAGCACTGGCAATTCAGTGCTTTGGCCTGGAAGTGACACGTGTCACTTTCACCCTCAACTCATTCACCAGAACTAGGCACATGGCCCCCAATCCATAGGGAGTCAGGATGTGCAATGCTGCCATGGCTCAAATGGGAAAAAATATTGGCAAACAGGATTCATGAGTTTAACAAAAGTATTCTTCAAATCCTATCCATACTAAAGACTGAGCTCAAACACCCTCTCTGTTGTTTTTCTGACATAGCCCAGCTGGATGACAATGGTCTTTTCTCCTTAAGTCTTAGAACTCTTACTTTCTGTTCCATTTTTTTTTGTTGTTTTTTGTTTTTTTTTTTTTTTGGCAACTGGCAAATCTAAACACATTCTAAGCTATTATTTCATGTACATATGTCTTATCTCCCCTAGGGTTAGAATATGTCTTTTTGGAAATCAATCACCCAATCTACCACAGTTATGAACACATCATAGGTGTTTGATAGAATATCTGGATGTCAATCATTTTTCTAAATTAAGGTTAAAATACTGGATCTATCATATGACATTTTCATTTTGTACCACTGATATATATGCTTACCACACATCAGGACTTTGAAGTCCTTGTTTATTCAGTTAAATTTGTCATTAGGACTTTGAACTCCTCATTTATTTAAATTTGTATGACAATCATTTCAAGTATTATTTCCTTGGTTGTTTGTTTTATCAAGCATTTATATTTCAGCACTCATTTATTAGATTTTAAAAATGTTTTACATGTATCTCAAACACATAAAATACTGCCTGATACATAATAAGTACCCAATAAAGATTTGTTGAATAATTCAATTTATGTTCAGAATGATCCTAACAAGAAAGCATCCCCATTTTACAGATGAAGAAAAAATTGAAACATTAAACTTATTATTCTAGCAGCGTTCTTGATTGCAATCAAGAGAAGCAACCCCTAGTTAACTTAGAAAAGGAATATTTTTTTGATGGTAGTGGTGGGAGGAATAAGGGAGAGTTTATAGTACTGATAAACTGGCTAAAGAATTCGGTTCAGAAGGAAAAAGCAGAAACTAAGGGAGGCAAGGTCTGGCTGCAGTCTCTTGTCAGTAGTCTGCTCAGGGAGCTGCCCTTCCATTGGAAGCTGGCTCCACAGCTTCTGGAATTTCCATCTTGCTGAAACTTTCTGGTACCCTCAACTCCCCTTCCTCTTGTGAGTAACTTCCTCAAGAACTGATGGGATCTAGAAACCTGCAATTAGTCAAGCCTTGCTCAAATGCATGTGCCTTAGATGACAGATTATGTGAGATGGGGCCCTGCTTCCCTCCTATCTTGGGAATCCCCCCAAATAAGAGGAGCAGTAAATGTCCCAAATGACAAATTTTCAGCACAGTTATTAGGGTTAATCAGACACCCATAAACTGAACTGACATCTCTGACCCCAAATCAATAAAATATGATCAACACTTGTATCTTACCTAATATGGTAGAACGTGCATCCACACAGACTATCTCTTAGTGGTAGGTATAACTACTATTCTCATTTTACAAGGAGAAAACAGAGTCTCAGACACATTACCTGACTTGAACAATAATGGAGTCAATTAGTGGCCACAGAGCCTAAACGTAAGCACTTCTCTTCATTGAGAATATGTTCATTTTATCACATTTTACTGCATTTCAAGCCACACTGGAATTGGGGAGAGGTAAAATTTATTTATCAAAGACAGGGTCATGATTTCTTTATTAGAACACTGCTTCCCAACCTCTTTCATACAATGGCATATATAGAAAACAAACATTTTTGTAAAGCCTGCTTGAGTAGATGGACATGGTTCAGGGCCAAAGACTACGGTTAAATCCAGATCCTTCCAAGCAGGCTGAAAGTATCAGTATTTCAGGTCACACTTTATGAGAAGCTCTGATTCATACAACAGCTACATAAAAACTATTATAGGAAGCATTTTCTACCCAATGTATCTGTGAGTCTAATATTAACTGATATAGCCCATGAGCAGAGATAATCCCTCAAACACTAATTTCACACCTGCTATGGCCACGTTGTGTGGTTGGGGTAGAGAAGGACACATAACACTCCCCAAGAACTCAGATTTTCATAGGAGAAATAGGAAAGTAAACAATTACTGTGTGGTGTGATGCAACTATACACCAAGGAATGCTGCAGCCACCCAAAGCTGGAGAGGCCAGGGAACAATTTTCCCCTAGAGCTTCTGCACTTCAGCCATGATCATGATTTCAGACATCTGGACTATGAGAGAATAAATTTTATTGTTGTAAGCCACCAAGTTTGTGGCAATTTGTTGCAGCTTGAGCAATCATATTTTACTCTTTGATGTGGGAATGACATTTCCGAGAGTCCCTTTCTCTGTATGGTTCCAGGTGGCCTAACTAAATTATGTGAGTTTTGGAAGGTAGACACAAGGCAGCAGCCATTATACTCCGATGGTCATCACTGGCTAGAAGACAAGAGAGGTGTGGGGGTGCAGACAAGTTCCTGTTTTTGCTCGCTCTTATCCACTTTGCATCCAGATCTCCCTGCTGACTACAAGTCCTGCTGACCAAGATGCCTCCAGCCCTACTCAAGATCCTGAGTTATCAACTTGCAGAGCCAGTGAGCCATGAGAAGCCAACAACCTTCCATAGACTTCTAGATTTGACACTTCCCTGTTCCACTGTGTTAGCTGCATGTGTCTAGCTCAAGATTTCCTGCCAAGCTTTTGACTCATTCAAAAACAGCACACCAAGACCAGTCAGTAACTTTTCTTTAATTTTTAAATTTTTTTTTTCCAAATTTTTACTTTTGCACCTCCTTCCACAATTGTGAAAGTTCTTATTCCTACAATCAGTTCCTTAAAATGCATAGTAGTTTTGTTTCCCTGGTTGAATTCTGACTGATAAAGGGCTCTAATACAGGCCTGAGATGAGATGATCAGGAAAGCCTTTGGAGAAGAAGTCACAGGTGAGGTAAAATTATAGGCCTTAGCCAACTGCAGTGAAGAGGAGCGGAGGGCATGAGCAAAAGTGAAATGAGAGAGCTGGGAGGGCTGAATGCAGAGACTGGATGTGGTGGGTGAGGGAAGACAGAGAAGTTTAAGATGACTCTCAGGTCTCTGGTTTGGTCGGGGAGGGGGGTGATAGAGATTCAATAAGGAATTCAGGAAGATAGATGGGAGAAGATGGAGAGTTTAGTTTTTTACCTAATTATAATAACAGCAGCCATCATGTTTTTGAGTGCCTGCTATGCACCAGGAGCTGTTAATTGCTTTCACGTGCTTTAGTTCACGTTGCTGCCTAACAACCTTACCAGGTGATTAAAATTAGCATTTCCACTTTGCAGAGGATTAGAAATTAAGGCATAGAGAGTTTAAGTCACTTGGCCAAGGTCACACAGCTAATTAGAAGCAGAGGTAGACTTTGAACCCAAATATCCTTGAGCCAGAAATCTTGCTCTTAACCTTTATGATGTTCTCCTTGCAGGGCAGCCCATGAGAGATGGGGTCTAATTGGCAGTTTTACCAGGTTTCTACAGGTTTGGCAGTCATCAACACAGAATAACTTGGACGTTCTAGAATCTGACCGAATCTAAAAATATATGATCCTCAGCTGCAGTTAGAGCTATCAACATTAAACTTATTCATGGTTAATGTATCTTGTATAGTAAGTCATCTCATTCAGGTAACTAAGACTATATTTTACAATATTGAAAGAATAGTAAAGGTGCAGTGGGTGGTTTAATGGTGCTGATGTTTTTAGTGACCTGATAAATATTTTAGAATATTTGCTTTAATATATGTTCCCAAGCTGAGATTGTTGTTGCCATGAGCTGACTAAATCCTAAGCTTTCCAATTTCAGCTTTAATGTCATTTCCTCAAGTATGCGTTCTCTCATCTTTTCCCCACAATGAGGCATACACCCCTTCCATGTTCTCTCGATGTACCACAAATCTATCTTTTAATGTTATATCATACTTTCCTTTAATTGTTTATTTAATTAACAATATCCATTACTCAGTGATGAGAGGGGCTGGATCTATTTTGTTTCCTCTATGCTTCTAATAACTGACATATGCTCAATACAATTGCTATGAATGCCTGAATATATAAATGAATTGAACATTGATTATCCGTCATCCTGGGGCTTGGAAATTAATCAAAATTGTTTTATGATGAAAGGTTTTGTCCCACCCATGGGCTTTCTCTGGGTGAAATTATAGTGGCCTATTTTCTTATTTTTCCTTGTCCTTATAAATCTACCACATGTATAACGAAGAATCAGTCCTACCTCTAGCTATGAGCTGTACTTCACAAGTGATATAGACATCTGCAATTCTAGATATTTTTCAGTGAACATAAATACTTAATAAAAGTTGTGAAATAGAATTTGTGGAACATTGCTTTGAGAATAGAATTACCCATGCCTCCAGGTACCTAATGTATATCCTTGGATTAGGCCAGAGCATTAGACTTTTGCATACCTGGAAAAAAAATCGTATAGCTTCTTATTGAATTTCTTTAACTGAACATCACTTTGATAGAAATGTAACATTATAACAATTTCATAGTTTTCTAATGTTCTCTAACTCAATTAGATTCACCTAAGGATATTTTTGAGGATATTGGTCACCTTGTAGCATGGGGTCTTCTTAATGGTGACCTATGAAAAATATCAGTCCCGATTATTTACTTCTCTTGAAAAATTTATGTTTTACTTGATAGTCAAGACAGTTTTCTTACTTGAAAGATGGGGATAGTAATGTTTACCTCATAGGGTTTGGGGGAGGATAAAATGTGATAATGCCAACACAATGCTTACCTACCACGGTACTTGGCACATAGTAAGCAATTAATAAATATTGGCTATTTGTCATCATCATTGTTGTTAATTGCCACCATCATCATCATTATCATCATATTGCCCTCATGGCATTTGTAATTGGACAGCTCCAAGCCACATTCTTGGCCATTTCTACCAAATAAAATTACTTTATGGTCAAAATAACCTTCATTTTACCTTATTTTTTTACCCCTATTTCTCTCTTTGATGAATATTCTCATTTACGTAATTCCAAGTTCAGTTTTGTGCATACTTTTAGACACTGGCTTACAACGTTTATGGAACAAGGTGAGTTATTCACATGTACTTACAAACATTAGTTTTCAAAGGGGAAAGATGGACCACAGAGAGATGAAATGACTTTTATTCAAAGTAGCAAAGCAGGAATAAATTCTGTTTTCTAAATCTTAGCTCTAGGTCTTTTTTTTTTTTCTAGGAGGTCACTGAAGCTTCTCTTTTGCTGAGTTTCTATGCACTCCTGTCAAAGACTTTCATGTGGTTTTTCACACATTCCATGCTACTTATTGTTGAAATGAAAGCTTTCTTTCTTATTCAGCAGGAACTACAATGAGAGAAGGAAGGATCCTGAAAGAATGGATCATAATAACTGGAAAGTAAGAAAGGATTCCTGGAGTGTTGTGTACTACCTACATAACCTAAATATTGCATTGGAACTGATATATGCAGGAATTTTAGTATTATTTTTAAAAAGAAAGAAAAGATTGATTACTCTTTCCAATGGTAGCTTGGATTAATCTGTAGAGATAAGAGAAGGGAGCAGCCCAACACAGAGCCCTGATAGATTTAGGCTCTGCAAATCTAATAAATATAAGTTTATAAATACATTTGTAAGCCCCAGGCTATAGCTTTAATCCTTTGAGGTGTGCCTTCCCTCCCTCTTTGTACCACTCGGCCTCAGAAGCTGCTTAGGAAGACATTTGGGGTTACCACCTGCCCCACATTTCTCTGCAAAGGTTGACTTTCCTCTGTTGTGACCAGTTTAGCTGTAAGTCTCTTCCATCACCATCACCATGACCCCCACCCAACCCCCCAGCCTTACCCTCATATTTTCTCAATTTGGATTTGATAATATGACTCCAAACTATTTTCCTGGGTACAATGCAACTGGAAACCCCACGTGGAAGGCTGAAACAAAACCTGTTCCAGCCTGTAAGCATATGAGCCCACATTTTTGTTGTCCCCAGAACCCTGCCCAGATTCCCAGGGTATGCCAACAGGGACATCACAGCCTCGTTCCAGAGTCAGGGGCAAGGCAAGGCAGGTCCTAGATGCTTTTCCTTAAGGTAAGCTGCAGACTCTTGAGGGCAGGAGCCACTTCACCTCCCACAATCTGGCCAGTTCCACAGAGCAGGGATTATGTTAGACAGTTTTCTTTGTGCATATCTCTTTTACCCCATCTAAATGTACATGCCATTTGCACATAACTTAATAAGTGCTTATTTGAGCACTTTTCTTCTCCTGCAGTCAAAGTCTCCAGATACTAAAACTATGCATCCCCCAACACCAAATTTCTTGACTACCCATTCTCAGCATTGAATCTAAAACTATAAACAGACAAATAAATGCGAGTAAATTTTCAAATTTGAATATAAGATTGTTTTTCATGAAACCTTGAGTTCCAATCTTGGTTTTAATTCAGAGTCTCTTTTTGGTCTTAAAAGAGAAAAACTAAACAAAACACATTTTCCCTCAATTTGCGCAACGTCATTCTCACCTGCCCCTCTGGGCACAGTGAGGATTAATGGGTTCTATTTCCCAACAATACCCCAGTCTCTCCCGGGTAGTAAGTTATGGATACGGGACCTATATATCCCAAATGCTGCTCCAGTGGCCTTAAAGGATTAATATATCTCCCAAAGCCCTTAACTTAATGGGAAAGGCCCAATGAGTTAATGGGCTAATTAGTTAATTGTCGGTTCTACAAAGATGGGAAGTGTTATTATTTTGCTCTTTATTAAATTCTGGAAGATTAAAAACTACAGGGAGTAGATGTTAAGAGGATTTGAAAGAGGCTGGACTGTTGTGACACAGAAATGCTGGAATCAACAAACTCCTGTCCAGTCTCCATTGGGAAATGAGTAGAAGATGCCATTAATTATATTCCATGGGTAACTCTGACAGCCAGACCAGTTGGAATAAGATTGGAATCCACCATATAAAAGTCCTTTGGATGTGATGAAGTATAATGAATATGTCATAAAGGAAAATGTGTCATAAGATAAAATGAAAAAGCATGGTAGTAGAAGAATTTTCTGTTTCCATGTTTTTGGGTGAGAGAGGTGTGTATTGATGTGTGAATCAGGACAAGATTTGATCCACAGCCTAACTGAACATATGGGTACTTTATAGTGAGGCTTTATTATGTTACTTGGAACTACAGTTTACTTTAAGCCATAGAAAAGAGCATGAGGAAAGGATTTGAAAATGTGACTATCTTCTATAAGTAAGAGCACACCAGACATCTGAGTTGTAGATATTATTAACAAGTGGAAGTCATTGGAAGATGTTCAATTTGTTAGTTATGATCAGAGATTATATAGCTCAGACAACTTGTTTCTAAGGAGAAAACTTTAAAATTGCATGAGCTTCCAGATGATTTGGGAATGTGTTCAATCCCTTAGCATACTCATACATTTTGAAGAACTGGAAATCCTACTCAGAACAGTCACAGACCAAATGATGGATAATTAAACATTCCTGGTACCACAGGAAACATGTTTTATTTAAGTTCTTGCCAACACAGTAGCTAATGAGATCTTTGGGAAAAAAAGCAAGTATGTAGGGCAGCTCAAAAGTTCTCCCTTGTAAAAGTGAGTTCTTGTTGAATGGGAAAATGGCGTCAAAAGGTGAAACACACATCCACACACACACACAATGTGCAGTACCAGACACTGTTCCTGATACACTCCTTGGAAGATGGAGTAGACCCTATTAGTTGTCCGAGTTCACTGCTGATAAGGATTGACTTATAGCCACCTCTAAGATGTGAGAGGATGTCTACCAGGAGGCCACTGAAATGTTTTCCTCCCTAACATATTTCATAAGTCAGAAACAACTCCTTTTCTATTGCTGGATGATTTGTTATTTTGGTGCACTTCTTTACCTAACTTCAGTCATCTTGCAAGGATAAAGAAAAAAAGGTTTTGGATGAATACAACACCAAGGGCAGCAAAACAAAGAGCTGCAAAGGAGCTTGGATTCCTAATGACAGCCCTGAGCTACTGATCTTGCCATGCCCTACCTCTGGACTTCCTTTCATGTGAGATGATAAACCCTTTATTATTACTTATTCCAGTTTAATTGAATTATCTGTTTCTTGCAGAAAAAACAAACTTCTTCACAGATTCAGAGAAACAGCCATGTAATGATGTAAATGTCCTTGCTCCAGAAATGTTGAAAGTACTGTTGTTCATTTATTAAGAGCACTAGCAGTAGCGTCAGACCTGTGGTTGGATCCTGTGCTGTCACTGATGGTATGAACCTGGATAAGGTTCTTAAACTCTCTAATCCTCAAGTGTTTGTCTATATATAGACAATAAGCACTCAGGTAGCTGTAAAGATTATGGAAGATAATACATGCAAAGTGGGGGCTCTCAATAAGTAATAGCTAAAATACAAACACACACACATGCCTTTTAAAAACAATTCTGACAGCTGTTTTAAAATAGGAAAACGAATCAGTGAAAAAAAGAAACACCAATCAAGCAGCAAGAAAAATAAGACTAGAAAGACATATGTATATTATACATTTGAGTAAAAGACTTAAAACCTGTTTCTTTGCTCCTAATCCAGGATTAATGGTAAAAATATCAGTATTTTTCTTAGATCCTTTAGGAACCTGGAATCTGAGGGGAAGGTCCCTTAGAAACCTGAATTTGAGAGGTACTCAATATTTAGGAGTATGAACAAAAATAATCAAACACTGGGGACTGACAGGGGATAGGTAGCTAGTGATGTGGGAAGAACAAGAACAAATCGAATGTGAGAACCCAGAAGCCAAGAGAAGAAAGTATTTATGAAGGATGGAATGGACAATTGTGTTGAATGCTGCTCAGAGACAATGTAAAATAAACATGGAAAAGTGAATATAAGGATTTCAGTGGAGGGAGGAGTTGTAAACACAATTGGAGTTGGTTGATGGGTAAATGAGGACAGAGACATTGGAGATAATGACTATCCACATCTTTTAAATACATTTTACTGTGAGAGGATAAAAAGAATTTAGAAGGCCATCAAAGTTTTTTTTAAGATAGGAGATACTAGAACATGTGTAAATACTGACAGGAATGGTGCGTTAGAGGCAGAAATTGGTGATGCTGAGAGAAAGGAGATGATTGCGAGAGGGAAGTTTTGAAAAGGTGAGATAATGGTGAAATATTTGGCCTTAGAAAAGAGCAAGGAAACTTCATTTATTATAACAACATTGAAGGTAAGGAGGTGCAGTCGGATACAGTTACATTGGTAGATCTTGTGATGGGAAGATGAGTGGATTTCTATTTGTTGGTTTCCATCTTGGATGATATAACATAAAAGTCAAAAGATAAAGAATTTCTCAGACATGGAAAAGTCTTATATCTTTATCTTATTCTAGATTTCAAACTTTTGACATTGGGATAAAGGCACAGAATTCTGAGAAAGAAGAGTAGAATTTGCCTCTAATTAGAGAACACAAGAATTGTCTACATACTGAGCTCCCTGGATGAAAATCTACTTTGAAAGATATATAATATAAATGCTTTGGGGAAGAATAGTCAGAGATTTAGCAGTAAGATCAGTTATATTACCATCATTCAACTATTTGGTGGCAGCACAAAGTGGCAGAAAGAACAATCTAGGGTAGAAAGAATAGATGTACACTCCCAGTTTTACAACTGACATACATTGTGTGATAGTAAAAGCAAGTATGTTACTTTCTCTGCACTTTGGTTTTCCTACATATATATATAATGATATAATAATAATTTTCACCCCATATATTTGATAAGAAAATCAAATTATATGTTAATAATAATATCTCTGACAATAAAGGATAATAAGAACTATTATATATTGGTTCCCTGCTATGGGGCAATACTTCTAAAATCTGTATATGTATATACACACACAGTATAAATTATAGTATATATAGTAATATATTGTATATATGTATAATCTCTTATCCTAACTCTAACTCTGCAAACTAGACATTATTAGCCTCATATTTACAGATGAAGACACAGAGGGTCAGAGAGATTTGTTTTTGTTTGTTTGTTTTTTCTGCAAGAAACAGATAATTCAATTAAACTGGAATAAATAATAATAAAGGATTTATCATCTCACATGAAAGGAAGTCCCTTAAGGTTGCACAGCCCCAATAAATGCTTGCATAGGGCATATTAACCATAGGAATCTCGTTACATGCAATTATAAAAATATTGAAGTCATAGAATCAGAAATTAAGGAAAAAAAACTTTAATTTGTCTGTTACCCAGAACTCCTTGCATTCTTAAATAGAGTTCAAACTTGTGTATTATGATTTCATAGCCTTTATTTGTTGTCTTCAGAGCTCCAACGCCACTATTTCTTCAAGGTTTATTAGCATTTTTAAACAACTCTTTTATTGTGCCTCCTTGCAATTTTATCATCAAACTAAATTAACCAGATTGTTTATTTTTTTCTGCCTTTGTTCCCATCTCAGCTGGGGTTAGTCCAGGGATTTGCAACTTGCCAGTTTTGCAATGAAGTGCTTAGATCAGAACTCTGAGCAGGACCCTGTTTACTGGGACAGCCTTGTGATCAGATGGCACCAAATATCAGTGCAGCCCAGGATCTTCTGGCTTTGTGAACATCTGTGCTCTCTGCTTTACCCTGCAGCATTTCGGTTGCATTAAAAATGGAGCCTAAAATCTCCCTTGTGCCTCCACTTCTGGGAACTGGGTGGCTTCCAGTTGAAGGGTCAATAAATACATATAATTAAAAGACTCATCCAACTGGATCTCTTTTGCTGAGTCTCTTTCCTTGGAGGGTCAATCCTCTCCATCTCATAAATAGATTTTTCAACACATGAGAGCTTTAAAAGGTTGCAGATGTCCTCAGATTATTTCATTTATTTGCATAGTTAGAGGTCCGAAGTGTTGTAGTCAGAGTTGTCAGACTCATAAGGGTCTGGCCACACCCTGATAGGCAGGAAGTCAACAGATAATATTCACTGCATTATTGCCTTACCTACAGTCCTTTACCTAAGGAGTGGTCATCCAGCAGGTCTCTTCAAACTCAGGTTAACAGGCCATGACATATTAAGAAACAACAACAGAGCAAAACAATTGTAACCAATTTCTTGAGCAACTATTATACAACAGGACATTTCTTCATATTTTACATACCTCAGTTCTGTTTCTGAATTAACCTGTAAGTTGCATATTATTAAGTCTTCTTATTACGAAGAAAACCAAAGCTCAGTGAATTTAACTAATGTATTTAAGTGCTCATAAAGTGTTTGAGATTGTCTGTCTCCAAGGTGTATGTACTTTTTACTCTATCAAATTTTCCATCAGCTAATCATCACTGATATCTCCAAAAGAGGAGTTTTCTTTAAAAAGTTACCCCTTGAAATGCTATTAAGTCAAATGGTATTTTCCTCTTTCCAGTACCACCAGCCTTAGTTGCTCTCCTCCTTTAGAAGTCTGGATGTTCAGTGATCCTTTGAATTATTCGTTTATTGACATATCGTTCAAGAGAAATGACAGTATCGTTCATTTTTAAAATTTCTTTTGCGTCTAAAGTTTTGCCAAGATCTGTTTATTGCTGTCATGTGGAAAAGGAAAATATGATGAGGCTTGAAATGTTCAAATGTGAAGTTTTCCTTTTCCTATTCAAATAAGGGCTGGCAACAAATCAAAAGGCAAGATTTCATTTTCAGTGATTGACTTAGATCAAATAAAGGCTGAATATATGCTGGATAAATTTGATGTGGTGACTGCTGCTTAAAAATATGTGAATCTTAATGCTTCTAAAAGATAATGGACAGACTGGAAACAGATCTTCTATCTAGAATAATCGTAACATTAAGGACTATGATAACAGTGACTAGGGCTTGTGTTAGCCGTTTCCTTCCAAGGGCCTCAAAGCCATTGACAGATATGTTCGAAACAAAGACCACAGATAGACATGTATAGTGAGCATCACTCTATTGCAGTGTTATGCCTCATCTCCATCAAACAGAAGTCCCTCTAGGAAGTTCATTCCCTTGCCCTTTGGCGAAGACTGCAGAGGAGAATTCAGTCAAATATCTGTTGCTATGGGGATAAGAATAGAGAAAAGAGCTTTTCAATGAAAACCAGTCTCCCAGTATAAAACTCTTCCCTTTTGATATGATTCTCTCTGGACTCCCTAGGAGTGGGGCTGGGTATAATTTGCCAAAAGTCAGAAACTTAAATGAATAAGAGCCTAACTTTTAAACATATTTTTATAGTTATGCTTGTTGAATTTTTGTTTGAAAAATATAAGGCAGATTTTAATGAATGAACAATATAATCATCAAGTTATTAAAATTTCAATAGTTTAGCAGTTAAGAGAATGAGATTGGGATTCAGAGAATTGCTTCAAATCCTGCCGCTGCCATTTATTAGCTGCGTGGCCTTGGGGAAGTTACTTAACCTCTTCCTCTTCAGTCTCCTTATTAATTGGAAATAACGATCATGTTTACCTCATAGAGTTGTAGAAATTAAGAGCTGTAATGTATGTAAAGTATAATTCAAATATATGGCACTTAGGCACATTAACAATAGTAGATTTTAAAATTAAAGTTAATTATTAATATTACTATAATATTGTGATAAGACTGGGCAATAATGTAATCAGTTAGTGAAAAATTTAGGTTTATAATGTGCACTTCCAAAGGTAGTAGATAGGATGAAAAAGTATGAGAGATTTAAGAGCTAATAAAAGGGTTTGTGCTGGGATGACTTGGATATAAATAGAGGGGTTTGCGGTGTTTTAAAAGAAAGTAAGCTGAACATTTTTAAAACCCCCACATTAGGGTACTAAGGTAGAAGTCACAGATGAAAATCAATATGCTCTGCTAAAATTATAAATAAGAAAACTCATCAGCTAGAAGTAGCATTGCTATAGTATGCATGCTACTTCCATCTGGAAGAAAAATGCTAGAAAGTAACTTAATATTCATGACTGACACATTTTCTTTGTACTATCAGTCAGCTGGAACTAAAATACACAGCTGGCTAGAAAGCCCGTCTCTACTTCATGTTTCATCTGATGACCTTAGACATCAACTCAAGAATCATGGGCTGAAACAACACTTTGTTCTATTTATTATTTCCAGAGGATGATATAGTGACCAAAATCTGTCACAATGTACCCTGTTTCTTTTTTCACCTTTCAAGTGCTTATCAGAAATCAAAACCAGAGTTCAAGTATATAAGCCAACTTACCAGCCCCCAAAATAAGGGAGAAAAAATATATACACTTGGTTAAATATCTTACCTGAAAACAAAGTAATTTTTCAAATATAAGATTTGTTTTTGTTTTCAGAGAACAGAAGTTGCATGGAGATATCTTAAAATACATTTTTTAAAAAATTGACCATAAATATGCAGAAAATCTAAATTTGGGAAAGAATCTCATTGTTAGAATATGTCTATTTTTTTAGTTGATAGTACATTTCTTGGGTCAGATCCACCCTTCTATTACATAGCATCCTAGACTTCGTATCTGTACAAAAGAATATTTATCAGATGTGCTTTGCCAATACACAGACCACATTTGCCTCATTATAAGTTCAGGGCTTTATATTTTCACATAGAAGGTGAATGTCTAAATTTTACCATTTACTCTACGATCAGGATTGAGATAAAGGAAACTACAGATGCAGGATGACACTGAAGTGTAGTCCTTTTCTGAAAAATGACATCACAATGAATCTGGAGGCTTGGGGCACTATTCTGGTCTCCTTGTAAAAAGAAAATCAGTGGTCTACTGCCATTTGTCTGAGGTCACAAATACAAAATCAGCAGAAACAAAGGGAATTTTGGTAAAAGCAGACCTAACTTTTCCTCAATGAGTTCATTCTACCTTACTCAGTCACAGTACTTAATAAGAAAATATTTGGGTGATGATGACAAAACTAAAATGAAATGCATTGCTATCTTTAACAATAATCTATAAGGGAAATAATTCTTAGAACCATAATAAAACCCTTCTTCCCTCAAGGGATAATTTAAAACTAGCAAATAAGTAGCTAAGCATTGTAGAGGAAATAAATTCCTGGAACTCTGGCCTTCTGAGAATTGATTGCAGATTTATATGTCTTTACTTGCTATGGTATGGAGCAGACTATAGAGATCCTAGGATGACAGACTGCTGTTGTGATCTTGCGGTATGAGAGATTTAATTAGACATCAAATGTGCATTGCCCTAATGATGGTTGTTTAAATTATCAAGACACACATGGCAATTCTGTAGCCCACAAGCTGGAAGGAAGGATGAGGTAAAAATACAGTAAATCCCCTTTTGACATAGTGGGATACAGGGAAATATCACGTTATCATTGGCAGGCTCACAGCTCACCAACCTCCTTCCCTAATGGTCTAGGCTGTTTTGTATTTCACAGATGATTGCTGCTTATTCCCAGTCTTTCAACTACTGGGTCTGCTCACCATCATATTTATGAACTTAATACCTTGACTAATTTCACCCCAGAATAATGTTTCTGTTCTTAGAAGTCTAGCCTCTGTGGTAAGCAACAAATACCCAGGAGTTTCCAGGGAAGCAATAATAATGGACGCTGGAATGTCAAGGAGACACTCTCCAGTCAAAAATCCCTCCTTCTTCCGTCTCCACGTCAGTCCTCACCACTGGGAAGTGGTGATTAGAACCCTGCTGTGTGCAGCTGTACTCCTCAATACAGCCTGCCTGAGGGGGAGGATGCAGAGGACACCTCATTATCACAACTTTGACACTCTTAAGGTAAAGAATAATGTGAAATGAATCCTTTCACCTAAACGTCAGCAACTATTAAGGTATGTCAGCAAGAGCACAAGCTCACTCACTTCTCTGTGCTAAGCAATGTGTTTTATTTCCCTCCATCATTCTAACTTGCAAGACATGGGCCACACATGACCAAAGAGAAACAATTCTTGGTCATTTCAACAAATTGGTGTGGTGCCAGGAGTGAAGAAAACTGTGCTTATTATAGAAAGATTGATGGTTGTGAATGTTTTCCAGGTATAACCCATCTGGGCCGGTGTCTTTTAACTAAGATTAATAAACATATGGCACCAGAAGTTTCTCTTTGCAAGAGGCATGATAATGGAAAATCAAAATTTCCAAGTAAAACTGCCAGGCTGCCACAGAGCAGAATCTCTCCAGCTAAACAAAGCTGTGCCAGTTCAGATAGGAAACGCTGCCCTTACTGCACCTGAAATATTTTATACCCAAGATAAATAGTCCTCCCTCCTTCTGGAAAAGTGAACATGGACCAGAGGCCTCTCTGTTCAGGCCAAAACACAGCTTATAATTTTTTTTTTCTCAATTGGCAATCTGTGCTCACATGGACAAAAAACAACATCCTGGCCCCTGAGTTAAAGCCTGAAGCCAAGTAAGAGACAATTTAGAGGCTCTCAGATGAAATTGGTGGCCAAGGGGTTGAAGAGATCAGCAACTTCCAAGGTCAGCTATACAGAAATTGAAGACTCTGATATCAGTGTAGGAAGTGTTCTGAGAAACATCAGATGGGGCCACGTGTGGTCTATTCAAAATTTAGTTTCTCCAAGATTGTAAATGGGCTAGGGCTGTGGGCTCCCAGAGAACCATTTGAGTCATCATTTGTTTTCAAATTCAGGATCAAAGTATATTTCCATTCTACAGCTAATGTGTGTAAATTTACCACTGAAGATTAGTTTAAATCAAGCCATAAAACTATGGGCAATCTCTTTTCACAAAGACTGCTAAGGGCTCAGAAAACAGTACCTGATATCCTTGATCACAAAAGATAATTTATAACTGGGTCATTTGCTTGAAGCTGCAGTGAAATGACAATTCATTTTTCACTTTAAAATAATTTATTGTGATAAAATAAACATAACAACATAACATAAAAATCATTTTAACCATTTTAAGTGTACAATTCATGACAGTAAGTGCATTGACAATGTTGGGTAACCTTTACCATTATCTATTTCCAGAACATTTTCATCATCCCAAACAAAGGATCATACCCATTAAACAATAACTCATCACTTCCTCTCCCTCAGCCCCTGGTAACAACTATTCTGCTTTCTTTCTCTATGAGTTTGCTTATTCTAAGCATTTCATATGAGAGAAATCATATAATATTTGTCATTTTGTACCTGACTTATTTCACTCAACATGACATCTTCAGGGTTCATCTGTGTTGTAGTATGTATCAGAAGTTCATTACTTTTTGTGGTGGAACAGTATTCCATTGTTTAGGTATACCACATTTGTTTATCCATTCACCTATTGATGGGCACTTGGGTTGCTTCCACCTTTTGGCTATTTTGAATAATGCTGCTATTAACATTGGTACACAAGTATCTATTCAAGTCCATGTTTTCAGTTCTTTTGGGTATATATTTAGAAGCGGAATTACAAGGCCATATGGTAATTCTATGTTTCACTTTCTGAGGAACCACCAAACTTTTCCATAGTGACTGCACCATTTTACATTCCCATCAACAATGAATGAGAGTTCCTGTTTCCCCACACCCTCACCAACACTTGCTGTTTTCTGCTTGTTCTTTTTAATAGTAGCTATTCTAGTGGGTGTGAAGTGGTATCTCATTGTACTTTTGATTTCCCTTTCTCTAGTGGCTCATGATGTTGAGCATCTTTTCATGTGCATTTTTCACTTTTGACCTAGGGTAAAATAAACACACATACGCATTTTTGTATGTATGCATATGTATATATATATGTATATGTGTTAATATATGTATATACCCACATATACACATATATACATAAATGTGTGTATATATATATTTCTCCAGTGAGAATGAGAATGGATTTTATTTTCTTGTGATCCCAGCTTACACGCATCATTACCTTTTAGAGCCAGACATATTTATGGTAACTAAGTTTCATCGATGTGTCAAGTTTGATGGATTGGTGTAGCTGCCTCGATCCCTGTGTTGAAATGGATTCTGAAGCTGCATCTTGGCTTAGAGAGGCCATAGAAAATCAAAAAATAATCTCTGCTATGACTACAAGATGGACAGATGGTGGTTATACAACATGTACTTGTCATGTCTCACCCTGTACCCAATAGGAGCTTATTAACTATTTATTATTGATGATGAATGGAATAATAGCATGCAAGACATTGAAGGACCATTAGTTAACAGTGAAATGCTGGTGAAATCCTAGCAGCAAGGAGAAGCTTCCTAGTGAGATAGAAGTCCAGCAAAGTTCAGTTACTTGGTGGAATTGGCTTCTGCAGATAGTCATCTTTCAATCTAAGAACAATCTATTTGACACTGCAAAACTTGAGGACCTGGTTTCATTCCTAAGCTGTGCATGGGTGGATCTGAATCTAGAAAGCATTCCAAAAATTTTGAGGGCTGAAGTATGGGATAGAGAACTGCCCAGCTTCCTGACTGGCCACAGGGAGGCCCATACATGTGATGGATCCAAAGAACACTGTAAATATTTTGAAATATGAAATTACATTAGAACCATAGCTCTCAGAAGGTAGGTAGGAACTTTTGGTCTCAACCTAATTATACCAATTGCCTACTAAACACAAAAGACAATATTCTCTATCAAGGACCATAATATAATATTCAAAATGATCAAAATCACTCAACATATGAAGAACTAGGAAAATCTCATTTATTGATTGATTGATTTTTAATGCATTTTTTTATTGTGAACTTTAACATATATCCATAACAGTGATAACTTTCAAAGTACAATTTAACAAGTGGTTAGAGAACAAATGTCAAAGAATGTCATGGGTGACAGTTCCACAACTTCAGCTATTTCCATTATTGTAAAATACACATGCAGAAAGGTGTTAACTTTTGATGTACAGCTCAGCAAGCAGTTATATAGGTAATTTTAAAAAATGTTAGGGATTACAGTTCCACAGTTTCAGTTTTTTCCTTCTTATGCAATATAGTGTATATACAGAAAGGTAAAGACTTTCAAAGCACAATTCAATGAATAGCCGTAGAGCAAATTTCAGAGGATATTATAGGTTACAGTTCTACCATGTCATTTACCTCCTTCCAGCTATTCCAAAACCCAGGCATCTAAAAATATATATATATTTTATAAAGTTTCAGTACTCAAAGACCTTTGTTAAATCTTATCATTTTTTGTTGCTACCCCTTCCTTTCACTTAATTTCTTTCTCCATCTTCAGGGGTGTCTAGGCAGCAAGCACTCTAACTTGTTCATACTGAAGACAGTGTTGACACTATGAGGCAGGGGGCTGCATCTGATTGTTATTCTTAAAGAGGCTGTTGCCTCTGGGTTTTAGGACTTGTCTGGCATAGGAATACTCTGGTGGATTTAAGTTTCTGAGAGATAAAATTTAGCGAGTGAATCTTTTATAGATCTCAGGTAGAGACCTAGTATTTGGGGACTACTTTTTGTAAGGGCATGGCATACTGTGGCCATTTGGGATGTCTAGCTGGAGCTTGCATAAGAGAAACCTCCAGGAATGACTCTCAACCTGTTTGGGATCTCTCAGTCACTGTGACTTCAGCTTGTTACCCACCCCCTCCACTTTTGGTCAAGCAGGCATTTTCAATCCCTCTCTGCCAGGGCCAGGCTAATTCATGGGAGTCATGTCCCTCATGTGGTGGTGGGGGTTGTTAATGAATTTATTTGCTGAGTTGGGCTTAGAGACAGAAAGGTCACATCTGAGCAACAAAACAAGGTCCCTGGAGGTGCCTCCTAGGCATAGTTATAGAAAGGATCAGCTTCCCATTTACAACCCTAAGTTTCACAAGAGCAAGCCTCACATTCAATTTTAATAAAATTTTGTTTTTTTATTCTAATCAAGCCCATCTCATCCAAGGTACATCCTTTCTCACTGGCATAAGAGAACATCCATCTTTCTTGCAACCTGCTCCTCTTAGAAAAACAAATTGCCAAATTCCTTTGAGGTACAGAGGCTTTTATTTCTGAGGAGTTCTCATTTATCTATTTTTTTCTTTTGTTGCTTGTGCTTTAGGTATAAGGTCTAAGAAGCAACCTCCTAATACTAGGTCTTGAAGATGTTTGTCAAAAAGGTAAAGAGACAGCCAACTTAATAGGAGAAAATATTTGGAAGCCATCTATTTGATAAGAGACTGATATCTTGTATATATAAAGAAATCTTACAACTCAACGACAGTAGTACAAATAGCCCAATTATAAAATTGGCCAAAGATATGAAAAGACATTTTTCCAAAGAGGAAATACAAATGGCTGAAAAACACATGAAAAAATGTTCATCTTCACTAACTATTAGGGAGATGCAAATCAAGACTACAATGAGTATCATCTCACACCAATAAGAATGGCTGCCATTAAACAAACAGGAAACTACAAATGCTGGAGAGGATGTATAGAAATTAGAACACTTATTCATTGCTGGTGGGACTGTATAATGGTTCAGCCACTTTGGAAGACAGCGTGGCAGTTCCTCAGAAAACTAGATGGTAGCAATTTCACTTCTCGGTATTTACAAAGAGGACCTGAAAGCAGTGACACAAACAGATATTTGCACACCGATATTCATAGTGACATTGTTCACAATTGCCAAGAGATGGAAACAAACTAAATGTCCTACATTAGATGACTGGATGAACAAAATGTGGTATATACATACGATGGAATACTATGCAGCAGTGAGAAGGAACGAGGTCGTGAAGAATATGACAACATGGATGAACCTTGAGGACATAATGTTGAGTGAAATAAGTCAGATACAAAAGGAGAGACATTGTGTGTTACCACCAATGTGAACTCTGTGAAAAATGTAAAACAAGTGTCTTATATTGTAGAATGTAGGGGACATAGAGATAGATAGCAGTTAGTGAAGGGGAAATGATAATCTAATAAAAACAGATAAGATATTGAGGGTAATCTTCATGATACGAGAGTGCTCAGGAATGACTATGGGTTGTTAATTTTCTTGTGGTATGTTAGGAACATATTGGAAGCAATGAAGTTATTTCAGGATATTTGTTTTTCCTAGTCTTTTATTTTGTCTGGAAATGTTTTTGTTTTTTTTTTTAATTTTTGTTTATAAATAAAGTTAATTAAAAAAAATTGTCAGAGGTTATTTTCTGAAAGAGTGACAATACCAATATAAAAAGGGGTATTTCCAAACAATGCCTTCTATAGTAAAAACATTCAATCACTTTAATCTTTTTATTAGGACAATTTTATGACACTATGAAACACTATTTCTATCACTGTGAATAGACTTCTCATAAAGTACCACTAAATTAGAGAATCAAGTCTAACTAATCCAGTCAGTTGATTTGGTACTAGTTTGCAGGTTCGTTTTGAGGCACTTATATAGTGGCTTGAAGATAATATGTAACAGCTATAAAATTCATTTTGAGCAATGTTTTTTAGCTGACTAATTCTTTGTTTGAAATAGAAATTCATTCTCCAGTGCCTTCTGAATAAATGTAGGTCATTTTACCTGTCTACAAGTAAGAATGATGACATTGTCATGCTGTAGCTGATAAGTATCCTAAACTGTATTGCCACTTGGTGTGTATGTATGTATGTGTCTGTTTATCTATCTATCTATCTATCTAATCTCTATCCATCTATTATATACACCAATATATATATAGTATATATATTATATATATATATATACAAGCATATTCTATTTTATCCAGCTCTCTAATTCCCCCTTGATAAAAATAGATGGATAAAAATTTAAAATTTTGTGGTAGACTGAGTCATGTACCCCAGGGGAAAAAACAAACAAACATGTTTTTACTTTTAATTCTGCATTCCTCTGGGTATGAACCCATCATAAATAGTGCCCCTTGAAGATGTTATTTTTACTTAAGGCATAACCCCACTGAATGAGGGTGGGTCTTAAACTGGACACAGAAGTCATAGAAGTAAAGAAAGGAGAGGACATCACCATGACAGGAGGCAGAAATACAAGCCAAGGAACGCCAAGGGCTGATAGCAGCCAGCACCGAAACGCTAGTCTTCAGGGAGAAAGAAAGCCTTTTCCTATATCTTGCTTTTGGACTTCTCTTAGCCTCAAAACTGTGAGCCAATAAATTCCTATTGCTTAAGCCAACCATTGTGTTATCTGTGATAGCAGCCCAGGCAAACTAAGACAATTACAAATCTCAAAAGCTAATTTCCTGAAGGCACATTGTAACTCCTTTCCTCTCCTCCTTTCATTGCTACGTCTGCTAACCCCATTTCTTGAAGTACCAACTTTCAGCCAGAGATGTCATTTAGGCAGATCATATTTATTTCCTAAGGAGTTTCATTATTGCCATTAATCTCTCCCCAAATCCTCATGAGGAGGTAAAGCAGATATCAATACAAATAAGAATGCAACTTGTTTACTCATGTCAAAGCTCCTTTCTTCTCAGCAGGAAGTAAATTTCAGTCTCAGTCTCCAATCTCCCAATACTGATGACAATCAAAGGTCTACAGCTGGGAGAGCTTGAAAATATTAAAATCCAAAAGGCCTCTAGGGCCTGGTTGCCCTCTGCTCTTTCTACTAACTATTTCTGTCTTCAGGGTATTTCCATTTAACTCATAGGTAACTGCTAGGATGCAGCATCATGGGAGTTTCTGAAGATCAATGACACAACGATATGAGGGTTATAAGGTGCCCTCTTCTCAAGCTAATCAATAACAGCTTTAATGTGACCTCATGATGCAACATGTCTATACACATAGCTGCCAGGCTCTATTTAATCACATTTTGCCTTCCTATTCAAGAATTCTCATTGCTGGAAATTGCACTGCTCATCCCAGCAGTAAAAGGAATTGGTTTATATTGTCTCAAATAGCCTGACAAAGCTGCATTGGCTCCATCCTGTCAATAAACCAGAGTATTGATGAATAAGCCTCTGGAAGACTCCTTTCCTCTTTTCACTGTACATTTTTCTACTACCCCATAGTTACGGAAACAGTGATAATCAGCTGTAGGATTCACAATTTCTTAATAGAAACATATAAACTGTTATGAATTTGAAACCCAGAGACACTAACACAGAAATTAAGGCAAGGTGGAAAATGTCAGAGATTGCTACACCCTTTGTAACACCAAAACACTGGAACATACTGAAAAATTTGGCCAGTTTTCTTGATGTTTATCTTATAGGGCATCAAATGCCCTACGAGGCGAAAGGAATGGAAAGCAGAGTCTTAACCCAATATGCGGCTAAATCAGCCTGGTTCCAGAGCCCAAAGACTAGATAGACATTTGCTAAATTTGCGTACACTGAGATACAAATGTCTGATCATGGTTTGCCTCTACCAAGAAGAGTTTGATCCTGTTAGTTGATTCCTAAGAAAGAAATGGTTCCAACACACAGCTTTAGTGCACTAAGAGAGTAACGGCTTAGTCAGTTCCATAAATTCTGTTTTTAGATTTTTGAGCTTTGTCCATGTATCAGCCTAAGACTCTTAGAACCTTCCTCCAACAAATAATGTATGCTAGTTTGCCTTCACTTGACGATTAGGGTTGGAAATAATTTGCTCAACTTATTCACACATTATTTAGGGGCTGATACCTCTGCTTGTTCTTACTGCCAGGAATTTCTGGCTTCTAGCAGTTTACCATTCCTGCCACAGACAGCATCTGCTCATTTTCTTACTCTTCCTTCATAAGAGGGACCCAGAAATTCACATTTGAGGAATTTGGAGAACTTCTGGAGAGTAAGTGATGTTAAGTAAACATCAGGAGAGCCTTATAACATGCAGGTAGGGTTGGCAGGAGGGTGCCCCTCAATGTACCCTCCTTCTCTGCTCACTGAACCAATTTAAAGGACTGTCTGGAGTCAAACACCTCTTAGTAGAGGCATCCCATGATCAGACATTTATATCTCAGTATGGATAAATTTATCAAATGCCAAGGATGTATGATGAGAAAGCAGGGCATGAAGGAACTTAGGTGCAAAACCAACTCTCCCTGCTGGCTTCATTTCTCTAAATGATGATTTGCTTATTTCCAATTTATATGCTGGTTCAATAAGTCCTCCAAAATTCCACATCTCCCTTAACTTATTCACAATTTTAGAGCTGACTAATGGCCACTTAGTTTACTGCTCTACATCCTTGTGCAAGGAAAGACTCCGAAGCTGAATAGAAACAAAGGAAATACATTGTAATTGGCAATGATGCAATGTGTTCATGGCAACCATTTTGGAAAATATGGATAAAATTGGCAATATTTAGCTCTGGGATAATTTTACTCTCTTCAGTTTCTTAAATAATTCAGTGGTCTTTGCTTGAACATTAAGATGTCTAACCAGAGGAAACTGGGGGTGGCCTCAAGGCTAGATTGGTAAATCAATCATGTTTTCTGAAGAAAAGCATCAGAATCTCGGGAAAAAACAAAACAGTGTAGCTGAACCAAGCTTGAAAGTTTACAATCAATATGGATGTTAATATATCACAAAATATGACTTATTTCTGTTCATTTTCCTAACAGGTTCCTAAGTCTTCCATCACCATTCCTGTTTCAATTGAGAAAATTATATTAAGGCTAAGTGGATATTGGGCAGGAGATAATTCTTTGGCAACATATTTATGAAAATAAGATTACTTTTTTAGTGTTTCAGTCCATGATTTTTCCTTCAAGGTTTGACAACTTACTAATAATAATACCAATAAACACCAACAATAACGTATTTGTCAATGCACCATAATAGCTAAATGGAAGTGATTTTAGCTAAACGACTCTCTTGGATTTGTGAAAAATGAAAAAAAAAGTCTCATTTTTCCCTTAATAATGGGAAAGAGATTTTTTTGAGGACCAAAGACAACATAAGTTGTTTTGAATTGGGTTTCATCTCATTATTGATATATTTTCATTTGCTGAACTGCAGCAGAGTTATGATCTTCCCTGGTTTCCTGTTGAGACTTTTATCTTTTCATTTTTATCGTACTTGCTTTTTCAAAAGAGCAAACTTCCAGAGCAATTTGTTTAAGAAGATACAGCCACTGAATATCAAGATTACTGAGGAATTGTCATGAATACACTACAGCTTTTCCTGAGAACAAAGCTTTGTCCTTGGCTCCTCACCTCTGAGAATATTTTGGGAACTTTGGCTCAAGGCTGCTGCAGAGAGTTGGGCAGGTTGTTCACTGCACAAAGGCACCTGGCCAAGGGGGCAAGTGAGGCTGAAATCCAGCCAGTACTCTGCTTGCTGAGCCATGTGCCCTGGCATAAGACTGCTTCTAACTAGAAGAAGGAGTGCCTTTTTCTCATTTGCACAAGGTAATTTATTGGCTAATGGTGTTTCTTATTTAGCTTGGCACTTAAAAAACTCCAAAATGTTAAGATTAATTTTTGTTGTGTAAAAGGCAGGAAGAAGTGTCTCCACAAGCAAGATGGGAGAATTGGAAAGGTGGAAGGATGGATTTTTCATAGTGAGACAGACATAGCTTTCTGCCCTTGGACCCATCAAAATTTTCTTCTGCAACGCAGAGCTTCCTCACCAGTAAAGTAGGTGTAATAATATTTATTTAGGAAGGTTAAGGGTACAATGCAGTGGCTAATTGTTAACAGGCCTGCAAAGCTTGGCCACTGTTGTTGTTGTGGCTGCTGGTGTTTTATTGTGATGTGATTAGTAGCTTTTCCTTTCCCTTAAGCCTCAGTAAGAAAATCACTCTGCCACAATCAGCCCACCTATACATACATGTGCAGCCAGGATGCTCGTGAAGCTCAATTCCATGGTTTTATGCCTGCTACACATATATATGAGGGAAGCAAAGTCTTTATCTGTTCCTCAATTGCAGCTAGGTGTGCCACAGAAGGGCGGACTCATTCTCACCCTAGATCAGGGGTTCTCAGCAGACATCTGAGCAGAGCCTGTCAACTTGTACAACTGTAGGAAATATTTGAGGTACATGAGTCTGCAATTTTCTGAAGTGGGTCTCTAGCATTCACCCATTCTTAAAGTCTCAAAGTTGTCTCCCCACTGGTCCCCCACACCATGCATGTACACAGCATATACACACATACACACATACAAGTTAAGAACTATACCTCTAGACTAAGGAAAGAAAGAGGGAAAGTATTAGGGAAGATTATTTTCCCTTACCGCAGGAAATGGAGTTCTTATCTGGAATCAGTGTGTCAAGAACTGCTTTTCCAGCTCCTTTTTGCCTCCATGTTCCTATTTATCTCTTTGATAAGAACCAAGGCTGCTGGTTCTTACTAATGCAAAAAACTCACTCCTAACTTGAGCTGAAGCAAATACTTGGCATAGTATCAAGAGTATTTACTGTTGCTTTCTACATGTGCTGTCCATCTCTCTGCATGGATCCCTCTTTCCTGCTATCTGTTTTCTTTTTCTAGCTTCTTAGTCCTTGATGTCTACTGACTTTTTTTTTTTTTTTTTTTTTTGTATATCCATTTTTCCCTAACTATAACTATCTGAAGCTCCAGCTCTGATCCCTTCCTTAGGAACTGTGTTGCATGACTACCTCCAAGACCAGTCTACCCCTACGCTTACCCTCTCTGCACCCTGCTTTCATGGTCCTACTTCTTTGCATTAGTCTTCTGCTTGACTTACACTGACAGATTCAAGCCCCAAGCTTTTAAAAATAGTTATGTCATTCAACAATATATTCCAATAACAGTAGTTCCATTCTGGGTCAATAGGTCACTGAAGCCTTCTGAGTATGAGCTATCTTGTCTTTCTAGTCCCTCAACTTAAGACACCATGTTGGTGAGCAAGACAAGGGTTTAAATGCCCCTGCAGAAAAACAGTATAAATAAGAATGGAGATTTTTAAAAAGTAAATATGCCTGCTTAATCTTAGGGAAAAACAAAAGCCAGAGACATATCTGTTCTAAATTTTGAGTTGCCCCACTTATGTTCATTGATTTAACCTCATGTTCACTCTTGCACAATATTTGAAACCTCCACAAGTCTACATTTTCATCTCTAAAACACCCTCCAGCTCTTTACACCCTGAATTTCTAGCAACCATCATATCCATCCTTGCATGGATGTGCTGCCAATTCCTCATCAAAATGTTCAAACCTCCAATTCACTGTCTTCCCCCAAAATGACCTCCAAACTCGGATGCATTTTTCATAATATGTTCAGAAATTTTTCTAAAGTGAAGCCCTTATAGAGGTATAGAACACCTCGAAAAGTTTCAATAATATCCCATTCCTTATATAAAGAATTCCAAATTTCTCAAGATGGCACTCAAGGCTATATAACATACTTGAAATCAAGGACCATCCTTTTGCCAACACTGAATTTCTCATAAAGAGGAAATAATAATTTGCAGAGATGTTTTCTCACTGAATGTTCATTACACGCTTACTCAGAAACACTGATGTAGTTGTATAACTTGAGTGAATTTCTTAACATTTCTCAGCCATTATTCATACAATGCTCTTAGTACTATACCCAGATAATAGAAAATGTCAATTTATTTCCTCATACTTATGTCCTTAGGGCAACTTTTCAATGTTTAACTTTAACAGAATCTTTGACTTCAACCTACTAACTGCCATTGGTATTATAATATTCTGAGTATTATATGGCCATAGCCCAACTACAAAATGGATTTTTGGTCTGTTACCCATTTTTGCCTCTGCCCATATAATAACGCTTGTCTTTGTTCTTCTTTAACTGGGTTTTCTTAGAGGACAGGATAGCACTGTAATCTACCATCCATGTTCCTTCCTGTTATGTCCTAGAATTGGGGACATCACATCCCCATATTAAAATAAGGCAAATCCCATTGACCTCTGCAAGGGAAATTTCCAGATTGGAGATGGGCAGGAAGCCAGAGGCAGCTTGTTGATCTAGGTAGCACTATTCTGATAGCCCTGTACTAATTTTTCATCCCTCTTGGGGATCTCTCACTTTGATTACTATTGCTGGCACCTTGGCTGCCAACTGCCTGCTATTACCTTTATAAAGCTCTGGCCTATGCCTGAACCCAAATCCCTTCTTTTGCTGTTCCTTAGCAAAGTTAAAACACCACTCTGATGATTCAGTTCACGTGTCAACTTGGCTAGGTTATGGTGTCCAGTTGTTTGGTCAAACAAGCACTAGCCTGATTATTACTGTGAGGATACTTCATGGATTTAAATCATTAGTCAACTGGTTGCATCTACAGCTGATTACATCTACAACCAACAAAAGAGACTGTCTTCAGCAATGAGAGAAGTCTCACCCACTCAGTTGAAGGCCTTAAATGGGGGAAATGATGATTTCAGCACTGAGAAAAAAGAATTTCTATCTCTACCTCAGTCAGTCAACTTCTCCTGGAGAATTCATTGAAACCTTCAGGAATTCATAATTGTCAATCCCAACAGTCACATGAGCCAATGTCTGCAATAAATCTCATAATATTTAAAAACATATAATTCTTTTCACCTTGAGGACCCTGCCTAATACAAATTTTGATGCCATGAGTGGTGCTTGAAGAACATCATCTTAGGTATGAGATTCCTGAATTGATTCTGAAGTTTTTGGAATTGGTTCCTTAATCTGATTAGATCAAAAGCCATTAAGGACTCTACTTCTAATGATGAAGATGGCATTGATAGTCCATCGGTGAATTATCAATAGAGATAAGCAAAATATCACTGTTAGATACTGTTATTCAAATGCTTGTAAGAGGCAAGATTCCGGGTGATAGTGTATTTGATAACTTAACAGAGTTTTATGGAGTTAAAATGTATAATGATGTTGGCTAGTTGTTCCTAAATAATCTGGGTGTGATTGTTAAAGAAAGGGATGATCTCAAATCTTCAATTCCTAGCTCAAGTGCCACCTGAAGATATGGAATTTTTTATGTGTGCCCTGAAAGAAACTTCTTACAGCCACAGACTTGAGATTTGTGAAAACCAGACCCACAGTCTCATTGTGCAATTGGTTGCATTACAACATTAACCCTGCTGTGACTGATAAACCTGTAACTGCCTCCCCCAAGGAAATAGCCTCACACCTCCAAATGAAAAGGCTAACCCTGTTTCACCAGATGAAACTGTAATGGAGTGCCCTGAAGTAGTTGGTTTGCAAGACATTGCTATTTCCTATCCTGACCCACCTCCACCACCCACTTATTTCTTCCAGACCTCCAACTAGACTGAAATCCCAACAGGCCCTGAAAGGCCAGGTAGAAAGTATGGCTCATTTAGGTTGTAATTGTGTTAAAAGAATAAATACACACACACACACACACACACACACACACAACCATAGCACCATACAACACAGTGAGCATAATGTAAACCATGGACTACAGCTAATAGTACAATTATAAAAATGTTCTTTCATCAGTTGTAACAAATACATCTCACTAATGCAAGGAGTGAGTAATAGGGTGGTATATGGGAACTCTATATTTTATGCATGATTTTCTATAAACCTATGACTTCTCTAACAAAAAAAGAAATTAAAAAGTGGGACCTCTGTGAGGTGCATTGCACTCCAAAAGAACTCATGACTTTTCCAATTTATATAGACAGAAATCAGGGGAATTTGTGTGGGGATGGATATTAAAGATATAGAATAAAATTGAAAGAAATATAAAGTTGGATCAGGCTAAATTAATTTATATGGGCCCACTAAGAAGCAATTCTGCATTCAGTGTTGTAGCTCAAGGGTTAAAAATGGCTTTAACAGGTTTTCTGGGTGATTGGCTGAAGCATGGACCACAAGGTACTCTACATTTTGCAAGGTCAAAATGCCAGAACTGCCCTGGTATAATGTAGATGAGGGGATCCAAAGGCTTTGAGAGACTGGAATGTTAGAGTGGATTTAATCATGTAAGATCTGCTCACCCATCCATGGAATGTCTAGAGGACACAACATTCACCAGAACTATGAGAAATAAATTTGTGAGAGCAGCTCCATCATTTCTAAAGAGCTCTATTGTTGCTATTCTCTGTAGGTCATATATTACTATGGGAACTGCTGCCATTGAACTTGGATCCTTAAACACAATGGGGATGATCAGAAACTGGGTTGGCAAAAGTCAGGTCAGTACTTAATCACCGAAGACACGGTGGGCATGGCTACCATATGGACAGCAGAGTCAATAATCAGAATAAGAATGGTAATCAGAATAGTAATCAGAAAGCACTAATCAGAAAAGTCTGAGTTGCAGAGACCTATGGTGTTAGCTAGTTGATCATTGGGTACCTAGAATTTGAATAGATGGATAGTCTACTAAATTGTTACTTGATTGTATAAGCAGAAAGGTTCCTGGTCAAGTGAACAAAATCCAACTTGAATCACAAAAAAACAGAGAGTTATAACTCCTCAGTCAATTCCCAGACTTGAGAAAGTTTACAGACCCAGAACCCCCTGAATGAGGGGGAGGCCATTACCCTTGGGAAGGACCCTAGTATACTGCCCAAAATTTGTATGGTTAATCTTCCTTCAAGCCTTACCCAAAGGGACCTATGGCCTTTTACCAGGGTAAATATGCATTGAGGGAAAAGAAACAATCAGGCATGTCTCTGATATTAATTGCAAGAAACCCAAATTGTTATTATGGTGTGCTAGTCAGAGAAGGGGCTTATGGCCATGCAGTGATAAATGGAGGTTAGGTCAAGTCCATCTCATAGAAGTGCAGAGGGTCCTCAAACTCATTCTCCAGTTATTTCTCCAGTTCTGGAATGCATAATTGGAACGGACATACTCGATACCCGTCTGAATCCCCATATGGGTTCCCTGACTTGTAAAGTAAAGACCATGTGGACACCACTAGAACTGCCTCTACCTAGTAAAATAGTACATCAAAAGCAATACCACATTCTTGGAGGGATTGCAGATATTAGTGCCACCATCAAGGACTTGAAGAATGCAGGGGTAGTGATTTCTACCACATCTCCATTCAATTCTCTTTGATCTGTGCAGAAAACATGGATTTTGGAGGATGACAGTGTATTATCATCAACTAACCAGGTGATGACTCCAATTGCAGCGGCTGTTCCAGATAAGGTATCATTGTTTGAGCAAATTAACACTTCCCCTGGTATCTGATATGCAGCTATTGATTTGGCAAATGCTTTTTTCTCAATTGCTGTTAGTAAAGACCACCCAAAAGAGTTTGCATTCACCTCACAAGGCAAGTAATACACCTTCACTGTCCTACCTCAGGCGTATATCAACTCTCCAGCCCTCTGTCATAATTAAATCCATTGAACTGGAACTTAAGACTGCTTCCTGGGCACTTTGGGCTTCTCATGCTTCTGAATCAACAAGCAAAGAAGGGTATTACTCTAGTGGCTGGGGTGATTGATCCTGATTATCAAGAGGAAATGGAATTGCTACTACACATGGAGATAAAGACGAGTTTGCCTGGAATATAGGAAAACCCTCAGGGCATGTCTTAGTACTACTGTGCCCTGTGATTAAAGTCAAAGGAAAACTGCAACAATCCAATCCAGACAGAACTACTAATTGCCCAGGCCCTTCAGGATTGAAGGTTTGGGTCACCCCACCAGGTACAGAACAAAGACCAGCTGAGATGCCTCCTGAGGATAAAGGGAATAACGAATGGTCAGTAGAAGAAGGTAGTTATAAACATGAGCTACATTCAGGTGACCAGTTGCAGAAAAGAGGACTATAACAGTTATGTGTATTTCTTCCTTGTTTTGCTATGAGTATGTTTGTATATATACATAAAGCAAATATCTTAGTTTTCTTCCCTATTTTATTCCCTCATCATGTAACATAAGTTGTATTCACTTTCTGTTGTAGTGTTTAAGTTACAAGGTATCAAGCTTAAGAGTGAATATGACCCAAGGACTTGAATCCTCTTCTGGGGAGAGGGTTAGTGTGTTTCCTGTTGTATGCAGGGCAGGTGAATTATATTAGGTGAAAGTGTGACTGTTATTGCTTTTATTTAGAGCTTAAATATTGTTTAAGGAGATGTGTATGGTGCCAAGTTGACAAGTTGCTGACTGTGATGGTTGAGTTAATATGTCAATTTGGTTAGGTTATGGTGTCCAGTTGTTTGGTTAAGCAAACACTGGCCTCATTGTTACTGTGAGGGTATTTCCTGGATTTAAATCATTAGTCAATTGTTTGCATCTATGACTGATTATATCTACAACCAACAAAGGAGACTGCCTTCAGCAATGAGTGAAGTCTTATCCAATCAGCTGAAGGCCTTAAAGGAAGAAATGATAAATTCAGCAGTGAGAAAGAAAAATTTCTATCCCTACTTCAACCAGCCAGCTACTCCTGGGGAGTTCATCAAAACCTTCATCATGGTTCCCAACTTGCAATCTGTCCTCTGGAATTTGGATTTGCCAGTCCCCATCTTGTGAACCAATTCCTGTATATATGTGTGTGTATATATATTTATATATATTCTGTTTCTGTGTCTCTGGAGAATCTTGACTAAGACAACCACTAAAACATGGAAACTAAAAATACAACAGTTAAGTATGAGAAGCATATACTCAGTCATGCTTGTACAGTGTAGATTTGTGATATTTCATAAGTATCTCACAGCCACTGCTCATCCGTGCCAAATTCATTAGTTAAGGGGAAGATGGCCTCATTTCAAACACTCTATCTCTTTTTTTGTTGTTGTTGTTCCTTCCCAGTAGTCTTGCTTCAGGTTGATGCCTGAGCTATTCAAGAATTTTTTTCAGTCAGGATGTGATTATGAGTATCAAAAGCAGTCATGTCAGTGTCTTCCCTAACTGCCTGGGAGAGAATGGAATGCCTGCTGGGTGACAGGACAAAGCTGCCAAAATCTTGAAGGCTTGGCACCTTGATAGAGGAAAAAAATGAACATTTGTTTATGTTAATTTTCCTAAAATGTGCATATGCTCTTTCAATTCGGGGCTGGGATCATTAGGTTTCTCCTCCACTCTCCACCCCCCACACAACCATTTTTGTCTGCTTATTTTATGTGTTCATGATAGTCAAGTGATTATATCATTTTAATGCTTACTGAGGTTTCCTGAATTCTTTCAAAAAAGACAAAAAGAGGAGTCTTGCTTTCTGTCAAGCTAAGGCTCTGGGCTACCACCAAGGGAGATGGCCCACCACACGGGGTAAGCAAAGATATGCCAGACACCAAGCTAGGAGTCCAGATATTTCTGACTGCTCCAGACTACCAGAGAATCATAGTCACCAAGGAAGACACAACACACAAGCACTGGATGGAACGACACTTCACCCACATAGAGAAGACACAAAGCAAGGTCACCTTCAGTCTCCGATGGCCAGCTGGGTCCCTCCTGACAGCCAATGCAGGGGGTTGTTTTACACACACCCTTTCACAAAATGAGAGAGACCCACAAACAGATATACTACTGGAGTTGGCCAGGTGCATATGATACACATGCTAAAGTAAGACAAAGAAGTTCGCTGTGCACTAGAACAGGAGAGGATCACCCTTTAGGGAAGAAGGAACTAGGTGAAGCATAGGCTCCCTTCTCAGCCAAATGAGGGAATGATCTGGCCCAGGCTCAGATTAGGTCAAGCCCAGGGAGAGGCAGCAATTTGCAATGGCTGCTTCCCCAACAATTTTGATATGTCATCCAATATGCCTACCCAAGGAGAGTCATGCTGTCAATTGAATAACTGCCCACCATTGTACTTCCTTCCACTCAGAGACCAAAACTGACTTAACGTGTACAGCCTCAACAAGCCTTGATCACCCTCGATGGTGTGACCCACACACCTGGAGAGAAGCATCATAAAGAGTGACCACAGATCTTAGATCCCAAACCAAGTTTGATCCAAGGGATTACAGTTTCAAACACTTCTCTTGACTTCTGACTGTTATTACCCAATAATTAAGAAATCCACAAGTCAATGCCTTTTTATTGAGTACTCACTATGCCACAGAATCTACTAAATTTTCTGCAATATCACCTTCTATTTCACTCACATCAATAGAATCAAGTGTTCCTTGTTTGGAATTACAGTTTTCTGTATTTTGCTGCAGGCAAAATTTTGCCTTATAGAACCACTATTCATGTCAAGTAAATATAATATCCCATTAAGAATCACTTGCTTCCAAAGGCAGGCATGTAAGTGAAACATGAAAGTATTAGGTCTTATATTTGTCTAAGTTTCTGGTCATTTAAAAAATGAAAACATGCCAGCAGTAAAATTACACTCAAGAGAAATTGTTTGAGAATTGGTAAATGTCAAATAATACAGTCAGGATCCATTTTCAATTAGTATTTTCATCCACTGCAGCTCCAGACTTGCCTTCCACAAACAACTAAACTGCATTGGACAGGAAAGCCAACATGCAGAGCCAATAGCTTGTGTGTACACACAGTTCAAGACAATTTATTATTCTGTACAGTAAATGGCTGGCCCATAATTCACGAGCTGAGAGTTAATGAGAATATCTGTCCCTAATACCCAAAAGAAAGATAAGGAGTGGTATAATGTGGTTTATCCAGTACTTCTGAGCCTTTCAAGGGCAGAAGTGAAAGCCTCTGACAGCAAAATGCAATAAGAAATATTGCACTGACCTACAGACTCCCTGCTCTCCCATCAAACCAATCCATGTGTAGAGGCATTAAGGAACAATTCATTCTGAGTAACTGTTCCCAAATCACCTGATCCTTTTTAATTGCTGGAATAATTAACCTTAATGATGTAATTGTGTAGCTCCAAAAAATAAAGGGGCAGAGAAGGGGAAGTAATTTATGTCTTCCTCATAACTTAGCTAGAAAACTAGAAAAAATATATATGTGTATGTATTTATATATATATATTCACACACACATATATTTTTTACATACACAGATAGATAACAGAGAGTTAGAGTAAGAAGCAAATTAAACAGGGGAAGATCTCCCCAAGGACTAATTGTTTGTTTATCAGTTTATCTGCTTTTATTACCAACCTTGAGAAAGTAAATATATGCTGGGGGTTTCATCAGAGTAGTAATAAATATTAATAATTACCAATTGACTAGAGGTTTTAAATGTTCCTTCTAAAATAAGGTGTCAGCAATACTCTGCTCCTAGTTGGCACAGAATGGATGTCTGCATTAGGGGCTTTTCCTTCATTTGGGGTTTTAAAGTCTGGGATGTTCTCAATGGTCTTTCCTAATGGCTCTCTAACTCTCTCTGCTATTTCCTTGAAGGGAGCTGAAATCTCTTGTAAAGAAGATAAGTGTTGTCACCCTATGCTGAAATGAACCCACCAAATCCATCGCCTTGATTAAAGGCAGATCGTGTGTGTGCACACGTGTGCATGTGATGTGCTGCCTTAGAGGCCCATTGTGGGTGGTTTGAAATGTGGGCCCTTCAGCCAGAAGCAGTGCTCCTCAGAGTGTTTCATGGACAAGCAGCACCATGACCACCTCAGAGCTTGTTAGAGATGCAAATTCTCAGGTCCCATTACCAACCTATTAATTTCTGAGGCAGGTCCCGGGCACTATCTGCCCTCATGAAAGTTTCTGAAGTTCTTGGTATAGAGTTTTCTTGACTGAAGAGTACAGCTCAGTGTTGTGCTATGAATAAAGTGGGTGCAGGCAAGCAGAAGTCAGAGACTAAGTGATGTGATTGCTGACATTTCAGACTTTGTATACATGGCTCCCAGGCTCCATGGCGATGCTTGCAGGTTTTACTGAAGAGTCTGGATGTTGCTCTTTATGAAGGGCATGTTTGTGGGACCTGAAAAAGTGAAGAGGCATGAAGAGTCTTTTCCTCCTCCCACATTGTAGTCTGCGTGGCAGGAAAAAAAAACCCTTTTATTCTAAGTTTAATCACACTTCAGTGAGAGTACAAGAAACAGTGTTTGAGTATTCATGTTAAAATTTTATACACTAACTGTGTCTGAGGGAAAATGAAGAAAAAGCTAGATAAGAATACAAAAATGAAATAGTCAGGGTTCGTGATCATTTTCTAAGAAAGCCTTATATATTTACTTAAATGTACTGCCTGCAAAATGCAGGCCCCAAATCACTGCTGGCAATTACTTTTCTACACGCTTAACTAGCAGAGGGAGTGATGCTGAGCATTCTTCCTTTGCATATACAGTATTCGTTTCCCTTTCCCTTAATCTGTTGCCTCAAAGGCAGTTAAAAGTGGTGTCTGCATGTTAAGCAAGTGTGACCTGCCTTCCAAGCATCAGCAAGGTAAACAAAGAGAGGATGAGGTTGGAGCTAGTGATTGGAAAAATAGTGACAGCATTCTTCTTTTCAAGCCCTTGGAAAAGAGCACGAGACTGTAAGACTACTGTGTCTGCCTGAATGAGAAGGGAGAAAAGAAAACAAGGTACCATATGACCTTAAAGATGTTTTCTTCTCCCATATCTGGCTCCATTCTTCTTAGCTAAAATGGCACAGCAAAAGTTATTTTGGTTTCCAACAGGGGAGGAAGAACAAAGAGGTTATCTGATTTTAATACCAGCTCCTTCCAAGGACTCAAGGCACTCTGGGTCTCAGCCAGGCCAGTGAAGGGTAGTGCTTGATGAAGTTGTATTGACCCTTTTCTTTTTCACTTTTAGCTCAAGGTATGTACAGTTTCTTGCTAAGTTAATTATTAATTTCTGGGCTGAGATTGTGGCTATATCTGAACCTGGCCAGCTTCATGCCGCAGCCTGCATGCCTCAATTCCCAGCTGATTTCTGTCTCCTGATCCATTCCACGTGGCTTCAGCCATTTATCACCACATAACCCCTGGACCTCCAATGGGCTGAAATTTTGTCAAAATCCACATTTGCCACAACATCCACACACCTGGCTTTATTTCAGTGATGCAGCTTAAGAGTTTATCAGACAAACATGAAAGCAATGTACAAGATGTAAAAAAGGTTCTAGGTACGCAAAAAAAAAAAAACCTTGTAAAAATTTTTACCTTTTTGCAAATCCCACCTTCCTAACAGTCACAGTTTCATGTTTGTCAATGTTATAAATTTCTTCAAATCAGTGGTAATGAGGATAAGGTAGGCAGAGCTTTTTGTCAAATAGAGACCCAGGTGACTTTCATTTTCTTAAACCTTAAGGGTTTGGGGTATTGTGTGTGTATGTTTGTGCATGCATGTGTATGTATGCATGTGTATATAATTACACAGTAACTAAGTCATAGTGTATTGCATACAGGAGATACTTGTTAAATGTTTGTTGAATGAATTATTGAAAACATGTGTTAAATATTTATTCTGTAACTCGCATTGCCCTGTAATAAATATGAAACAAGACCATGGACAGGATTTTGGCGTGGGGCTGAGACTCCCAAGCAAGTTGGCATCACTGGAGTCCCACAGTTAGCAGTTATTTATTAACTATTACTTAGTATAGAATCTTCAAGCCTTTGATGAATAGGTGCTGGAAAAATATAGGGTAATAATTATACTCTGAATAAAAATACACTAACATTACATGGCTTGAGGGACTTCACTCATAGATTAGCTCTGTTCAAAAGCAAACTATTCCTGGAGTGTGAGTTATGCCTGTTTGTTAAGTATATTAATTCTTTCAGATCAGTAGGGTCCTAATGGGAGAAAGTTAGTATATAATTTTTTGCCTGCAACCAGAAAAGATCTCAAACAATCTTGTCGAAGGGCAAGCGTCCTAGCTAGGAATCGCCTGGTAGCTATAAATTGTATTTTGGTGACAACGGGGGAATTATTTTCATCAGCAAATGAAAAGACTGAAGCCAGTGCAAGGCTGCCTAAGAAATATTTCTCTGTGACACCCCAAAGGAAGCTTATCCTTAGAGAAAAGTGTAATTCTTTTGATGGATTACATGCAAAAGGATTCCCCTTAAAGATGTTAGAGATGTTCTGAGTCCCACAAACAATTAGCTGCAATCATGTAATCAGTCATCTCCAAATGTGATCCCACCTAGGCTCATAAAACTACTTAATGATTGTGTCAGGCAACTCCCCCCAAGGGAATTTCTGCCTGGAGAAGGTAGGGGGAAAAATAGACATATACGAAGAATCTTTCCTAGTTAAGGAATGGAAATAACAAGCAAAAGACAATTAGCACATATTATCAGCACTTTGAAAATTTGCAACATTCACCACAGTTTAAAATTTTCCCTTTTCAAGGTGATGAATGTCCTACTGTTGCATTTACTTTTCAAAGGTGGTTAGACTGAAATTTTGCATTGTATGATTTTCAATCATTTGTTTTAGTCTGTAAACTGATGTTCATGAATGTTTCTCACTAGATAAATAAATTTTGCCCTTTCATGAAAGTAGTGGAAAGTGGGAGGAAAATTCTAGACTCTACAATTTTAACCTCTATTTTTCTTACTCTTTTCTCTTACAACCTCAGGGCTACAGAAAAGGATGTAGCAGAGACCAACTTGTGGCTCTGATTGATTGACAATAGGTTCTACTGTCAGTTTATGCTCAGAATTTGTACTTGGAAATTCGGAAGACTTTGCCTCATACAATCAAACAAAAATCAGCTTCTAGCCTGATTTCATTAACTGTAATAGCATTTATTATGGTGTCATTTCTACATCTCAGATAAAGCTTTTATCTCAAAACGTGTCCTCATGTCTTTCTGAGGCCTGTTTCATAGTAAAACACCTGCCCACTCATAAAAGAAAAAAAAAACTTTAAAACTCTGAAGCTATATTTAGTACACAAAGTTTTTGTAGAACACATTACCATATTCTTTGTCAAGGGCTGGTTCCCAACATAAGAGAGGTTTACTGTGCTAGATGGAGGGAGTCAGAGTGAAAGAGAGACAAAGGTTAAGATTCTTTGCTTACCGGAACTTTCAAGGATGGAACGCAAGATAGTACTGCCAAGCACAAGAAGAATTTCCAGAAAATCACAGAATGCTGGTGCCAGAGGGGCTTGGCAGTTATCTAATGCAATCCCTTTACTCTAGAGGTGAGGTTGCTGAGGCTGAGAGAGAGAAGGTGGGACCATCAAACACTTAAAATGTGGCTAGTGCCACTGAGGAACTGAATTTTTAATTTTGATTAATTTACATTTAAATATCAATGGATTCACATGGCTAGTGGCTAAATTTAGTGTTGTTTCCGTACTCAATATGAAAGGCTCTAAAATATTGAAAGGAGACGCCTCTCCTAAGAGTAAGGAGGCCCTTCCTATATCCTTTAGTTCTATAGGTCTTAAAGACATGGCCAAAGGGTTAAGAATTTTAAAGGACGACAGTATTTCACAATTGATGAAATCCCCAAAGCCTTCAGAAAACCAACCATGGGTGTGGAAAGCCGCCTCCCGAATCGGGCCTAGCGTATGCGCTGCAGCCTGCTCTAGAGTTACCCCCGCCCATCGAGTGAGCCAAGATGGCGCCTGCATCCTGTTTCCGCATAGTGACGCATGTATCCGCCACCCGCTCCTACCAATCGAAATCCTGTATACGCGATACTAGCCTAGAAGCTTATTGGTTGTTAATTGTGTATAAAAGGTCTTACCCGGACGGGGTAGGGTGAGACAGCCCACAAGGAGCCGTGCCTGACGGCCACATCGAGGCTGCTCTCCCACGAGGCGCCGTGCCCCGTGTGGGAACCAGTAACACAGAATGTTCATCTAGCTGTAGTAAAGGGCTTGCTTTCACAACTGCCGTGTGGTTCGAGTCGTGATTCATGACCAGGTTAGTTCGCGCAGTCTGCATCTCTCTCTCTCCTTCCCTGTTTCCCCTCGCCGGCCGGGAACCGGGGACCGAGCGGGGCAGCGCCGGACACATGGGAACAACATGCCTTCCAGGGAGAAGTGAACAGAACTGTCATTCAGAACTCTCAACTAGCAAGGATTCTGCCTAAGCAGAAATGCTGTGAAGGAAAGTGAGTTTAGATACAATCGACAATTAACAAAAGGAGACCCACTGAACAAGATGGCAGGGCTGGAAAAGCCACTGAGAACAGCTGCCCATTGCCTTGTCACATCAAGCCCCAAACTGAGGCTGACTGGGGAGGAGTCACTAATCAGGTATATTGGGTTTTTATCGCTATGTTAGCAACTTAGAGTGTGACCTTGGGAAACCCACTTTACTCAGTATCTCACTTGCTTCATCTATTTAAAGAAATGATAATGGCACTTGGTTCCAGAAGCTTTGGGAAGCCTAAGATGAAAGTGTAAGATATAATCATCACTTGTTCCTTTCTGCCTTTCCCATCAGGACACACTTCCCTCTCCAGGTAATAAGACCAATCACTTTGAAACACACAGTCAAGTTACTCGTGATAGAATCGTCCTTTGAAAACAGTCAGGCTTAACACTTTTTTTAGCTTCTTTGGAAATATAACAATTGGAGCTAAAATTAGTGTTGTTCATGTACTCAATACAGAAGGCTTCAAAGTATTTAAAGGGGGAGCATGACTGGGTGTGCAAATCCTAAGAATCCAAAGAAGTGAATGTGAGTAAATGCTGAATTCAGAATACTATGAACAGTTCTCAATTAAACTACAAATGACTGTTATTTTGTAGTTTAAAATTGGAAGTCCTTGCAATTTTTTTTCAATTCTATTATTTTTCTGCCCAACCACGTTTTCCTTTGAAAACCTATTGCTTTTCTAACTTCAAGGTTAACTCAAGAAGTATTATGTCTGAAAAGCATATAGTTGTAATATAATGTGTATCTTATTTTTTGAACAAAATTTTCTCATTTAATTATTTATTTAATTTAGTTAGGAAACATTATGTAGTGCTTGCTATATATCCAAACTTTTCTAAGCACTTTGCAAATATTAACTCTGATCAATTATGCTATGAGATAGGTACCATTATAACCTCCAGTTTATAGATGAGGAAACAGAAGCAAAAGGAGGTTAAGAAACTTATTCAAAGTCCCAGAGCTAGTGATGATGGAGCCATGACTTGAACCCAGGAAGTCTGGCTCTCTTACTCATTAGGCCATACTGCTTCATTTTGGATATATACTTATATCAAAATTTAAAATAATCTTTGAAAAATTAACTGGCTTGAAAAACTTTTTAGATGGCCACATCTTTTCTTAGTGCTGCTGCCCCACACCCTTCTGTCCCCACTCACAGCTTGTCTCCAAAGAATCTAACCTGGAAATATGGTACTTCACCTCATATATGCAAATATTTTTATTGGAAATTGCTAAATCACCCATTGAACAAGGGCCATAACAGGAAAGAAAGCTAGTTTCAACACTCTATTTTTCCTTTACTTTATTGTTTCTGAAATTAGGGGACAGAAATTTAGAGAAGACTAGAAGAATAGAAAGAGGAGGGGAGATGAATGAAAGGGTAGAAAGGAAAGGGGGGGGGGTGAGAAAACAAAGGAAAGGCAGTGTCATGGAAAGATGCAATACCTGTCAGCCTTCTGATGTCTTGGAGAATGTTAGCTTCTTACAAGATGAATTTAGTAACTGCTAATTATGTAGAGTCAATGACTTGAGTGGCCAAAGAACAGGTTGGATTTCAAATAAATATATCTTATGTTCTCAAATAGAAGCAGTCTTGAGTAAGGCCTTGAGTCAATGAATACTCCTTTCTTAGTTTTGTTTGCAGGGTAGCAAGGACAACCTGAAGAACAGAGACTAAGGCTTCAGTTGGAGTCCACACAGAACCAGTCTACAAAAAAGGTCAGCACAGCTGCAAACAGCACCTTCCATTGCTGGGTAAATGCAAGAAAAAAAGTTTATAATTCATGTCCTGATAACTCTCAGTATTTAGAACAATTTTTTAATCACTCCCCTACTCTGACTTGGTGGTATGTATCTAAATACCTTTATCCTTTAACTGCAAGTAATCTATTTTCTAATCTCAGTTTATATATGCATACTTTAAACATACTTAAAATACTTAAATATATTAAAAATATATGTACTTATACTCCATAATACTATGCTCATTTAATATTTTTATTAATTTTGTTTAATTTTATTTATTAGGCTCATAGTTCAAGACAGAATTGAGCAAACAGTTTACATCTCTTTACTCCCAAAGTTACATTAAACTGACAGAAAATGAAGATACTCTGTGTGTGTACGTTTGTGTATCAACATACATAGATCTCAAAGCACTAAGTAAAAACAAGCAATTTAAAAAAATTGTGTGTTCCATTCACAATATAATATTTATATAAATGAAAATTCTCAAAAATAATACTTATTGTTTATGGGGACATAAATAAAAGTATAAAATATGAACTAGAAGGATACAAACCTAATTTACATTAGTGGTTGCCTCTGGAGAGAGGAAAAATAAGACTACAAAGGAGCACAAATGGGCCTTCAACTTCATCTACCATATTTAGGTTTTTAAAATTTAAATTAATGATCTGAAACAAATTAAAGCAATTCCTAATTTTGGGTGGTGGGCACATGGGTGTTTACATTTTTCCTTAGTTGAAAAAACATGGAATAATATTAATGGAGGGAACAGAGATGGCACATGTATGTCCCAACAGTAGAAAGAAAAGTTGTTCTACCCATGGGACCCCTCAAAACTTGGGCTGGGGAGAATATATTCAAGATAAATAATTACATAACTAATTATTTAACTAATTGATAATATAATTAATTAGGTAGTTACATAATTTATATAATTAATTATGTAAATTATATATAATTATATATTATATTTATATAATTAATTGTATACTAATTTATAATATAAATCCTTAAGAGACAGATGGAATAGTCAGTGCCCCAACCCAACCACACTCCTAAGCAAAAGTTTAGCATTCCTTGGATACAGAGAAAATAACTAAAAATTCTAAAGAGAGGAAAACTAGGTTGCTTACACAAAAAGAGGAGAAGATTGACATTGGCCTTCTCAACAAGAGCACTGGATGCTAGAAAATAATGTAGTCATGTTGTCAAAGAGCACAGAGAAAATAAACTTCAATCTAAAATTATCTACACATCCAACCTATAAATGAAGCATGAAGACAAAGAAAAACAAATATACATTCAGAAACAAGAACACCCAGTATTTTCACTACCATGCTTCCATGCTTTAAAAAAAAAGAGGAATGAAAAACATTTTGAGGAAGAAAAAAAATAAAGAAATTAAATGATTTGAAATTTAAAAGTTTAAAAAAATAACAGATCCATTAGACTGAGATGCTTGGAAGACTCTCCCCTGGCAATTCAATGACATGATGTAGACCTTAATAGTTTAAAATTATGTGATTATATTATCTTCATTATTGGTACAATAACTGGATCAATAGTGGTTCTAAAGTTCTTGGTTCTTCTTGGTTCTACAGTGAATAAAACTTTCCTTATAAGTGTTGAGGATCATCTCCCACAAAAGGCATGTTCAAGTGCCAACTCCTGGTTCTATGGGTAAGAACACATTTGTAAACAGAAACTTTGAAGATATTATTAGTAAAGTTTGCCAAAGTTGAATAAGGGTGGACCTTAATACAATATAGCTGAAGTCCTTTTAAGTACAGATAATTGATACAGAAAGAGAAGCCATGGGGAGCAACCAGAAGTGGAAGTCAGTGGAACCTGGAGGAGAAAGAAGACATTGCCATATGCATTGCCATGTGACAGAAAAGTCAGGAAACCCAAAGATTGCTGGTCAGACAAGATAATGACCCAGGAGTAAGCAAGCCTTCTAGCCTCTGAAATCATGAGCCAATAGACTGCTGTTTTTAAATAAACCATTGTATGATATTTGTTTTTAGCAGCCAGGAAACTAAGACATTAAGCCTAATACAGATTTTTACATTCAGATTTTAAAATCATATTTAAAATTCAATAATCACTTTAGACAAAGCATAAAATATTTAGTTATTTTTACAGAAAAATACATAAGTATTTCAAAGCTTGACAACACAAATGTGATTATCTAAATTAATTTGTAGGTAGATACAAAATGGAAAGAAGAGTATGAGTGCTAATTCCCTCAAGTTTTATGGCAGAAAGTCATTAAAATCTCTACAAAGTTGATACATTAAGAACCAGAAGTAGGAGTATGTGACTATATAATAACAGTAACTTAACCATACTTAAAAACTTTTTATAAGGAAACATTTGTAAGTATTCATATCTAAAGATTGAGGAAGGGAGGCTTTACAGCTTTACGATGTTTCATTTTTCCCCATGGTCATGTATTACTTTAATTAAACCAAACCTTGATAAGTTTTACTTAAAGAGGGTAGTGACTTGCCCTTCAAGAAATACAATAAACTAGATTTTCTGAAGGCCCTCCCACTATATTACAACTAGACTGTGTATAAATCACAACAAATATACTCAGTTAAATTGTTTCTGAATTTCCAAGAAAATAAGAGACATCTCCAAGTGACAAAAAATCCATGTCTTAACCCTAAAAGTTGAGTTGAAAGCAAACATTAAAGGTAGAGTTGCCTGGGGCTCTAATATTAGAAATGAGATCAGGAGATTGAATCATGGAATAAAGGGTAGATGAAACTAAGACTCAAGAATTAGGCTGGGGCCCTCATGTCCCTAGTTGGTACCACCCAGTGACTCTTAATATTATTTAATATTAATATTATTAATACTTCAAATATGTTTTGGAGAAAAATCCCAACATATGCTCTAAGGTTTCTCACACATTAAATTCAATCATATTTGAGATAACTACCAAAAATTATCAGACACTTCATTTCTTTAAAAACAACTTACATGTTTAATGAAAAAAATTATAGCATTTTCTTGTGGAGTTAATAACAAATGTAGATTTAAAATATATCAAAGCATTAGAACAGAAGATGAGGGTATGGGATTATATTGTGGTATTCTACTTTTCTATATGAAGTAGTAAAACTAAGTCTAAGTAGACTGTGATTAGTTAAGGATGAATATTTTAATACCCCTAGACTAAACCTAATACACACACATGCACTGACACACACACTAAAGGTATACTTAAAAAACCATCAGAGAAAAAAAAAGAAGAAAAACTAAAACCATCACTTAAGCCAAAAGAAAGCAAAAAAGGAGAAAAAGAAAATTGATGGGACAAATCAAACACAAATAGTGCACCTAATCCCAACTACAACAATAATTACATTAAATGTAACTGGACTAAAACACTACAATTAAAAGACAAAGATGTTCTGATGGGATAAAAAAGTAATGCTTACATACTTTAAATATAAGTCACAGGAAGATTTAAAGTAAATAGATGGAAAGCGATATTCCATGCCAATAATAATAATAAAAAAGTACCAGAAAGCTGCTGTGGCTGCATCAATATCAGAAAATGTAAATTTCAAGTCAAAAGCATTACCAGTAATAGAGGGACATTTCAAAATGAAAAAAAGTTGATTAATTAGGGAGAAATAACAATAACAAAAGTATGTGAACTTAATAGCATAAATTCAAAATACAAAAAGTAAAAACTGATGGCTCTAAAGGGGAGAAGTAGACATATCCATAAGTATAGTTGGAGACTTTTTAACATTGCTTTATCAGTTATCGATAGAATGACTACAGAGAAAAAAGATAAGGATCTAGAAAATCTAAATGAAAATGAGATTTACTGAACACTACATCCAACAATAGCAAATCAAATGAATATTCTTTTCAAGTGCAAATTTGAAAGTTCACCATGATAGGTGAATAGATCATGAAGGACTGAAATCTTATGGAATATGTTATTATCACAGAGGAATCAAACTGTAAGTTGATTATAATAAGATATCTTAAAAAGCAGCAAACATCTGGAAATTAAACAATGCTGATTGCAATCCATGTGTCAAAAAAGATAATACAATAGAAATAAGAAAATCTATATTAACTGAATAATAAGGAAAATATCAAAATTTTTAGATGAAGCTGAAGCAGTTTTTAGAGGGAAATATAACTCTTAAACTGATTATATCATGACAGAATAGAGATTTAATAACAATGATCCAAATTTCCGTCTAAAAAGAAAAGTAAAGTAAACCAAAAGGAAGGAAATAATAAAGAGCAGAAATCAATGAAATAGAAAAAAGCAGAGAAAATTAGCTAAGTAAAGAGTTGGTTCTCTTGATATAATTTTAAAATTCACAAATCCTTTGCAAGATCAAACATGAAAAAGGAGAAAGTAAAATTATTAATATCAGAAATGTTAGAGAGAATATAACCACTGATCTTTTGGAGATGGAAAAGACAAAAAAGGGAATATTTTATGGCAAAAAACTTAGCAACTTTAGTGAAATAGAAAAATTCCTTGAAAACATGCCTTTTCAAAATGGAAACAAGAAGAATACAAAAGTTGAATAGCACTAATTTATCTTAAAAGAATTAGATTCATAATCAAATGCATTTCTGTAAAGAAAAGTCTAATCACAGGTGGTTTAACTGGCCAATTCTATTGTTAAAATGAAAATATCAATATATACAAAATGTTTTAGAAAATAGCAGAAACATATACCATCTTCTGTTTATGTTATGAGGCCAGCATGACTTGGTTACCAAAACCTGAATAGACATTACAAGAAAAGAAAGTTCTAAATCAACATTTTTTAAGAACATCAGTACATACAAAATATTAGCAAATTGAATCCAATAATATATATTTACTATATATATTATATATATACCATATATACCATATATATATACCATATATAATATATACACAATATATAAAAGACAATTCATCATGAATAAGAGGGGTTTGTTAAAGAAATGAATAATTGATTTAACATTTGAAAATGAACCAACTTAATTCACCATATTTAAGAAATAAAGGAGAAAAATTATATACTATCTCAATTCATGCAGAAAAAAATTGACAAAATTTAATAACATGGAGTGGGTTGAATTATGTTCCCCCAAAGATATGTTCAAGTCTTAAGCCATGGTTCCTGTGAATAGGGTCTTTGCAGATGTAATCAAGTTAAGGTAAGGTCATTCCAGATTAGGGTGGGTCCTAAATCTAATGACTTGTGTCCTGACAAGAAAAGGAACAGACACACAGACCCAGAGAGGAGAACAGCATTTGAAGGTGAAGGCAGAGGCTGAAGTGATGTGTCTACAGGTCAAGATCACCAAGGATTGCTGGCAACTACCAGAAGCTAGGAAGAGGCAAGGAAAAATTCTTCCCTAGAGTCTTGAGAGGGTGCATAGCCCTGCTGACACATCAGTTTTGGACTTCTAACCCCCAGAACTGTGAGAGAATAAATTTCATTTGTTTTAAGCCACCAAGTTCATGGTAATTTGTTGTGGTGGCCCTAGGAAACAAATATAATATTCATTCATCATAAACACTGTCAGCAAACTTAGAATAGAAAGGAACTTATTTAATCAGATAAAAGGTGTCCATTGACTTGAGGATGAAATATTGAAGACTTCCACTCTAAGTCTGAGAACAAGGCAAAGCACTTATGTTCAACATTTTACCAAGGGTTCAAGCCATTGCAACCAGGCAAGTAAAGTATTAAAACAAACTCAAATATTGAAAAAAAAATTAAAACTATTCTTATCTTCAGACCACTTTCCTAAGAAATCTAAAACTACTACTAAAGTTAATACATGTGAGGTGGATAGATTTTAAGTGGTCTCCCTGATTCCCACATCCTTGTGTGATTCCCTCCTCTTTATGTTCACATCCTTGTAAAGTTCCTTCCTCTTCATGTTAGCCAGACCAGTAACTTGCTTTTAATCAACAGAATATGACATATGTTATGAGATACCACTCCCTTGATTACATGACATTATATGACAAAGGTGATAAATGCCACTTTTATGATCACTCTACATTATATAAGACTACCTACCAGATTCCCTCTAGAACCTTCTATCCATTGCTGGGTTTGAAGAAGCAAGCTGCCCTTGAATCCCACAGATAAAGGGAACTGAATACTGTTATCAACCATGACAGCAGGAAGTTGATCCTACTCAGTTCACTTTCCAGATGAGAATCCAGTTCTGCCAGCACCTTAACTGCAGCCTTGTGAGGCCCTAAGCAGAGGACCCAGTTGACCTTGTCTGGACTCCTGACTCATAGAAACTAAGAGATAATAAATGTGTGTTGTTTTAAGCTACTAGGTTGTAGTAATATGCAGTGTAGAAAATTGGTAACAATAGGCATTTAGCAATGTCAAGAAGGCAGAACAATTTATAAATTTCAACTATATTTCTCTATATAAGCAGCAAACAAGTAGAAAATGAAATTTAAAAATAATTTGGTTACAATAATATCAAGAAAAATAAAGTTCTTAGGAATAAATTTAATCAAATTTATGCAAGCCACCCATAATAAAAAAACAATGAAAGTATAATTAGAGAAATTAAAGATGTGATATACTATGCTTATGCATTAGAAGACTCAGTTTTGCTGAGATGCAATTCTTTCCAAAATTGATCTATAAATTAAATGAAATCCCAAACAAAATCCCAGTAAGCTCTTTTACAGAAATTAACAAGCTGATTCTAAAATTTATATGGAAAATAGAAAACTAAAACTATATTGTTTCTGGAAGGAAATATAGAAGAATATTTCTACGAATTTGTGTATGTAAGGATTTCTTAGAGTACATTTAAAGGCACTAAATATAAAACAAAAAAAAAAATGATAAATTCAACTTCATCAGAAGTAAAAATTCCTGCTTAACAAAACAGAAAATTATGAAAATGAAAATACAAGCCAAAGACTGGGAAAATATATTCACTATATACATATGTGTGTGTGTGTGTGTGTGTGTGTGTATGACAAAGGACTTGTATGTGGAAAATACAAAGATTTTTTATAAATGAATAACAAAAAAAGCAAACACAACCTAATACAAAATGGGTAAAAGACTTGAATAGCCACTCTACAAAAGAAGATATACAAACAGCCGAAAAGAAAATGAAAATATGCACATCAGTCAACAACAGAGAAATCCAAATGAAAACTATAATGAGATAGTATTTCATACCCACTAAGGTGACAAAAATTAAAAACTAACAACTCCAAGGTTGGTGAGGTTATGGATGAACTGGAACCCACACACTGCTGGTGGGAGAATAAATTGGTACAACCACTTTAGAAAATTGCTTAGTTATGAAGTTTAATGTTTATCTATCATATGACCCTGCCCTTCCACTCCTGGTATTAACTTAAGGGACATGAAAATACATCCACAAAATGATGTGTCCATGAATATTCAGAGCAGTTTTATTCATAAAAGCAAAAAGTTATAAAAACGTCCACAAAAGGGAAATGGATAAACTTGTCTTATAGTCATACAGTGGAACACTAGTCTGCAATTAAAAAGACTGAACTACTGATATGTGTACCTACATGGTTGATTCTTCTTTCTTAAAAGAAAAAAGGCAGACACAAAAGAGAACATAGTATATAATTCCATTTATATGGTATTCAAATATAGGCAAAACTAATCCATGGTGACCAAAATCAGAATAATGGGTTGCCCCTGGGTAGTGGGCAATGACCAGAAATGGGTACAAGAGAACTTTCTGGAATGAAAAGCGTGCTGTATATCTTGAGTCAGCAGTGGGTTCATAAATACACATTTATCAAAAATCATCAAATTATACACTTAAGATCTATTTATCTCACAGTTTCAAAGTTACTGCAATTTAAAAAACAGAAGGAAACATACCAACATGAGTGAAAATTATCAGGAAAAACAAATGATATGTTTGGATATGAATATTTCATATGTTAGAATTATTAGGTATTGCTGTAGAAGCCAAGGGTGGCCTGCTGGTTTTCCCTGTGACTCACAAATAAATCCTGTGCTGGGACTAAATTTGCCAGCATGGCTGCTAGGATGGGATGATAATATGGGCTGGCTCTCTTCTCAGGTGCATCTTGATATAAAACATCCGACAGGAGATAGTCGTCTGCCCATGCAGTCCTTTCTCTTTTGTCCTGAGCACATATAAACATTCCCAGATCAGTACGTAGTCTTATGGCTCTTGGCTGCTTTATCTGTTCCAAGCTGAGAGAGAAGCAACCTTCCACTATGGCACAAGAAGGGTGTGCATAGATCATCTACCTGTGTTGGCCAAAAGCTGAGTCCTGTGGCCATGGGGCTCTGACTCTCACTACTGAAGCTGACCTTGCTCTGTCTCTTCTCTATGTGAGTAAATGTTTTTCCATCCAGTGCCTGTGTGAGTTGTACTTTTCTTGGTGATCCCAACACTGTACTGGAGTGGGTTTACATCTCTTTGGTGTTTTTCTGACCAGCAATTACATGTATGATATAAATGTAAGTTGTTACCTCTATAATATAATGTGTAATATTGATATTAAATAATGAGAAGGATAAATATAAAGAAATCCATATTTAGGCATACCTTAGTGAAACTGAACAACATTAAAGAAAAAGGAGAAGATAACTATCAGAAGAACATTCAGATCTTCTACAAAGTTAGTTAGACTGACCACATACTTTAGAGTCATTAGTTTTATTAGCAACACTGGAAGCCAGAAGAAAATGGAATATTTTTAAGGTGCTAAGATTTAAAAACTATCAACCTAGAGTTATATACACAGCAAATTTTCTTTCAGTACAAAGGCCAAAGAGTGACATTTTTCAGGCAAAAAAAAAGGAGGAGAGGGAAGGAGGGATGACTTCTCGGCACATTCTATGGGGTTAGCATACCCTTGGTATGCAAAGCACAAAAGAAAGGTCCATGCCAAAAAGGATAATTATAGACCAAGCTCATTCCGAATTACAGGTGACAATATCCTACACAAAATATCAGTTAATACAATCTAGTGGTGTGTGAAAAGATACAACCATATAGCATTATGACCAAACTGAATCTATCCCAAATTTACAAAGGTGGCCTGACAGTAACTACTCACTTAATTAATAAGTAAAGGTGAAAAAACCATCTATATCTCAATAGATGAAGAACACATTGTTACAATTGCACATTTATTCAAGATAAATATTGCTAGCAGATATGAAACAGAAAGAAACCTCCTGAACCCAATAAAAAGTAGCTCCAAAATCTAGAGCAAAACATTCTTAAATAAAATGTTATAAGCAATCACTTTAAAATCAAGAACAAGAGAAGTATGGTCACTGCCTTTGCTTCCAGTAGAGTTGCATTAGAGGTTCTTGCTTGCATATCAATACAAGGAAAATAAATTTTAAAATATAAGGAACAGAATGGAAAGAACAGAAAGTGTCATTTTTCACAGATGAAATGATTATCTACATTGAACATCAAAGAGAATTAACAGAGATATTTTTGGAGTTAATAAGAGTGTTTAACAATTTGGCTAGAAATAAAATCAATCCTCATATCAATCTATACACCATCAATATCAATTAAGGAATATAATTTAAAGAACACTTAAAATAGCAACAGAAATATATAGTATCTAAGCATCTAACAAAAATGTGCAAGACCATTATGAATAAAAGTTCACAATTTTATTAAATTACATTAAAGTACATTAAAGTACATTAAAGTGGTTATATAATAAATGAAGAGATATAACATGTTCAGTGGTAGGATGGTTCAATGTAATGAAGGTACAAATCGCTCAAAATTTATGTAAATATTCATACACCAGGAGGGTTTTTTTTTCTCAAAGAAATTTGCCCAGGTGATTCTAAGATGTATATTGACAAAAGCCAAATGGCAAAGACTCCTGGAAAAGATTAATGAATTGTGAGGATTTGCCCTACAATTAGTAAGAACGATTTAAGACTCTTAACAATTAATACGCCATAGTACTATTAAAGGGATAGATAAAAATATCAATGAAACTGAATAGAGAGGCCAGATATTTGATTAATGACAAAAGTGAAAAAGACATTTAGGAAAAGAAATGACTCTTCAAAAAATTTTGTTTAGGACAATTGATTAGTGACATGAAAGATGAAATGAAATTTGAACACTGTCTCACACAATTTACAAAATAACTCTGTATTATAAGTATCAAAGTAAAAATTTTAAAACTTTTAGAAAAAAAATAGGAATATATCTTTATATACCTGGAAGTTGGAAAGAGTTTTTAAAAGACACAAAAAAGAAAAAATCATAAAGGAGTTAATAGATAAATTTAATTACATTAAAATAAGAACTTATATCATTGAGATATCATAAAGACAGTGAAAAGAAAAGCCACAGATAGAAGACATTTGCAATGAACATAACTGATAAGCTACTGAGAATATTTACAGAAATCCTAAAAATAATATGAAAAAGATAAATGATTCAATGGAAAAACAAGCAAAAGACATGAATAGGTATCTCACGTGGTAGGAAGCAAAAATGTTCTAAAAAATATTGTAAAATGCCCAACTCAAATATTGATAAGGGAAATTCAAAGTAAGATCATAATGAGATACCATTTTTCACTCACTAGATTGGTAAAATAAAGAAGTCTTACACACCAAGTTTTAGAGAGGATGAGGGGCAACAGAAAACCCTCCTACACAGCTGGTGGGAGTATTAATTGGTTTAAACACCTTGGAGTGTAATTTTGCATTACCTTGGACACTTAAACATGTGCCCATGCTGAGAATGAGCAATTCCAGTATACAATGGTACATGTACAAGCACATTAGTAAATACTAGCAAAATGCTGCAAATAACTCAAAAAACCATCAATAGAGAAATGGATACATAAACAAATGGATGCAGCACATGCATAAATCTTAAAACATTTGTTGAATGATAAAAGAATATCTGAAAAGACTACACTGACTATAATGTCATTTTATACAAATTGTAAAAAAAGCAATATATTATCTAAGGATATGTCTTGGTTTCCCAGCTACTATGACAAATACCACACAGTGGGTTGGTTTGACAACAGAGATCAATTGTGCCCTGTTTTCAGAGACTGGAAGGATTGCTTTCTCCTGGGGTTGGTAAGCCTTCTGGCAGGCTGGCTGGCAATCCTTGGGGTTCCTTGGCTTTCCCTTTACATAGCGATGTCCTCTCCTTTCTCTACCAGGTTCCATGACTTCCACTTTCTGTTTCCTCCACATGGCTTTTTCTTAGACAGCCTCCAGTAACAGTATTAAGGCTCAGCTCATTGAATTGGACCACACTTTAATAAAATTAACATCTTCAAAAGGTCCTATTTACAATGGGTTCATACCCACAGGAAAGAATTAAGGTTAAGAACATGAGTTTGTTTTTTTTTGTTTTTCTGGGGTACATAACTCATTCTACCACAGGATACATAGATATTTTTAAAACTTTTAAAAAACAGGAAAATGATTTTTTTTTAAAAAAAGAGAGCGATAGAAAGAGTGGCTACCTCTGAAGGGTACCTGGGAGTAGGCAAGCAGAAGACCACACAAGAACCTTCATCAGTGTAGGTAAAATCCAGTTCCTAAATTTGGTGGTCACTTTATAATCATATGCTTTTTAATTATTTGCATATCCTTCAAATGAACTTATTATATATAATACACATCATATAATCTTTTAAAGGGAGGGGCTACAATATATATTATTTATCTCTATCCCAGAAAGGAGGCATTTGCTCCCTTAAACACAACATTCAAGAAAATCTTTGTATTAGCTATGGTTAGTTACATGCCTGCTTTTTGAACATTTTAGGAATCCGGACTCAACTAAAAAGTATAACCATTTATATCAATTTCAATGTGTCTGTAGGTATCTCCACATATATTTTATATTTTATTTTGAATACATAAAACCTGAGAAAATATTTACAACATAAACATGTTTGTGTGATTACCCTTTCTGGCAAAATTATATATTTTTATCTTTTACGTACACAGATGTCTGGAAAATGCATTTGCTAGATTGTGATTTTCTCTGTGTGAGGGTAAATAAGAAATTTTAATTTTATATTATTCTATATTGCTTGAAGATGTTTCAATGAGCCTATACATTTTTATAAGCAGAAAGAATTTGCAAGTTCTTTTAATTTTGAATTTAAAATATCATTGATGTTTCTTTTTTGTATTTTAAAATATTCACCCATGCTTCAATTTACTTTGATTTTAAATGGATATTTCACAATACTATATGTCATGGCTAGTCTCCTGACCACAGGGCAAAGTTTTAGTCTTTCCTGCATGTCCACGTGGCTAATCACATCCACTCAGCAGAAAGGAAAGAGGTCAGACTTAGATCTGTGTTCAAGATCAGTGGACCATTTCTTCTTTTTAAATAGCAATTATTACTATTACTGTTACTGTTTTTATTATTATTTTGGTCAAAGGCATACAAAGCATTTTAAAGACAAGTATTTCGCTAACAATAGCCCTTGATCTAATGAAAGGAGGAGGTGTATGGCCTGTGTCTTTATCTTTACTTCACTGTCAACAGGCTGACGTTTTGAGGATGGAATGTGCCTTGTCTAGGTCACCAGTGAGGAAGAAGTCTGGGGACTGGACTTGGTCCTGTGACACTGGAAGCTGCAGCAATGGAATACTGCATTTTTTTATATCCCCAGGCTTTCCCCTTTTGGGCAGACCTAGGCAGCTTTTATAGAAGCAGTTTCCAAATGATGGTAATTTTTCTTAGGCCATGTAACTACAGTATCACTTTTAGACTTTTTCACTAAGTGTCAGACTTGCAAGGCGTGGTAACTACTACAAAGTCCCAGTTGTGGTACCAGGGTAATTTAGATATGTAACCGAGGGAATTTGTTTATTTCACGCCTTCTTGTTACATTGATAACTTTTATTATTGTCAAACACTTATGGGAGAACTCTGTAGTTACTAAATGCTGCTTATACAAAATAATATTTTGTTCAATTTAATTATGGAATTGTGGACTTAGAGCCAAGAGCTTAAAGTTTTTTATTTATTCTCATTACCATGGATTAGGGTAATTCATGAATCAGTCTAGTTATTGTTGGGGATGTCCCCAACTAAGGGGTACCAACCTCAGGTCCTAGTGTATGAACCCATTTGTAAATAGGACGTATGAAGGTACTGTTAGGGAAGGTGTACCCAAACTGAACAAGAGTGGACCATAATCCAGTATGGCTGAAGTCCTTATGAGCAAAGGAAATTGGATACAGAAAAAGAAGCCACAGGGAGCAGCCAGAAGCTGGGAGTCAACGGAACCTGAAAGAGAAAGAAGACACCTCCATGTGCATTGCCATGTGATAGAAAGGCCAGGGAACCCCAGAGATTGCCACCCAGTCAGAAGATGTCCGGAGGAAACAAGCTTTCTACCCTCTGAAACTGTGAGCTGATAAATTCCTGTTATTAAGCCAACCCTTTATAGAATATTTGTTTTAGCAGCTAAGAAACGGAAACAGTTATTAACTCTGGATTATGATATCTAAGGATATTATGAATTGACTGATAAATGAAATGTGGCAAATTAAAACTGAAGACAGCAGAGAGGTACACTTAAGAAAGATAAAAGTAGGAATTGATGAAATAGAAAACTAAAAGACAATAGATCTAAGTAATTAAATAAAAGCACAAAATATGTTAATCTGGTAAAGAAGGAAAGTACAAATAATATAAGAAAAGTGGCATTGGTACAGATAGAGATAATTGTAAAAAATTTAAGAGAATGCTATATACAACCTTATACAAGAGCATTTAAAAATATACACAAAAGGACAATTATTGAAAATATAAATTACCAAAATTGATTCAAAATATTTAAAATACTTAAATGAACAAATTACCATAGAAGAAATTAAAATTTAGCCAAACCTCTATCCAAATATAGAGTACCAACCCAGATAATTTTATAAGTGAGTACTTAAAAAACAAGAAAATTAAAAGTATATGCTTTATTTAAACTATTTCAGAGACATGGAAAAAGATGAGAAAAATCTTAGGAAAATTTTCCCACTGAATGCTACAATGCTCATTGTAACACTGACCACAAAACTGGTCAAGAAACTCTTGTACGCAAGTACCCAATCAATAACTTAATCTCATTTATGAATCAAATACAAAAATCCTAAATAAAATATTAGCAAAGTAAATCTAACCACTTACTGACAAAGTATTATGTGTATGTATACATATATATGTAATTATGTGTGTGTGTGTGTGTGTGTATAAGATTTATTATACTGTATATATTGCCCTTTTTTCCATTTAAACTGTGAAAACACATCTTGACTTTTTATCTTCAACAATTGTATTTATTCTTTTAGGTAGAGTGGTAACAAATTCCTTTTATAAAAAGAATTTTAACTGAAAAGCCACTGTAGATGGAAAAAAAGAAAGAATATTACTTGGTAAAATCCAGTGACATGTACAATAGTTTTACAGCACATTTAAGCATTCTAGGGTTTTATATCTTCACCTGCCTTTTGTTTCTAAGTTGATTCTTATAAAAATGCCAGTGAAGAATATAGATTTGGCCTCAAACCTAGCCATGAATTTGTGTGCCAAGAAAAGTAAAATTATACTCTCAATTTCTGTCTTAATATTATAGCCTTGTTTCAAAAACGCCCTGTCTTATTTAAAACACAATGACCATTTAAATGGCAAAAAACAAGCAGCAATACATAATTATACATAATATTCACTAAATGGGAAGTGGTTTTCAGGATCTGGAATACTCTTGCTCTTTTAGTCTCCTCAATAATTACATTGACTTAGACTGACACTACTAAAAGTAAGAGTACTGTATACGGGGCACACATTTACAATACTGCTAGCCTTAAAAGCAGTAAAGCAAAAGAAAATATATCAAATCATCAAATAGTTCATGCACATCTTACAAAACTTCCACTGATCTATCAGTGCCTTCTATGCAATGTGCTTCTTTTCCATACTTGTATTAACTACCAAGAAAGGAAGGAGGAGATTAAAATTAATGATACTAAACTGAACTGTTTGAAGCCATTGCCTTATATGCAGGGAAAAACACATTTAGTTAAGAAGCAATACAGCACAATGTGAAGATATTGTGCTTAGATGCAGATATTCCAGAATTGAAAAATGTACAAGACACGTCAAGATATAAAACCATATTACACTGTTAAATTACCTTGAAATGTATGTATATTGCAGTGTTCAAAGAAAGACATTCATTTCATTGTACAAGGATAGGGAGAAATCCTTAAAGTTACCTATTACATTTTATGATATAATATATACACATTTATATAGTATTGTATATACATATACAGAATGTGTGCTTTCATGTGCAATTTTTTTCCAAGTTATTGTTAGCTTTTTTTGGATCTGCAACTTCTAGGAGTGAAAACTCCTTTTCACTACGAGTTTTTGTCTCCAAACTTAAGAAGATATTTAATACTAGAAAAAGGTCTCAATACCCTACTCCCACCCAAAAACTCTCTTCAAATATTTTGCTTCACAACTGGTCAGAGAAGCACAATGAAAGAAATTCTAGAATTTTTGACTGCATCTTTTCATTTTGCCAGTTGTTTCAACAAGCAAATATCTTTAAATATTTAAATAAGCTGATACAAATTCTTGAGCAGAGAATATAAACTCTAGATTTGATTGATTAAAACAGAGCAAATCAACCCTCACTCCCCCCAGCCCCCCCAAAAAAACAGTGATTTACTCTGACTGTAAGCAATATATAAAATTTAAATCTCAAATTTCAAAATAAGTTAAAGAAAACTTCTACCTTCAGGGCCTATCATACTAGAGAGATCTGACTACTGGTAAGGGGAAAATGTATGTGAAAACTTGCAGCAAAATTGTTTGCCCACTATTTTTCCTAAGAGAATGTATGTCAACTATACTACCACTGTCCTTTAAATTTAATAACTTCATAATTTGTTGGCAAATGTTTTAAGCAAACTGGCATGTCAGATCACACATCCATCAAATTCAAAGAAAACTTATATAAGCCTTTTGTACAGAATAAAAAAACAAAACAACTAAATGGCTGAGTCCTCTATTAGCAGAACCACATAATGCAGTCTTTATAAATCTGCCACATATATCAATATCTACATATATAGATACAAATATAGATATGAAACATTAATGGCAGTCTATTTTTGACAGTGTGTGGGACCAGCTGATTTGGCTCAGACCATGGCACAATATGGACCCTGCATCTTTAGAACTGGATGATGAAATAAGACCCCGAGCAACAATCTGAGGTGGAAGGTGACTGAGTGGACAGTTCTCAATACTCATGATTGAAAGTTTGCTGCAGAGAGCCAGCACGAATGAAAGGCTATGCGGGTTTCGGTTGTTATTAAAATACAGTTTTCAAGGTTCTCCAGTGTACCAATTTCCTTAGGAAGATGAGTAAGTAGGTCTCTCCAAGGCTTAGATGTGTGAGATTGGTAAGGTGACCAATGCCTCTGGGAAGACTGGTCAATTGGTTGGTTGTCAAAACTAATTTCTGAAAATCTTTAAGATAAGCAAATTCATTTTGCAAGGATTCCAAATTGTTCTCCTCTAGGTCCAACTCTCTTAACTTCCTAAGGTTTCCAAGACCATGGGGAAGTTTCTTCAGATTATTTGATAATATTAAGGCCTCAAGAGAAACAAGACCAGACACATCCTCAGGGATCTTTGTGAGCTGATTAGTGGCTAAATTCAATTCTACTATACTGGTCCAAATTCCAAAGTACAACGGAAGTGAGGTTAACTGATGGTCCTTCATATTCAGCTTAGTTAATACTTTTGCTCTGGAGAAAATTTCAAAAGGGATTTTATTGATTTGATTGTGTTCCATGTTGAGAGAATAGATGGTGGAAAACTGAGATGGACCACCCACTGGATATAATTGGAAGCAATTTCTAGATAGGGTCAAACTACGCAGTTCACAAGATTTGACAAAAGACTCTCTAGCAAAGTAGAAATGTTATTGTTTTCTAAATTTAATTCTTCAAGTGCACTGCATTTTGCCAATGATCTGGGTATTGCTGATAGTATCTTATATCTTAGACCAAGATGACTGAAACTTGACAGGTTTCCTATAGTATTGGGAGGTCTAGCAGTTCATAGTGCTGAATGCCAAGGTTGGTTATCTGTGTGCAGTTTCCAGTCTCCTTTGGAAGGTGTTCAAGTTGATTGTGAGCTACTTCCAGTGTAATGAGATTACATAATTCACCTTCAAAGGGCCCTAGGGGAAGTTTCTGGCACCTTTGCTGGCCCTCCTCCCTCACCAGCCCTCCTTCATGGGTCATCAGCAGTATTTTACTAGTTGCATAGTATTCCACTGAAATATTGAAATCATCCCTTTAAGGCAAAAGAAAGAAAGAATTAACTTGTGTTGAACACAGAGCATATTTGCAGGGGTATTAGAAAAAACAAAACACCTGACTGTTGCTTATTCTAAGCTGGTTCCAATAACTTCACAAACAGCTGTGGAATCAGCTGTCTATTTTCTATTTTAGTGAGAAATTAACACTGCAGAGGAAAAAGAGGGACAGTAAGAGATAATTTGAAGATCTGGTGAGCTAAGAGTATTTAAATGTCTGGGCTATTTCTTTTCTAAATCGAAGAGTAGTAGAGGAGGCAGGAGGTAGGAAAGACCAGTAATTTGTAGGAGAACACCAAGAGCCAACTCAAATGAAGACAACTAAAATGCCAAGAACTCTACCAGTTGTTTTACAAAAAGAGGAAAAAAGCATTATTATTATCATTCACTTCACAAATATTTTTAAGTTCTACTACAAGCCAGGCACAATGGTACGCAAGGCATAGTCACTTAATGAAGCTTGATAATTTACACTGTAATTGATGAGACCAGGCAAAACCCTTAAGAAAAAGAAGGCATGCAGGAAGGGCATACAGAACTGCATTTGAGACATGTGCAAGCTAGCTTAGCTCTGAGTAGATAAATATAACTGAATGAGTTAGAGTGATTGGTCCTGAGTAGTATTAGCCATGGTTAATTAGTTAGCCAGGACCAAAAGCTTTTCTTCCATATTACTTGAGGACTTCTGCTCGTGGTTTGTGACCTTCCTCTCCAACTGTATTAGAAGATTGTGCTCCAATTATTTCCCTTTTCAGAACACTAAGCACCCCTGGCACAGGGGTGGATCTCTGAACCAGCCCTGGTCAAACAAGCATAGAACCCCCATTTCTCCACTTGCAGTGATAGGTCCAGGGGTCACAAGACCCAAGCAGCGCAGTAGAGAATCTTGTATTTGTATGTGGGATTTGTGTGTGGGTCTTATAAGATGCTAGTTCACTTTATACCCTGGTTGCTAAACTCAGAAGTTGGAAATCTGGGAATGCCCCTGGCCAAATTCATGCCACAGGGAGAGCACTTGTTTGCAACAGCAGAGAATAAAGTAAACATAAGCATGAAAGTGACAAGCTAAAATGAAATATGGATCAAGAAAAATGCCTGACATGATGTGCAAGGTGGGATTCACTTCCAGTCTTCCCACTTATGTGAGCCAACAAATTTGTTTTGCATTAGTTAAAATTTCCATCACTTGCAATCAAATACCTCCTGAATATATCTTCCTAATACCTACACTACTCCTGGGAGACTTTCATGTGTGAATGATTCATGCAACATCCTAGCATTGCCATCTTTTGAACATATTGTCTCCAATACACTTCAATCCACTTGAGCTCAATCCTTGAACCTCAAGCCACTTCTATCCATTCTCATATCCAGAACTTGACAAATGCCATTATCCAGAACTGCCTATGAAATTGTATCCTCTAATATCCCAATTTCTATTAATTATAGTGATACATATATGGATTAGATTCTGAACTGTGAAAAATCATCAGGGACAAATTGCATAATATATTAAACATTATAAAGTTTTAAAATATTATTTCTTATTTGAGGTAGGAAAAAATATTGAACAAAGTTCAAGTTTTTTATATAAACTCTAGCTAAGCATATGACATATAAAAGAATAGATTTTGTTAATGATTTTCATTGCCCCTATTTTAAAATAGACGGCATTCTTATATATTGATAGATCTTTAACCAAAATAGACAAAAAAGGAAAACTATATCATTCCAATCCCACTCAAGGCTAAATATAATTGATTTTTTTCTTCACATTTCTTTTAGTCTTATGCTACATTTTTGAGAAGCATGTAGGAAATAATCACATTTATGAGTGACTAAAATATTCTGAGACAACCTTGGGATAATAGAGAGGTAGAGACCTGGACAAATGTAAATTACAACACCCTGATTAAAAGCTGGAATGCCTCAGCAATCTGCTGTTGCCATATTGATTTTACTTAGCCATTCTGGATGGAAAATAATGGAGTTTTTCCAATGTAGAATCAAAGCAGATGGTGGAGAGGTTGGGGGAAAAATAGTCTTGCAGTGTAATGAAAGTCAAAGCAAAGCTTTTTGAAAAATATTATTATAATTCCTTGACAAACAACTGCCATTAAACCAAAAACATCTATTAGTACCATGGCAAGAATCAATGGCATAAAACCCTTACAGCCTTCAGTGATATCACTAGCTACTTATATTTTTAACAATGAGGTTAGCACTCATAGTCCTATTGATAAGACTCCCTTATATGTGGGTTCCTAAAATCATTTTGTAAAACAAATGACTGTAATTAGATTACAGTCAGAGCTAGTCCCCAGGGGGAATCTTAACTTGAAAATGGAATTTTCAAAATGCTATGTAATTCTACAGCAAATGTTAAAACATTATATATTTAATAAAATATTCATATTAATCAAACATTTAACAATGATGCTTCGTGATTTCATATGAAACGATATATAAACTAAAATCATGTTATTCTTGAGATGCAAAAAATAGGAACACCGAATCTCATTTGGGAAGCATTTAGTTTTCTTTGTTCTATCTGAAGCATTGTGAGTACCTAGTTTAGTACCTCACTGTGTATGTATGTACTCTTTGTGTATATTTTTCTCTTACTAGACATTTTTTGATCCAGGAATCTTCATAATTGGGAGAGGAGCCAAGATAATTATTATTCTATGTACTTAATAAAAGCGATAGTTTGGGTGGAAAAAAAGAATTTTGGGATCAAGGATTTTAATCCAAACCTAGTATGTGTTATATGACCTTGGACAAGTTACTTAACGTTCTTGACCCTTCCATTCCTCAATGCAAAATTAGAATTATATTAAATGATATGAAACGTTATTAAGCAGATTAGATATATAAGTATATAAAAGTACCTGGATTAGTCCCTTTCCTTTCCCTTAGTCTTGGCAAGAAAATACTTTCTCTCTTGAAAACGGAAATGGGTCTGGATAATTTTCAAGTGGATGTTTTTGCATCTTCAATGAGTCTAATGCACTTCTTGGATCTAGTCCTGATATTACTGGGAGTTCGCTCCTTGTGAATGTTCGTTTTTACTAGAGCTGACAATTTATGCCTGTGAGGAAGGCCAATTCAACCAGAAACTTCTGCTAGAACACACTGCCTGGGCTTTGTCTTTTCAGGCAGACAAAACCATGAAGATGAAAGTGAGGCACCAGGAATAAGATCGAGAAAGTAGATGGGGGGTTCAAGAAGTTGACCTCTGCATCATGGCTAGCAGCCAGACAGCTAGCTACCAGGGTAATATTGGAGTCAATGTAGAAAGTTTGGGAAGTACATATCAAACAACAACAAGTGTGAACCAAGCCAGAGACCCAACATATATAATGCATTAAAATGAGTTATAAGATACTGAATATGCATTAAATGTAATTGACCTACTCTGAAAACTCTTTTCCCTCCACAAAGTGGTCTGGCCTTGCCCTTTCCATCTTAAGCCAGTTGTACTGAGGGCACTGTAACTCTGTTAAGGTTACTTCATGACTTTTGGTGTATTGCCACAACCTAAATAGCTCAAGCAATGCTCTGACACATAGCTCCTAGAGAGATTGATTCACTTCTTCTAAATGGGTATGGAATCATGTATGTGAGAAGATAAGTCATAACAACTTGATTGGGCACTGATTTAAATCCTAGTACATTTTGTTGCTATAAGTTTTGTACTTTATTTGTTCTCTTTTTGCCTTGTGATCGCAAACTTCCTCTTCTAGAGGTCAGTAAGTAGGTTGAGCTTGGGGATAGATGAGGAAAATTGAGGCTGCAAGGTGTGAACTGGGAGGTATGACAGAGAATATTTATTTAAATTGTCCTATTTTTGCAAAGGCCAAGAGATTATGTAACTTGCAGAGGTTACACAACTAGTGGTAGAGTTAGAACTCAAATGCCTTTAGCTACTTTCTAGTGATTTTTGTACTTATGCAAGGTATCTTCTCTTCAATATGAATCGCATAATTTGCCGGACATTTAGTAGTCCTTCCACAGTAAATGTTGTGTTGATAGTTGTTCAACAAGTAATTGCCATGTAAGGCATTTGATCAGTAAGAAACTAGATTCTTGTGTTAATTTGACATACTGTAGAAAACAATCTGATTTATATGTCACAGTTTTCTACCTGTTTCTTTGCACTTGATAGTTGTGAGACACAGCAAAAGTGAGTAAAAAAAGCTAAAATAAATGTACTGGAAACGACACAAGATTTTATTTTAACGGGCCACTGTGGTCATATTTTCCCCTTTCATCTTGACTGCCTTCCCACCTCAGAAAATTCTGCTCTCCGGATAGCAGTGCATTTGTTTATGCAAAGTTGATATTAAAAAATCTGGTTTGTCAAAAGAGGAAAAAGATGATTGTCACAAGGGGAAGGCTTCTAAGAACTGAAGACAAGCTGCTCCCTTCCAACTGAAAATGTCAAACACTTATTCATATGGTTCTTACCAGACTTGATTTATATGAGCAGCCGCCAATCCTCAAATTCCCCTCATGCAAGTGTAAATGGGAAGTCTGTTCATTCAGCCATTAATATTATGTTTTTTTGTTGCTATCCTGAATAGGAAATCATTTCTTTCCTCCATGTGGGAGTCATTGATTTACCCTTGCTCTTCCCTTTAAAATCTTCTAGTTTTTAAACATGCTTATTGTTTACCTGCAGTGTTGTAAAAAAATGATTATTTCCTTTATGGTTTTCTAGAAGTTTGGCTTAAAAGACATAAATATTGCTTACAACCCGACTTGTAATTTAAATTCATATTTTCCAAGGCCCGTGAACATTACACTCTTTTAAGGAAAGAGAAAAAAATAAAATAAGATAAAATTTCATTTGTACCATGTTTCAAAGCAATAATGTGGCTTATATATTGAAATCTATGCATATACTGAAGGACTCAAATGTTTTAAATTCTTTACTTTTTGCATTTCCTAGATGATATGTGACTTTTATAGAAATATTCTTTAAATAAGCACCCCCTGAAAACGAGAAAATTAACAGGAAGAATGGCATGTTCAGGGTTAAAGCAGAGGAAAAGAAAGTTTTCAGTGAAAAATTTTAAAAAAAGGAAGAAGAAAAAAAAAGAACAAGCTTGGCACTATAGAGTGAGTCACTTATTTCAGAAAGAGATGGGGAATCAAAAGGCATGATTTATAGTGCTGTGGTCCAATAAATCATAGCTAAGTAAAAGAGTTGTAAAGTACAAAGCATTTTCTGTGATATGCCTCTTCAAGCACCAGATTGATAAATCTTCAAAAATTAGACCCTACCCCAAATGTGTATTACAACAGTAAGCTCTCTTGAAATTTCCTGATTCACAACACCCTCATTGTCAAGCTAATAAAGAAAACACCACAAGCTGGGTTTTGGTTTTATTTCATACAGCAAAAGGACTAAGCACCAGAAAACCTACAAAGAAACATGCCCCTCATTTCTCCACTTCAAAAAGAAGAGAAAGAACAGTTATTTCCTAAGCAGGATTTCCATGTGATTATGAGATTTTACCCACAGTATGTAGTCCTCCTACAAGAAAAGAATAGAGGATGCTTAATGGCCCTTTCTCCAGGGAAAGCTGGGTCATCTCAGAGGCTTTCCCTCCCAAAGCAAACACTCAGTCCAACGACTGAAAATGAGACCAGAGCAAATCAATAACAGGATCACCTGAGGGACTGTTCAATATCCTGAATATTTTTAAATGAATATCAGCTATTTCAATCTCTCAACTTTTTTTTAAACTCCATTTTCCACCTTTAATGGCTTTCTTCTGAGAAACTCCTGTTGAATAACTCAGAGCAAAGAATGACCTGAGAGCATACATTCACCAGTAGTTTAACTATAAGGAAACTTGCCACCTTCCCTCATATTAGTAAAATCGCCCCTGATCATCCAAGGTTGGAGATGAAGCTTGGAGGAGATTGGGGATCTCCTTGGAGATTTTGCATTCATTAATGTTGCTATATGAGGAAATGCACTCTACTTTAAAAAATCAGCTACACTTCTCTATAAACCTTGAAGGATAAGAAGAAGGTTAAAAGGGTACAAAGAAATATCTATTTCCTGAGAATATTCTCTTTCAACCCAACTCTGGCAATCTGGAATGGGTTTTATTAAAGAAAATGGTGGTTCCAATTCTTAGCATTCCTTCAGTTAAAACTTACTAGACTTAAAGTGCAGCTTTATGATTCTCAGGTTCATGAGCTATTGAGAAAAAAAGTTTGGATGCAATTTAGAAGCATTCTTCATTTAAAAAATGTGTTTCCACCTATAATATTTTAATAAGAAAATGAAAGTAATATTTCTAATCATAGAAACCTAACTATTTTGTGAAAATAATCTTAGAAATTGACATTTTCTTGAAAGAACATGACTACAAAATTTAAAACAAGCTTTAAAAACCATGCACCTGAAATCATGGTATTTAATTATGTGCTCTTGGTCTTTTAAAAGGTGCAAAGGTGCACAAGTTGGAAATCTTACAGCCACAAGTCACAGAATTACCTGACACCAGCAACTTCAACTGCAAGTACATTTATTTGTTAATATTTGCCTCATATATCTTTTTTAATCCTTTTGCTTTCAATTTTTCTGTGTCCTTATGTTTTATGCATGTCATTTTATGTGCATCACTTGTAAACATCATATAGCTGAATTTTGTTTTTCTTGTCTATGCATTTAAACTAGAGAGTTTGGTCCTTTTATACCTATTGTGTTTATTGATATATTTGGAATTATTTCTAGTCATTGTACTTTATTGTTTTTATTTGTTTTGATTTTATTTACATTTTTTCCCTCCTTTTCTGCCATATTTTGAATTCACATTTTAAAAATTTCCCTCAACCCCTCAAACCAACATTAGTTTGGATATGACACACTCTATTTCTTTTCCTTAGTAGCCATTTATATTAACTAGGAATTGCTCAGAGTGAGTGAGGTGCTTTGTGCTTTTTAACATCATCATAACTACTGGCTCCACAAACCCTCTTTCAATGGGATCTCGGTATAACTTCAAAGATGACAAAAGACCAGTCTTGCTTACAGAGACATGAAATAGTTTTTTAACCTTGTGAACCTGAAGAAGAATCACAAAGGAGGCAGTTTAGAATAGCATGTGGGAGAAAGGCAAGTATGTCCGCCACACTGCCAATTCAGCCTGTGCTGAATTCATTCATCCATCCATGTAGTCAACGAACATCCCCATAGTCAATGAAGAGATCTTTGCTGAGTGCCTCTCGTGCTGTTGATGCATTGCTTGTTAGTAAAAACACATTGCTTTATATGAATTTTCCTTCATTGACTATATCATACATTCCAAAGGAACAAAGACGTTATCGTCTATTTGTTTCCATCTTTTCACTCAGTAGTTCTCAAACCATGGTGAACATCAGAATCATGGGGAAAGTTTGTCAGTCAGGGGTGGGGCCTGGGGATTTGCATTTTTAACAGAGTCTCTCAGATGAAGCAGAAGCATGGCTCACACTTGCATGGGCTGTCCTGACAACTGTGTACACAGACATTCCATAAACACTTTCCACTGTGAGGTATATGCCCCAGAAAGGGGTGTGTGTGTGAAACTGTACATAGATGCGGTAAATCAGTAGCTTCAAAATTAGTTGACAAGGCCTCGATAGTATGTTGTGCAGAATAAAAGTTAATCAAAAGTACAATCACCATGGTTATATTTTACCTTTATGTTAGACTGGTTCATTTAATATTAATAAAGTTGTACTAAGAACCTGACTCTTTCAAAATCATCTCTGGCTGAGAAGTTTTCAAAATACATTAAGCCAAGTTAAGATGTCAAAGAATCTTTGGGATTGTGAAAATGTTGCTCAATGGCACACACACACACAAAACTACCTTAGTAGAATTTCAAGACTTTAATAATGCCACATAATGTCAAATGACAGCCAATTATATACCTCTCTAAAAGAAGACATATTTCTGGTGGCAGTAAATTGTTTTCCAGTCAGAAAATTACTTTAAAAAATAATAAAAAAATTGATTGTTTCTGCTTGTGGAAGGGGGAAATGCTTTATGCTAACAAAGTGCCTTTGCTCAGCAACATCAAAACCACTCAGTTCTAACCCCCCATGATTATGTGCCAGCTGGTATCTGGCACTCGTTTGATGAAGTATTGTTTCTGCCCCAGCCTTGCTGGCAGAGACAGAGTTGATCCATTTTGTGAGATACTACCCATCTGCTGGCCTTTGTCTACCCCATCTTAGTTTCCTAGTCACTGAAACAAATACCATAAAGTATGTTGACTTAAAAAAAGGGAATTTATTGGCTCACAGTGTCAAGGCTAGGAGAAGTCCCAAATTGAGGCATCAGAAAGGTGATGTTTTCTCTCCACAGACTGTGACTTCTGGGTCTGCCTTCTGGTGATCCTTGGTCCTTGGCTTTTCTGTCACATGGTGATGTCTTCTCTTTTCTCTTCCAGGTTCCTTTGATATCCAGCTTTTGACTGCACCCTGTGGCTTCTCTTTCCAAGTCCTTTCCTTTGCTTATAATGACTTCAGCCATATTAGATTAAGGTCCACCCTCATTCAGTTTGGGTATATCCTAACTAATTAACTAATGGCATCTTCAAACATCTTATTTACAAACAGGTTCACACCCACAAGACCAGGTGTTTGGACAGGCCTTTTGTGGGGGACATGATTCAATCCCCAACACTTCTTTAGAGGAGAAGACGAAATTGTCTTGCTATGGCTCAAGTGCTAAACTGACACTGATCTCAGGTATCCTGAACACTACTTTCCTCAAATTCTCTTAAAAAGTGAGGCAATAGAATGGGAAAGAAGGAACTGGTAATAGAGACTATCACCAGTTCTCCTCCTTGCTGAGGAATGTTAAAATCACCTACGACAGATCGGGAGTAATCAGTGGTCCTGCATGGCCACGGGATGCTTCACACCGTTGGTTCAAAAACTGCTACTCACGGCCAACTCACAGTTGAGATTAGAGCCTTTATCTAATATTTTTAAATTGCTTGTAAATAATCTAATCTGATAATTTAAAATAGATAACACAAGCATAAAATTCAAAGATAAAAAGTACATAATGTTTCCTTTCCCTGTTTGTCCCCCAGAATCCCAATTCCTCCACGAAGGAACCTCTGTTATCATTCTCTTGTGAATTCTTTGAGAACTACTCTATGTCCATATAATGAATTAATAACTCCTTCAAAAAAATATTTAATCTGTGTCAGTCACTCTTCTGAATAAGGGGCATATAGTAGTGAACAAAACTCAGTATTTCTTGCCTTCAGGGAGTATACATTCTAGTTAAGAGCTATAGAAATAAATGAGCTAATTTCATGGTATATTAGAAGAAAATAATTACTATGGAAAAAAATCAAAAGAGAAAAGGGATATGGAGACTTGGGAAGGTATAGAAATTGATGGCAAAATTTAAGAGTTGTCCAAAGACGCCTCATGGGGAAATGACATTTGAACAGACTTGAAGGAGGTAAGAGAGAGCGAGCTCTGTGGCTACCAGGGAATAGCATTCAGAAAGAGTGCATCTGGGAGCAAAGAGTGGGAAGGAAGGTCATGGTCAAAGGTGGGCCAGAAGAGGCAGGGGATTTGTCACTGTGATGAACTTGACTTTTATTATGAAGAAATAGCACTGGAGCACTTTGAACAAATCACTTTTTGGCAGGATATTCTGTAGGCTTTGTTGAGAATAAGCTGAAAGGGAGCAAAGACAAAGATGGGGGAGTACTTAGGAAGACACTGCGATAACACAGGCAAAGGATGATGGTGGGTCACCAAAACTAGGATGGTAGCAATGGAGGTAGTGAGTAGTAGTGAGGTTCTGTACATACTTTGAAAGTAGATTGCACAACATTGAATTATGGCTTGGATGTAGGCTGCGAGCGGAAGTCAGGTGATAAGGGTGATTCCCAGGATTTTAGCCAGAACAACTGGAAGAATGGGGGGTGCCATTACTTCAGGTGGGGAAGACTGAAGGAGGAGTGGGTTTTGAGGAAGATGAGAAGTTTGGTCTTAGATATACTTAGTTTGAGATGTTTCTTAGACCTCCAATTGGAGGTGTAAATAGGCAGTTGGATATACAGAATGAAATTCAGGAAATAGATTTGAGCTGGTGATAACAATTTGAGTGTCAAAGGCAAACAGATGGTATTTGAGATTGGAGGAGACCCTGGCAGGAGCAAAAGTAAATAGTGAAGAGAAAGGGACCAAGGTCAGAGCCCTGGGATCCTCTTTTGTTTGCAGTGAGAGAGGTAAGGAGGAAAAAGCAGAGAGACTGAGAAGAAAACCAGTATGTGGTGTTTAGGAAGCCAAGGAAAGAAAATATTTCTAGGAGGAATGACAATTGTGTCTTATGCTGCTAAATGATTTATTGAGATGGAAGTTGATATAATATTGATGAGAAGAGTTTCAGTGTGGTGACAATGAATTAGAATGAATTTAAGAGTAAAGCATGGAAGAGAAACTGGAGAAATGAGTATAGATTATCTTGTTTAAGGATTTTTGCCGCAAAAGAAAACCAAGAAAAGGGGAATCTCCAGGGGAAGAAAATTTGATAAAAAGGAGATTTTTTTAGTAGGAGAAATAAAAGCATATTTGAAAATGCTGATGACAATGATATAATATAGAGACACAATAGAAAAGTGTGTTTACATATATTTATTTTGTTGCATATATAATTCAAAGTTACACACTAATTTGAAATTTTTCCCACTGAATTATAGTATTTCATCAAATTTAAGAAATCATTGACCACAAAAGACACCATTATTATTTTGCCACTATGAAAGACAAAAATGCTGTCATTTATACTACGACAGATCATTATTTGAAAGACACATGCTAATTTCAGTGATATTAAAATGTAAAAAAAAAAAAGTGGTCTCATAAGCAATGAAACATGATCTGCATCTTGGGTTTTCCATTTTATCAATGTACCATATTTTAACCAATTCTCTTTTGATAATAATTTACTTATTTTCAATTCTTTGATGTTACAAAAAGGCTGCAGTGAATATCCACTACATACAATCATCTTTTCCATGTGTAGGTGAATTGGTAAGAGATATTCCTAGAAGTATAATTGTAATCTTAGGGAAATTCCAAAGGGCTGTGCATAGAGCTTCTACCAGCCTCCAGCAATGTCTGAGACTGCCTGTTTTCCCATGCTCTCATCCAACGTATTGTGTTATGTAATATATTAATCTTTGTTAATATGGTGTGGTAGGTACAATCATGTCCGTGTCCTAATCCCCAACACCTGTGACTATATTACCTTACATGGCAGAAGGGACTGCAGATGTGATTAATTTAAGGGTCTTGGGATGGGGAGAAGATCCTAGATGATCCAGATGGGCTTAATGGAATCACAGGTGTCCTGAAAACTGAATGATAGATGCAGGAGAATCAGAGAAGAGAAAGATGGCAGTAGAGGTCAGTGTGATACAAATGAGAGCTTTGAAGATGGAAAGGGACCACAAGCCAAAGGATGTGGGCAGCCTATAGGGCTGGAAAGGGTACAGGAATTAATTCTTCCCTAGAGATTCCAGAAGGAAGGCAGCCCTGCCAACAGCTTGATTCTGGCACAGAGTCCCATTGTGGACTTCTGACCCACAGAAAAGTAAGATAATATATTTATGTGTTGTTTTAAGCACTCCACCAAGTTTATGTTAATTTGTTGTAGCAGTAATAGGAAAGGCATACATATGATATTTTAAAAATTGGTATCTAATAGTTTTCATTTGTAAATATCTTTCTATGACTGAGGCTGAGAGTCTTATGGTAAGTCTAAGACACGTTTGTATTCTTTTTTTCTATGAACTGTCTGTAGGAATCCTTCAGCTAGTTTTCTTCTGAGTAGCTAGTGTTTTTTTATTTTGGGGGACCATTTATTTATGAAGAAATTAGATCTTTGTAATAAATAGTGGCAAATTTTTCTCATTTGTCTTTCAACTATGTTTAAGGTATTATATGGCCATCAATCTTTATTTTATGGTCTTTGAGTTTTGTGACATACACAGAATTTTCCTTCTTACTTAAAGAATATATTTAAACATCTCCACTATTTTGTGGCCTTTTTATGGTTCAGTGTTTATGTTTAAATTTTGATAGATTAGGAATTTATTTTGGTATAATAGAGATGCAATTTTTCTATCTACCCAGCTGTTTTCTTCCCTTTTAACTAAATAATCTATATTTGCGCCACTGACTTGAAGCCAGCTTTATCATCTACTAAATTCCCATATGTATCTAGATCTATTTCATCTTGTTTCATCCATCTATCTTGCTATGCAGTGTCAATATCACAGTTGTAATTATTGTAGTTATAATTTCTTTTAATAGCTGGTAGGTCTGGTGTCCTTCATTACTTATTCCTTTTTAGAATTTTCTCAGCTATAATAACATGTTTATGTTTGCATATTAGCTGTAGAATCAGGTTGTCTATTCACATAGTGTTAAATTTATGAATTAACTTAGGGACAATTTAAGTCCTTATGAATTGAGAATTCCTATTCAAGAATATGGAATGCGTTTCAATTATTTTTCTTTTGTGTTGCTCAATGTTTTCTCTAAAAGAATTATGTAGATCCTCCACATTTTTTGTAAAGGGTTTTTAGGTAGTTTAACAGTTTTTTCCTTTTTTTTTGATCCAATTATATCTTTTAACTGCTTGTTTTTCCATATTAAGGTAATTGATTTTTATATTAATTTTTAATCATTCATCCTCTTTGTCCATATTCTTCATGTTCACACAGAGCTGAGCAAAATAGTCTCATTATTCTTTTAATTTCCTCTCTTTGAACCAGTTTTTAGTGGTTCACTATAAGGTAGAAGGGAACTCTCTTCCATTTATTTATAGCAGTGGACTCAGGAAGTTGAGGAAAAGGTAGATAGGGATTCCCTCTTGACTGCCAGGAATGAAGATGTTTCTCTCCATCATTCACTCCTCAGTATATAGGTGATAGTTAATATCAAGTGTCAACTTGGCTAGGTTATGGTATTCAGTAGTTTGGTCAAGCAAGCTCTGGCCTGATTGCTACTGTGATGTATTTCATGGATTTAAATCATCAGTCAGTTGATTGCATCTATGGCTGATTACATCTGCAATCAACAAAGGAGACTGCCTTCAGCAACGAGAGAAGACTCGTATAATCAGTTGAAGGCTTCAAAAGGTGAACTGGCAACTTCAGCAATGAGAAAGAAGAATTTCTATCCCCACTTCAGCCAATTAGCTTCTCCTGAGGAATTCAGCATCACCATGAGTTCTCAACTTGAGGTCTGCCCTATGGAATTCAGACTTGCCAAGTCCCACAGTCACATGAGGAAATTCCTATAGTAAATCTCCTGTCTGTTCTATTTCTCTGGAGAATCCTACTAATACAAGATGGCACTCTGTTTTCTGAACCAGTATCCTTGCTATGCTTTGGAAAGGTTTTCACTTTTTTGTTCTTAATCTTCTCTCCTATACATGTGGATGCCTCTTTTATACTGATCATCTATAACGAATAAGAATTATTTAATTGGCAATAGGTACAGATAACTCCCATTACTACCATTATGTGAATTACAGACATCTTGCCATTCTGATAACTTCCCAGTATGGTTTCAGCATTTCTGAAGTTGCATGGCTCTCTGCCTGTACCCACCCTCCCCACCCTCCCCACACACAACCCAAAACTCATCAGCCCTTCTCATGTATTTTAAGTAAAAGTAAAATAATTTTGCCTTGAGAGTTTTGGGTTGGTTGTTTTTGCTAAAGGTGATTTTCCTCATGCATCATCCTAGGCTTTTTTAAAAAAAATTGTGCAGGTAAATAGCACATTAGAATTTTCTGGGGAATATGCAATTGAAAGCCTGACAACTTTACTTTCTTTGTCAACTTACTATATTATGTTCCTAATTTGAATGAGTGTAAATGTCAAAATTCAGCCTTTAAAATACCCTGGCAGCATCTCAAACTTCAGCTTTTGGGGAGAATGTCAGAGTTTGGTCTATAAGCATAAAGGCACTCATAACACCTCATCTGAAAAAAAAAAAAAAAATTACCCATTAGCAGAAGATACACTGGTATGTGAGTGGATGAAGGAAAACAAATTTCTCCAGACATCATGTCCTGAAGAGAGAATCAAATAGTGGGTGTGCTGTCCCTTGATGACCCTCTGTATTAATGTAGCTTCAGGCATTGCTCATTTTAGTTTTGCATTAACAACTGATCTTATTAGAAAGATGGCCATGATGACACTGATTGATGGAGAGGCAACATGCCCAGTTGAAAATACTCAAAATTTATAATCATCTGTGCTTTAGTAATATAGAAATGTCATTTAAAATGCTTCGTATATTTAATCTATTTCTGAGGGAAATTCTAATGATTTGAATGTAATGTTCATCAAAGGAGTCTACATTTTAATCCCAGCCCCCTCCTCTTTACCAAATAGTTACTTTAATCTGTAAGAGCTTTATTCTTGAAGACTTGGTGATTATTAAATGTCAGAGGATGGATGATGAAGGTGGCACTGAGGTAGGAGCAATCATGGTTTCTCCATTTCTCACTGAGAGCCATATTTTAGAACACTGACCTAGGTAGAAATTTAGGACCAAGTTGGGAGAAAATAACCTTTTCTTTTTCCTTAGCAGTAGTGCAGAATCTTTCCTTTCCTTCATTCAGCTAGTATTTGGGAGTGCCTCAAGTGTGCCACACAATGTGATAGATACTGCTGAGTAGACACTGAAATGACAGATCTGGTCCCTGCCCTCATGGAACATGTAGTTAGTGGGAAGTGACTGATCTTAAGTAAATAAGGGGTTTGGTTCTATTTCAAATGCAGTGGGAAATCCCTGAAAGGCGTAAGCACTGGAGAGATTTGCACTTCTGAAAGGTTAAATCTGGCTGTGTAGTAGGCAATGAACTGGAGGAGGGCAAGGTTGAAGCAAAGAGATCACTTCAAGTCTATTGTACTGGCCCAGGCACAAGGCACTGAGTGGCAGTGGATGGATTTGAGGAGTACTTCTTGATAAAGTGGCAACAGGACTTGCTATCACTTGGATGTGGAGGTGAAAAGAGCAAAAATCAGTCAAAAATCTTTCCTAAATTTCTGGCTTAAGTAATGGGACTGCAGGAAACATTTCCTGTGACTAGGAAAACAGAGTAGGGATATTCCAGAGTGAACCATACACAAGATTTTTCCAGGTCCTTACTTAACATTATCTGTGACATTAACCTCATAAGGTTAAACATTACTATCGCTGTTTCATTGATCAAGAAACAAAGGCTGAAAGAGGTTATATAATTTGCTTACCATCATTTACCTAGTGAGTAATAGAATCAGAATTCATCCCTAATTTAGCATCTGAACTCAGACTCTATACTCTGTTCCCTTCTGCCATTCTTGATATAGTTTAATAGGTCTTAAAAAATATGTATTTTTCCCTTTATTTCTCTTTTAATTATTCATCCTTTTCTTATGTGCTATGACAATCGTTTTTGATCTTACTGTAGATACGGATTTATTATATGATATCTTATATCCCTTTAAGAACTATGTAGGAGTATAAAGACTCTTTAAAACTTATTAATAGTCAAGTTGCTGTAGAATATACATAGTACTTATGCATTTTTCTTGCTTTTATTATCTCGATCAGTCCCTGGATTAAGATAGTATCCAAAATATCAAAATAAAAATAGGCTTCATAAGTGTTTAAAAGGACTAGGGGAAGTACCTAAAAGCTATTTTAAAATGTATACTACAATTAAGATTTATGTTTTTATTATTATTTTTGATAAGGGTGTAGGGAGCCAAACACAACTGGATAAAGCAAATTGCTGATGTGGTGACTGAATTTAGCTCTGCTAATATTTATCTAGTGCTTATTAAGTGTAAGACACACTATGAGACTGTGAAACACCCCTGAAAAATTAACTTAAAATGGCTGGATTTGAGCAAAATCTGGAAGATTGGAACATGGTTGGCAAATCCTCAAAAAGAAAATGATGATAAAGGGCAATGTGTTGACTACAAAAAGATGACCAGCAGGAGTCATGGGCATGAATGTCAGGCTTAGTTTGAGCTACAGCTTTATTAATGGTCTGGAAAAAGAGGCATATTAATGACATTTCAAGATGATACTAAATAGAAATTGTCAAGCACACCAGTGAAAACAGATAATATTATGTACAAAGGCTAATAGCAAGAAATAAAGGTTAGGCATACAGAAATGACTAATTGAATGAAATTCCAATTTAAAACCATCATATTCTACATAAAGAATAAAGATTCAAAAACAAAAATTGCTAATTGGATTCAGCATGTACCAGAGGGGAGATAAACCAGCAAAACAGTAAAATCCCTAGAGACCAAGGTGTTATATATTCAGAAAATGAAGAGGAAGTTCAAAAACCAGTTGCTAACCAAATGGACTAAAAATATTTTGCCATGTTTCGAATATAGAAAGTTTGGGGTATTGTATCATGTACCCTGCAAAATACATGCTCCTAACCTTAATCTGTGTTCCTATTTTTAAGTAGTACTGCTTGAAGATGTTCTATTAGTTAAGGTGTGGCCAAATTGAGTCAGGGTGGATCTTAATCCATATGACTGTTAAAGAAAGGAAATTCAGATGCAGCCAGTCAGCGGAAGCCAGAAGAGACAAATAGCGACGTGATGGAGGACTACCATCACCAGGACGCTACTGGCCAAAGAAGAAAGCATAGCCTTCCTGATGTCTGGATTTTGGACTTGTAGCCTTCAAAATTGTGAGACAATAAATTCTTGTTTAAGCCAACCTATTGTGTGGCATTTGTCATAGCAGCTCTGGTGAACTAAGACAGAAAGTATAAAAAAAATTAAGCCTCAAACAAGTAGATAAACAGAAGTCAAGTTTGCAAAAGCTTAGTGAATTAAGCGTCTTAAATAATCTGGGTTCTACTTGATCCTCCTGTTTTCTGTAGTTCAGATTGCAGGATCACCCATGCCTTCTCCCTGCTTTTGTGAAGGTAGAGCCTCTTTTTGCATCATCATCACTGCTGAGATGATGCAAGTATGACTTTATCATGCTGAAAAGGACTCACTATTATATTCACATTTTGCATAATGGAACATCTAGAAAAATATTCAAGCAGTGAGTGGTTGGCCTTTTCCTTCAGCAGAAGACAATGTTAATTTTAGGAAAAAAATTTTCTTTGTAAATATTTAAGGCGTTCCTTGAGAAATGTTTAATCTCAATTGTAGGTTATGTCTCTGGCTAATCTATTATTTTTTAGAAAGATAGAATAATGCCATGGAACATACCCTAATCTAGGTAATCTGAATCCTGAATTCTAGACCTAGGTCTGCCACAAATTAGCTAAATCAATATAATTTATTTTTATTGGTTTTATTTAATTATTCCATAAGTATTTATTGAGCACCAACTGAAAGTAATCTTTCTTACTTCTCAACTTATATAATTCTAAAAGTGCATCTCATTTATCGATACTGTATTTTCAGTATTTATGTACTTGTCCTTTCTATTATATTTAACTCATTTATTTAGCAATATTTATTGAGTGGCTGCATTTTTTACTGGCGATGTGCTAAAGGGGCACTGTCCTTGCCTTCAAGAAATTTACAACCAATGGAGGAGACAGAGAACAAAATAGCAAATTATAATCAGCATAGCTGGAGTTATGGAGAGTACAATACAGTATAGGGTTGTACGGGACATAGGAAGGGATGCCTAATCTGGACTTGGGCACTCAGGGAAAGATTCCTGGGGGGGAAGTGGCGGCTGACCTGAAGTTTGAAGAATGTTTAGGAAATAGCTAGATGAATAATACAGACAGCACGTTCCAGAAAGAAGCAGCTTGTGAAAGGGCTGAGAGGTGAAAGAAATTATATCTCTTTGGGAAAGAGAATGTAGGAAATTAGGACTGAGCATTTGGCATGATGGGATGGGAATGAAGTGAGCACAAGTTGTCTAAACATGAGGATATGTGATGAGGAAGACAAAGGCCAGATGATCAAGGGTCTTCTAAGCCTCGTCGATTATGTTCTTTCCTGAGGGTTTTTGGGGGTGGCATAAGCTGAGAATGGCATGATCACATTTTTAATTTTACAATAAATACTTGGGCCTTAGTGTGGAGAACAGATTGTAGGAAGGGAAGGACCCAAGCCTCCTGTAACAATCTAAGTGGACAGTGACAATGACTGAGGTAAATCAATGATATTGGGAATGGTGATGATGGTAATAGCAATGGTGATCAATGTAAGAGCTAATGTATATTAAAGCATTTACTATGTTCCAGGTAATGTGATGATTATTTTTTAAGCTTTGTATCCTTTATTATTCACAACTAGCCCATTAAACAGATACTGTTACTATTTCTACTTTACAGAAGAGGAAATAAAAGCTTCCTCAAGAACTCCTATTTAATGAATGGCAGAGTGAGTATTTGAAGCCAATATATCTGACCCATTAAGTTTGCAATTTTTATTTCAGCTTTTAGTAGGTGCTGGGTAAATAGTGGTATGGAAGACAGACAATGGTCCTTGTCCTTACAAGCTAGTTGGGAGAAAGACTAAGCAAATAAGTGAATAAATACCTTAGACCGACTTATGGTGCATACTATGTAGAAAAATACAGGCACCATAAGCATGCATTACAAAAGGATCTAAGAGAACTTAAGCAACTTGTCTAACACCACTCAGAGAAGCAAAGAAAGGATTTCAAACACACCAACTACATAGCTGTGGACTTAAAGCAGAGCCCCGAGCAACATAAACATGTAAGGTGCTGGCTGACAAAAAGCTAGAGGACTGAAAGGGCATCTCCAAAAAAGGTGGACTCTCAACCTAGAAAGTGGGACGTATGTGAAGAAAACATTTTGCAAAGGACAAGATGGTCAATAATGACAAATAAGATAAAGACCAAAAGTGTCCACTGAATTTAGCAGTAACAAGGTTAGTGATGTAAGCTCTAAGTTAGAGAAACAAGAGTGAGATTACAGAGAGCAGAGAAGGAAAGAATGAAGTTAGAAAGTAGAACCAACTTTAAAGAACTTTGGTTGTGAAAGCAATGAGAAAGCTAGAAGGAGACATAGGGATAACTAATAAAGAAGACCTTGAGGTGATAAGATTAGATCCAGAGCATAGATGAAGGGAGCAGCCTTAAACAGGTGACAGGAATCCCACCTGTAGGAATATAATTTTCTTATGAAGTAGTAAATTAGATCATCTGCTGTGAGTGATGGGGAAGGCAGTGAGGTTGGAGGTTTAAAGACAATGGAGAGAGAGGCGGGGCAAGATGGCAGACTGGTGAGCTGTAAGTTTTAGTTACTCCTCCAGGAAAGTAGGTAAAAAGCCAGGAACTGCGTGGACTGGACACCACAGAGCAATCTGTCTTTGGGCATACTTCATACAACACTCATGAAAATGTGGAACTGCTGAGATCAGCGAAATCTGTAAGTTTTTGCGGCCAGGGGACCCGCGCCCCTCCCTGCCAGGCTCAGTCCCGTGGGAGGAGGGGCTGTCAGCTCCGGGAAGGAGAAGGGAGAACTGCAGTGGCAGCCCTTATCGGAAACTCACTCTACTGATCCAAACTCCAACCATAGATAGACTGAGACCAGACACCAGAGAATCTGAGAGCAGCCAGCCCAGCAGAGAGGAGACAGGCATAGAAAAAAAAAAACAACACGAAAAACTCCAAAATAAAAGCAGAGGATTTTTGGAGTTCTGGTGAACACAGAAAGGGGAAGGGCGGAGCTCAGGCCTTGAGGCGCATATGCAAATCCCGAAGCAAAGCTGATCTCTCTGCCCTGTGCACCTTTCCTTAATGGCCCTGGTTGCTTTGTCTATTAGCATTTCAATAACCCATTAGATCTCTGAGGAGGGCCGTTTTTTTTTTTTTTTTTTTTTAAATCCTTTTTGCTTTTTCTAAAACAATTACTCTAAGAAGCTCAATACAGAAAGCTTCAAAGAATTGCAATTTGGGCATGTCAAGTCAAGAGCAGAACTAAGAGAGCTCTGAGACAAAAGGCAATAATCCAGTGGCTGAGAAAATTCACTAAACAACACAACTTCCCAAGAAAAGGGGGGTGTCCGCTCACAGCCACCATCCTGGTGGACAGGAAACACTCCTGCCCATCGCCAGCCCCATAGCCCAGAGCTGCCCCAGACAACCCAGTGTGACAGAAGTGCTTCAAATAACAGGCACACACCACAAAACTGGGCGTGGACATTAGCCTTCCCTGCAACCTCAGCTGAATGTCCCAGAGCTGGGAAGGTGGAGCAGTGTGAATTAACAAAGCCCCATTCAGCCATCATTTGAGCAGACTGGGAGACTCCCTACACAGCCCAGCAGCCCAGAACTGCCCTGGGGGGACGGCACTCACCTGTGACATAGCACAGTCATCCCTCAACAGAGGACCCAGGGTGCACAGCCTGGAAGAGGGGCCCACTTGCAAGTCTCAGGAGCCATACGCCAATACCAAAGACTTGTGGGTCAGTGGCAGAGACAAACTGTGGCAGGACTGAACTGAAGGATTAGACTATTGCAGCAGCTTTAAAACTCTAGGATCATCAGGGAGATTTGATTGTTAGGGCCACCCCCCCTCCCCGACTTCCCAGAAACACGCCCCACATACAGGGCAGGCAACACCAACTACACATGCAAGCTTGGTACACCAATTGGGCCCCACAAGACTCACTCCCCCACTCACCAAAAAGGCTACGCAGGGGAGATCTGGCTTGTGGAGAACAGGTGGCTCGTGGACGCCACCTGCTGGTTAGTTAGAGAAAGTGTACTCCACGAAGCTGTAGATCTGATAAATTAGAGATAAGGACTTCAATAGGTCTACAAACCCTAAAAGAACCCTATCAAGTTCAGCAAATGCCACGAGGCCAAAAACAACAGAAAATTATAAAGCATATGAAAAAACCAGACGATATGGATAACCCAAGCCCAAGCACCCAAATCAAAAGACCAGAAGAGACACAGCACCTAGAGCAGCTACTCAAAGAACTAAAGATGAACAATGAGACCATAGTACGGGATATGAAGGAAATCAAGAAGACGCTAGAAGAGCATAAAGAAGACATTGCAAGACTAAATAAAAAAATGGATGATCTTATGGAAATTAAAGAAACTGTTGACCAAATTAAAAAGATTCTGGACACTCATAGTACAAGACCAGAGGAAGTTGAACAATGAATCAGTGACCTCCAAGATGACAGAATGGAAAATGAAAGCATAAAAGAAAGAATGGGGAAAAAAATTGAAAAACTCGAAATGGACCTCAGGGATGTGATAGATGATATGAAACGTCCAAATATAAGACTCATTGGTGTCCCAGAAGGGGAAGAAAAGGGTAAAGGTCTAGGAAGAGTATTCAAAGAAATTGTTGGGGAAAACTTCCCAAATCTTCTAAACAACATAAATACACAAATCATAAATGCTCAGCGAACTCCAAATAGAATAAATCCAAAAAAACCCACTCTGAGACATATACTGATCACACTGTCAAACATAGAAGAGAAGGAGCAAGTTCTGAAAGCAGCAAGAGAAAAGCAATTCACCACATACAAAGGAAACAGCATAAGACTAAGTAGTGACTACTCAGCAGCCACCATGGAGGCGAGAAGGCAGTGGCACGATATATTTAAAATTCTGAGTGAGAGGAATTTCCAGCCAAGAATACTTTATCCAGCAAAGCTCTCCTTCAAATTTGAGGGAGAGCTTAAATTTTTCACAGACAAACAAATGCTGAGAGAATTTGCTAACAAGAGACCTGCCCTACTGGAGATACTAAAGGGAGCCCTACAGACAGAGAAACAAAGACAGGACAGAGAGACTTGGAGAAAGGTTCAGTACTAAAGAGATTCGGTATGGGTACAATAAAGGATATTAATAGAGAGAGGGAAAAATATGGCAAACATAATCCAAAGGATAAGATGGCTGATTCAAGAAATGCCTTCACGGTTTTAACGTTGAATGTAAATGGATTAAACTCCCCAATTAAAAGATATAGATTCGCAGAATGGATCAAAAAAAATGAACCATCAATATGTTGCATACAAGAGACTCATCTTAGACACAGGGACACAAAGAAACTGAAAGTGAAAGGATGGAAAAAATATTTCATGCAAGCTACAGCCAAAAGAAAGCAGGTGTAGCAATATTAATCTCAGATAAAATAGACTTCAAATGCAGGGATGTTTTGAGAGACAAAGAAGGCCACTACATACTAATAAAAGGGGCAATTCAGCAAGAAGAAATAACAATCGTAAATGTCTATGCACCCAATCAAGGTGCCACAAAATACATGAGAGAAACACTGGCAAAACTAAAGGAAGCAATTGATGTTTCCACAATAATTGTGGGAGACTTCAACACATCACTCTCTCCTATAGATAGATCAACCAGACAGAAGACCAATAAGGAAATTGAAAACCTAAACAATCTGATAAATGAATTAGATTTAACAGACATCTACAGGACATTACATCCCAAATCACCAGGATACACATACTTTTCTAGTGCTCACGGAACTTTCTCCAGAATAGATCATATGCTGGGACATAAAACAAGCCTCAATAAATTTAAAAAGATTGAAATTATTCAAAGCACATTCTCTGACCACAATGGAATACAATTAGAAGTCAATAACCATCAGAGACTTAGAAAATTCACAAATACCTGGAGGTTAAACAACACACTCCTAAACAATCAGTGGGTTAAAGAAGAAATAGCAAGAGAAATTGCTAAATATATAGAGACGAATGAAAATGAGAACACAACATACCAAAACCTATGGGATGCAGCAAAAGCAGTGCTAAAGGGGAAATTTATACAACTAAACGCGTATATTAAAAAGGAAGAAAGAGCCAAAATCAAAGAACTAATGGATCAACTGAAGAAGCTAGAAAATGAACAGCAAACCAATCCTAAACCAAGTACAAGAAAAGAAATAACAAGGATTAAAGCAGAAATAAATGACATAGAGAACAAAAAAACAATAGAGAGGATAAATATCACGAAAAGTTGGTTCTTTGAGAAGATCAACAAGATTGACAAGCCCCTAGCTAGACTGACAAAATCAAAAAGAGAGAAGACCCATATAAACAAAATAATGAATGAAAAAGGTGACATAACTGCAGATCCTGAAGAAATTAAAAAAATTATAAGAGGATATTATGAACAACTGTATGGCAACAAACTGGATAATGTAGAAGAAATGGACACTTTCCTGGAAATATATGAACAACCTAGACTGACCAGAGAAGAAATAGAAGACCTCAACCAACCCATCACAAGCAAAGAGATCCAATCAGTCATCAAAAATCTTCCCACAAATAAATGCCCAGGGCCAGATGGCTTCACAGGGGAATTCTACCAAACTTTCCAGAAAGAACTGACACCAATCTTACTCAAACTCTTTCAAAACATTGAAAAAAATGGAACACTACCTAACTCATTTTATGAAGCTAACATCAATCTAATACCAAAACCAGGCAAAGATGCTACAAAAAAGGAAAACTACCGGCCAATCTCCCTAATGAATATAGATGCAAAAATCCGCAACAAAATACTTGCAAATCGAATCCAAAGACACATTAAAAAAATCATACACCATGACCAAGTGGGGTTCATTCCAGGCATGCAAGGATGGTTCAACATAAGAAAAACAATCAATGTATTACAACACATTAAAAACTCGAAAGAGAAAAATCAATTGATCATCTCAATAGATGCTGAAAAGCATTTGACAAAATCCAACATCCCTTTTTGATAAAAACACTTCAAAAGGTAGGAATTGAAGGAAACTTCCTCAACATGATAAAGAGCATATATGAAAAACCCACAGCCAGCATAGTACTCAATGGTGAGAGACTGAAAGCCTTCCCTCTAAGATCAGGAACAAGACAAGGATGCCCGCTGTCACCACTGTTATTCAACATTGTGCTGGAAGTGCTAGCCAGGGCAATCCGGCAAGACAAAGAAATAAAAGGCATCCAAATTGGAAAAGAAGAAGTAAAACTGTCATTGTTTGCAGATGATATGATCTTATATCTAGAAAACCCTGAGAAATCAACGATACACCTACTAGAGCTAATAAACAAATTTAGCAAAGTAGCGGGATACAAGATTAATGCACATAAGTCAGTAATGTTTCTATATGCTAGAAATGAACAAACTGAAGAGACACTCAAGAAAAAGATACCATTTTCAACAGCAACTAAAAAAATCAAGTACCTAGGAATAAACTTAACCAAAGATGTAAAAGACCTATACAAAGAAAACTACATAACTCTACTAAAAGAAATAGAAGGGGACCTTAAAAGATGGAAAAATATTCCATGTTCATGGATAGGAAGGCTAAATGTCATTAAGATGTCAATTCTACCCAAACTCATCTACAGATTCAGTGCAATCCCAATCAAAATTCCAACAACCTACTTTGCAGACTTGGAAAAGCTAGTTATCAAATTTATTTGGAAAGGGAAGATGCCTCGAATTGCTAAAGACACTCTAAAAAAGAAAAACGAAGTGGGAGGACTTACACTCCCTGACTTTGAAGTTTATTATAAAGCCACAGTTGCCAAAACAGCATGGTACTGGCACAAAGATAGACATATAGATCAATGGAATCGAATTGAGAATTCAGAGATAGACCCTCAGATCTATGGCCGACTGATCTTTGATAAGGCCCCCAAAGTCACCGAACTGAGCCATAATGGTCTTTTCAACAAATGGGGCTGGGAGAGTTGGATATCCATATCCAAAAGAATGAAAGAGGACCCCTACCTCACCCCCTACACAAAAATTAACTCAAAATGGACCAAAGATCTCAATATAAAAGAAAGTACCATAAAACTCCTAGAAGATAATGTAGGAAAACATCTTCAAGACCTTGTATTAGGAGGCCACTTCCTAGACTTTACACCCAAAGCACAAGCAACAAAAGAGAAAATAGATAAATGGGAACTCCTCAAGCTTAGAAGTTTCTGCACCTCAAAGGAATTTCTCAAAAAGGTAAAGAGGCAGCCAACTCAATGGGAAAAAATTTTTGGAAACCATGTATCTGACAAAAGACTGATATCTTGCATATACAAAGAAATCCTACAACTCAATGACAATAGTACAGACAGCCCAATTATAAAATGGGCAAAAGATATGAAAAGACAGTTCTCTGAAGAGGAAATACAAATGGCCAAGAAACACATGAAAAAATGTTCAGCTTCACTAGCTATTAGAGAGATGCAAATTAAGACCACAATGAGATACCATCTAACACCGGTTAGAATGGCTGCCATTAAACAAACAGGAAACTACAAATGCTGGAGGGGATGTGGAGAAATTGGAACTCTTATTCATTGTTGGTGGGACTGTAGAATGGTTCAGCCACTCTGGAAGTCAGTCTGGCAGTTCCTTAGAAAACTAGATATAAACCTACCATTCGATCCAGCGATTGCACTTCTCGGTATATACCCGGAAGATCGGAAAGCAGTGACACGAACAGATATCTGCACGCCAATGTTCATAGCAGCATTATTCACAATTGCCAAGAGATGGAAACAACCCAAATGTCCTTCAACAGATGAGTGGATAAATAAAATGTGGTATATACACACGATGGAATACTACGCGGCAGTAAGAAGGAACGATCTGGTGAAACATATGACAACATGGATGAACCTTGAAGACATAATGCTGAGCGAAATAAGCCAGGCACAAAAAGAGAAATATTATATGCTACCACTAATGTGAACTTTGAAAAATGTAAAACAAATGGTTTATAATGTAGAATGTAGGGGAACTAGCAGTAGAGAGCAATTAAGGAAGGGGGAACAATAATCCAAGAAGAACAGATAAGCTATTTAACGTTCTGGGGATGCCCAGAAATGACTATGGTCTGTTAATTTCTGATGGATGTAGTAGGAACAAGTTCACTGAAATGTTGCTATATTATGTAACTTTCTTGGGGTAAAGTAGGAACATGTTGGAAGTTAAGCAGTTATCTTAGGTTAGTTGTCTTTTTCTTACTCCCTTGTTATGGTCTCTTTGAAATGTTCTTTTATTGTATGTTTGTTTTCTTTTTAACTTTTTTTTTCATACAGTTGATTTAAAAAAGAAGGGAAAGTTAAAAAAAAAAAAAAAGAAAAAAGACAAACAAAGAAAAAAAAAAAAAGATGTAGTGCCCCCTTGAGGAGCCTGTGGAGAATGCAGGGGTATTCGCCTACCCCACCTCCATGGTTGCTAACATGACCACAGACATAGGGGACTGGTGGTTTGATGGGTTGAGCCCTCTACCATAAGTTTTACCCTTGGGAAGACGGTTGCTGCAAAGGAGAGGCTAGGCCTCCCTGTATTTGTGCCTAAGAGTCTCCTCCTGAATGCCTCTTTGTTGCTCAGATGTGGCCCTCTCTCTCTGGCTAAGCCAACTTGAAAGGTGAAATCACTGCCCTCCCCCCTACGTGGGATCAGACACCCAGGGAAGTGAATCTCCCTGGCAACGTGGAATATGACTCCCGGGGAGGAATGTAGACCCGGCATCGTGGGATGGAGAACATCTTCTTGACCAAAAGGGGGATGTGAAAGGAAATGAAATAAGCTTCAGTGGCAGAGAGATTCCAAAACGAGCCGAGAGATCACTCTGGTGGGCACTCTTACGCACACTTTAGACAACCTTTTTTAGGTTCTAAAGAATTGGGGTAGCTGGTGGTGGATACCTGAAACTATTAAACTACAACCCAGAACCCATGAATCTCGAAGACAGTTGTATAAAAATGTAGCTTATGAGGGGTGACAGTGGGATTGGGAATGCCATAAGGACCAAACTCCACTTTGTCTAGTTTATGGATGGATGTGTAGAAAAGTAGGGGAAGGAAACAAACAGACAAAGGTACCCAGTGTTCTTTTTTACTTCAATTGCTCTTTTTCACTCTAATTATTATTCTTGTTATTTTTGTGTGTGTGCTAATGAAGGTGTCAGGGATTGATTTAGGTGATGAATGTACAACTATGTAATGGTACTGTAAACAATCGAAAGTACAATTTGTTTTGTATGACTGCGTGGTATGTGAATATATCTCAATAAAATGATGATTAAAAAAAAAAAAAAAAACTAAAGGACAAATGGGGTGGGATGGGGGGATGATTTGGGTGTTCTTTTTTCACTTTTATTTTTTATTCTTGTTCTGGTTCTTTCTGATGTAAGGAAAATGTTCAGAGATAGATTGTAGTGATGAACGTATAACTATGTGATCATACTGTGGACAGTTGATTGTATACCATGGATGATTGTATGGTGTGTGACTGTATTTCAATAAAACTGAATTAAAAAAAAAATAATAAAAAAAATAAAGACAATGGAGAAAGTTTGACTTAGCCACAGGAAAGAATGGGAGAGAGAATTTTGGGGAAATATAGAAAAATTATGGAGTTCTACAATCATTAACTTTTTTCAAATCTTTTTTTTTTTTTTACTTTTTTTTTTTAATTGAGATTTTTCAGATACCATATAACTATCCAAAGATCCAAAGTGTACAATCAGTTGCCCACGGCACCACCATACAGCTGTGCATCCATCAACAAAATTAATTTTTTTTCAATTTTTAGAACATTTTCACTACTCCAGAAAAGAAATAAAGACACAAAAAAAGGAAACTCAGATCCTCCCATACCCCTAACCATGCCCCTCCCCATTACCGATTCAATGTTTTAGTATAGTACATTTGTTACTGTTGATGAAAGAATGTTAAAATACTACTAACTGTAGTATATAGTTTGCAGTAGGTATATATTTTTTCCCTATATGCCTCTCTATTGTTAACTTCTAGTTATAGTGACATACATTTGTTCTAGTTCATGAGAGAGATTTCTAATATTTGTATAGTTAATCATGGACATTGTCCACCACAAGATTCACTATTTTATACATTCCCATCTTTAACCTCCAACTTTCCTTCTGTTGACATGCATGACTCTGAGCTTCCCCTTTCCACCACATTCACACAACTTTTAGCACTGTTAGTTATTCTCATAACATCCTACATCACATCTGTCCGTTTCCAAATATTTAAGTTCACCCTAGTTGAATATTCTGCTCATAACAAGCAACCGCTCCCCATTCTTTAGCCTCATTTCTATATCTTTGTAACTTACATTTCATTTCTATGAGTTTACATATTATAATTAGGTCATATCAGTGAGACCCTGCAATATTTGCCTTTATGTGTCTGTCTTATTTCACTCAACATAGTTCCCTCAAGGTTTCTTCATCAACCCATTTCTTTTAAGGTGGTTTTCTTCACACACTATACATTCCGTCCTAAGTAAACAATTGTTGGTTCCCCAAATAGTCACATACTTATGTATTGAGCACCATTGCCACTCACTATATAAGGACATCTCCATTTCTTCCATAAAGACAGAGGAAGAGTCAAAGAAGGCAGAGAGACAAAAGAAAAAGAAAAGAAAAAGAGAGAAAAACAAACAAATAAAAAAAAAAGAACTCGATAGCTAGAAAGCGACAAAAGGAAAGATAGCACTAACCTAAAGTAGAATAAAGAGTCAGACAGCATCACCAATGCCAGGAGTCCCACACCCTTCCCCTATTCCCCACCCCCCATATGCATTTAGCTCTGGCATATTGACTTTGTTACATTAAAGGAAGCATAATACAATGTTTCTGTTAATTCTAGCCTCTAGTTTGCATTGATTGTTTTTTCCCCCCAATCCCACCCTCTTTTTAACACCTTGCAATGTTGACATTCATTTGTTCTACCTCATGTAAAAAGCTATTTGTACCTTTTATTACACTCCTTGGACATCCTAGGTTTCCCTGAGTTACATTGTCCCAGTCTTTATCATTCCTCTTTTGTTCTGGTGTCCCACATGATCCCAGCCTTCCTCTTTCAACCATATTCACAGTCATCTTTGTTCAGTGTACTTACATTGCTGTGCCACTATCTCCCCAAATTGTTTTCCAAACCTCTCACTTCTGTCTTTTCCTTTCTGTCTGCAGTACTTCCTTTAGTGTTTCTTGTAGAGCAGGTATATTGTTCACAAACTCTGTCATTGTCTGTTTGTCAGAGAATATTTTAAGCTCTCCCTCATATCTGAAAGATAGTTTTGCCAGATATAGGATTCTTGGTTGGTGGTTTTTCTCTTTCAATATCCTAAATATATCAACCCACTTTCTTCTTGCCTCCATGGTTTCTATTGAGAAATCTGCACATATTTTTATCAAGCTTCCTTTGTATGTGATAGATAGCTTTTCTCTTGCTCCTTTCAGGATTCTCTCTTTATCTTTGACGTTTGATAATGTGATTATTAAGTGTCTTGGCATAGGCCTATTCAGATCTATTCTGTTTGGGGTATGCTGTGTTTCTTGGATTCGTAATTTTATGTCTTTCATGAGAGATGGGAAATTTTCATTGATTATTTCCTCTATTATTGCTTCTGCCCCTTTTCCCTTCTCTTCTCCTTCTGGGACACCAATGACACATAAATTCTTGCTTTTCATTTTGTCTTTAAGTTCCCAGAGACGTTGCTCATATTTTTCCATTCTTTTCTCTATCTGTTCTTTTGTGTGTAGGATTTCAGGTGCCTTGTTCTCCAGTTCCTGAGTATTTTCTTCTGCCTCTTGAGATCTGCTGTTGTATGTTTCCAGTGTGTTTTTCATCTCTTGTGTTGTGCCTTTCATTTCCATAGTTTCTGCCAGTTGGTTTTTCGAACTTTCAATTTCTACCTTATGTATGTCCTGTGTTTTCATTATATGGTTCAGCTCTTTCGCCATATCGTCCCTAAACTTTTTTAATTGACTTTTATTAGTTGTTTCAATTCCTGTATCACAGTTGAAGTGTAAGTTTGTTCCTTTGACTGGGCCATAATTTCATTTTTCTTAGCGTAGGTTGTAATTTTCTGTTGTCTAGGCATGGTTTCCTTGGTTACCCCAATCAGGTCTTCCCAGACCAGAACAGGCTCAGGTCCCAGAAGGAAGAAATATTCAGTATCTGGTTTCCCTGAGGGTGTGTCTTAGAAAATTGCTACACCGTGATGCCTCAGGTAGCTGTAATTTTCTGCCCAGCAGGTGGCACCTGTTAGTCTATAATTCTTGACTGTTGTGAGGAGGTGCGGCAGTGTTCCCTCAGGCTCTGGGGTCTGGTTCTGAATGGAAAGGGCCCCACCCCTTTCCTCTTAGAGAAGATAGACCCCCTAGGGAGAGGTCATTAGCATTTCAGTGGTCTCTCTCTCTGCTTGTGCTATCTCCACCCTTCTCTGAGTCACAGCTCTGGGAACCAAAAATGGCTGAGGCTTTCTCCACTAAACTGAAAAAGAAACAGATAGTCCCTTCAGACCTAGTCTGAGGTGACCCTCTGGCTCTCCAAGGTCAGTCGTCACCCAAAGCCTCTGTCTGCTTTTTGGGGATGTGTACCTGTAGTGAGTAGTTCACACTCACTAATTAAAACCCCAGTTGGAGCTCAGCTGAGCTATATTCGCTTGCTGGGAGAGAGCTTCTCTCTGGCACCACGAGGCTTTGTAGCTCGGGCTGTGGGAGAGGGGTCTCATGACTTGGAGCTGCAGGTTTTACTTACAGATTTTATGCTGTGATCTTGGGCATTCCTCCCAATTCAGGTTGTTGTATGAGGAGTAGACAGTCTTGTTTGTCCCTCGCAGTTATTCTGGATTATTTACTAGTTGTTTCTGGTTTTCTTTTAGTTATTCCAGGGGGACTACTTAGCTTCCACTCCTCTCTATGCTGCCATCTTCCCAACCTCAAATCTTTTAGAGGAAAAATATAGTTATAAGGATTTCTGATTCCATTCAAGATGGAGACTGGGTTTTCCCTTCTATCTGTAATAATCCAAATTACCTGACAAAATATATAAAATAATAATTTTCAAGGCACTGTGCATCAAGTTCCAAAGAACAGTGATCTGAGAGATGGGAAACAAATAAGGTGAGCCTTATGATTATATAAACTTATGTCCCGTAACCTTTAGATGGTTAGTATCCAACTGTGGTGCAGGAAGGGGATACCTGGAACAGGCTGCAAGACTCCTAAAGAGTAGAATCTGAAGTCCAGGGATATCAAGAAGATCAGACTTCATGCAGAATACTGACAAGGAGATCGCTGCATAGAAAGAGAAACCCTCTCTCTGCAAAGAGGTCCCCATTGAGTAGTCAGCAGAGTATTGATCAGCACATATTTATGAGGAAACGATCCAAGGCCAAAGAAAGAACCACCCAAAAATATTAAAGGGGACATTTCTTCCCACCAGCCAAACTAGAAAATCTCATAATTCACAGAATACTGAGTAGAGCACTATTTTCAGGTTCCCCCTAAGAAATCTGAAATGTAAGACCTGAAAGGATCAAACTATTTCTAGGTAACGTGACTGCACCCAAGAACAGAGTTTAAGAATATTTATGGCACCCAACAAAGTGAAAATCACAATGTGTGTCAGCCACTGAAAAATTGTCAGACATGCAAAGAAGTAGAAAAATTGCCATCCAAAATGAGAAGAAAAATCAACAAATCAAACAGAGCCAAAAAAATGATACAGATACTAGAATTAGTCAACAAAAATATTAAAAGTTATTATAACTATATTTAATGTGTTCAAAAACTTAAATAGAGACATTGAAAATTTACAGATTACCCAAATCAAACTTCTATTCATGAAACAACAATGTCTGAGATGAAAAATATTCTGACTGGGATTAATAATAGATTAGTCCTTGTAGAAATAAAAGCCATCGAAAATGAAACACAGAGAGAAAACTTTTTTTTAAAAAATGAAAACAGCATCAGTGATCTATGGGACAAGTAACTACAAGAGGCTTAACATATGTGTAATTGGAATACCTAAGGAGAGAAGGAGGCAGGGACAGAAAATATATTTCAAGAAATAATAGGAAATAATGACTGAAACTTTGAATAAACAGATCCAAGAAGCCCAAGGAATACAAAGCTCAAAAAAGTGAAGTAAACTACACAAAAGCACATCATAATCAAATTGCTTAAAATATGTGATAAAGAGAAAGTCTTAAAAACAGCCAAAGAAAAAGACATATAAAATATAGAGAGATAAGAGGGGGCAAGATGGCAGCATATGAAGGTGTGGAATTCAGTTAGTCCTCTAGAGCAACTAGTAAACAGCCAGGAACAACTAGCAGATAGTCTGGAACAACTGTCTGGGAGACATCCATGACTAGACACCCATCATACACCAGTCTGGAATGGGTGAAAGGACCAAGATCACAGCATAGAACTGTAAGTAAAGCTCCCCAAATGGCAGAGGCTGGCACACATACCTACAAGCACAGGAGGCTGAGTTGGAAAACTCCCCTGTGGGAAAAAGAAGCAGTCTCTGCTGGGAGCAAGGAACGAGAGCTCAACCAAGTTCCAATTGTGGTTTTAACTAACAAATTTGGACTACTGAATACAAGCTATAAGCACAGATAAACCCAGAGCAAGCAGGAAAGTAACCTGGGCATCCCTCCCAGCAGAGAGGAGGCAGGGCTGACAGAAAAAAAAAAAAATGAAATTAAAACAGAGGCTTTTGGAGACAGCTGAGCTCAGAATACTGGAAAAGGGCTGTGTCCCCAGAAAAGGGGCCCATAGAACTGGATACAGCTCTGACCGCTGACTGGCAAAACTGGGGAACTGGGGACTGGCCCTAAAAAGGGGATTTATTTCTTTTTTTATTTTTTTCTCTCATTCTAGGTAGCTCATTAGAGAAAGTCTCAGGCATTTTCAACTGTCAGCACTGACCCAGGCAAGGGTTGAAGTTAAATGAAGAAGGTAATTCCCTAAAGGGCAGATCTTCCCTCAGAAAAGGGGGGGGGGGCAGGGCCCAGCTCAAGTGGCTGCCCTCCCTCAGAGAATTCAGACCCCAGGGCCTGGGGAAAAAAACACAAACAGTTTAAGCTTGGTTTCTGACTCACCCTTGGTTCCTGGTGGGGACAGCATCTGCTGAGAATTAAAGGCACCACACTTCTTTGCACAGGTGGGGAGCTGTGGGCTGATGGGCACTACCTGCTGGGTGGGATGGGAAGGGCACAGAGTCTAGAGACCTTGCAGGAGGGTCTAACAATCTGCTGAGTCTCATCCTTAGGGAAACTTGATGCTGACTGTACCCTCCACCCTGAGACCTGGGCCCATCTGCTCAGAGAAAATCTGATTGGGGTAATCAAGGAAACCAGATGCCTAGATAACATAAATTATGTGTCACACTAGATAAAATGAAGATATGGCCCAGTCAAAGGAAGAAACTTATACTTCAGATGAGATGCAGGAGTTGAAACAACTAATTAAAGATGTTCAAACAAATCTTCTAAATCAAATCAATGAGCTGAGAGAAAATGTGATGGAGGAGATGAAGGATATTAGGAGGAAACTGGGTGACTATAAAGAAGAATTTGTAAGCTTGAGAAAATAAGTGCCAGAACTTATGGGAAAGAAAGGCACAATAGAAGAGATGAAAAACACAATGGAGATATACACAGTATATTTGAAGAGGCAGAAGGAGGGATTCATGGACTGGAGGACATCTGAAATCCTACACAAAGAAGAGCAGATAGGGAAAAGAATGGAACAATATGAGTAGGGAGTTGAATGACAACATGAAGTGCATGAATATATGTGTCATGGGTGTCCAAGAGGGAGAAGAGTAGGGAATAAGGGACATAAACAATAATGGAAGAAATAATTATCGAAAGTTTCCCATCTCTTACGAAAGACATGAAATTACACATCCGGAGGCACAGCATGCCCCAGACAGAATAGATCCGAATTGACCTACTCCAAGACACTCAGATTATCAAATGTCAAACACAAGGAGAGAATTCTGAAAACAACATGGAAGAAGCAATCCATCACATATAAGGGAAGCTTCAAAAGAATATTTGCAGATTTCTCAGTAGTAACCATGGAGGTGACAAGGCAGTGGTATGATATATTTAAGATGCTGAAAGAGAAAATCTGCCAACCAAGAATTCTATATCTGGCAAAACTCCTTCAAAAATGAGGGAGAGTTTAAAATATTTTCAGACAAACAGACACTGAGAGAGTTTGTGAACAAGATACCTGCTCTATAAGAAATAATAAAGGGAGCACTACAGGTAAATAGGAAAGGACAGGAGAGGTATGGAGAAGAGTGTGGAAATGAAGACTGTCAGTAAGAGTAAAAAGAGAAAGAGTAAAAATAAAAATAAAATCAGTTATAATGTATAAAATCCAAAAGACAAAATGGTAGACAGTAGACAATATGAGGAATTAAATTAGCCAGCAACAAAAGGACAAATACTGTATGGTTTCACTAATATGAACTAACATTATGAGCAAAACTTGAAGTTAAATTTGAGAACACAGGTTATCAGGAGATAGAAAGAGGGTAGAGATCAGGCATCTGATGCAGAAGGAGTAAAGAATGTTCAACAGAATTGATTGTAGAGATCCAGAAATGGATAGCACAATACTATGTGATGGTAGCACAATATTGTAAGTACTCAGAACAAAGATGAGTGTGAGTAGGGTTGAAAGGGGAAGTCTAGGGGCATATATGACAACAGAAAGAAGACAGAAGATAAAGACTGGGGCTGTATAACTTAGAGAAACTTAGAGTGGATAATGATGGTGATTAAATGTACCAATATAAAAATGTTCTTACATGAGGGAGAACAAATGAATTTCAACATTGCAAGGTGTAGAAAATTGGATGGTATAGGGGAAAAATCCAATTAATGCAAACTAGAGTCTATAGTTAACAGTAATACTGTAATATGCTTCCATTAATTGTAACAAAGGCAATATACCAAAGCTAAATGTCTATAAGAGGGGGTAAGGGAATGGTATGGAATTCTTGGTGGTGGTGTTGTTGTATGACCTTTTCATTGTGTTTTATTTTATTTAAACTTTTTCTTCTATCTTTTATTTATTTATTCTTCATTTTTTTCTCCTCTTCCTATTTCTTTGTGGAAGAAATGGAAATGTCCTAGTATAGATTGTGATGGTGAATGCATAGCTATGCAATTATACTGGTAATCATTGATTGTTTAATTAGGATGGATTGTATTGTATGTGAATAAAATGGTTTAAAAAATAAACAGAGGGATACAAGGTGCTGGAGAAAATGCGGGGAGAGGGATGTACCTATTCACTGTTGGTGGGGAAGTAGAATGGCATAGCCCTTCTGGAGGGCAGTGTGGTGGTGCCACAGGAAGCTAACTATGGGGCTGCCCTATGGTCCTGCAATCCTGTTATAGGGTGTATACTTGGAGAAATTGAAAGCAGGGACGTGACTGGACTCTTGCACACTGGTGTTTGTGGTGGCAGTGTTCATGATTTTCAGTGGATGGTGTACACATACAATGGAATATTGAGCAGCAGCAAGAAGGAATGAAGTTGTGAAGTATGCAACTAGGTGAAGGGAACTTAAGGACAGTTTGTTGCGTGAATAAGCCAGAAACAAAAAGACAAACTTTATAACACCTCACTAATATGGACTAACAATTAATGTGCAAACTCTGAGACTTGAATCCGGGAGCATGGGTTATCAGGGGAAGGCTTATTATAAAGGTTCCTAGATTGTAATCTCTTACAGCAGTCACATCTGTTCATGAGTTGTAATGGTTATTTCTAAATTCTGAAATGCCGAGCTGTTTGTATGTGACCTAGTCAGTCCCTGGAGCTTTGTGTGTCTGTATGGTGCCTGGGACTCCGATGAAGAGTTTGGCAGCTGTGAGTGTCGGCATTGCCCCATGCAGCAACTGTAAAGAGGCTGAAAAGGAGATCAGACTTCGATTAGAGATATGTAAGAGTGGACTTGGTTGAGAATGGGGTAGATCAGACTAAAGGGTAAAGGATGATATTGACTTTGTTTTAAAACTTTGACTTCTGTGTCAGACCAAAGAAGAGATGTTTAATTGGTGCAAAATCTATATGTTCTGTAGCACACTATATAATGTAACTTGTATGATCAGTTTACTCAAAACCATACTTACATGGAACCTTGAATAGGGAGTGAGATCTGGTTGGTTTGTACAGGTCAGCACAACGTCCTGATACATCCCAGAGTAATTTGGGCAGAGAATAAAAAGTATTTGCAAAGTGCCCTTGAGGGACTGGGGAAAAATGTGAAAATATTAAACTTCCCCACTTGCGGAATTCTTGATATTTTCACAAGCATTAGGGACTATCAGTTTAGTAGCCTGAGCCCTCGATTTTGGGGCTTGCCCTTATGAAGCTTGTTACGGCAAAGGAGAGGCTAAGCCAACTTATAGTTGTGCCCAAGAGTCACCCCCAAAGAACTTCTTTTGTTGCTCAGATGTGGCCTCTCTAAGTCAATTCGGCAGGTAGACATGCTGTCTTCCCCCCAACATGGACCATGACTCCCAGGGATGTAGGTCTCTCTGCTAACATGGGACCAGACTCCCAGGATAAGCCTGGACCCGGCACCATAGGATTGAGAAAGACTTCTGGATCAAAAAGGGGAAGAGAAATGAATCAAAATAAAGTTTCAGTGACTGTGAGATTTCCAGTGAAGTCAAGAGGTCATTATAGAGGGTATTTATGAATTATAGAGATATCCCTTTTCAGTTTTTAGTTTATTATAATAGCTAGAAGGAAATACTTGAAACTGTTGATCCATTCATTATCCTTGATATTTGAAGATGCTAGTATAACTTTGTATGTGTGACTGTGATTTAGAAAACCTTATGACTCCCACTCCCTTTATCCAGTGTATGGACAGATGATAGAAAAATGGGGACAAAAAGCAAATGAATAATAGAGGATAGGAGGGGTATGGGATGTTTTGGGTGTTCTTTTTCTTTTTCATTTTCATTTTTCTTTTTATTCAAAACTTCATTACTATCTATATGTTAGACAAAACCATTCTGAATTTGATGTATAACAGTGCAATTTACAATATAAATATATGACATATTTTGGGGAAAATGTGCCCAACAATGTACAAGAACTGTACTCTGAAAACTGCAAAATATTACTGAGAGAAATTTAAAAACTCTTTACTTAGTGGGGAATTATACCATGTTCATGAATATAAAAAATCAATATCATTAAGATGTCAATCCTCCCCCACTGGTAATAGACTCAACACAATTTCAATCAAAATCCTATCAGGGAATTTTGTAGAAATTGCAAAGCAGTTCCAAAATTCATATGGAAGTGAAATTGGAAAAGAAGATAAAAATTGAAGGGCTAACTTTACCTGAATAAAGATATATTATAAACCCGGAATAATCAAGACAGATCAACAGAGCAGCAAAAGAGAGTTCAGAAATATACATGATTTTCGATAAAGGTCAAATGCAATTCAGTGGCAAAAGAATTGTATTCCCAAAAATGATGATGGGAAAATTGAATATCTTTATGCAAAAAAAAAAAAGGAGTGAGAACTTCTATTCACACCTTGCACCATATACAAAAATGAACTCAAAATGTATTGTAATCCTGAATGTAAATCCTAAAACTCAAAATGACTAGAAAAGTATAGGAGAAAATCTTTTTGGCCTTGGGTGAGGCAAAGATTTCATAGATGTGATGCTAAAATCATGATCTAGAAAAGAAAAAAAGAGATACATTTACTCACTCAAAATAAAAATTTCTGTTCTTTAAGACACTGTTTAGAGTATTAAAAGATAGGCCACAGACCAGGAGAAAAACTCTGCAAATCATGTATGTGACAAAGTATTGGTATCCAGAATATATATTTTAAAAAAATCTTCCAAAACTCAATAATGAGAAAACAAATAAATCATTTAAAAATAGGCAAAAGGTTTGGCAATACTTCACCAAAGGAGATACATGAACAGCAAACAAGCATGTTAAAAGGTATTCAACGTCATTAATGATTAGGGAAATGCAAATGGAAACCTCAGTAAGATACCACTACACATCTATTAGAATGACTTAAATTAAAAAGATTGACAAACACAAATTTTGGGGACAATGTGGAGTATCTGAAACTCTTTCATACACTGCTGTGGGGTACATAAAATGGTTCAGCCACTTTAGAAGACAGTTTGGCAGTTTCTTAAAAAGTTAAACAAATGCCTATTATCTGATCAAGTCATTCCACACCTAGGTATTTATCCAAGAGAAATGAAAACATATATGCATGCAAGACTTACATATAAATGTTCCTAGTGGCTTTGTTTATAATAGCCAAACACTGGAAACAACCCAAATGTCCACCAAGAGGTGAATGTAGTATGGTATATGTACACTATGAACTACTACTCAGCAATAAAAATGAATGAACTATTGATACATGCAAAAATATGGATGAATCTCCAAACAATTATGCTGAGTGAAAGAAGCCAGATCAGAAAAAAAGAGTGCATACTTGATGATTTCATTTATGTAAAATTCTTGAAAATGAATATTAAATTCTAGTGACAGAAAGCAGACCAGTGTTTGCCTGGATGAGGGAGGGAAGGGGGAGGCAATGAAGGAATTACAAAAGAGCAGAAGGAAGCTTTTAAGGGTGATGCATAATTTCAATATCTTGATTGTGGTGATGTTTTCATGGTGCACACATATGTCGAAATTTAGCAGTGTATACTTCAAATATGTATAGCTTATTTATGTCAACTCTACCTCAATAGAGCTGTTTAAAAACTTATATATATAACCAAGATCCCTATTCTCACCCCAGTTCCCTCCTTGCCTCCACATATGTAACTACTATTAAAGTTGATATATATCCTCTCAGTCCATTTTTTTTTTCACTTTTTCTACTTTGTGTGTATCCATACAGTATACACCATGGCTTTTTTTGTGTTTCAAATCTACATAAATGTTAATTTAGTGTACATTTTACTTTTTATTGGCTCTAATCTCTCCAGAGTGTTGTGAAGGATATATGAGCTTTACCTCTGAAATGTACTGCCTGCTGGGAAGAAGCCAATATTACCCCAGGAGGGGAATAAAGCAATAAATAGCAAATTTTTTTCTAAAATGGAAAAATGGGACTAAAAGAAAGGAAAGAAAAGATATGATGACCAAGTTGGAAGAGAGGATACTAAAAGTAAGCCTATCAAAGTATTTATTTCACAGTGAAATATCGAGTTCTCTAATCACAAAACAGAAATTGAAGGAATTTAAGATGAGACCAATAAAAGATCTTTAAGAGACTGCAGGAAACGAAAGTAGGATAAAACAGAAATGTCATGTAAAATATCTTACATAAACTGTGGGTTAAATCCAGACAGTGTTGAAGGGTAGAGAGAAAAAAAGCACCTGGGAGGAGAAGAGGTTACCCAGTAGGCAGGCTGTGAACGCATCATGGGAATTAGCCAGTAAGCCCAGACTGGAAGGCTCAGAAGACCTTCCAGAGAGTTTACGGGCAGATTGTGAGGAGAGTGAAACAGAACCAACATTTATTGAAAGCTTTATCAGTTAGAATTAGGTTCAGCTGTAAATGACACAAACCCCAGTGACTTAACAAGATGTAAATTTGTTTCTTCTGCACATGAAAGCAATCCAGAAGTGGGCAGTGCAGGGCTGGTGTGCCAGCTCCACAGTCCTCAGGGAACTGCCAAGATTTTTTCTGCTCACCCCTCCACCATCCCTAGGGTGAAGATATCCCTCATGGTGCTGGGATGCCTGCTGGAGAATCTCATGGTTGTGGCAGAATAGAGGAAAGAAAAAAAGAAGGAGCAAAGAATATAGCCCATGCAGAAGTTTTCCAGGGAAGGTGCCACACAGCTCTTCTGCTTTCATTTCATTGGCCATAATTTAGTGCTGCTAAATTATGCTGCAAAAAAGTCAATCCCCAATGGTACATAACTAGCATTCTTTGTCACAAACTCCTTTAGGCTATGCACTTTTATACACATATGTATTTTAACCCTCACATCAGTCCTACAAGGTAGATATTTTTAGTCCCATTTTAGAGGCGAATAAAATGTGGTTTCAAGAGTTCAAGTAAATTATTGATGGTCACAGCTAGGATTAAATTCAAGATTTTTCTGACTCCAAAGTGTATTTTCTTTTCACTTGTTTTTAAAAATAGGAAATTTAAGAGTCAAGATCCTGGGGTAAAGATTCTTAAGAGCAGAAATACGAATGCGGAAATAAGGCAAAGACCCAAGCAGAAAAATAGAAGATGTTATAGCAAAAGGACAGTGAATTGAGAATTTTGTGGGGTTATTTTTTTTAAGTGCAATTGTATTGAGATATAATCACATAACCTACAATAATTCAGAATGTACAATCAGTTGTTCATAGTATCATATATCATGCTTTCATCACCACAAACTTTGAACATTTTCGTTACTCCAAAAAATAAAATTAAAATTAAAATAAAAAAGAACATCCAAAACATCCCATTCCCCTCCTCCCATTGTTCATTTACTTTTTTTAAATACAGTTTAATTGAGATATATTCACACACCCTACGGTCATCCACAGTGTACAATCAGTTATTCACAGCATCATCACACAGTTGTCTGTTCACCACCAGAATCAATTTTTGAACCTTTTCCTTACTCCAAAATAAAACTAAAAGCAAAAAAGAACACCTAAATCTTTCCATCCCCTCCATCCCACCCTATTCTTCATCTAATTTTTGTCCCCATTTTTCCACTCATTTGTCCATATACTAGATAAAGGGAGTTTGAGCCACAAGGTTTTCACAGTCACACTATGCAATCTTCATAGTTATACAGTCGTCTTCAAGAATCAAGTTCACTGGGTTGCAATTTGACAGCTTCAGGTATTTCTCTCTAGCCATTGCAACACACTCAAGACTAAAAGGTGATATCCATACAGTGCATAAGAATACCCTCCAGAGTGACCTCTCAACTCCATTTGAAATCTCTCAGTCACTGGAACCTTATTTTGTTTCATCTCTCTTCCCCCTTTTGTTCAAGAAGATCCTCTCAATCCCACAGTGCTGGGTCCAGGCTCATCTCCAGGATTCATTTCCCTCATTGCCAGGGGGATTCACACCCCTGGGAGTCATGTCCCACGTAGGGGAGAGGGTAGTGAGTTCACTTGCTGAGTGGGCTTAGTGAGAGAGGAACCACATCTGAGCAACAAAGAGGCTCTCTGGGGGGGACTCCTAGGCACAATTGTAAGCGGGCTTAGCCTCTCCCTTGCAGCAACACCTCACAGGGGAAGGCCTCCAGATTGAGGGCTGGGCCCACTAATTGGCAGTCCTCAATGTCTTTGGGAAGATCAGCAATAGCCCAGGTGTGGAAGTCCAACACTTCCACATTTCTCCCCAGCTCCTGGGGGAGTGTGTGTGGGGGGGCGGGGCAGGGGGGCTGTGGGGTTATTTTTTTTTAAATTCATTTTTATTGAGATATATTCACATACCATGCAGTCATACAAAACAAAGCATACATTCAATTGTTTACCATACCATTATATAGTTGTGCATTATCACCAAAGTTAATTTTTGACATTTTCATTACCACACACACAAAAATAATAATAATAAAAATTAAAGTGAAAAAGAACAATTAAAGTGAAAAAAAAAAAAACACTGGGTGCCTTTTTTTTTTCTCTTCCCATATTTTTCTACTCATCCATCCATAAACTAGATAAAGGGGTGTGTGGTCCATATGGCTTTCCCAATCACATTGTCACCCCTCATAAACTACATTTTTATACAATCGTCTTCATGATTCATGGGTTCTGGGTTGTAGTTTGATAGTTTCAGGTATTTACTGCTAGCTATTCCAATTCATTAGAACCTAAAAAGGGTTGTTTATATTGTGCTTAAGAGTGCCCACCAGAGTGAACTCTTGGCTCCTTTTGGAATCTCTCTGCCACTGAAGCTTATTTCATTTCCTTTCACGTCCCCCTTTTGGTCAAGAAGATGTTCTCCATCTGTGGGGTTATTTTGATAAGAAATTGATAAGCAATGCCAATGGAACACTTTTGACTTACACTAGTGAAAACCTGGGCCTTAAACATATTTTATACAGGTCTACAATCCCCTGCTTACAATTCCAAATCCCCAAATCTCTGAACACCAAAGTTGGTTTTCCCCTAAATCATTTATCAGCAAAATCTGATTTAAACAGATGTGAGAGACTTTATATTCACTATTTAACTCATACTGTGTCATTATTCATAAATCTCATGTAGTGATATTAATGGCCTTGACTATAGGAACTACCCTACCACTCATGGATACTATGCAATATACAATGTATGCACAATATTACCTTTAAAAGTCTGAAAATGTTTGTTTAAAAAATATATGTGGCCCTAAAGTTTCAGATAAAGAATAAAAAATAAAAATCTTTCTACTCCTGAAAATCAAATAAAGTAATATCTGCTAAAGTGTTTGAGGATGACTTAAGAAATGCATAAATGCAGACTATATAATAATAATAATTATAGCTATAATAATAATAACAATTATTATTATCCCATGGCCAGATTGGCTCATTTGCCTGTAGCACAGCAAGTAAATACCTGAAGTGTGTTTTCTTTCATAAAAAGAATGTCTTTAAACTTATCTTGAATATATATTTCTTAGACATTATTATTATTGGATATATTTTGTGATTTATGCAAACATTCTAATTAGCTGGGCTCAATTTGGTTGTAGAAAAATCTTCCTCAGAGACCACACTTTACATGTGGTAAATCCCTGAAGACTCCTGACTAACACAAATCAGCTTATCAGAGCAGAGGCAAATGAGAGGTCATTAAGTTGAAAAAGATATAAAAATGCTGTTCTTGTTCTAAAATAATATGTCTAAGTACCTCACGCTCTGGTGATATGCACCATAAAAACACAAACACGTTGTTCTTCAATAAAAAGGGGAATTATCATTAGCCTCAGTATAGAAATAATCAGCATGAAAGGGTTTTGAAGAATTTAAAACTTTGGTGCCGAGTCTGCTTGTTAATTCAGTTTCTAGGTCTTCACCATCTACTCACCATGTGTCTTTGTACAAATTATATGATTCTTCTTTATTTCCAGCAGTGGTTATCATTAAGTAGAATATCTCTGAGCTCTTACAAAGATATGCAATGAAGGGAGAACATGAAGATTTGCTAATATGCATTGTTCTTCTAATGACACCCTTAAACATACAATACAGATGCCGTAAAACATTATTTCCTAAGTGAGCAGCACACTTTTCAAAATACTGGAAAACACATCTATGTTGTCATTTTAGGAGCCAGAGGCCTATCACGTTACAAGGATTATAAACAAAAGAAGAAAATCTTTATTTCCATATGGCTTTTCATCAATAAAAGAAATTCGTTTTTGTAATCTGTAATACATTTTTACCATTTCAGGATGATAGCAGAAGCAGAGAATGGTGAAATAGTGACTAAAGAAGCTATTGGTAACTTAATCTGTGATGATAACCAGAGCTAACCAGGTATGTTAGCTTACTAAAAATAAACTAGAGGGAAAATAGAAACCCACTAGCATGTAACTGAAAAGCGCCTTCCTTTTTTCTTTTTTTTTTTGCCTAAAGCAGCAAAAGAAATCTCGTGTTAAACCTGAGGGTGGCATCTCCCTGGATGCACTTGGAGGCTGCTTCAGATGCAGCAGACGTGTTCTGTAGGATGCAAGTCTCTCTTTCTGCATTTAATTACCTCCTACCGTATACCAAGTTGCTATAAGTAATACAAAGAGGAGGAAGATAATCTCCACCTTGAGGAGATTATAATCTACTTTAGTGAGAGATAAGTAAAAGAACAAAAATTCAAAGAGGGCAGCACAGGATGATTGACAGATGGGCTTTAGAACCAATGGCACTTAGAGGAGGCAGAGATGATTTGGGAATATCCATGCCTTGTCTTATGAGTCCCAGAAGCAGAGTGGCTTACTTCATCCTTGCTCCCAGTATCCCTATTCCTAGGGAGGAAGGTAGGGAGGAGAAGCAATGGGGAAAAGCAGGTCGGCAAGCACCAGTGCTCGGCCTCTGGGACTCCAAAGGACAAACATCTCCCCACCCCCATCTGCCAGCACCTTGCCAGTGAAGTTGAGACAGCTGCCCCCTGAGCCCAAGGGGAAATGCGGCTGCCCCTAAAGGAGAGAGTTGGTCAGCAGACAGGAGAGAGGAAGAAAAATGAACAAATTAGGGAAATATGGCTCTCTAGGCAGACAAGGGTGTGTGATATTCTTGTCCTGGTCTTAAAACATCTCTCGGACAAGTTTTTGGGAGGTAGATTCACAGTTATAGGTAACAGTATGGGTGCTAAATTCTGTAACTAAATTTTCTTTAGTCCTGCAAGTAAGAAAGAATGCTATACACCCGTAGAAGGACTGATTCACGGGAAAAGCCCAGTGCAGATCACATAATATAAAACAGTAATTATGCTGGCAATTACTCATTTTAAAGTCTAAGCAAGCTGGCTTTAATAAACCACAAACCACATATCACAAATACTCTCCTTTTTATTACTATAAAATAGCACTTTCAAGCTTGTAATTGCTTTATAGACTTAGAACGTTGATGATAGTATTTCCACAGGGTTCAAATATTTATGAAAATTCTAATAATTTTAAAAGTCAAAGCACAAACATACCCACCCCCCCCACACACAAAAAAGCCATAAAATTAAACAGACTTTCTGCTGCTTTTCCTGTTGTCTCAAATGAAGAATAAACATTGGTCTCACATTTACTAGCATCTAGAAGTAGGAGCTTTTTAGGAGACATTTCAAAGAAAAGATTTTGTAGGGAAATTTGGATGGTATGTGCCTGGGGTATTTCTAAAGGAACAAGCTTCTTTATAATGATACAGCTTCAGAATATCTTTTAGCCATTTCTTCTGGAAATATTTACTAAATAAGCTTCATTACTTAAAGAAAAATATTACAGCTGGGAGGAGAGATGGGGATAAATAGTGAAAGAGAAAGGAGGCAAAGACATGGCTGATGAATAAATTTAAAAATACCAGCCACAATGGCTAATCTAGGCATTTACCAAATGTAAGCGTTCATCCATTCATTCTGTTTTCCATTTATTTCCTCATCTGAAAGATTTTAATTAGGGCTGCTTCTGTACTCAGCGTTATTCTTTAGAAGTTACCTTTAGTAGTTATTAAATTATTTTTCAAATTAAATCTTACATGATATGAGTATACATAACAGGTCAAAGAGGTATTTTATGTATGCTTTCAGTTCAAGATTGTAATCTTTGCATAGTCAATTACCAAACATTATGGCTGTTTTGATGAAGCACAGAATTGCAAATTGGTAGTTGTAGAAGTCAGCAACCAATTTATTTTCTATTGTTTTTGTTGTTGTTGTTCATTCCACAGTACAGAAAAAAAATATTGATTCATACCAAAAAAGGAGTAGCAGTTAGTAACAGTTCTTTAAAATCAAGACAGCATGTCTTGTAATCTCAAGATACTTTTCAATTAAATAGAGATGGAATAAAAGCTTTGATCTGAGGTGTGCACAAAAATAACTTAACCTGACATTTATTTATAGATTCAATAAGTCACTCCTTAAGATATAATGGTGAGAAACTATCTTTGCTACCCTGGTGGAATTCAAGTCTGGAGGGAAGACAGACGTTAAGCAAAATTAATTACACATATAATTACTTGATAATCATTGTAACAAGTGCTCTGGAATGCTATGCGAGTGTGAAGCTGACCTAGACTGGGGGATTTAGGGACTCTCCAGGATTTGGTGACTGGTTGGGTGTGAAAGCCTGGGAAGGGGGAGGTACCTGAGGGAATCCTGGAGGAGAAGCAGGTTTGTTACTACTGTTTTGTTTTGCAGGGAGAGGAGAGTCATAAATGATGGTCTCCAATGGGTTAAAATTTGGAACATCACAGCTCTGAAGCTATTTTTAAAAGATAGCTAAATTATTTATTAAAATGTGAAATGTGTGGTACACATATGTGGACCTCTAAAGCACCTCTGCAGAATCCTCAGGTTGCCTTCTGCATTAGAGAAGTTCTTGGGGATATACCACAGAGTAAAGTCCAAGTTCATCACCTCTACCTTGTATGGCACCAGGCAAATTATATCACAGCTAATCAGTTTCAGTTTTCTCACTTGTGAAATAAAAGCTGTAAGACCTGCTTCATGGAGTTGTGAGCAATAAATAATACAAAAGGCACCTTGCACAGTAACTGATAGTCATTTAAGACACATTTCACTTCCATATTCTTATTTCTTTCTTCTTTACTCTTCTGGAAACCAAGATTCAGAATACACAATTGTTAGTGTTTGTGTGGGCATTGAGTGCCATTCTCCGTGTGAGAGTATGTAGTATATGGAACTCTAAAAAAGTATTAGGAAGAAAAAAATCCGGTACAGCATGAGAAATGTGGCACTTCACACTCAGTTGGTGTGCTGGTTTGAAGCTGCTAGTACCCCAGAAAAGGCCATGTTCTTTTAATCCAACCCTTCCAGTGCAGACCTATTGTGGGTGGGACCTTTTGGTTAGGTTGTTTCAATTGAGATGTGACCCACCCAATTCAAGGTGGGTCTTAATCCTTTACAGGAGTCCTATATGATGATAAAAGAGAAACACCCAGAGAGCTTGGAGAGAAAGACTCTGGAGGTGCTAAGAGAGGACAGAGAGGAGGCCACTGGAACCAGAAGCTGAAAGCAAGTGAAGGACCAGCAGATGCTGACCATGTGCCTTGCTATCTGACAGAGGAAACCCAGATGTCAGCATACCTTCTTCAGAGAAGGTATTGGTCCTGTTGATGCCTTAATTTGGACATTTCATAGCCTTAGAATTGTAAATTTATAAGCTAATAAATTCCCATTGTAAAAGCCAAGCCATTTCTGGTATATTGCATTCTGGCAGCTTCAGCAAACCGAAACACTTGGGACCAGACATTTTATTCTTCCCAGAACCTTCTCCCTCTGGGAGCATAATCTGTCACTTATAGAAGGGTTAATATGCTACCCCTTTGGCAAATGACTGCCTACCTGAACACTAAGCCAACAGTACACATTGTAGAAGACTTATTTCATGCAAATAGACAACGGAATCAAATGGTCTGCTACAGCAGTGCTCCTACTCTAAAGAACTATGCTTTCTTTCCCTTTCATGACTATATCCTTTTCAGATTTATGGGTTCAAAAACTCAATGTACTCAACTCACAAATCACTCCTGCTTGTTTTCTGACATTCATACATAGAGAGCCAGACATTCTCATGCTGCCCAGCTTCCACATAATTTCCCATCAGCATTTTAAAATTCTGATTTGCTGGTAGACTCAAATGTCTGGCTCACCTGGAAGGAGAAAAGTCATACCAAGCATTCTTCCATTAGAGTCTGGTTTTAGTTCACTACCTTCATGGTTGATGTTTGGTCTTATCCTTGGCTCACTTACCTACTCTAATGGTAAGTCAAGAGCATTTGCTATCTTCACCCATGCTTTCCTTTTCCTTTACATTTTATTTTCACTGTATGCTCATTAGAAGTTTGAAAACCACCCAGGTCCTTTCTGGAATAAGAACAGAAACAAAATAGTATTTATATAGGTAGATATTTAGATAGATAGATAGATAGATAGATAGATAGATAGATAGATAGATAATAGATGAAAGTGATGATGATGATGTTGAGAGTGAAGGAGGGAGGGAGGGAGGGAGGGAGAGAGAGGAAGGGAAAGAGAGAGAGAGAAAGAGAGAGATTATTATTGTGGGAAGATTTCTAAAGATGCCTCTACCCCCAAGATTTCCCTACCCTATTTAATTAAATGCTAATGTAGATGCTGCTTGCTTTGAAGGAATTTAGCAGGTCTAATTAAAGTCCCAGGTGGACATGATCTAATCACACATGCCCTTAAAACCAGAGAGCTTTCTCCAGCTGATAGTTGAAAAGAAATCAGAGATTGCAAGCTTGAAGATGGAGGGGCCACATGAGAAGAAATGCCAGTGGCTCAAGAAGCATAAAGCAAACCCTGGCTGACAACCAGCAAGGAAAGAGGACCTCACTCCTACACCCACAAGGAACAACCTGAAGGAGCCTGGAAGCAGATTTTTCCCCAGAGCCTCCAAATAAGAGCTCAGCCCAGTCTACACTTTCACTGTGACACTGTGATACTTAAGCAGAGAAGCCAGCTGAACTCACTTCTGATGCAGAGAACTATGAGCTAAGTTTGTGGTAATTTGTTATGCAGCAACTGAAAATGAATGCAGACTTATAGAAAGATAGTGTGGCTACAACTTTGCATTAATTAAAACAATAAAAAATAGAAATTAGTCACTTAAGGGTATGTCATAGGAGGACTTTTTGATAGTGAGTTTAGAGCAAGTATAACCCCTTGGTTATTGTTGGAGACAAAATTTATGTTACACTCTTGGTTATTATTTCTTCAAGAAAAATTCCACCTCCATTTTAATATAAAACCAAAGACACAACAATTCCATGTCATTTAACAATGGTGGGTCACACTTTCAACTTGTTCTGTCTCCTAAGCTTTATGCTTCTAGTAGGCTATTTTAGTTACCTGTCCAGATCACTCCCTGTCCCCACCTTTTTAAAACCTTCATTTAGCTCCTCAGTGGATTGCCTGACATAATGAGACATTTGAAAATTTTGAAGCAGTAATAATGGTAGATAATACAAGAAATAACAGCAATTAGAATTTCCAGGAAAGCCAAAAAAGCAATATGAAAAAAGAAATAAAGCCATGATTTATTGCTTTGATCTGTCTGAATTATATTAAATAATCAAAGTACTATAAATATTCTTTATTGATTTTGATCATTTAGAATTAGCTCAGTGACAAATTACAGAATACTTAATTTTTATTATGGCGATTCAAGAACTGCCTTCACAGTAATAACACTGGATGTGAATGTATCAAACTCCCCAATTAAAAGAGATAGCTTGGCAAAATGGATTAAAAAGTATGAGTCATCAATATGCTGTTTACAAGAGACTCATCTTAAACCCAGTGACACAAAGAGATTGAAAGTGAAAGGATGGAAAAACAATATTCCAAGAAAGCTAAGGCCAAAAGAAAGCAGGGGTAGCAACATTGATACCAGATAAAATAGTCTTTAAATGCAAAGATGTCATGAGACAAAGAAGGCCACTATACTGTAATAAAAGGGACAATTCACCAGAAGAAATAACAATCATAAATGTTTACGCACTCAATCAAGGTGCTCCAAAGTACATGAAACAAACATTGGCAAAACTAAAGGAAGCAATAGACGTTTCTACAAAATCTTGGGAGACATCAATACACCACTCTTTTCTATAGATAGAACAACCAGACACAGGATTTATAAGGAAATTAAGAACCTAAACAATGTGACAAATGATTTAGACTTTATAGACATTTACAGAATGTTACATCCCAAATTACCGGGATATACATTCTTTTCTAGCACTCATGAAATGTTCTCCAAGATAGATCATATGTTGTCGCATAAAGCAAAGCTCAATAAATTTAAAAAGTGAAATTATTCAAGGCACATTCTTTGACCACAGTGGAATGCAACTAGAAGTCAATAACCATCAAAGAACCAGAACATACACAAATATGTGGAGGTTAAAAAAACACACTCCTAAACAATCAGTGGGTCAAAGAAAAAATTACAAGAGAAATTGCTAAATATCTAGAGATGAAAGTAAACGAGAATACAACATATCAAAACCTATGGGATGCAGCAAAGGAAATACTGAGGGGGAAATTTATAGCTCTAAATGCATACATTAAAAAGGAAGAAAGAGCTAAAATCAAAGAACTAATGGAATAACTAAAGAAGCTAGAGAATGATCAGCAAACTAACCCTAAAGCAAGTAGAAGAAAAGATATAACAAAGACTAAAGCAGAAATAAATGATATGGAGAACAAAACAAACAAACAAACAAAAACAATAGAGTAAATAAAACCAAAAGTTGGTTCTTTGAGAAGATCAACAAGATTAACAAACCCTCAGGAAGGCTGAACAAAGTCAAAAAGAGAGAAGACCCAAATAAACAAAATCATAAATGAGAAGAGGGACATTATTGTGAATCACAAAGAAATTTAAAAAATTGTAAGAGGATACTATGAACAACTGTACACCAACAAACTAGACAATTTAGAAGAAATGGATAATTCACTGGAAACACATGAACAGCCTAGATTGACCCAAGAAGAAATAGAAGACCTCAACAAACCAACCACAAGTAAAGAGATCTAATCAGTCATCAAAAACTTCCTACAAATAAAAACCCAGGGCCAAATGACTTCACAGGGGAATTTTACCAAACTTTCTAAGAGGAACTGACACCATTCCTGCTCAGACTGTTTCAAAAATTTGAAGAAAATAGAACACTACCTAACTTATTTTATGAAGCTAACATCACTTTAATACCCAAACCAGATAAAGATGCTTCAAGAAAGGAAAACTACAGGCCAATCTCCCTAATGAATATAGATGCAAAAATTCTCAACAAAATACTTGCAAATCGAATCCAAAGACACATTAAAAGAATCATACACCACAACCAAGTGGGGTTCATCCCAGGCATGCAAGGGTAGTTCAACATAAGAAAGTCAATCAATGTAATATAACACATTAACAAATTGAAAGGGAAAAATCAAATGATAAGCCCAAGAGATGCTGAAAAAGCATTTGACAAAATTCAGCATCCTTTTTTGATAAAATCACTTCAAAGATAGGCATCGAAGGAAACTACCTCAATGTGATAAAGGGCATATATGAAAAACCCACAGCCAGCATAGTACTCAATGGTGAGAGACTGAAAGCCTTCCCCCTAAAATCAGGAATGGGACAAGTATGCCCACTGCCACCACTGTTATTCAACATTGTGCTAGAAGTACTGACCAGAGCAATCCAGCAAGACAAAGAAGTAAAAGGCATCCAAATTGGAAAGTAAGAGGTAAAACCATCATTACTTGCAGATGATATGATCACATATTTGGAAAATCCTGAGAAATTGATGACACAGCTACTTGAGCTAATAAAGAAATTCAGCAAAGTGGAGGGATACAAGATTAAAGCACATAAATCAGTAATGTTCCTATACACTAGAAATGTCCTAACTAAAGAGACACTCAAGAAAAACAAATCCATGCACAATAGCAACTAAAAAAATCAACTACCTAGGAATAAACCTAACCAAGGAGGTAAAAGACCTCTACACAGAAAATTACATAACTTTATTAAATGAAATAAAAGGGGCCCTAGAGAGGTGGAAAGATATTCATTGTTCATGGATAGGAAGGCTAAATGCAATAAGATGTCAATTATACCCAACCTGATCTATAGATTCAATGCAATTCCAATCAAAATTCCAACAACATACTTTTCAGACTTGGAAAAGCTAGTTATCAAATTTATTTGGAAAGGAAATGTGTCTTGAATTGCTGAACACATTCTAAAGAAGAAGAATGAAGGGAGAACTTACACTTCCTGTCTTTGAGCCTCTTATAAAGCCACAGTAGTCAAAACAACATGGTATTGGCACAAAGATAGACATATTTATCAATGGAATCAAATCAAGAGTTCAGAAATAGACCCCCAGATCTACAGTTGACTGATTTTTGATAAGGCCCCCAAATCCACCGAGCTGGGACAGAATAGTCTCTTCAATAAATTGGGCTGGGAGAACTAGATATCCATATCCAAAAGAATGAAAGAGGACCCCTACCTCACACCCTATATAAAAATTAACTCAAAGTGGATCAAAGACTTCAATATAAGAGACTGTACCATAAAACTCATAGAAGATAATGTAGGGAAACATCTTCAAGATGTAGTATTAGGAGGTAGCTTCTTAGACCTTTCACCCAAAGCACAGCAATTAAAAAAAAAAAATAGATACATGGGAACTCCTCCAAATCAAAATGTTGTGTTCCTCAAAGGAATTTGTTAAAAAGGTGAAGAGGCTGCCAAGACAATGGGAGAAAATATTTGGAAACCTTGTGTGCTGGTTGGATATATTATGTCCTCTCAAAAGCCATGTTTAATCCAATCTTGTGGGATATTTGAATTAGGTTGTTTCCATGGAGATATGACTCACCCAGCTGTAGATAGTTCCATGCATGTGTGGACCCTGCCCATTCTGGGTGGGTCTTAATTAAATCACTGGAGTCTGATAAGAGAGATCACAGACAGAAGGAGCTCAGAGCAGTTGAGAAAGACCTTTGGAGAGACACTTGGGAGTAGACAGAGATGCTTGCTGATGCTTAGAGATGTTTGGAGATGCAGACAGAAGGACATTTGGAGATGGTAAGCTAAGAGAAACCCAGGGATATTTGGGAGAGCACCATTTTGAAATGCAACTCAGAAGCAAAGGAACAGCAGATGCCAGCCACATGCCTTACCAGCTGACAGAGGTGTTCCAGACACCATTGGCCATTCTTCATTGGAGGTATCCTTTTGTTAATGCCTTAGTTTGGACACTTTTATGGCCTTAGGACTGTAAATTTGTAGCCAAATAACCCCCCCTTTATAAAAGCCAAACCAATTCTGGTGTTTTGCATAATGGCAGCATTAGCAAACCAAAACACCATGTATCTGATAAGAGAATGATATCTTGCATATATAAAGAAATCTTACAACTCCACATCATTAGTACAAACAGCCCAATTATAAAATGGGCAAAAGATATGAAATGACATTTTTTTGAACAGAAAATGGCTAAAACACATGAAAAAAATGTTCATATTCACTAGCTATTAGGGAAATGCAAATCATTACCTTAATGAGATATCATCTCACACCAATAAGAATGGCTGCCACTAAACAAACAGGAACTACAAATGATGGAGAGGATGTAGAGAAACTGGAACTCTTATTCATTGCTGGTGGGGATGTATAATGGTACAGCTGCTGTAGAAGACAGTTTGGCAGTTCCTTAGAAAACTAGACATCAAAGTTACCCTACTATCCAGCAATTTCATGTCTCTGTATATACCCAGAAGGTCTGAAAGTAGTGACATGAACAGACATTTGCAGACAAATGTTCACAGCAGCATTATTCACAATTGCCAAGAGATGGAAGTAATCCAAGTGCCCTTCAATAGATGAATGGATAAACAAAATGTGGTACATACAGATGATGGAATACAATGCAGTAATAAGAAGGAATGAAGTCCTGAAACATGACAACATCGATGAACCTTGAAGACATAATGTTGAGTGAAATAAGCCAGACACAAAAGGAGAGATATTGTATGTTACCACTAATGTGAACTCCCTGAACAATGTAAAATCAGTGTCTTATAATGTAGAATACAGGAGACCCAGAGATAGACAGAAACCAGGGAAGAGGGAATGATAACCTAATATGTACAGACATGATAATGAAGGTAAACTTAAAGGCATGGGAATGGACAGGGGTGATTATGGTTCATTAATGGGATTATAAGTATCAGTGCCACATTAAAGGCAAACATAATCAAAAATGGTTATTTAAAGGCATGGAACCCCCAGAGTAGCACTACAAATATAAATAAGTGTTTGCATGATATACTTCTAAGGTATGACACTGGTACAAAAAGTTAACAACAGAGTGGTATATAGAAAATGTACCCATTACATATTATAGACTATATTTAATAGGAATGTCTTACCAGCACTACACTAATACCAGGGATGAATAATTAGTGGCTGATAAGAGCTCTGAGATGTTTTGTGTTATGATAATTGTTTAAAATTGAGAGTGATGATGACTGTACAACTAAGTGAAGATAATGTGAAATACTGATTGTTTAGCTTGGGCAGAATATATGCTATATGAAATTAGGAACCCTATACTTAATAAGTCAAGCCCTCTATCTTGAAGCTTGCTATTGTGAAACTTACAGGTGTATAAGGGGGGCTAATCCTTCCTATAATTATGCCTAAGTGGCACCTCCAGAGGACCTCTTTTGTTGCTCAGATGTGGCCTTTCTCCCTCTAAGCTCAAATCAACAATTAAATTCATTAGCCTCCTTGTTACTTGGGACATGACTCCCAGGGGAGTGAATCTCCCTGGTGATGTGGGACATGATTCCCAGGAATGAACCTGGCCCTGGCATCGAAGGATTGAAAATACCTTCTTGACCAAAAGGGGAAAGGAAAGGTAAAAAAATAAGGTTACTGTGGCTTAGAGATTTCAAATAGAGTTGAGAGGCTATCCTGGAGGTTTCTCTTATGCAAGCTCCAGCTAGATATCCCAAATGGCCACAGTATGCCATGCCTTAACTAACAGTAGTTCCAAAATACCTAGGTCCCTATCTGAGATTCTATAAAAGTTTAACTCATTAAGTTTATCTCTCAGAAACTTAAATCCACCAGTGTTCCTATGCCAGACAAGACCTAAAACCCAGAGGCAACAACCTCTTTAAGAACAACAATCAGTTGCAGCCCCCTTGCCCATAATGCTGACACCCCTTTTCAATATGAACAAGTTAGGGTGGTCTCTGCCTAGACACCCCTTAAGATAAAAGTGATTAAATGAGGGGAAGCAGTAGCAACAAACAAGATAGGATTTAACAAAGGATTATAAATACTGAATCTTTATATGAATTTTTTTTAGATACTAGGGTATTAGAATAGCTACAAGAACTGAAAAGGTGGAACATAATGTTCTTTGAAATTTGCTCTATAGCTACTTGTTAAATTGTACTTTGAAAGTCATCACCTTTCTGTATATATGTTATATATTACAATAAGGAAAATAACTGAAATTGTGGAACTGTAACCCAAACATTCTTTGAAATTTGCTCTATGTATTAAATCATACTTTTAAAGTTATTACTTTTATGTATATGTTAAATTTCACAATAAAACATATATAGGAAAAAAAAACACCTCAATACTAGCTAAAAAAAAAGGAGCTAAAAATATTGATTTAACCATGTTTAAATATTGGGGATGGAAAGTAGGATGTAGTAAAGTGAGCAAAATCATCAACTTTCATCACAGCAAAGGGTCCTTCCTGGGTGAGATATGCACCTCAACTAGAAAGACAGCATTAACTGCCAGAAGAAATAGCTAAAGGTAGTCAGTAACGTGTGCCTCTGGGGAGTGGTACAGGAATGGAAAGGAGTCAGAAAGTGGACTATTTGTCTTTAAAATTTCTGATAATGAAATATTGCAAGAACTCAAGAATGATTAGATACTAAACTAATAAACACCTGAGTATAGCTAGCACCGTCCAATTTAGTATTTTTGCCATATTTGCTCTAGATTTTTAAACAATAAACAATGCTCTAGATTTTTAAACAACAATTAAAATACAGTTGAAGAACCCAGTGCACCTCTCTAATCCATATTTACTCTCCCTCCCCAAGGGTAATGATTAGCTTGAGATGGGTGTTTCATTCCCCGGAATGTTTTTTTTTTTTCCCTTCAGACATCTAAATCCATAAAAGACAGAGTATTATTTTGTATGTTTTTATTTAACTTTAAATAAATTCTTTGACAATTTCCCCCTCAATATTAGGTCATTGAGATTTATTGATATTGATATATGTGTTCTAATACATTCAAGGATTTTTTTGTTTTTGTTTTTGCTATTTAGTGTTGCACTTTATGACTGATCTACAAATTATGTATCAGTTCTTCCATGGAAGAACAGCTGGGCTGTTTCCAAATCTTCACTATTATAAACAATAATCAATAACCTCATATATCTTCTTTTGAACTTACTTACGGCATGTGCCAGGGCTGTTCTAGGCCATGTAGCTTGCAGTACATTGCTGGAGAGTAGGGAATACATACTTTCAACTGAACTACATCTTGCCAAGTTAATCCCTAAAGTAGTGATACCAATTAATATCCCCAAGAGCAACACATGAGTGTTCCTGTTGTTTCACAATCTTGCCAACTCTTGGTATTTTCAAACTTTTTAATACTTTAAGTAAAATGACATTGATTTGCTTTATTCCTCATTTACCCGAATATTCAAAAGTTAGCACATCTTTTCAAATGTTTATTGGACATTTGGATAGTTTCTCTTTTGTGCTTATCCTGTGCCCATTTTCCATTTTGTTGTTTACTTTTCTTAGTGATAAGTAAAAGTTATTTATATATTCTGGATACTGATTCTTTGCCATAATATCTATTACAAATAAAATATCACACTTTATTATATATTTTGTAATATAGATGCAGTCAATTTTAATATAGTTGAATTTCTCAATATTTCCCTTTAAGGTTTAAGATTTTTGGTACCATAAGCAATCTATCCCTACCCCGAGGTCATAAAATACTCTTGGATATTTTCTTCTGTAATTCTAAGTTGATTTTTAATTTGTAGTTTTATCTGGATGTGGGTAGAGTCAGCCCCACGAGAAACACAAAGCCTCCTCTGCACCTGCCATTGGACGCCCAGCCTCAGAGTACTTGTGTTTTCTACCTAGCACTCTCAAGCATAGGCTTAAAGACTTAAATAAAGAAGGATTTTTATTTTTTTAATTTAAGTCTTTAATCCACATGGAAGTTACTGTGAGCACAGTGTGAAGTAAGGGTTAGTTTTATCCTTGTGGATAATAATCATTTATTCCAGTATACCATTTATGGAATAGCCCATTCTTTCTCTGTCATACCAAATTTCCATACATGTGAAGTTGATGTCTAGGTTCTTTATTCTATTCCATTTGTCATTTGTTTTTCATTGTTGAATATTCTGAAGTATTTATTTTAACCATGAATACATATTAACTTTGTAAAAATAAACATTAATAAAAGTAGAAAATCAAAACATTTTTCACTCTCCAGGTAGAGAATTTTTCATTTTTCCTTTGAATCTCCCTAAAAAAAGTGATTTCAGTAAAACTATGGCTGGCTGCTTCTACCAAAGCATCTGAACTCAAAGCAAATTACTTTTTTACAAATAGTCACAAATTGTTGGACTCGTTGCCTTGGAAAATATATTTTATTTAAAACAGTGGGTAAATAACTCAGTAGCATAATCTCCTCCCTTGGTATAAAATAAAATTCACATATGGGAGGCATTCAGGATCTACTCTTGGAAAGAAGTTAAAAATGGGCTCTAATGCATCTTTTGAAGCCATTAAACCTTCCCAGGTAAATAATATGTGTTTTAAACATCCCTGAATCTATATTTGCAGCCATATGATAAATGGTAATGGCTCCAAAAAGAAACATTAAGATCTAATGGACATTTAAAACAGCCCCTCAGTATGTATTTATGCAAGGGATCTAAGGAGACTCAAAAGCAGTTTATTTCTATTTAATCAATGACAATGATTTGAAAGATATAGAATATTTGAAGAGTCCATATTTTAAAATTCTATAACCAGCATGCCTGCATGCTTATGGTTATAAATGCTCTTTCTAGCTTGGGACAGATGTGGAATTTTGAACATATCCCATTAACATCACACCAAAAAAAGGCCAAGAAAATTTAGCACAGAAAGAGATGACATTTCACAATAGTAAAGTTGTGGTAACAAACATGAAAAAGCTGGTGCATCCTTTTTATATCCTCAAATGGATTTTCATTTCATGTTACTCAGTAGGAGTCATTTTGAAGACAATTTCTTCTGAAAATAAGCTTTGAAGCTTTACTGTTTTAAAAAATCCCATTTGATTCAGTTTGCACAGGCCATGGTTTCTATTTCTGTTCTTTCCTCCCCTCAGAATCACTTATATTTTCATTCTATTGTGTGAATGAAAGAATCAAATCACACCTACTCCAACCATTTAAACAACCTGAGCTGTAGGGTGAGAGAAAGTATCCTAGAACTTGAATTTGCATCAGATTCTTGGAAAGTCTTTATTGGCTAAAGAATGGCACAAAACTGTAGGATACTTCCAGAAGCCATCAAAGAGTTGCCTAGCAACATATAAGATGGATTCACCTTGACTGACTTGGATGTTAACACAACTCCTCCAATTCTGGGAAGGCTGCCATTTGACACTCCAGTTGCAACTGGAGCATTAAGGCAGAGCCTTGGTGATTAGTTCATTCTCTGGTTCTCTGGCCATACAACACTGTGCCCCAGCCTCCACCCTGGAATAATAATGGTCCTGTACTTTTGCTTTGGTGACCCTGGTGTCCCATTGGGTTCACACATGGAATTCTAATCTAATAGAGCCTATCACCACAAGATTCAAAATTCCATAGCTCATTTTATGTAGCACACTATATGATTTAACTAGTATGGCCAGTTTATACAAACACCATAATTACATGTAACTTTGAATAGGGAGTGAGATCTGGTTGGTTTGTACAGGTTAGTGTGAAGCCCCTATACATCCCAGAGTAATTTGGGCAGAGAATAAAAAAGTATCTGCAAAGTCCCCTTGATGGCCTGGGGGAAAAATGTGGAAATATTAAACTTCCCCACCTGGGGACTTCCTGATTTTCTCATAAGCATTGGGGACTACCAATTTAGAAGGCTGAGCCCTCGATCTTTGGTCTTGCCCTTATGAAGCTTTTTACTGCAAAGCAGAGGTTAAGCCTATTTCTAATTATGCCTAAGAGTCACCCCCAGAGAACCTCTTTTGTTGCTCAGATGTGGCCTCTCTCTCTAAGCCAACTCTGCAGGTAAACTCACTGTCCTTCCCCCTATGTGGGAATGACTCCCAGGGGTGTAAATTTTCCTAGCAACATGGGACATGACTCCTGGGGATGAGCCTGGACCCAGCATTGTGGGATTGAGAAAGCCCTGACCAAAAGGGGGGAGAGAAATGAAACAAAATAAAGTTTTGGCACTGAGAGATTTCAAATGGAGTCAAGAGGTCATTCTGGAGGTTATTCTTATGTGTTATATAGATATCCCTTTTTAGTTTTTAGTGTATTGGAATAGCTAGAAGGAAATACCTGAAACTGTTGAAGTGCAACCCAGTATCCCTGAGTGTTCAATCCGATTGTATAACTATATAGCTTACATGGTGTGACCGTGTGATTGTGAAAACCCTGTGGCTCACACTCCCTTTATCCAGTGTATGGACAGATGAGTAGAAAAATGAGGACAAAAATTATATGAATAATTGGGGGCAATGGGAGGATGGGATGTTTTTGGTGTTCTTTTTTTACTAATACTTTTATTCTTTTTTTTTTTTTTTTTTGAGTAATGAAAATGTTCCAAAATTGACTGTGGTGATAAATGCACAACTATATGACTGTACTGTGAACAACTGATTGTACAATTTGGATGACTGTATGGTATGTGGATATATCTCAATAAAATCGAATAAAAGAATTCCATAGCTCCAAATCATCAAGTAATATACCATGAATTTGTATGCTGATTTATTGATGCTCCACATTTTTACAAGGGTTGTCAAATCAGGAATCATCTACAGAGATAATGATGCCAAGAGAGATGAATCTATAATTCTTAGTGTTCATATCCTAAAAACTGTTTAATTATCTCTATTATTCACCTCAGTTCAATTGAATTCAGCCACTTTTAAAGATATAGATGGACTTTATGCAATCTTCAATCTATATGTTACTGAGTGAAGTGAAGAAAAAGCTGTACTAGTTCACTAGGTGAGAGGTGAATACAGAACATTTCTACTTTATGTAATCTTGGCCATTTATGCCATATTAAAGTAAAGCATATGTTATTCAGGAAAACTGGAGTTTCATATAATTCATATATTTTATATTCTACTGGGGCAGAGAATCATAAGAAATCCTAACTACATAGAAAGAATATTAACTACTGTATTGCAATTATATTCAATGTCAATTTTGTACAGAATTTACTAGAGATTATAAAACAGTTCAGTTGATCACAATCTGGATTATGAAGTCCCAGTGTAGGAATAAAAATAAACATGGACCCATAAACACTAACACCATGAGAATGTGACACAAACAACACTGGGAGAGTCTGGAATGAGACACACAATGATTTACACAAGGTGGCAAGCCCCTGAAGAAGTCTTCTGGATTTGCAGGTGCCTAACTGATGCTGTAGATGGTGGCTTAATAGGGAGCCCCCTTATGATACCAGGAGAAAAATGTATGCATGCAAAGTGGAAAGTGAGAGATACATAGAGGGAGAGAAAGTGACAAAAGCCAAGGAATGGAGGTGGGGCAAAGATGATCATCTTGGCATAATTGCTCATATTCTACTTTCATACAAAGAGATACTTCATAAATCTATGTATTTTATGCATAAAATGATTCCTTTTGATGTCAAAATATTTGTTTATTATTTTATCACCACAGTATTACTTTATTAATAAATTATGCATATATTTAGAAATTTATGCATTATGCATCATTAGAGTGCCTCGTTACTTTATTTTCACCACATGAATATCTATCTCCTGGGTGTTTACAGCTGGCCAGGCTCTGAGAGTTGGGAGGGTGGGTCATTCCCACTGGGCTGTAAGGGATATAGGGCCCAGGTGTGGCCAACTTTGGAGGAGGACAGGTCAGGCTAAGGTTCTGGGCCAGAGCAGGAAGAGGTCTAAGAAAATACTAAGGCAGAATATGGAACATAAGTCAATTTGTCTCACTATGGACTGTGCAGGTTACACACAAAACAGGGTCAAGATGTAGAAGAAGTTTAGGACCAATGGTAATGGTGGGTAGGGGATAGTCCTAGCGTGGCCTGCCACCTTCCCTGTATTCACAGATATTTCCTGTGTTTGGGATGAGAGGTGGTTGCCTTGGTTGAGATAAAACCCGTCCCTAGCAGATAAGGCACTGCCAGTACATTCACCTTCCCCCCTATTGTCCAGAGCACATGTGAACATTCACTGGAGAGCAGTGTGGCAAGTATTATGACATCTTGGCTCACACCCCTACCACCAAACCTGAACCCCAGGTGGTATAGTATTGTTCCGAGGGCAGGGGAGGGTGGGGTGTGGTTTCCTCCACCACAGCAACACACACAAGAGACGGGGGCTTCAACGCAGAACATCTTCCCTGTGTCAGGCCAAACCAATTGAGACTTGGCTGCATGGGGGACCTGACACCGGGGGCAGCTAGTGAAGCTGACTTTGCTGCTTCTGTGTATTCTTTGTGTGTGTAAAACACTGATCCAGCCAGTGCTTGTTATAAGTCATGGCATTTTTTTGGTAACTCCCACACCTGGAAACCATGGAGTTGGGTTGTGGACCTCCTAGGGACTGTGTTCCTGTGGGCAAGCATTTGTTACGCTCCTGCCATCCTCCATGTCATGGGACTGCTCCCTGGAAGTGGCACTGGGAGTCTCTCCTTTCTGACCAACTGTAGCATTTGTTGGTGAGACCAGCAAAAGCCTCGTGAAGGGATGGAGACACTGAGGAGTCTGAGAGAAATGTGCTATCCGTTACCGGCATGGCTCATGCAGGCCCAGCTGGTTAAGGCCACTCTGAGATAGCTACCATTTGATCTGAAAGAACTGGGGCTGATAACTTAGGTCTGGTTTCCCAGTCTAGAGGTAGATTCAGCTTCCATCCAGAACCCTCCATGATGCCCTCACAACCACTGGGAAGCATTTCTCTGCGCACAGATAACTTCCTGGTCACTAGGCCATGAGAAATAATGTGCCTTATCAGGGGTCTCTCAACTGGGGTTTCTTAGGGGCATCTGCCTGTGCTCAAGAGCTAGGAGTGATGACATAGTCCCCACTGCAGCGTTCAGGCCTGTCCACTGGGGGACCTCTACAGTGGGATCAGGCTGCTTCCCTCATGGCAAGAGATGGCTGGGAGTAGGGCCTGGCACTGAGCAGGTATTTAATAAATATTTCTTGAAAAACTGAATGAATGAGTTATCTGCCCAATCTGCCATTTACTTACAGAAAGAGTCCCCATTGTAAATTGCTTCCAAGTGAGAAAGGCCAAGGCCTGATATATCCCAGTTTATTCATTTTAATCTTTTGGTACCTGAAGCCATCAGCTCTGGGTGGGCTGTGCTCAGGAGGTCCTGCTGGTGGCTGCGGGGTTTAGGGATGGCTGAGTGCCAGCTTGCAGCCAGGCAGAGCTCTGCTGAGTCAGGCCCCCAAGTGAGCACGGCCAGTTTAGGCTGGGACCTACATTGTGCTTTAGTTTCTAATTTATTTTTAGATGATAGTGTTTAAACCTCATCCTATTTTCAGGTGTTTTAGTTATTGCAATTTTCAAAACTTTGAGTTGTGTGTTTAGTAGTGGAAAAATTAGGATAATAATCATCGCAATAGTAATTAACACAACCAAGTGAGTATTTGCTATGCAGCAGGATTGTTTCAGCTAGTTTACATACCTTACCTCTCCAAGTGATTGAGAAGCAGCAGAGAGCTGCAGTCAAGGACATAGACTCTAGACACAGGTTCCCATCCAGCTCTGCCACTCAGGGCCGTTTTTGGATTATAAATTATTTTCTTTACATTTTATCCAAGTTACAAAAGGTACTCATAATGAAGATGGAAGTTTCTTTATTTACTACTTCATGTAGGTATTCAAATTAAACAATATCTTAAAATGCTCCACTTTGAGTCAATTACATGACAAACGTTTATTGATGGGTTACCTTTGGGCAAGGCTTCAGGGATACAAAGATGAAAAAGACACAATTCCCACACTGAAAGAGATTGCAATCATGAGTGCATGTGTGTTTGTAGGTTTGTGCTAGCATGAGAAAGAGAAAAAGTGAGATGCAGGGAGAGAAAGAGAGAGAGAGAGAAACAGGTGTTTGGATATGGGATAGAGGGCAGGGATATGCAAACTTATTTCTTCCTATCCTTTCTTCCGTCCTATCAACAATTGAACAGTATCTACTCTAACATCCCTTTTTATTCCCTTGTCCCTCATTGATGGGCTTATCATTCAGCCTCTTCTCCCATTATTCATTCTGCTAGAGAAACTGCTCTGTACATGAGTTTTGAAAAGGACCAATTACATTCCTCCCAAAGTCGGTTGGTGAAGCATCACCAGGATCCTAGGGTCCCTCCCCACCGGGCAATTTTCCTCTGGGGTCCCACATTTCCCTGGGAGTGAAGTGGATTCTGGGCTGTGTATGAGGACCGCTGAGGTAAAACCCCTGTCTATATATGTGGGGAGGGCAGGGAGCCATATGAGGAGGGGAAAGATGGTATTGGAAATGAAAAAAAATCAGCTGAAGGATGTGCTAAGCAAATTGAATATTATTGATTTAGTACATCGATATTTTTCTGACCCTCATTCTAAGAGGTGATTATATTAATTTCTCCTCAGTGAGACAACTGGGCCTGACATGAGGCTGGAGGAAAGAGAATGTGGCACCCTCAAGTTGGACTGCCCTTGCTTCGGAAAATCAGAATCATAACATTGAAAACCCCATGTTTACATACTACCAATTATGAGGTCCAAATTTTTCATATGATCTCATTGTTTCAAAAAGAAACCTAATCCAAAATCTTTAGCGGCTCTCAGATAATTATGGGGAAAAAAACGTAAATTGGCTTCTGCGTGTAGTGTTGATTCATTTTTCCACAAACATACTGTGAGGTTGTGAACAACACAAAGGAGTATCCCGGAGTTGATTTCCTGGCCACTGTTTTCTTAAACCCATGACACCAGTACTTAGCAACTTTTCTGCAGAATGGCTGAAAGATTCACAAATCCAATATCCCCAGGAGTTATTTCATTAGATTTCCTAACTTTAAAGCCATCTGGGAGTGCCCTTATTCCTTCGCAACTTCTATTGACTGACACTGATTATGCCATCAGCAAACTCACTAACTCCAGTTCCTCATTTAGATCATCTGTGGTCAATAGAGGGCCTGAGATGATCTCACTATTAACTTCTTTTCATTTCAGAGGACTGACACGGAATGGTTTTCCTTTGTTTTTCACTGCATGCTCAGTGTGGCTCTCTAAGGAGCAAGGAAGCAGAGAGCGAAATAAACAAATTCCTGGATTCTCCCTACATGTACATTGAGCCCTAGGATTGTCTGGGCATCTTTATAAAACAGAACAGAAAAAGAGTTCAAAGGAGATGTGTCCAGTGTGTCTGCCCTGCAGGGCCTGAAGGGCAGAAGGCAGAAGGAGGCTACGGCTAACACGAACTGCCACCAGAGTCTTTACACAGTCTTTACACAGTTTCCACTGTCAGGCCTTGGATCTGGGCTTGGCTGTCTGCACCACAGTCTGGGGAGGTTTAAAATGCAGATTCCTGGACGCCTGCCTCTTGAGATACTGATCATGTAGGTCTAAAGTGGAGCTCAGAAATCTTTAGTTTTAAAGGCTATTCAGGTGATTCTAATGTAAAGCTAGGATTGAGAGAAGCTGTTAAGGCAAGCTTTTTAATATTCCATCACTGCTCAGTAGGGACAGAGGTGGGACTGGGAAGGAAAATTATCTGTTGGTGCAGCTAGAATCAGACTCAGTCATATGAGGCATCCTGAGCAGGTTAATAATTTGGTGTGCACTTCTAAACTAATAGTTTTTAGATACTCTTTTTCCTCTAGATACTCTTTTTCTTTTAGATACTTCTTTTTCATTTGTGGGAGAGGCAGAAGTTTGCCTAGGGTTGTGTAGCACATGACAATGTATTATTGGGGGCAATGGTTCAGGCCTTGCCTTCCTGATCCTGAAAAAATTCAGCTCTGGTGCCAAACCCATAGACCACATCCCAAAGCAAAAGTCCTGCAATTAAATTGACCCATTTCCAGAGGAGAGATTTACTTGCCCATTTGTTGCTATCAAAGCCTGCCCCTTGGAGCCTCAATACCATCCAAGTAACTATTCACCTATTATATTATAAAATATATATATATATATATATAAATTCTTATAACATAAAATTAATCATTTTAAAGTGAAAAATTCAGTGACATTTGAACATTCACAATGTTGTGCAACAACCACCTCTATCTAGTTTCAAAACATTTTCATCATCCCAATGAAAAACCCCAGTACCTATTAGCAGCCATTCCCTATCTCCTTCCCACCCCTAGCTCTAGCCATGAATCTCTTTTCAGTCTCTATACATTTGTGTGTTCTGTATATTTCATATAAATGGAACCATACAATATGATGTCTTCTATGACTGGCTTCTTTTATTTAGCACAGGGTTTTCAAGGTTCATCCATATTGTAGCATGTATCAGGACTTCATTTCTGTTTATAGCCAAGCAATATTCCATTGCATGTATATACCACAATTTATTTATCCACTAATCAGTTGATAGAAATTTGGGCTGTTTCCAGCTTTTGACTATTATGAATAATGCTGCTATAAACATTCATGTACAAGTTTCTCTGTAGACAGATGTTTTCATTTCTCTTGGATAAACACACACACACACACACACACACACACAGGAGTAGACTCGATTGGTCATATGGTAATGCTATGTTTAAGTTTTTTGAGGACCCGGGGAAACTATTTTCCATAGTGACTACATCATTTTACATTCCCACAAGTAACATTTGAGGGTTCCAATTTTTCCACATCTTTGCCAATACTTATTTTCTGATTTTGTTTTAATTTTTGCCATCTTGGTAAATGTGAAGTAGTATCTCATTTGGTTCTGGTTGTATTTCCCTAATGACTAATGATGTTGAGCATTTGTTAATGTGCCCATTGGTCATTCATCTATTCTTAATCCACTACCCTCCCTGATAATGATATTTCCTTCCTCTTACATTTCCAGTGATGTTTTAGCTTCCAGAGATTCTTTTCATGCCTTTTAGCTTGGCAAACCAGATTACTAACAGGCCCTGTAACACATGATCCCAAACACGGCCTCCCAGATACTGCTTGCTCATTTTCTGGGGCTATGATGTTGGCTAAAGAGAAGTGGTTGCTCATTTCCTTTCTGCTCTTTGGGTACAGACATATTGAAGGAAGTAAGGGAAACAGTTACCAAATAATTTCCTTATTGTAAGAGTACAAAAGACAAATCAAGATTATGCTTTTGGAAAGTGTCATGAGGAAAGGAAACTGATGGATTATCCGGGGAGAAAATGATTCCTAGATGAGACCTGACCAAACACTGGTACGAGAAGAGAGAACTAGCCAGACATCTGGGAAGGAAAGAGGAAAAGTGGGCAAGTGCCAATGAGAAGTGTCTGCTCTTCTCACCTTCCTTTGGAAGAAACCAGAAAGAGCTTAGTGATGTGACGTACAGCTTGAGATTAAATGAGACCACAGGTGACTGTCGCTGATGTGCAGAGGGCCACGGAATAGGGTAGGACCGATGGCCCATGTGAATTGCTGGAGACTAAGCAGCCTGCTGCAGATAGAGCAGGTCCTGATAGGAGAGGATGCTTCTCTGCCTATTAGACGCCTTGTGTGCTGCAGGGGAGGGCTTTGCTTTGAGGCAGGAATGCATCCAGCAGGCCCCCCGAGGATGTGAGTCATGAAAAGGGCTGTGAGGCTTGAACTGGAAGGATCACTGATATTTTGGTGAGAGGGAGGAATATTTAGAGGCTGGGATGGCTCAGTGAGTCCCAGCTACTTTGTGCAGGACCCAAAGGAATTTCTGATCTCAGACCCTCCCAGGAAGGGAAATATGCTAAAAATGCTTAATATCAAGTGAAAGAATCTGAGTGAAAAACACACGGGCTGAAGAGTTAACCTAACTCATTGTTTTGGCTACTTTTTACCCTTCTAAAAGTCATTCTTACCTTGATTGATATGGCCTTTTAAAAAGTCCTACTATAGTCTTCTTAACAAATGATGTTGCCTGAACAGTCTCTGGAAAGAGGCCATACAGCACTTCCATGGGATCTCAGGCAACTTGCTCCCTTAACAGCCACCCTTCCCCCCCACCCCTGACCAGAGTGGGGTGGCCTATAAAAGCCTGGTTGCAGGCTAGCCATTTAGGAGTTTGGGAGAATTTTCTCCCTCTTCCAGCCTCTGACTCAAATCTCCCTGCAGTCTAGTGTTCCAGTTCTCATGGTTTTCATCCTGCTCCCTCATACCTGGCTATCTCTCTGCTGAGCATTTTGAGATCAGATAGACTCTTCAGATACTTGGACCTGGATTTTCACTCAGCCAGTCCCCAAGACACCCAGCTCAAGAACAACATCTTAATTCTTACATGTCCAATATAGAATTTTAGACATATCGATTCTGCATAGATTCAACAATCTTAATTTCTAGTCTTTGGTCTTCATAAAATTATAATTTATTAATGTATAGCTAGCTTGATTTTAGATATAATTAATATACCTGAATTTGACTGATCAAGCTACTAATATTTACCTTCTGAAAGGTGTTTAGGGAAGGCTAGCCTGGGAATGAGTCCTATTAGCTATCCATCTAGATCTAGATTGTGGAGAAACAGAAGACTTCTACATTGGGACTTATTCTGGAAACAAGGGATGGACATTGCAGGAATGTCAGGTGCTGAATCCATTTGATGTGTATAAAGTCGACCAGAGATATGACCCACTGTCTGCTAATATTATGACCCACTGACCTCTATTTACTTCAGGGCAGTTTGTGGAGTTGCCTGAGATATGTGGGGTTTATTAAGAAGAACCTACTATATGGTGGTACTTTGGGGGCAAGGACTAATACCAACACATTTAAGTCAGATCTTTTTATAATAGAAGATATTTAGCATATTCTTTTGTAGAGTGCTCCAGTAGGGAAGTTGATTTTTTCCCCTAAATTTCAACAATGGAACAGAATTGAGTGATTGTACATGGCAGCATTGATGCCTGTGAATTTGCTGCATTTTCTTTGTTATCCCCACTTTAGACATATGAAAATATTTGCAGCAATTTTATGCTGAACAAAAAGCAAGCATTCAATCAAGCTAAGTGCCTCTGATGAGTGCGCAAGATTATTTTCATTCTCCATTTTTAATTAGTATGCACCAGAAAATTACAGGTTGGTTACTCTTCTCACAACCTTAACAAATGCATATGAGCAGAGCTGCTTCTCAGATTAAACACTAAAAGTTCTTACTGCCATTTGTTAAATACAGTTCTTAAGCAAGCAAAGCAAAAGCATCAATGATGGGCAATGCCAATGTCAACAGTTCAATTAGTAAAGATAGTCTTTAGTGGAAGCTATCTCAGAGGTACACAGGGCTTGCAATTTGGAAGGAGAAAGTCTTCCTTGTAACTGAGCTTCTACCCAGTATTAGGGTTTGACTTTAAAGCTAATGAAAGCAATTTGGAGAGCAAATAGACCCAGTATACAAATATTTTAGACCTGGAAGAGATTGGGTCTTGGAGATTCCATAGTTCAATCATTTTATAAGACAAAAGAGTAGGCTTGGAGTGGTTGAATGAGATAGCCCAAAGGTAGAGAGCAGGAAATTACAGCAACAATAGCACCTTAAGCTTTATTAACTTACATAATTTAAAAACATTTTCAAGTGTATCATTCTTGCTGTGGAAACTGAGGCTCAGAGAGTCTAATTGAGTTGTCCTAGGTCAAGCAACTAGTAAGTGGCAGAGAGGAGGGCTCTCTCCAGGTCACCTACTCTAACTTCATCTCTCATCCATTTTGCTGCATGCCTCGCTAATATAGTATTTCATGTGAGACATTTAAAAGCTCCTTAAAAAGGTTTAAACCCAATGATCTTTGTTTTATCTCAGTTGGAGCACTTCCTGAAATTAAACTATTGCATCCACAAAAGTTTCTTTTTTTTCTGTAGATGTAGACAACTTATTTACTTTGTAGGTTTGCAGTAGAGAAATGGTCAGCAGGTTCTATACAGCTGTACTGATGCCCAAGGAGGTATCAGCAAGAAAAGAGTGTGCTAGCCTCACTATATTCTGCCACCTTCAATGCTAGAATTTAAAACATGGATATGATTATGTCTTATTTGTTAATATTATTGATTTGGCTCATTTGCACACTCGTTGACAGTTTTTCCTTTAAAAATTGTCAACTTAACTATATGGAAATATTGTCTCCAGAGAGCCATTGTGAATATGGAACTGCTAGAATGATTTACCTATATGGCCCCAGAGACTCTGAATAAAAGCAGGGACCTCCTTACAGATAAACCAGATTCCTTTGGCCTATCTTACTGGGATAGATGCAGACAGCTTTTGACATTAAAGGGAATGGACTAGATGCTCTGCAATGGTCTCTTCTACATCTGATTCCTTCTCAAAAGTAAAACAGAATGAAAAAGTCAATATTGCCTCTAATTGATTTCACCTAGATTCAGATAGTACATAACAATACTTACTGCTCATTTCATCATCTTCCTTTTCAAATCTTCTCTCAGACCCTAAATACCTGTGAGGTTCCAACAATCACCTTTATCTATCACCTTTAGGTTCCCACCATCACTTTATGACTGTGTATTCTATGCATGGCTTTCTGCTGCTCACTTTGATTTATTGGTAATTTCCCTCATCTTTCTTGTCTTCCTCTTAGATTATAGGCAAATTAAACATGGGAACTCTCCTTTTTAAGTTTTCTAAATGCCCAGTATACATCAGAGTACTCTGAGTATTAAACTTTGACCTTCCTTTCTAGCTCTGAGAGCACCATAGTGTTGGATTTTATTTCTGTGCCCAGGAAAAAAAAAAGCTAAGGCAATTAAAATATGCATATTTAACCACTTCCAATGGTTATTTAAAATCCAGCCTCTTCTAATTTTATTCTTAAATACCATAATTAGGATTTGTCTATACATAATGTAGAATCTCAATGAACTACCACATTATTCGATTAGTCATTCTCTTCATCTTCAGACCAGTAATTAACATTTCACTTGTCTCAAATAGCGTACAGTGTCTTAGATGAAATGAAAACAAAGTGAAAGGCTGGTTTTAATAATATGCCGTGCCAGTTGTCAAGATAGAAATGTTGTGACTTAGGTAAGTATAGGACTTCTTTTGTTAGATGGTAATTTTGATTGATAGATTCTACCCAACTGTTTTAAAATAGCTGATTATTTTCCACACAGTCTTCTCTCCCAAAATCAGCTAAAAAATGTTCTGCTTAATATATGATCCCAACATCTTTGTGAGTAAACTGTTCACCCTTAAATTGTGACCATGTCGCTCCAGGAGGTGAACCTCCACTAGCCTGAATGTTTCTTCTGGTGAACTAAATGAGCCCCGGATGTCCCAGTGTCCTTGTCCCATATGAATAAGGAATTTGCACTCATTAAGTCATTATCTACCCTAAGGATTAAACCCAATGACATAAGAGTGAATCATTTGCTCCAAGGGAAGTATGTCATCTATTTTAGGTCAAAAGGAAATAATGTTGCAAATGACCTTTTCCAGTGTGACAAGCAGTCCTTTGGAGCCAGGGGGAATTAAGGCCTCTTTCCTCTTTAGAGTGGATAATTTTTTCTTTCTCTCCTACACAGACCAGATACACTAAGATGAAAACAAAAGAACTTGAGTTGCTTCTTTTAGCTTTAGGACTTGTAGATTTATTAATTTAAGCTTTATAAAGTAAGAAAATATCAGTATCTGCAAAAATAATAGCTTACTTAATAAGTGCTGGAATATTAAGAATTTTAAAATAGATATTTGTAGAGCCTTGGACATAAATCCAAACCAAATAAACAAACAAGTAAGCAAACAAGAAATAAATGCCAAGGTACTGAGCAAGGGTGAACAGGGGCTTAAGAATAACAACGTATACAGCAGGTTAGGGACTATACTATCAATAAGTTCAATAGGATTTAGAAAACACATTCATACCTACAAAAGGCTAATGAAACTTCATCCACATGCCCAGTAAAAAAGTAGAGTATCTAAAAGGAGTTATACAGTGAACCTGTATATTCAGCACGGATTAAAGGCCATTATGGCTTTTGTGAATGCTTCTGTATATAAAACTTTTGAAAAATATAAAAACATATTCTACCAGTCACTGGAGAATATTATAGAGTAATATAAAAATAATACAAAGGCAAATGAAATAACTGGTTACCCCACTAACCAAAGATCTCCCCTAACTAGCAGCATTGTGTTCAAACCACTATCCCTCATACTTTTATTTTAAAGTTATTGTACCATTTTCTTCTATCAAGCTTTGTGGCTGATAAGACTAATATTCATTCCCTTCAGAAGTGGGAGGTGAGCTGCTTTTTTTGTTTGTTTATTTGTTTTATTTTTCCCTCTATCTGAAAATTTTAGGGCATATTCATTATTGTTGGTGTTCTGAAATTTCACATTGATGTGTACAACTGTGGGTGTTTTCTCATTCATCCTGTTCAACATTTAGTAGTGTAAGAAAGAGTTAAGTTTAGCTTTCACATAAAGGCAACATGGAATAGGGAAAATGGAGACTCAGTGGCAGAACTGGCTTAAACTGGCTAAAGGGAAGGAGAGAGAGAGAGAGAGCCATGACATAAGCCAGAATCAGCGCCAGCTCCTTATATGGGAAAAATAACCAGGGTTACTGGAATGTAAAGGAATATGGGGTATAATCAAAGGCGGGGACTTTTGGCGAGAAATTTAAATTAGTTAACTCTCTCTGATAGGCTGTACAATTCAAAATCTCAAAGGAGGGCTAATTAGCTCTCTCGGATAGGCTGTAACCTCTGGAGGACCCAGCCAATGGGGAGACAGGGGAGGGACCTGAGTATTAGGTGTAGGGTATAACTATTGCTGTGTTCTTTTGTTCAGTGCACCTGCCACGTTTCTTTGGTGGTGCACCTGCTCTTGCAAGATGGTGAATAAATTCTTTCCTTCCCCACAATTGGGTGAGCGTTTTTAAGTATAGTGCTTGTTTCTAACAGTAGGAACTTTTAATTTGAAAGATTTTGCCTCTGTTTAGCTCCAAAAATTTTCTTGAATTGTCTCTTTGCTAGTTTCTTCCTCTATATTTTCTCTGTTCTGTCTTCATGAAAATTTTAATTTTCAGTTGTTAGAATGCATAAATTTATTCTAATCTTTTTAATATTCTCTCTCATATTTTCCAGCTGTTAATTTTTTTTTTTTTACTATTTTCTGCTATCCTCTAACAGATGTTATCTTCTGTTTCTTGAATTTTCTATGTTTTCTGGGTCAGTTTTTCCACTGTACTCTTTCTTCTTTTAATGCTGCAGGCTTTCTCAAGTGTCTGAAGATTCTGATTGGCCATTTATATTGACCAATGAGGAAAGAGAGAGGCAAACTGAAAGGTGGTCTGTGTATATGAATTGGGCTTGTTCATTATGTTTTGTTTTAGAGTGAGCAGATTTTGAGCTCACTGTCAGGCTAGGTTCCCTTTCTAAGTGCTAAATGAGGCAGGCTTTACTCTCATCTGCCAGCACCGTGGATGGGTGTCCTAATTCTTCCCAGATGGTGGTTTGGTTTCCTTAGAAAAAACTCTCCATTATTTTGCTCAGATATATAGGTTAGTTTTACGCTATTGCACAGGAGCAAGAGCGAAAGATGTGAGGAGATCAGCAGACCTTCAGAAAACACACTTTTCTGCCTCACTTTGCACTCTTGCCAGGCAGGTTAACTTCCTCCTCTGCTGTAGCCCCATCAGTGTATTTTAAGCTGGGGCTTCCTCCTCTTTGATTCATTAGTGCAAATTTTTTCCATCCATTTTCTATCTTCCATTGTGTTGGCCAGTTTTACGTGTTGACTTGGTGAGGCTACAGTCTCCAGTTATTCAATCAAACAGTAATCTAGGGATTTTGCAGATGGGATTAAAGTCCATAATCAGTTCCTTTTAAGTAAGGGAGGTTATTTGAGATAAGGTGGGTGAGCCTGATTCAATCCATTGAAAAGCCTAAAGGGCAGAGTTGAGGTTTCCTTGAGAAAGAGGAAATTTCCCCTGTGAACCACACCTTCAGCTCATGCCTGAGAGTTCCAGTCTGCCCTTCCTGATTTCAGACTGCCTAGTCAGCCCACACAACTGTGTAAGCCAATTCCTTGCAATAAATCTCTTAATATCTATCTCCTACTGGTTCTGTTCGAATCATCATTGCTACATTTAGAAATTTGTCGAACTCTCTCAACCATTGAGGGACTCCTCTTCCTCAAGTTCTCTTTGCTGTTGTGGAATTATACTAAATTTTAATAAATTGTTATGAACAAAGAGATATAAACACATATTCTGAGTCTGCCATTTTGAGCCAGAAGCCACTTGATTATTCAACTAACCCACTATTTTTGGATATTGGTTTTAGGTGCTATGCTGGCTTGTATCTGTTATGTAACCCAGAAAAAAAACTATGTCCTTTTAATCCAATCCTGTGGGGGCAGACCTATTGTGGGTGGGACTTTCTGATTAGGTTGTTTTCATGGAGACATGACCCTGCTCATTCAAGGTGGGTTGTAATCCCCTTGCTGGAGTCCTCTATGAGAGGATAAAAGGCAGAGGCATTTTGTAGAGAGCTCAGAGAAGCTAAAATATGTAATCCAGAGTTTGCCACTAGGAGAAGCTAAGAGAGAAGCTAAGAGAGAGAAGCTAAGACAGAAGCCCAGAGACATTTTGGAGAAAGCCATGGAAATCAGAAGCTAAATCTGGGAGAAGACCAGCAGATTCTGGCTACATGTCTTTCCATGTGATAGGAACCCCAGATGCCATTGGCCTTTAATGGGGAAATTTTCATGGCCTTAGAAATGTAAATTTGTGAAATAATAAGCCCCCATTGTAAAAGCCAATCCATTTCTGGTATATTGGCATTCCAGCAGCTTTAGCAAACCAAACTGAAGCTTCCCCAGTTTTCATTATCATTTTTATAGATAATGCTGTGTTGAATATCACTGTACATAATGATTGTACACATCTTCATTATGATACATTTGTATAAGAGGAATTGCTGGATCAAAGAGTAGGCACATTTAAAAATCTTTTGTTACATATTGTCAAATTGCCCTCCAGAAATTTTACACTTATTTCTCATTCCCACCTGCAAAGTGTAAGAGTGGCTATTAAACTTTCAGAGAGGCAATGGTAACTGGAACACTTTTAAATGAGATTTTTCATCACAAAGAATAAAATCAGAGCATGTCCTATATTCAGATGAACTAGGGAGGGCTCACCTAGAGAAGACTCAGGTGGAACCTGAGAGCATCTTCAATATTTTGTCTCAAAGAAGTAGAATAATACCAATAGGCAGCATCTAAAGAGACAGAGAGATAGCTCACAACTCCCACCCGACCCTAGTCAACATAATAAAGAACTGTATAAAAAGAAAAATACTACAAAAATATACTAAGATAAATGGGTTTTGTTATCACTGGACAGGTTCAAGCACTGAACTGGGATGCTGTCAAGCATCAAACAGCTGGGACTTTGGACTGAAAGATTTTTAAGGTCACTTCCAACCTTGAGCTTCTAGGAGTCTGTGTTTCTGTGCAGACTTGAAAATTAATATATGTATGTGTAACCCTTTTTATGATATATCAAGTTTTCATTTTTTTCCACAAGATTTAAAACTATGGCCAGAAACAAAGCTAAATGTCAATAATGGGGGGATATTAAGGGTATGGGATTTTTTCTTTGGAAGAAACGAGAACATTCTCATACTGACTGTAGTGGTGAATGCAGAACTATGTGATTATACCAACAGTCATTGATTGTACACTTAGGATGGATTTTATGGTGTATGAATAAAATTATTAAAAACAAAACAAAACAAAACAAAAACTATGGCCAGGGAAAGAAAGATAAAACAGCCTATGAATACGAGAAAGATATGATTGTGCAAACTAGTTGCTTTTAGAATTTTAGGTCTAGCGGTTATAAATGGTAAATGGTTACTGATAGCAGTAGTGAATGTGAATTAAGGGTCAAATTCTGTCCTGTGTAACTTTAATTTAAAGATGAGTCTCTGTTACAGGGCTACTGTCAATTCCCAGATGAAAGATTGTAGGAGATTGAGAATGTGAGTCTGAATTTAACCTTTGAAGGGATGGCTTCAGACTGGCTGTGTCTAATTTTACCCTAGGTTCTGCTCACAGCCAATCATCATTGTACCACAGGAATAAACAGCTGAAACAATCTGGATTATACCATAACTGTGATGCAACTCTAAAAAGTCTGAAGTCATATATATCTGACATCAGTGAAGGGTATTCTATATTCAATGATGAGCATGGGATCCATTTTCACATTTTTATTAAAAACACAACACAAAACAAGAACACTGCCTATCACCTACAAAGAAAACATAAAAGTGAGGTAATGGAGAAAGGGTGAATTTCATCTTGGAGAACTAAAATGAAATTATGATTTGGGATATTGGATGGCCACCAACTCTTGGAAGTCATCCTACCTGAATATGAAATTTAATTTTTCAACTGGGGATCATCAGTGTCTTTAGGCCACAAATGGTCTTTTCAAGCAAAAATTACAACATGAGTTTTGTAAATTATACACTACCATGTTCGTCAAGTAGAGCATCAGAAAATGCATTCATCTAACAACATATTTCTCCAACACAGAATTTTTTTTTCCACACAGTAATTTTTGAGCATAGTAAGTGGATTTGCGTAATTTTGAATGTAAGACATAGATAAATAAAACACAAAGGAATTAATAGGAAACCAAAATTAGTAAATAAATGAATGGAAAAGTATACATTTTGGTTTACTAATTTGACCAATAATAGCTATGCCAGAAAAAGAAAAGGAAAATGAACATCTGTTATTCCATGAAAATTTATTAATATTCATATAGAAATAGATGCTGCTGAATCATTCAGTGTGGAATCTTAATGTAGTTTAATTATTTTCACCTCCAGGATGAGCACAAGCATTCTGAAAGCAATTTGTGATTAAAGTTCTGAATAAATTTGGGAATATATATTCTTTCCTAGTAGTGGCAAGTATTCTTGAATATACTATGAAATGGGCAAGGCTGACAAGGTTAAATAATTCTGCAGAAATGAAAAAATTACTTATTTTCTAGAAATATAAGTTGTTTGAATGAATCTGAAGATTTCAATCTTAGATGATTATCAGAATGATCAATCTTCAACATTCTAAACATTAGTTTCAATCCTAATAAATTTATGATTTAGTTCAGTTAAGGTAGTTGGTATAAAAGTACACTGTATTTAGGCTCAAGTTTAAATTCCTACAAGTTGGTGACCTTGGACATGCATTGCTGAAATTTTGCCACTGTTTTTTTTTTCCTCTATAGAGTCAGAATATTAATACCTAACTAAAGGTTGGGTAAGGATTAAATGAGATGGAATAGTCCATTGATTCAGAGTAGCTAAGAGCAGGTAGTCATTTAAGAGTTCTTTTCTTTAGGGTATAAACCCAAAAATTTGCTATTTTTCTTTAACATCTGCTCTCTACTGAGTGAGTGAAGGTTGTTCCAATGATATAAAATGAAGGGAAAAAACAAAAGAAGGAGAAGAAAAGCAACACAAGAAATAGAAAAGGAAAGGAAATAAAAGTACAAAAAGAGAGGGAAAAAAAAAAACCTAATTGATTTACCTGAGCTGGCTAGCAAATCCCCAAAGCATCTCAGGCCAATTTTGTGATCAGATGAAGTAAAAACGTAATTTAGAATATGTTTATTTAAATTCCAGTCAATTGTTCCTTCCTTCTGTTCTCCTCTGTATATGACTACCAATGGTAAGAAAAGATAAATTGGTTCATTCGATTGGTCAATACTGTAGAGAGACCATGGAGTTCAAATGAGTGAGGGTAGGGGAATACAAAGGCTGGCTACCTGTCTTACATTTACCACTCCAGTTTAAATCCCTTCTCTTCAGTAGCCTGTCACCAGAGCAATCATTTATACATGGCCCTCTGACAACTTATCAATCCTGAAAAAGTTGCAAATTAAATATTTTGGCTAAAAACATCCCCGCCTTATGGCAGGACACATTAACTTGGAATAAACATTTTGCTGTGATTTGAAATGAATCAGATCCATTAAAGGCTACCAGTCATGTGTCCTGATTTACTACTTTCTAATACAGTATTTATCGTTGTGTACACACAGTAATATTGACTCATGAGACCGAAAGGGAACTGAAAAGTATCCAGGCCCTGCTGTGAGCCAAGGACAGTGCTAGACACTTTGCTTTGGATATTTCCCTGTATAATAACCTATTAGGTAGGCATTAATTCCCAATTCATGGATTGAAAATTTGAAAACTATCACAGCTTAACAGTGATAATAAAGTGAATAAAGGCCAGATTCAGACTATTTCCTTATATGTTTTACATGCATTCATTTCACAAGTGACAAGGCCTTTCCATATGTTAGGAATGGATTTTATTTCCCTAAAACTCTAGGTAGTTTCCATGTAGATTAATGATTGCTGCACAAGGCACTATTGAAAAGTGATTTAAAAAATGTGTTTCAACAATTTCAAAAGTCCTTGACCGTGCTGGAAAGGTAACCTCTGTCCAGGTAAAATGAAGATGAACATTACAGGATGCTAGAGCCAAGAGTACTTCCTCAGCATCCCTTCATTTCCTGAGAGGCGACTTTCATTTTAGATGATCCATGAAGGTCCTGGGGAGCACAACAGAGAAGTCTGGGTTGCACTTATAAGATGCCCCATTATCTGGTTTCAAAATACCAAGTCAGAAGAGAGTTGTGCAATAGTGTCTAGAAAAGCTTTTGCTATGAAAACTTAAAGTACCAATCTATCACACAAGATGACTCGATAGTGTTTTGAATACTTTATCATACACAGAATACTATTTCTGCATATAAATTATGACCTGAGTAATGAAACCAAATATTCCAGTATTCTTACAGTTTTGCCTATGGTTTGGAGTCCATCAGTTCTCTGTTTCCAGTATTTTTTAATGATAATTTTTTCCTTTAAGTTTCTATTTCATTTTATTCAAAGATTCACCCATGCTTTTATACCTAATATTATAAACATGTGATGGAATAAAGCCCCCTTTGTAAAGACTGAGTCAAATATTTCAAATCTATCACTTAGCAACTGTATTACTTTCCTGTGGCTGCCAAAACAAATCACCATGTATTTGGTGGCTTAAAATAATAGAAATTTATTCTCTCACAGTTCTGGAAACCACAAGTCTGAAATCACGGTGTCAGCAGAGCCCAGCTCCCTCCAAGGGCTCTATGGGAGAAATCTCCTTTGTGTTTTGCAGCTTCCGGTGGAGCCAGGTATCCCTTTGTTGGTAGCTTACACTACCTCAATCACTACTTCCATCATTACCTGGCCTTCTCGCCTCTGTGTGTATCCTCTTTTCAGTCTCTTATAAGGACAATCATCATTGGATTTAGGATCCACCCTAGTCCAGGATGATCTATCTTGATATCCTTATCTTAATTACATCTGCAACAACCCTATTTTAAAATAAGTTCACATTCATAAGTACTGGGGATTAGGACTTGGATATATCTTTTGGAGACCACTATTCAACTCATCACAGCAATGTCCCATTCATAAGAGATGGTTCCCATCCATAGAATCCATCCCCGCTTTCATTCACTGCAAAGGGCACATAGGCCTTTCTCAAAATGAGCTATTTTCCCCTGCTTGTACTCCTTCTCCTATGACTTTTCAACCTTATAGCCAGTCTATTATATGGGTAAGTTGTCAATGTTAACGCAAAATCAGCACTGGGCACTGTATATTATAATAAAAAAAAGAGGTACCTTTGTCCAGCCTCATCTAAAAGTATATTTCATTTCTCAGCAAACATCTACTTCAGGGCATTGAATAAAGAAGCTGTAGCAAAGGAAAAAGCCCTTCTCTTTTTTTCATATATTTCTATCTTTGATGCCAAACCAAAGGTTGCATGGCATTGCCTCCATGTTTGCAATGTAGGTGTTCTTATGCCTATATCTCTGTCAACAACAACAAACAATTATTTAAACAAACCAACAAACATAATTGATCACCCTAATTACTAAGCAACAAATTAACACATTTTGGACAACCTCTTCTTAAGTATAAGCCATACATTTGCACCTATCCTGGTGTTACTGGCAAAATAGTTGGGCATATAGGGCATATACATAAAGTATAAAAAAATAAAATTTATCATAAGTGCTAAATACTGGCTACAGATCAGTACTTTAGGAATTTAGACAAGGGCAAGATATGAGAAGTAGAGAAGAGGCTGGATTTTATCGTCCAACAAATTTGAATTTAAATTCCTGTTCTTCTACTTATTAGCTGTGAAAGAAGTTAGTGACACCTACCTTCCAGGACCCTTCTGAGGACTGGAGGTGATATAACCCATAATAAATTGCTGAGTGCTGACTGTGCACATGCTGTTAACCCTTATATATGCCATATTATTCAATACTAAGAACAACCCTGTGAAGCAAATTAAGTATTTATACTTTGATTATCCCCATTTTACAAAAGATGAAACAGGTATTCAGAAAATTTAAGTAACTTGTCCTATGTCACACAATTAGTAAGCAGCAGAACAGGGTCAGAGGCTAAGCATGAACCAATAACCAATGACCTATGTTTTCTCATTACCTGCTTTCTTGCAGGAATACAGGTCACCTAGGACAGGCCTAGTGCTCGATATATAGCTGCTCTCTGGACTGGAGTAGTTGGAAAGGCTTCAAAAGGATGGGTTTCAGTTGACTTTTAAAGCATAAGGAAGATTCAGATAAACAGACAGGAGTGAGGAAGATGCATAGAGGAAGGGGTCTTGGACAAATGAGAATTGGCAAAGCATTGTTAGTTTACTCCAAGCAGACCATGGTGGCTGGACAAAGGATATATGCCAGGAATTGGGGTTCCTTTGCATGGTGGTGGGCGGCTTATTTAATGAAGACTTTAAATCTATTTCACATGCTAAACAGGTCACCATAGAAGATGGAGAGTTCATACACAACTGACAGATTCATAAGTTCAAGAAAAACTCATTAACAAAATGACATTTAAATCCAGAGGTTGTGAATCTGACAGCCAATAGGTTAGAATAAACCTCTATATCAAGCGAGCATTTTTTCTCTATTATTCCTTCAGCAACATCCTTTGTATGACCCGAATAGTTCATGGAAACAATTAAAAACAGAAGGAAGAAAGCATACTTGATCTGCCATCCCTTTGATCTGGACTAATCCTACCTCTTCATGCTACCAGCTGGATGAAGTTAAATAAATCACAAATAACAAAGTCCATCAAAAAATAAAACAAATTCACAAAAGCACAGCGTCCAGTCAAGCGTCGATACTGAGCACAACTAGGGGGAGGTTTGAAAGTACTTTGGTTGACAAAGCTGGAGCCAGAGATAGTCAATTCCTTTCATAAGTCTTGTATCCAAATGATGTGAATGAGAACTAAACCAATATTTGACTGTCTCATTCATTTTTTTAGCCAATATTTAGTGAGAAATTGCAGTGTCAGTCATTGTGCTACATTGCCTTTTTCTTCTTCATTTATTTTCCATGTGCCTAGAAGGACAGAGGGGCTTGATTCCCGACAATCCCCCTAACCTTTTACTACTCTATTCCCAAGGCCACCATACACCTCGCCTGCCCTCATCCGTGACAATGTTTGGATACGTCCTGCGCCTACTGTGAACTGCCTCTCGGATTGACATGCACATTGCCAAATCATTTTAAAGTTGGAAAGTGCTTCAGATTTTTCAGAGATTGGTTGATATGTGAGTTGGAGATACATAATCATTTCTGCCCTTCATTTCCTACAAATCTAAAATACCAAAGTGAGCTCAACTGGGAGTGTATATAGAGAAATTTTGCATATTGCAGTCATTCTTTAAATTCACTCTGTCTAGATGTGTTACAAACATAAGTTGCCCAAATTCAAAGTAATTGACTTTCAGCTAACTGTGACCAAATCACACACACAAAAAAGAATGTACCATGTGTTACAGCACGGACACTCAGAAGTTTCTGCCCTGAGAAAACTTTTAATAGTTTGCCTTGAAACCACACAAATATTCCATGGTGAAAAGAAATCATTTATTTTCTGGGAGGTGGAGGGTGTAAATTTGTCTCAGTGTACATATTATGCTTAACGGAATTATTTTGTGTACTTTACACTAAAAATATTCACAACAAGACTCTCTTACCGTTATGATTATAAAATAAAATAAAATTCTTCTGGCTGTTTCAGCATATATTTGCTAATCTGCTCAGTGGTTCTTTAACAAAAAAGAAAAAAGAAGACCTGGAGGAAAGGGAGCAGCAAGTATGCATAAATTAAATTGTACTTTTATCTCCAGTGAATATTAAATACCAAACCATACATTTTAATATATCTGATTATCATGTGCATCAGAGTACAAAATAGGGAATATCATCAGAAGTATCTATAGACAATAGGTGCTGTAAAACTGTTTCCAAAACATATGACCATGAATTCTATCCCTCAACATCAGTGTTATGCAGAGTTATCTTCTCTTTCCCCAGAGGAAATAAGCTCCATAGTTTAAGAGGCACAGAACAAACGTGTCATTTTAACTGTTTTTGACTGTAAGTGTACTTGCTTTATCAAACAGCCTATTGTACTTTATTATTTGGTTGCACATGTCATGAGCTTCCTGAGAGAAGGGGTTGTCTTGTGCATTCAGTGTCTTATGAATGGAAGTTATTAGTTGTACTAAATCAACAACAACAATAACAATAAAAATGATTATTAATCCTTTCTTATGTGCCTGGCCCACACAAGATAGAATATTGAAGCCTTGAGTAGGTTACCTAGAATTTAAAAGAAAACTATAAAAACTCAGGACATTTTTTTGAATGGCTTTGGCCTTTGAGCTGTACTAAGCACTATTTCAGCACTATTTACACAGGTAGAAAAATATAATTATTAAAGGAGAATAAAAACTTTGCTGTAGGTGAAACCACACTTTGTTTTCACATCAATAAAAATATCTTTCCACTTGTGACAGTTATTTTCTAGGCTTGAAAAGTCATCTTTTACTTGAATAAATCAATGAAGAAGAGGTTTTTCAAACTGTGCATAGGGAAAATGAGACCCCAGATTGAAGGAGATGGGTATAGTAACGAGAAAATGTGATGATGAGTTGTGTGTAACCACAAGTAAACAAATTTCTCTTTATAAGAAAATTTAATGAGTTACTTTTCCAATGAGAAAGTAATAACTTAGGTGAGTAAAGTTGAATACTCTAAGATTAAATTATTTTCAGTTTTAAAATATAATCCCAATGCTATATACCAGCAAATTTTTTTGTCACTGACATTAACTGAGTACCTAAAGTGCATTTTGAACATCTGATCCTCTGAATTATGTTTTGTCTCTTATGATTCAGCAGGGAGTCCCAGCAATCTGATATGAATAAGGATCACATTTCTTGGTTCCTTGGAAATTCCAGAAAATTACTCTGGGTAAATGAGGGAAAACGGAAATGAAATACAGTAGGTGTTATCTACCCATTGTGTATCTATGTTGAAAGTGATATTTTATCTAGTTGAGGTATAATTCTATGTCTTTTACCATTTAGCCAGACCGTGGAAGAGTACACTGTTAGATGGACAGACAATGCATATATATCATACCCCAACAGAATTTAAGATCTCAACTGCATGTTGCCTCAAATATCATTGACATTCAACATATATTAATTGAATTGGTGAATTAATGTCATATTTATTTTCTATAGTATCTAAAATAGCATGGAACACACCAGATAAATGACTAATCAGAGCCATAAATATGTGCTTATGATATAAAGGTGAATACAGCAATGCAATACAACACGGGCTTTATCTTTCCATATTTCTGTGCCAGACATTTAAGGATTAATGCTCCTTCCACAATCAGTAGTGGTAATTCCATCTTTAACATACAAAAACAAAAAGCTAAGAATGAGGTGATAAGAGAAATAAATTATCTGAATATAAATCTTTTGACTTCAGTAAAATAATCAACTTCTGATCTACTCAATGCCAAAATGATTAGTTTCACCTGCATTTTTACTTTTCTTTTGGTTTGTTTTGGAATCATGTCTGCTTAAGAGAACAAGAGAATAAGTCACTTCCGTGTGGTGTGTGCTGAATGTCATTTAATATATTGATTTTTTTGACACCTATATGTCTTTGCTGCAAGCTAAATTAAGGCAAAGAACCAAATCATAAGTGATGTGTAAACATGTTAGTGTTACGTGTGTATGTGTATGTGTGTGTGTGTGTGTGTATATATATCCATGTGCACACACACATACACAGAGCCGTTTTCTACTGTCATTGTCCTAGTAAGCAGCTTTTAAATGCTTCTAGTAACTTCTTGCTTGGATGGGTCTTCTGCTGGCATTCTTGCTGTCGTATGCCACTGAAAAGTGCATTTAATTAGCTGTACATTTCATGTCATGGATCTGCAATACCAAGGGATAACAGGTTAGAACTGTCAGTTCAAGTGTCACGAGTATGAAAGGATACTAAGTGCAAGGATGACAACACAATGGGAACTCTTCAGAGCCTCGAGTCATTCAAAGTTAGGTTCTCTATTAAGTAACAGATCACCTTTACAAGGGAACATATTTCTGGGATCAACTCACACCCCTCACCTCTATGTGCAAACGGAGCGGTTTGTTCTTGGCCTTGAGCTTTGGCGATGGCTCTAAAATTATATGTACAAGTTTCTCAGCCCTGGCTCCACTTGCTGCTGACTCCAAGGGGAGATTTCATTTCAAAAAAGTTGGTTGGTGTCAAACACTAATGCCAAAGGCTGTGAGTCACTTAAAGCAGTTAAAAAATTAGACACCTCCTATTGCCCAGAACATGGTGTCTCTGAATATATAGACATGTAGTTTGAAAGACTTTAGGGAGCATCCATAGAAAAAAAAGTGAAGTGTTACATTCAGAAAAAATTACAATGCAAAAGGGTGATGAAGAGAAAAGAGAATTATTTTTCCCAGTTTCCTGGAAATAATACATAGTAGAAAATATAGAACATTTGGACTCTGAGCCAAGTAGTTTAGCTATCGGAGCAACACCCGTATGTGTGAAATTAGTGTTTAACCTGCACTAATCAAACCCACTTTCTTCAAAACTGCAACAGTTTAGCTATTTCTAGATTAATAGACTTGTAGAAAGTGACTTAGCTCCCAATTTACCCTTTCAGATTTCCCAGTATATAAAGATCATTTTAATTAGAGAGGTAGTCAGAGTAATTTGACACAAAATATCTACTTCTATTAAAAACAAATGATAACCTTCAAATGCATCCACCCACATTTCAATTGTTTTAGATTGTAACCTTGTGATTTTTAATTTTCATACCACAAAGTTTCTCGTAAACTGAGAAAAAGAAATAATTGCATTCTGTTATGCTAAGTGACTTAGGAATTATTTAGGCTTTGTTGTTGCTGTTATAAATATTGAAGTGTTTTTCCCTGTCAAAAGAGTGAAAGCAATTCTTGTTCAGACAAGTAATAGCTCATTGACATCAATAGAAATTAAACATAGGATGAGAGAAAATTCCCGCAGAAATGAAAATTTGTTCACAACAATGTGATAACTTAGCCAAATAAATAAAAATTTACTAATACTAATGGCTACTCATCTTGTTTTCACAGTGCTTTGGCTAGCACTTGCTTACAATAAAGTGACAACAATAAATGAATGATGAATGTATTAAACCAATGATGAAATTAGGCCTGATAGTATTCATGCTCTTACAGTATCTTAATGAATACACAATTAAAAATGAGACTTCTTTAGTGGCTTGTATTCATCAGTAAATATTCTGCTAAGGCATATCAAAGTTTAATTAAAATATCAAGATATGGGGAGAAACACAATTTGACAGATAGATATGAATATCATGGCATTGTCACTAAGCTTTTCTAATGAGATTAGATTCTGTCTTTAATTGACATTTCCAACTGAGGTACAGATAAGACAAATTTAAAGGGAGCAGTTATATATAGCCAGACCCTAGCTGGATGAACCAGTGTTTGACATTTAACTATTATAAAAGATATACAACATGCTTCCCTTAACTAACACAGTCAGTATTATGAAGGATAAGCAGAAACTTTAAACATACAGGTACAGAGAATCACACAAGGGATGCAAGTAAACGTTAGAAGAACACTGTTACATCAAACAAACCTTCATGAAATCACTTCCATATAATGTATGTAGCATCTTGTATAAAAAAAAAAGAAATGGCTCACATAGCATCTCTAAAGGTAATTTACTTTCTTGTTTAAAAAATTAAGGGAGGATATAAAGTTGCTTCTGAAAATGTGCCAAGCATTTTTTTTTTAAATAACATTAATAGGGTTCTTTTCTGGAATTATTTTCATTTGGTACTAACAAAAGACAAGGGAAAAATTCATCAACTGATGCAAGGTCACATCGCAATCAAGACAAAAGAAATAAACCCATCATTTATTTTAAATATCAATACAAGAGCTTACTTCTTTTTTGGCTTTAAATGAAGTTTCCACTATGAATTCACCTTAAGCACTTTAGCTTAATGAACACAATTTCCTATTATGAAGTCTCTTTTGTATCAGGTGTATAATCCAAGTACCACAGCATCAGGATCTATGGTAGATACCACTGCATTTAATTCTCTAAGAATCACTCAAGTCCCCAGAAGCCAAAGCCATTCTGCTTCATTTGCCCAATTTATAGCTGGAGTTCCTCTGACAATTCAGCATGTATCAAAGAATTGTTGTTTTCCAACAAATCTTTAAACATAGCTGAATAGGAACAAAAGATGGACTACACATAGAAAAGGAATAAAATATTTAGCTTCAGGAGAAGTTTTACTAAGCCTCATGAATATGAAGAGAAATGAAACAATATGAAGATTGTATGAATTAAAAAGTTATGCTGCCTACATACTTATGCACAAACAAATTTTCAGTGAGTTCAGTGTGTATTTGTGGATATACAGAGGTCATACATACATTTAAAAATGCATACTTATCTGCATAGGGGCAGGTATCATTAATATCTGTACTAAGCCCTGGGTACTAGTTATGCTTTAAGAGAAGAAAATTAATTAGTAAGTTTATTGTATTGTATTGTATTTTAGTAGTGATCCCAGTTCTTCACAAGTTGGCCTATAGTTTCCCATCCAATATAACTGATGTTTTCTAGCCTCTTAGCAGTATGGTTGTGCTGAACCTCCCTCATCTGTGCTAGCACCTTGTCTACACCTCTGCTGAAATATATTTTACTGTACCTGAGAAATGCAAATGTTCTCTTCCCTCTGTCCCCAGCTTGCTGTGCACTTAGTCCATCCCCAAAGCATGGGTACCTGAGTCCATCCCCAAAGCATGGGTACCCACTGATCAGCCTCTAATAACAGTCTAAACTAACTCTCCCTAACCCTTCCCAGAGGTTTCCGGTGATCTCATAGTGCTCAAATGTGCAGGAGGATTGCCAGATTGCACTTCATCCATACTGAAGTGGTTTTGGTGGGTGCAATGTCTTTTGCATTGAGGGGTTTGATGACCTACGCAGTGATGAGGTGTAAAGATTAATGGATGTCATCAAGAAATGCAGAAATGTTTGAGAGGCCAAGGATTGTGTGGCAGTCTACTTGGGTCCATTGTCTCCAGGAAAGGGTGCCAGGATGGGCCCAGGGCATTTCCTAGCACCCCTCTCCCCATCCAGAAGCACTGGCATGTCCCACGCAGCCAAACTGTCTCTTTCCTCACAGACTCAGAGCCAGATGCCTTTCCCTCCCTTGCATTCCAGCTCTGTGTTTCTACCACCTCTGCTTTTAGACTTGGAACAGGGCCTTTGGGGCCTCAGTTTTTCCTATTTTTTATTTTGCCCAAACTCCCACAATGTATTTTAATGTTCTCAAAGCCAGGACCATCCTTTAGACCTTTTGATCCGATTATAGATCCTAGCACATACCAGATCCTTAAATGTTTGATGAATGAATGTGTGATGTCAACGTCAAAGAAAGAACCAACAAAGAACAATCTTTGGGATGCAGAAGGTGGCTGTGGGGTCAGAAAGCTAGAGGGAAGCAGCATTTCAAATGACTTCCTCATACTAAAACAATAAAAGAACAAATCCAAAAGACTGTTGAGCAGTGGCAATAGCTAATGATAAACTGTCTTCGGCTCTTCTTTGAGGCAATTGCTGAGATAGACTGGGGTCGGCATGGCTTTTGGCAAGGGATGAAGCATGGGATTGAAAATGAGAGAGAAAACATACATGTGTGAAGGTGTCTGTGTAATTGTTTTCCAGCAAGAACCTATATAATTGCTGATGAGAGGCCGAGGTCATCAGGCTCTCTGGTCCAGTCTTTTGGGGTGAAATGGGGTGAGATATGCTGCAGCGTACTTTAAACAAGCCTGCCCAGAGCCTCTTAAGCAGATGCTCTTATTTCTCATTATTAATTACTTAATTAAATAGTTCAATCATCAGTTAATTTTGATCATTATATGAAGATGCTGGAAATCCAGATATAAGTGCAGGTCCTACCAAATGGTCTAATAAAGGAACAGATTGGCAACTAAAGATTATACCATCGTGTAGAAGTGAAATAACAAACATGCAAGAACATTGCGGGGCAAGCCAGGCAGGTGAAGTTGTGGTGACTTAGAGACTACAGCCAAGCCTCTAAATTCCCTGGGTTTCTATGGGGGTAACATAGATTCTGTCCAGCTAAAGAAATACGTGTAATTTTCTTGATACCTGCACACCCAGGGTGAATTCAGGGTTGCCATTAAAAATAAAATGTTATAAATAGCAAAAACATCCATTTAAAATTCTCCTCTCTTCATTCCCTATGAAAGATCTTCTTCGCCCTGAGAGGGCTGCACAAGTAGCTGAATTCATATGAAAAATAAACAAATAATGAAGTGCATAGTATGGTAATTAGTAGGTGTTCAATTAATGAGCTGAATCAGTCTGAATTGAAGCAACTCAATATTATTGTCAATTCTTCATGTTGCTTTTGACCTGAGAAATCCAATACTGTTTTTAAGTATTAGCTATAATTCTATAATAATGTATTATAAACAGGGGTATTACCACATACTCTAGACCCAAGTCCTAAAAATAACTCTCTAAGTTAAAGAGCTCAATATGAGACAATAAATAAATAAAAGTTTTGGCCAAGTATGATATTCGCTTAAGTTTGAAAAAAGATTTATTTGAATCTAGAATGACTCAAAGTCTAAAGGAGAGGAAAGAGATGTAATCAAATATTTACAATATAGTTTCATAAAAAATATAGGAAGATTGAGTGCAAAGTGATATGGACATAGAGTTGCTAATAATATCCTGAAAACAAATCTGTTTTTAAAAAGAAATACAGCTCAGAGAATGAAAGTGATATGTAACCTTTTCTTTACTTTAATTTTTCTTGACCATCAACAACAAAATATATATAAAGATACATGAAAAGTGGATAAAATGAGAAATCTTAGGATGTATATATGTTACCAGACTAAAAATAAAATAACAAAACATAAAACTCTACAAAACAAAGAGTGAACCATAATGTAAACAATGAACTATATGTCATATAATAATATTGTTTCATCAATTGTAACAAAGGTACCACAATAATGAAAAGTGTTAATAGGGAAAACTATGTGTGTGAGGCTCAGTATATATGAGAACTCTATTTTCTACATGTTATTTCTGTAAACTTACAGCTGCTCTAATAAAAAAAGATACAAAAAATACATATACACACACATGCAAAAATACATATATACATATGTATATACATAAACATTCATAGCTAAAAGAAATTTAGAAAGCCAAGAAACACCATGGTCATTACAGCGAGATCAGCCTACGCGCCTCTTGTTTAACATGGTGGATTTTGTCCCAAATAGATACCACATGAGCCTGCAAAAACTGGGGAACACAATGCCACCAACAATGTAATAGAAAGGAATATAACCTATTTACCTTCTCTTTTAATGATGTTTCTTATTATACATTGTATTTCATTAGTGGTAGAGAAAATGTATCCTATCAAAACACAAACCAACCCAAAAAATCCTGCTTTGATACAGAAAACTCTGAATCTCAAAAGAAAACATACATATTCTCATGCTTTGCCTCCATGTAATGTAATCCAAATCTAACAGTGTGGCAAGTAATTTTCTCCTTTAATCTGAAAACTTCCCCAATCACCAATAAAGATGTCCCCTTCTCTACTCCAGAGATCTGATACACTCATCATAATGAGGTAAGTATTGAAAAAAGGCAAATAGAGGAAATATAAAGCTGACTTTTTTCTACTTACTTTGACCTTGATCTCTGTTTCTAGTTTACCTAGAGAGTTTCTAACAAAGCACCAAATTTGCTGATCACCACACCCAAGGAGAGAGTGCTGGAAGAGCCAAAATAACTTTTTGAGGAACAAATCACAGCACTCTAAATTACTTCTTTGACAGAGTAATGGATCTTACAGATGAAAGGGAGCAGAAGGTGTCATTTATCTTGACTTCACAAGACTTGTCAACTTTTCTTGGTCTTTTCTGCAGAACATACTTGTAAATAATTGAGAAAATTATGACTTAGACCTCAAAAATTTGAGATAGGCTACCACATTTGGGGATGTGAACTAAAAAAATTTTATTTTCTTGTTTCTAGGGGTAGAATGGGAATCATAATTTATCAGAGGATTTTTTGAGCCTCCTACTATCTAAAATTGATAGGAATGATTCATATTTTGGATAATTCAACTTCGTTTAATTCCATAAATATACATTTGCTTAGTTGAACTGTAATGGGCTTGAAAATTGCACTGGGCATGTCAGTTACGGTGTTTGTGCCCCCAGAATTGGCTTCTGGCTCAGGCAGTGCTGTCCATAGAGCCGTGTGCTGTGCAGCATGGCTGGGCAGCCTCTGGTGCACAGATGGTCCCATCTGGACCAGAGATGAGAAAGTGACCCAAGGGTAACACATCTGTAGACTGACTGACAGCCTTTCTGCCCAATCAGATAAAGATGGTGAGGTACCCAACCAGACTGGCTTGCTCCAGGATTCGCACCAGTGAATGGAGTGGATTGGCAGTCCAAATCTAAAGAAGGGTGCAGATACACACAGAAAAAAGTGATGGTTTTTAGAGAGACTGTTAGTGAAAACTGGAGAGATGGGTTAGTCCTCCAAGCTGCATCAAAATGGTTTCCAAATCTTGATTCCAATCCACATTTAGCCTTATAATAATCTCTGCCTTGCTCCTTCTCTCTTAAAACATCCTTATGTAACTAGATGTCCAGGGGAAACTGGATCTTACATTGATTTATAACTGGAAAACTGTTATTTCAATGACACAAGGAGAAGCATCTAGATTGGAGGCTGGATTTGAATTTGGGAGAGGACATTCTTTTATTTGAAAAGAACCCTGTAAGATCAATCTGCAAATATGAGATCTTTTTGTTCTGCAAATATGAGGGAGTTCTCAACCATTTTCTCTTGAGGTGGTGGTCTTTTACTCAATGAAATAACACAAATGCCCTTTTTTCCAAATGAAAAGTAAAGTGTACCTTTCAATATTTGGAATTGTATATAATTACAGAAATATACCCCTTTGAAATTAGAAAATATAGTTCTTAATTTTCTCCAAATCTGGATTTAGATTCCCCATCTCTCAAAGTTATAATTTATTCTAGAGAAGTGTGTTTATTGGTTTGTGGGTGTTGTTTGTTTTGTTTACAGTCTTGTCCAAGCATTAACTCCCTCAAAATCAGGAGTGGTGAACAGACTACTGTAGTAAGTCATGCAAGCTTGAACATCAAATTATGCTGAAAGAAAAGCCAGGAATTCCACAACAAAAATGGAATGGATTATTTAGATGATACTAAGGTTAAATTTGGTAAGTTGAATCTATGAACTTATCCTTTTGTCTCCCGAAATACCACAGAAATAAAAGTAAAGGAATGAAAAAAGTACATACACTCATGAGGAATTTTGTTTTGAGAATGGGAGAGGAGACAGTAGCAAGTATGAGAGATCAACAAAGTTTTTGAAAGCAGAGTTTAAATATAAGTCTGTGGTGTGTCAGAGGAAGGAATGGAGATGGTGGACAAGCCAAGAAGAAGTGAGCAAGTGAACACTGCTGAACCCTGAAGAGCTCAGAAATCAGACATGCCATGTGCCTTTTAGACAAAGGCTCCTGGAAAATTAGTTTAAAGTTTGTATTGCCTCTACTCCCCTTGTCTCACAGCCAGGTAACTGTTCTTCCCCTATCCTAGCAGAAGAAGAGTTGTTTACTTTCTGCCAAGACTGAGTCATAAATAATATGAACTCAGGAATGAGGGGTACACTGGAGGGCCATGGGGAAGAGGCCCAACAGAGGGACAAAGTGAAAGTTCACATCAGAGATGGTGAGAAGCTCAGCCTGTTTCCATGATCAGCTCCCAGAATGCTAGCAGCCTGGCTCACAGCCACCAGGAAAGAGATGATGGTTATTTGGTTGTTTGTTTTTTTCCTCAGAAAAATGAAGGCCTACATGAGAAAAAAAGACTTAGAAAAATGGACACTTGTGGGTCGCCCAGTAAAGACTGACTCACCTCGTGATCACCTTACAAGTTTTTATTACCTCACCATTAAGCCTGAGCAAATATCTAGACACTTGAGGAGAGCTTCCCACATGAAAAAGAGAGAGAGAGAGAGAGAGAGAGAGAGAGAGAGAGAGAGAGAGAGAGAGAGAGAATAAAAAAAGTACTTGGAAGAAAAAAAGATGATACAGGAGGTTAAAAACTAATTTTAAATACCCTCAGAGATTAGAAAATATTGCAGCCATGAAACAAGAATTGGATGCTTTGAAAAGGAACAAAAAGAAATATTAGGCATTACAATTTTGATTTAGGAATTTTAAAATATCAATAGAAGGGTTAGGCAATATAAGATACATTGAGAAATCTCACAGGAACCGGGATAAAAAGTTCAAGAAATAGAAACACAAGAGAAAGACACTTAAATCAGAAGATCAACCTAGAAATATTTAGGAGGCTCAAAAATTGACTAGTAGGAATTCTTTAAAAAGAGAACAAGATGGATATGGAGGGGGGGAGGACTTCAAAGAAACAATAAAGAGAATACACTTTAAATAAACAAATAACATGAGTGTCCAGATTAAATTGCACACAAAGTGCCTACAAAGTTTTGATTGACAAAAACTAAACCTGAAGCACATCATCTTGCAATTTCAGAAAAGGAAGATCCTACTAGCTTATGAAAATGAAAACCTTCCATAGTAGGCTGAATAATGGCCACCTAAAGATATCCAGTTCTAATCTCTTGCCCTGTAAATGTTACCTGATTTGGAAAAAGGTTCTTTGCAAATGTGATTAGATTCAAGATCTTGAGATGAAATGGGGAGATTCTCCTGAATTTTCTGCTTAGGCCCTAAATGCAGACACAAGTGTCATTTTAAGAGAGAAGCAGAGGGGGATTTAACTCCCACAGAGGAGACAGTGAGGTGAAGATGGGGCAGAGAGACTTGAAGAAGCTGGCCTTGAAGGCAGGAATAAGGCAGCCACCGTGTAAGAATGCCGGCAGCGCCAGAAGCTGGGATGGGAAAGGAATGGATTCTCCGCTAGAGCCTCTGGAGGGAGAGTGACCCTGATGACAGGCTGATTTCAGCCCAGTGATACTGATTTCAGATTTCCAGGCTCCAGAACTATGAAAGAATAAACTTCTGTTTTTTTAGGCCATCCAGTTTGTGGTAGTTTGTTACAACAGCCCTAGGAAAATAATATGTCTCCAAAAAATTAAGAATCAAGATTGATCAGGTTTCTCATTAGAAACAACAAAAGAAAGAAGACGAGGAGTGCCTTCACAATTCTCAGGGGAAATGATTTACAATTCAGAATTCTAAATCCAAATAAATTATCAGTGAAGTACAAAGGTAAACCGAAGTCATGTTCAGATATGCAGAGTCAGAGTAATCTTCTATGCACCCTTTCTCAGGAAGCTATTAGGGTATGTTTCCCTATTCAAATGAAAGAGTAAACCAAGAGAAAGGAAGGGATCCAGGAAGTGTGAGATTTAACACAGGAGATAAATGAAGGGCTTTTTCAGGATAGAGATGAGGTTTCAGGATAGCCGTAAAACAGTCTTAGAGAGCAACCAGTCCAGCTGAAGCTGGAAATGAAGGGCTTCAAGAATGATGTTGCCAAGGAAACAAGTGGGAGGTAGAAATGACCCGATGAGTTTGACCATACTGAGAGGAATATACAATCCTGGTAGAAAGTTTGGGAATGAATTGGTGACAGGTACAAAAACTAAGCAAAGAAGCAAAGCAATCTTAAGCTCTTGGTAAAACAAAATATATTATAAGAAAGGAAACATAATCCTTCTGTGAATCAACTGTAAACAATACATAGTAATAAAGTAAATATTCTCTATTTAACCATTTGGTAATATATTTGTATTGTGGGTATGATGGGCAGTTTAGGTAAGTGGGAATAAGAGAGCCAAATACTCACTATGAAGCCAATACATTATATTTATAATGAAAAAATAAATAGCTGTGTAAATATAGTTTTTAAAAACATATAAATAAAAGAAAAAGATTTGAAATTGGCTTTCAGGGAGCAGAAATTGCATGTGGGACTGATGGAGTAGGAAAGAACTGATTTCATTACATCATGTAATACTCCAACTTTTATAGATATTACATTGTTTTCTCATATTACTTTGATAAAACTATTTTTAAAGACTGAATAAAGCCTATTGGAACTGCATTTTGGTAGTTTTCCTATCTAGGACATGGATGGGCATAGTTTGCCCTTGCCGGTGAGCCTAATTTTAATTGAAGGGACTTGCCACCATCAGTCATGTTTGGAAGAAGGTAAATCCTGTGAAGGAAATGAATAGTCATTGATACATATAGGGGAGAAGAGAGTTCCTTTTGATTTGGGTGGATGATGGCATTTGGACCTGGGTTCTAAGCTGTGATGACACTTGGAACATTCCTAACCATGACGTGCACTAGTCCCCAGCTTCCCCCTGTCTTCCAGTATGAAAGCAGGAAGGGAAATTGGCCCAGCAAAAATTCTCTTGAGGTCGGGTTTGGAGCAAGGGATCTCTTCTAATCATTGTAATAAGTTACTCTGGTGGTATACTTTCATTATTCCCAAGTATTCAGTAAAGAGTCCTGACAAAGTTCATTGCTGATTCTTTGTTGCACTGGGATCTGATTCCAGGTTTCAGAAAGCATGAACAAGGAGAAGTCAGAGAGTAGTATCAGTGGTAGGTCCCAAGGAGGACAACTACAGATGCAAAGAATGAATCAGGGAAGGAGGACGTGACAGCCAGTGGGGAAAAATCTGAGAAACTCGATCCAGGGCATATATGAGACAGTGGTCTGGCCCAATAACTGAGATAGCAGAGGAAAGCTTAATCTTATTTTTGTTGAGGTATGGAATTTCAGGGCTACACGTGCAACTCATTGAGACCAAGTAAGACAAAAATGTATGTACTAGTTTGACAGATGTGACTGGGTGGGAGAGAAAGCCTGGAGGACAGAAGTCTTCTGGAGCAAAAGCATGGTGGGGATATAATTAATTCTTGCCTGGACAATAAGGGATTAAAAAGGCATTGCCTGCCAAAGGACACCTCCATTCAGGCATAAGCTACAGCGGAGACTGTGGGTCAGAGGACAATGCAACATTTTTTGTCTGTTAGTTGGTCATTATTCATTTGGCACAATGGGCCCTCCTCCAAAGACAAATAAATTGTCCAAAAGCCTAAGAAAATATTTGATTATTTGGACAAAATTTGATTGAAAAATTCAAAAAGAACATTTCAATACTTATTTGATGAACCAGATCTCTAAACCTACAGGCATCTGTAGCCATATACTCTGCCTCCCATCCAACAATAATAGATAAACTCTCTCTCCATCAACCTAGGAACAATATTCCACTTGGGTAACTGGATAGCTAGGCATTTCTTTTCTCTCTGGCATTATTTCTCTCTTCTACTGAATTATTCCCAGCAGTGTACATTCTTGCTATAAGATCTTATACCTTTAAAAAAATTGACTCTTGATCTCACATTCCCCTCTATCACCCTTTTCTCTGTTCCTCTTTACATTAAATTCTCTGAAAAGGATGTAGATAGTCACTAGTTCTGCTTTTTCATCTCCCATTCTCTCTTGAGTCTGCCTCAAACAGACTTTTGTCCCTCTCACCTGGGACTGCCTCCTTCTTGACCCCTCTGCAGCATTAAACATAGTTGACCATTCCCAGGTTCTTAAAGCATTTTCTTTATTTGGCTTCCAGGACAGCACATTCTCCTAAATTTTCTCTTTCATTTCTGGCCTTGCTTCTTCTGAATCTTCTTTGCCCATTCGTCCTCCTCTTTTCAGACCTCTAAACACCAAAGGGCCTCAAGTTTCAATTCTTCTTATTTTAACTTTCCTTCCTACATTCACTTCTTAGGTGATCTCATCTAATCCTGTGGCTTTAAAATTAATGGATAAATTGATGGCTCTCAAATTTAAATCTCTAGTTTCAACTCCACATTGGTGTATTCTATGACACTTAACCCTTGATTTCCCAGTCTGTACACCCCACCCCTCCATCCCTACCAGCCCACTTCTCTCCCATTCTTAACCAACCTCAAGGAACAGCAGTACCATTGGTTAAGTCAAAATAACAAATATGATGCTAATTTTCTGCTACTTTAACCTTAGGACAGAAGGTCTTCATTATTGTGTCAGTTTGAAACTGTTATGTACAATCTTGTGGAGTGGGACCTTTCGATTGAATGTTTCCATGGAGATGTGACCCACCCAACTGCGGGTGAGACTTTTTGATTAAATTATTTCCATAGAGGTGTGAACCTTCCCATTCAGGGTGAGTCTTGATTAGTTTACTGGAGTCCTCTAAGAGAGCTCACAGAGAGAAGGAGCTCAGAGAAGCTGAGAGAGACATTTTGGAATGAAGTTAAGATATGTAATACCGAATTTGCCCCTAAGAGAAGCTAAGAGCTGACACACAGACAGGCGCTTGGACATGCACACAGAAAGACATTTGGAGATGCTAAGCTAAGAGATAAAGCCCAGAGTTTGCCCTGGAGAAGCTAAATGAGGACCCCCAGACTCTTTAGAGAGAAATACTCTGGGAGAAAAAGCAGGGATGCACAGGAGCTGAGAGAGATAAGCTAAGAGATACAGAAGCCCAGAGACATTTTGAAGAACCTGGGGCAAAGGACCAGCAGATGCCAGCCACATGCCTTCCCAGCTGACAGAGGTGTTCTGGACACCCTTCTTCAGTGAAGGAATCTTGTTGATGCCTTAATTTGGACACATTTATGGCTTTAGGACTGTAAATTTGTAACCTAATAAATCCCCTTTTATAAAAGCCAAACCATTTCTGTATTTTGCATAATGGCAGCTTTAGCAAACTGGAACAATTATACAACTGTTTCATTAGAGAATTTTTACTATTTTCAAGCACTATCCTTTCAGAGCAGGTTTCAGAGCAAAACACTGAAATTAATATAAATTTAAAATTTTAAAAAGCTAAAGAGAAAAAAAAAGTTTATTTATATCCAAGAACAGGAAACTTAAAGAATAATCAAATTTTGCATACCCTCTGTTTATCAACTCTTCAGAAGCTTAAATCAGAAGCTAAGAGTTTGAACTGTTACTGGAGAGCCTGAGGAAGACATCAGGGAGGTGTCTTCAGTGAGAGCACTGATGGGTCCAGACTAGAAATGGGCCACTGAGGAGAGTGGAGTGACATTTTCCCTCCAAGCACTTACAAGACTTGGGTAGGCAACAATCTGTTTTGGGCTATTTCAAGAAACCATGTCCTCTCTAGAGGGAGGTGGAAGGATCCAATTACCTCCTGAGGGCCCATATAACTCCTAGATTTACTGTACGCCATTACATTACCACCATACTTTGGCGAGACAGTACGGTAGATATGTAGCATTATACCAGTCACCATCTGGGACCTTTCTTGGCCTAGGCAAATTTAACCTCACTAAAGCATATGTATGCCTCCAACAGTTTATTTTATTTTATTTTATTTTATTTTAATACACAGTGCCCTTGAAGTTTCCTTTTACATCTACCACAAATAACAGGTTTTAGCACATCAGGTGATATTTTGCTTCCTGAAGCATTTAAATTAATTTTCTATTACCAATGCAAATGTGTACTTTCCAATTTACTCACTGCACAATAAAACCTAATTTAAAGCAATTAATGTTCATTAATGGCCCCATCTGCATGTTTATCACTTTATCCTTAAATACTTGAGACATGGTATCCATATTTTATAGCCCACTTCTTATCAGCAAGAATTCTTATCCACAAAGGTAAATGTAAGACTAATGTATCAGGATCTCATATTTTTATAAGAATACATTCCCTTTTAAAAAAAAAAAAAAGAGCTACGTGAACTGGTTGAATGTGCATAATATTAAATGGACCTAAAACAACAAAGAGGTTTGTAGGAGTGCGCTCAGTTCTCTTGCTGTCTTCCTCTTTCCCTAGCAGCAGGGAGTGCACATAGTCAGCCACTTCTGCAGCCCTCCCATGGGATTTTGTCAGGAATGAGATGGAATGCAGCTGCAGCAGCACCACGTGGTTTTCCTACCTTCCCCCACCCTTCTGACTGGCATTACCTTGCAGGGAATGGGCTAGTGAGACTCATTAAGGCATGATGCATTTTGATCCTGTACTTTAGCATCAACTATACGCACTTGAGGACATTGTCCAACCTTTTGGAGGCTCAGAAATGTCATCCTGCCTCATTAGATTTTTCTCAGGATTGAATAAGGTAATATGTTAAAGACAAAAGTAAGTCCTGATTAAGAGTGTAGGCTCCAGACCAGACTGCCTGGATTCAAATCCTGACTTCACCACTCACCAGCTATGTGTGATCTAAGGAAAGCTATGTCAACTCTCAGTGCCTCGGTTTCTCATCTGCAAAATGGGGACCATAATGGTATCTATTCCACAGAGTTATTGTGAGGATTAAAATGACTTAATATGACTAAACTGCTTAAAACCAAGCTTGGACCATAGTAAGTACTTGGTGACCATTAGGGAAAAACAAAAGCAATAGGTACTTGGTAAAGAAGAGCTGTTTTTATTGAAGCTTTTTCCCTGGAGTCACAGTCTGAGATGCTAAAAATGTGACTTCTGGGCTTAGAGACAAGACTACTGGCCCAAGGCCACATGCAGGTGACTGATCTCACTAACTGCACCCTCCCCTCATCCTAGGAAGACGAGAAGGCGGCATACTAAGGATCCCTTCTGTGACAATTTTATGTCTAAACCCTGACAGCCAAGTATGTACATATATGATTCTTGCAAAGACGGTAAAGAAAAAAGGAAAAGAGTCAACAACATGTTTACACCGTTGTCACAAGGAAAGCAAATGAGTTTGGATGAGATTACAATGTTGCTGAACAAAGATCAAACCATCAGATTTCTCTGTTCTTAAAAAAATGTTAATGTTTCCACATGTGTGGAATTCAAAGAAATTTACATTTACCAGTCATTATCATTTTGGTGGAAGGCAGAATGATATCCAGCTTGTCACTGGAGGGGCAGATGGAGATGGAGTTTAAGAAGTTGACATGCTAGCTGACAGAAAATGAGTAAAATTTACGTTCTTACCAACCTAATGGCAAGCAATTATCTCTGAACTGGGATAACAAATGTGCTTTTTATCCTCAAAATTTGACATGTGTTACAGAAGTTTCCAGAAGGCATATTTTCTATAAAGAAGGAACTGTTTCTGTATTCAACATTGAGTACAAGAGTTTAATTGGATACTGACCCTTTCAGAAGATTTTGTTACAAGTCAAACATAGATATTGAGAAAATAGAAAATCTACCTGAAGTTGTCTGCTACTTTCTGTTATTTCTCTGTTTAAATATTGCCTTTAAAATGTAGTTTTTACTTCATTTCCATTACTGTTTACAGATTTTGGCATTAGCAAAATATAAATTACTCTGTGCAATCCATAGTTATACTATTTTATGAAGATCATAAATAACACAAATACAAGTGGGACATTTGGTGTTTATCTTGGCTTGCAAGATTATGTTAGCATGAAAAAACATTTTTGATTCCATGATTAAATGATAGCCTACATTTTAAAAATTGGTAAATTTACTGGTGTAGTCCATCACTGATGACATTATATATTAAAATATACTAATATAAAACTTTAAGACAATTTAAATATTTTAGAGTATGAATTTCAAATGTTTTGACCCATAAATTAATTCTCTGTAAAACAAAGTAAACACTAGATGCATTCTCCTATCTATAAATTGCATGTCTTGAAACAAGATGCAATACTTGAATGAATTTCATTACTGATTTTCCTTAAGGCATAAAACATGACTACTATTTGATAAGAAGTAAAATTTTGTAAGTTAAATTACAAAGTCCACAAAGGCATATTAACAGCTGTTAGACATGGAAAATACCCTAATCATTATATATTTCAACCAGCTTATCTTAGAAATAAGGAAGCTGAAGCTCAAACATGTTACTGTAACATTCAAAGAACAATGTGATATCAAAGAAGAGAAATGGTAAAGAGAAAATTAAAATATTTTCCACCATTTAAAAATTAACCAGGGTTGATATCATCAACATGGCAATGTAAACAGCTACTGAAAACTCCTCTCCAGAGATTCAGTGAATAAAAGGACAATTCTGAATCGTTTGAAATTCTGGTGGAGGATATACACTGGAGAAGGACCCTGTAGATGCCGAACTGAAGAAAGAGAAGAATATCATATAGGAATCTTCCGTCCCAGACCAGCCAGTCTTCTCCCTTCCCTCTCACTTGGTCTCTGTGTGGGAAAGGCACAGAAACAGCAGATGGGACCCCTCCCATCAGGGACACAGTCTATACAATCTCTCACAGCAGTGAGACATACCCCCACCGTTTGAAGATCCAGGGGACAGAGACGTGTATATCCCTCTCTCTCTCTCTCTCTGTCTGTCTCATATACACATACACACACACAAACACATGCATACACACACAAAAAAAAGTCAGAGTAAGGTATCACCCAATCTATTTGACTATTTTAAAAAACAGGTTTTGGTAGCCTGTGTACCTGAGGGATGAGGGAGGCATCCTAAATGTGGCTTTAGAGTAATTATAATACAGTTTTATATATAATTTCATTAAATCAGTCAATTTGCATGAACTTTCAGAGTTTAGAATTTTTCTAAAGCTTGGAGCTCAAGAACATCAGCCTTAGTTTCTTAGTTTCAGCCAGTGTGTTGGAGGATTCTACCAGGATCTTTTATTCCGCCTTTTTTGTTCCTCGTTCTCCTTCCTCCATTTCACTACAGAAGGGCTCCAGGGCAGCCTTGGCCCCAGGAAGAAAGCTTTATTGTAGCTCTGTCCTTGAGTTCAAAAGCCTTGACCCCAAACATACGTCTTACTTAACACCATATTTTGGTCTCATCTCTTCTCTAGTCCTCTGGTCCTTATTCTAGTCCCAAAGTGAGCATAAGTTTTAATGGTTAGAAATATTTTTTCTTTAGATTCAATATTGTATTTCTATTTTATCTTTTAAAGATGAGTTCATCATTTAATAACCTCTAGATCTGAAATTTTTATTTGTGATATGAATAAAATGACATTTCCGTTAATGAACAAGAGTATGTGACATAAATGGGATGTTGTAAAGTATCTTGAGAAATCATGAATGGAAAGCATTATTGGTGAGTAAATTATTAAATTGCTTTGGTGGTCTGCTCTGTTCATCTCAGCATGTATCTTTAAACAATACTTGGCATCTAGGCCTGTTACTGGTAATTTACTTTTCCTTCATTTTTAAAAGATCACATTAGTTATTTTTAATGTTTCTTCAAAGGTAGGCCAAAGATAATCTTCATAATTCTCTTAGGTGATGAACAAAGACACAGAAATATTAGTATAAATTGAAAGCCCTCGGGAGGATTGTATCTATTGCTATATTTTATACATTACCCAATTTCCTCTAGGCAACCAAAGATTGTGAATTATAGTTGTGGTAATCATAATAACAATGAAAATGAGTGGCACCATTTGCTATGATTAACAATATTCAGGCAGTACTCCCTTGTTCCTGAGATGTGGGATCTTCTTTTAGAAGATGGAGAGGTGCCTCAGGTGCCTGGGGTTGACAAGTCAACAGGGTGGAAGACTCAAATCTACTCTCTGTGACAGAGTTGTCTGACTTTCACTCCTTCCTACCTGCCTACACAAATTCTAGGAACAAAACATACATCTGGTTAGTATGGAGGTGACAAGACAAAACGGCATCTGGTTACTACAGAAGGGACAAAATCTGTGGGAGTTTGGTAGTGTTTATATAGCAGTAGTGACATTACTCAGCCCACAATAAGAACTTTCTGGAGATGGCTCATTACAGATATTAAAGAGTCTTCAAAGAGTCCACTAATGGAAAGGACAGACTTTCAAGAAGACTCTAGGTATTTGGGGATGGATACAAATGAAAAAACAAAAAAAACATCTAACTAAAAATCAGCAATCCACAGTTTAACAGCCCAGTCCATATTTTGAGTAAGAATTTCAAATGGTGACGATGTTTTCAATTGCATTCACTATCTTGAGGATAAACAATATTCTTGTGCTCTTTCAGGCACTTTGGTATTCCCCATTGAACTAGACTTTGAAGTGCATTTTCTAACACATCTGAAAGTGCCCCCTGGTATACCTTCCTTAAGGAAAGTTGATGACTGACTGTCAGGGGTTCACAGTTTCTCTGGTCCCTGTCATCATGAGTGTATTAGGTTGAGAATTTCAGTTGAGCTGAAAAGAATATAGTATGGAACTAAGATGCTCATTTTGCTCTCCCCTGACAGATATTGGCAGAAAGAAAATATAAACTTAACAATGTCCCATGGGCTCAGGTGATCTTTTCTCCCCCACTGATAAAAACCTTAAAAATAAGGAAAATTGCTGTGAGCCAGATGAGACAGGCGTGTTTTCTTTTTCATCTCATAATGTAAACTCATGAGGGGAAGAAATGGTATTGCCCTTGTCAAATTAAATTATCACTTCAGACACTTTAACTCCAGGCTCCCTTCTAACAACGATGGTTTTAGGAAGAGGTGCAAGCCAGTATGAGTAAGAGATAGGATAGGTGTTCCTAAATTGATCAAAATGAACCATAAACAGTCTGGCTCAACGCTGATTTCTTTTATTTCTCTCAAGTAGGAGAGTATTTTTTTTTGCAAATCGTGATTTTAAAAATAAAATTCAAAACAGTTCATACATTGCCTAATATTTAGCCTCTGTTTCTTTGGCAGGACGTGCAGGATAAGTGTCAAACACACACAGCATATATACACAGGATTTTTCAATCCTCACAAAGCCACTCTTAGTCCACTACTGGGCTGTGTAACAAAGTAAAGTTTCCCTGCTTTTCAATCCACCTCAGACAAGATTTTAGGAAATCCAAGACCTCAAATAGCACTAACGTTAAACAAAACAAAAAGCATTTCTATTTTCTGTCAGAGAAAACAGTCAACCATCAGAGTTTGGTCATTGAGTCATTGGTGACTATTATGATGTGATTTGAATTTGGTGACATCATAAGAAAATCCTCTCCATGCACTCTTTAAGTGCTGCTTGTTTTTATGGCACATATAGGAGTAACCAAATATGAGGTAGATAATGACACAGCAACACCTTTTAAAATGTAGCTTTAGAGTTATTTTTGTAGTCCTCTTGCTAAGGGCAGCAACACTGTCAGAACAACAACCCCCAAACACACACAAGTTCCTCAAATACTGGAGACATAATTCATATTAGCGATTACAATGCACCTGCTTTACTACATTCAATATTCCTTTCAAAGAAACACACAAAACAATTTGTTCTGATGCACTGTACAATAAAAAAAACAAATAGGTGAGATGCTTTCAAGTCACAAGTTCATGTATCAACAATTCAGTACAAGGGGATATGGTTATTGTAGCCATCAGCACCTTTTTTCGTGCATGTACCAAGCACACTGAGTCAGACTAATGCCTTAAAGAGAGAAAATGAGAAAGGAATAGAGCAACAGAGAAGGAGAAAGGGAAGGGATGGGGAGGGAAGGAGAGAAGAGGGGAGGGGAGGAAGGGAGAGGGAGGGGAAAGTGTGTTTTGTACATCTCTCTCTAGACCTTAGAGTGTTTCTGGAGTTTCACTGACTTGATGACTGGCAGGGAATTAATTATCTAGGTTTGAATGAGGAGAAATGGTTTTTCACTCATGGAAATCTGCTATTCATAGAGAAGAGTCATCTAGTATGTCACAGGGCTACTTTTTCCAATTCTCCAGAAAACCTAACCTCTTTTCTAGAAAGAGAATTTTTCCTTTAGATGAGAAGAGTTAGAACTTAATACAAGGAGATTTGGCCTGTCAGGCACCATATCAGAGCATCTGTAACAAAGGGTAGTGGGCAAGAACTGCAGCAAAGCGATTGTTTCTGGTCCCCAACCTATGAGACACTCAAACTCACAGTTCACAGCATGTTCCCTCTGTCAATATCAAGAAGACGACATTGACACATGGGCAAACACCACCTTACATGCCACCGCTTTCTCACATGGGCCCCATGACCTCTCTAAATGCCATGAGGCTTTGATCTGTACTTCCTGTTAGTTAAACCAGAGACCTTCCTTGATAAATGATAAACTTAGCCCAAGGAAACATAATGGTATTAAGCTTCTACTATATACCAAGGACTGTATACCAAATATCTATACATCTATCTATCTACATCTATATCTACATCTATATCTAGATATCTATATCTATATCTATACCTATATCTATCTACACACATATACTATTGTAGCTATGCACATACTACTGTGCTAAGCATCTACTATTACATACAAGATAGTCTCTCTCTCTCTGTCTACATACACACACATACCTTGTAGAAAATGTATTGTATTAAGCTTCTACCATATACCTCTTGAACCTAAAGTAAGTTCTACTTCTCCAATTTGATATTCAGCACTCATACTTCCATTCTCGTTGTTTTAGGCATTTTAGGTAAACATATTTCCCAGCACAATCTCATGCCTGGACCAAAACCCCAAAAGTGACCCATTTGTCAGAACCTATGGTATTTCCTGAATCCCTTGAAGAGAGGCCCTCCAAGGAAGTACTTAGAAGAAGAAGGTCTTAGGTATGGATTGGATAGGGAAAGAAATAAAAGTAAAAAATAACTTCACCTCAAGCCAGGTCATTCATTCATAGATAGGTATAGTGTCTACTTTGTGCCGGGTTCTATGGGATGGCACTGTGGGAGCTGGAATTTGAACCTGGGCCAGAGTGAGCTCGACAGTCCCACTGGGTGCAGTTAACTTAGTGTTAATGTTGAAGTCTGACAATGCACGATCCCGCCCCCCCAAAAAGAAGACTAACTCTCATGGGTACAAGAGGGCTGGTTGTTCAGAGGGACGCTAACTTTGAAAGAAAGTAACAGAGCCAGATTTGATTTTCTAACCTTCCGGAGAACACTGTTCATGGACTTAGATTCAGAAATAATAGACATTGACTCATGAGTATCTGTTGTATGTTGGGGTTTCTCCTTCTCAAAGGATTCAGTACAAAGCAGTTTCTTCCAGCAGACTATGGTCTATGGGCCAAATCTAGTCCTCTGCTTATTTTTTTTAAGTAAAGTTTTATTGGCACACAAAAAATTTACATACTAGATATAAATCAGTGAACAAAACAGACAAAATTCCTGCTTCAGTGCAGTTAAACTTCCAGGTGGGGAAGACAAAGAATAAACAACAGACATGATAAATAAATAAATTATATATGTTTGAAGATGTTAAGTGCTATATTAAAGGTAGGGCAAGGTTAGGGAGATCAGCATTGTGGGAAGAAGTAGTAGGGGGACAGGTTGCTATACTGAATACAATTATCAGCATAGGCCTTGTTGAGAAGGGGAGATATGAGCAAAACCTTGAAAAAGTGGAGGGGATTAGCCAAGTGGGTATCAAGGGAAAGAGAATTCCAGGAAGAAGGAACAGCAGGAGCATGTCTGGCAAGTTCAATAAACAGCAAGAAGGCCAGTATACCTACTTCAGAGTGAGCAAGAAAGAATGTGATAGGAAATGAGATTATTTATGGGGCAAATCTAATAGGGTTTAGGCCATAATAAGGACTTTGGCTTTTACTCTGGTTAGAAGAATGAGTTCTATTTTGTAAATACTGAGTTTAAGGTGTAACTACAAAATGTAGGTGACAGTCAGTGGTATGCAGGTAAATAGTTAACAACTGACTCAGGGGCAGGGTAGCATAATTTGTAAAAATTTCCAACTTTCCTTGGTGTAATATTTCCATCATAGCCAATTTTGAGACACCAACTTGAAGTTGTTGCATTTAGTGGCAGCTGGAAATACAGAATTAAAATAAAAATAAATGTATGAAATAAAAATTAAAAATAAAATGTATATGAAATATATTTTGAAAAATCATCTATAGGAAGTTGATAAAGTCATTCCAAGAATTACAGTGACAAAAAGGAGAAGACTAAAAACAGAATATGGGTGAGTGCCCCCATGAAGGGGCTCAGAAGATTCCAAAATTAAGAAAAAGCAAAGTCAGAAGCTAAATGGGAGAAGTTTCTCAGTCTAAGATCATTTTTCTTCTCTTGCAAAGTATCTCATCTTTCCTTTTTCTCTACTTTTTTTTCCTATGAAATGAAAATACAACAGGTTCAGAAAACTTTTCCTTTTAGTCTCTCAGAGAATGGGCACAACATCTTCTTTGTCATATCTATTTAAGGATTTCAGTTCAAATGTGTTTAAAAATAAGCTTATCCACATTTAGTTTTCCTTAAAATAAAATGTCTCATGATATCCATGTGCATATTCCAATGCATATACCATTTGGATTTTCCAAATGGCCAATGTAATTTCCCAGTAATGCTAAAAAAAATATTTTAATATCAACTGACATTTAGCACACAGCATTGCTTATAACAGCCAGAAGGCCTATCATATTGATTAATATTAAGAAAAGCCATTAGGAAAGGATGCATCTAGACAATTTGCTTTTTGTATATGTGTAACTTAACTTGATTGATGATGATAGCCTCAATAGAGTATGGTTAGACATCATAAAAGTGGGGACATACGATATCCCCTAAAAAAGTCTCCCCAGAGATTCAGCAAATAAAAGGACAAATCCTACTTGCTTAGAACTCTGAAGGATGGTAGACACTGGAGAAGGACTTCACAAATGATGAGTCAAAGAAAAAAAAATCAGGTAGGAAATTTCCATCCTGGACATGCCAAACCATTTCATTCCCCCTCACTTGGTTCCACATAGCTTAGCCCAGGTCCCTCCCATCATGGACAGAGACTATAGAGCCACTCACAGCAGTGAGTTAGAATTTCATGTATATTAAAGCACAGGGACTCAAGTCCAAAGATAACCAGCATGGAACACAAGACCCTGAGGAGTACTACAGACAAAAAGGTCTATAGGAGGAAAAGGAAAATAAAAAAAACAAGAGAGAGACTATGGTAAAACTGTTGGCAAGAACTGTTGTGCACTCACTCCACCTAGTTTCTGTTGGAAACTCTGATCTTAGATATGGATTGGACAGGGGAACTTAGCCCAAGGAAATACTTGGACCACCAGGTGTCGGACCACCTAAATTTAAAATGGACTTTTCTGGAGTGACCCACATTTCTGGATTGAACACATCTGGATTCCTGAGACATGATATACTAATGAAGAAGAAACTGGAGGCAAGAAAGCATCACAGAAAAAAGGAAGGGTTAAACTGAACCACCTCTGTAGGTAGGATGGGTCCCAGAACAGGAAAGTGTAAGGAAAATGGGGCAAAGAGTGAGAGAGAGAGAATTTAAACAAATCATAGGAGCTGGGGAGAAAATGCTGCACAACAAACAGAACAAATCAAGATTCCCAGAGAAGGAATAGAGGAAAGGAAGCTTTCTCCTGGAGTTGAAACAATCGCACAAAAAGTGCAATCTTAAAAATTGTGCTGCAAGAATCAGATGAAGAAGAGCTAGAAAATCTAAATACTTAAACATGGGCTACTCTAGAGGTTTAGAATAAACTGGAACAAGCATCAAAGAAGAGCTTTAAGGCAAAGACAATCAACAATAAAATGCTGGACAAGAGGGAGAAAACAACCTTCAGAGTTAACTTATTAAGATAATCATATGCCTAGACACCAGCAAAAAATTACAAGATATACTAAGGAATGGGAAGACATGGCTCAGTCAAGGGAACATATTAAAACTTCAGAGACTCTGATTTCGAAGAATTAACCAAAGATTTCAAACAATCTCCTAAATCAGTTCAAGGAGATGAAGGGAAATATGCTTAAAGAGCTAATGGACATTAAGAAGACAATGTATGAGCAAAAAGAAGAATTTGAAAGTATAAAAAGAAACATAACAGAAATTATGGGATTGAAAGGCTCAATAACAGAGATTAAAAACATTAGAGGAATACAACAGCAAATTTTAAAAGCAGAAGAAAGACTCAGTGAACTAGAAGACAGGACAATCAAAATCATACAGGCAGAAGATTTTTTTAAACCACTTTGCCTTTATTTGGCTAAATGACAAGAGCCAAAATAACTCTGAACAAATCAATAACACTCAGACAGGATAATGATATACTGAACACCAATTGAAGAAAACTTTTCTGTGCACTCTGGCTTTGGTGATGAGGCTAACATTCATGCCAAGGCCATCATTTCCTTTTTCTTCTCAGGATCCTCATTATAAAACAATAAAATAAACCAAGTCTCTGTGTTTCAAACAGTCAATTTTCCAAATAGTAAAAACAATAGGAAAAACAGAGCAGTGTCTCAGGGATTTGAGTGACAACATGACAGCATGAAGCACACAAACATATGTGCATCATAGGTACCCCAGAAGGAGAAGAAAAGGGAAAGGAGGAATAAAGAATATTTAAGGAAATAATGGCCAAAAAATTCCCAATTCTTATGAAAGATATAAATATACATGTGCAAGAAGCACAACATACTCCAAAAAGAATAAATCCTAATAGACCTACTCCAAGAAACATACTAATCAGAATATCAAATGTCAAAGATAAAGAGAGAATTCTGAAAGCATCAACAGAAAAGCAATTTGTCACATAAAAGGGATCCTCAATAAAGCTAAGTGCCGATTTCTCATCAGAAACCATGGAGGTGAGAAGGCAGTGGTATGATGTATTTAAGGTACTGAAAGAGAAAAATGCCAGCCCAGAATTCTTATCTTGCATAACTGTCCTTCAAAAATGAGAAAGAGTTTAAAATATTCACAGATAAACATGAACTGAGATAATTCATCAACAAAGGGCCTATCCTATAAGAATTATTAAAGGGAGTTCTACACGTTGTAAGGTAAAGAAAAACAAAACCAAACAGGAGAGAATGGCTTGGAGTAGTGTGAAGAAATGCGCAGTCAGAAGCTAAATGGGAAAAGGGTAACTAAAAGGGTGAATGAAAACCCTCAATATACAACTCGACTTTTTAATTTTTATAAGAGTCAGAATACAATTAAACAAGAAAAAGGTCATTGTCCTGATACAAATGTGCAAAATATAAAGTAATAAAGTGGGATGAAAACAAAATAAAGGGGAAACAGAGGGATATGGGATAGTGAACATGGATGCTACTGAAGCTAAGTTGGTTTCTTTTCAAATTAGTAGGTTATAGATGTAGGTTATATAATACAAATTCCAGGGTAACTGCAAAGAAAGCATTTTAAAAAGACACAGAAACAGAAATGAGAAATGGATCAGACATCACAAAAGATCAACTATACAAAAAGGAGGTTGCAATAAAGAAAACAGAGACAAAACAAAGATATGACATGCAAAATCAAAGACCACAATGGCTAAAGTAGTACTGCCTGTATAGTAATAATACTGAATGTTAATGGATTAAACTCCCCAATCAAAAGGCACACATTGGCAAAGTGGATAAAAAAGCATGATCCAATTGTATGCTGTTTACAAGAGACTCACCTTAAACCCCAAAACACAAATAGGTTGAAAGTGAAAAGATGGAAAAAGACATTCCATGCAAAAATTAAAATCAAGGGGAAGGGAACACTACCTACCTCATTCTGTGAGGTCAAAATCACCCTAATACCAAAGCCAGATAAAGATAATAGAAGAAAATTACAGACCAATTTCTTTTACAAGCATAGATGAAAAAATCCTCCACAAAATACTTGCAAATCGAACAGCACTTTAGAAAAATTACTCACCACAATCAAGTGGGTTTTATCCCAGGTATGTAAGGATGGTTCCACATAAGAAAATCAATTAATGTAATATACCACATTAACAAAACAAAGGGAAAAACACATGATCATCTCATTTGGTACAGAAAAGGCATTTGACAAAATTCAGTATCCTTTTTTGATGAAAACAATTAGAAAAATAGAAATAGAAGGAAATCTCCTCAACATGATAAGGGCATATATAAAAATCCCACAACTAACAGCATACTCAATGGTGAAAGACAGAAAGCTTTCCCTCTAAGATCTAGAAAAAGACAAGAATGCCCACTGTCACCACTGTTATTCAACATTGTACCGCAAGTTCTACCAGAGCAGTTAGGGCAAAAAAAGAAATTGGATAGGAAGAAGTAAAGTTTTCACTATTTGCAGATGATATGATCTTATATACAGAAAGTCCCCCAAAAATCAACAACAAAGCCACTATAGCTAATAAACAAATTAAGTAAAGTGACAGGGTACAAAAGAAACACACAAAAACCAGTATTGTTCCTATACAATAGTAATGAGCAACTGAGGAGGAAATCAAGAAAAAATTCCATTTACAATAGCAATTAAAAGAATCAAATATCTAGGAATAAATTTAACACAGAAATCTACCAAGAAATCTACCAAGGATGTACACAGAAATCTACAAAACATTGCTAAAAGAAATCTAAGAGCTAAACAAATGGAAGGAAATTCAATATTCATAGATTGGAAAAATAATATCACTGATGCCAATTCTACCAAAAATGATTTATAGATTCAACAAAATCCCAATCAAAATTCCAACAGCCTACCCTGAAGAAATGGAAAAGCCAATTATCAAATTTATTTGAAAGGCTGAGGTGCACTGAATAGCTAAAAAAGTCTTAAAAATGAAGAATGAAGTTGGAGGACTCCCATTTCCTGACCTGAACGCATATTACAAAGCTTAGTGGTCAAAACCACATGGTACTAGCATAAGGATAGCTATATTGACCAATTGGATCAAATTGAGAGTTCATAAATCAACCCTCACATCTAAGGCCAATTGATTTTTGACAAGGCTTCCAAGTCCACTCAATTGGGCAATAATAGTCTCTTCAACAAATGTGCTGGGAGAACTGGATATCCATATGCAAAAGAATGAAAGAGGATCCCTATCTCACACCATATACAAAAATTAACTCAAAATCGATCAAAGACCTAAATATAAGAATGAGGACTATAAAATTCCTAGAAGAAAATGTCGGGAAGCTCTTCAGGATCTTGTGTTAGGCAATGGTTTCTTAGACTTTACAGCCAAAGCACGAACAAAACAAAAAATAGGTAAATGAGACCTCCTCAAAATTAAAAACTTTTGTGCTTCAAAGGACATTATCATCAAAGTCAAAATACAACCTTCTCAATGGGAGAAAATATTTGGAAACCACATATCCAATAAGGGTTTAATATGCAGAATATATAAAGAAATTCTACAACTCAAAAAAAAAAAAAAAAAAAAGACAACCCACTTTAAAAAAATGGGCAAAGACTTGCATAGACATTTCTCTAAAGAGGAAATACAAATGGCTAAAAAGTACATGAAAAGATACTCAACATCACTAGCTATTAGGGAAATACAAATCAAAACCACAATGAGAAAACATTTCACAGCCACTACAATGGCTTTTATTCAAGAAACAGAAAATTACAGGTGTGGGAGAGAATGTGGAGAAAAAGGAACACCCATTCATTGCAGGTGGGAATGTAAAATGGTGCAGCTGCTGTAGAAGATAGTTTGGCAGTTCCTCAGGAAGCTAAATATAGAATTACCATATGATCTCACTGTCCCACTACTAGGTATATACCCAGAAGAACTGAAAGCAGGGACTCAGACATTTCCACAACAACGTTTATAGTGGCATTATTCACAATTGCCAAAATACTGAATGTAAATGAGTATCCATTAACCAATGAATGGATAAATCTAATGTGGTATATACATACAATGGAATATCATTTGGCTGTTAAAAGGAATGAGTCCTGATGCATGCGATAATATGTCCTTGGGGACATTATGCTGAGTGAACTAAGCCAGACACAGAAGGACAAATATTGTATAATCTCACTGATACGAACTAATTACAATAAGCAAACTCACAGAGTTGGAATCTAGAATATGGGTTTCCAGGGGATAGACTGGGGATAGACAATGGGGAGTTGATGCCTAATTTATACAGAATTTCTATTTAGGTTGATTATAAAGATTTGGAAATGGATAGTGGCAATGGTAGTACTTTATTGTGAGTGTAATTAACACTGTTGAATTATGCATGTGAATGTGGCTGAAAGGGGAAGTTTGGGGTCATATATGTTACTAGAATGAAAGTTAGAAGTTTAAACATGGGATTGTATAATACAGTGAACCCCCTGCTGTGGATGATGGAGTGGGGTTAATAGTACAAGAATGTTTTTTCATGAATACTAATAAATGTATGACACTAACACAAAGTGTTAATAATAGGGAGGTATATAGGAAAAAATATACCTAATATAAACTTGGGACTATAGCTCATAGTACCATTTTAATATTCTTTCATGAATTTTAACAAAGAATTTTAACTAATGCAAAGTGTCAACAATAGGGGGATATATGGGAATGCTGTATTTTTTTACATTATTTTTCTCTAAACCTACTTCTCTTATTTAAATAATAATAATGTTAATAAATAGGGCATATTTGACAGGTCTGTGTATTGGGTGTTTTAAATGAGGTAAACCATGTAAATTGCTTCATGTAGTGCCTAGAACATAGAGTCTCTCAATAAATGCTGACTACTACTGCTAAAAAAAAATAGCACAATTATAAAAAGTACTATCATCAATTTTAACAAATGTTCCACACACCAATACAAGGTGTCTGTAGTGGGGTGGTATATGGGAATCCTGTATTTTATGCATGACTGTTCTGTAAATCCTAAGTTCCTTAATAAAATTTTTTTTAAGAGTATGATTAATTCTCAGCTAAATAGATACACCTCATATTATGACTAAACAGATGACATAACTTTTTGGGGGGTACCAAATTACACTATTTGAAGGAATGAATGGTACAAATGAAATAACTTGGTGGATGTTGTTACACCTTGTAGAAAAGGTAAAGGTAACCCAACATGCATGTACTGCTGTGGTGACCACGGAAGTCACCCCGTGGCTCTGGGGAAGGCAGCATAAGGCTTAGCTCTTGTCATCACTGTTTCCCAGAGTGTGCCTGTCACAGAGATACTCTGCCAAGCCAGAATCCGGGGCCCCCATCTTGTGCAGGTTGGTTATGTAGTCACCCAATTCCCTGATGGACTTCACCTGCTCATTCAGGCAATGTGTCTCAATGAAGTCTCACAAGTGGGGGTCCTTTCTGTCACTGGCCAGTTTGTGCAGTTGCGGTAGTGACTAAGTCACCCTTTTTTCCAAGTGTAATACACACTCCATTGCATTCAGCCCGCTCTCCCAGTCATCTCATTCTGGTTTCTTGATATCCTCATTGGTTCTGAAGCATCATAAGTTTCCCAGTATGTTCCCTCTCCTCAGGAGATTGATGAAGAAAGTATTTGGCAAAGCTCTTCAAAGCCACATCATCACTGTCAAAGAAGTAAGACACTGAGGTGTAGAGCTCCAGGTTGATGGGGTGGTTGGTGGCGGCCTCTGAGTTCTGGTTGTAGTTCTGGTGCACCTGCAACGGGGACATAGTCATCAAGGCTGGCAGTCGAGGAGAGGAGGAGATGGCTGCGCTGCACTAGAGTGGTGGCGGAAGGCTGCTTTGAGTAGCCAGGCGATGAGGGCAAGCGCCAGGTTCTGTTCAAGCACTGTTGAAGCAGGAAACCATGGCAACTCTCTGCGAAGACATCTGGCCTGATACAACTTTGTAAATGCTCTATTTAGCTTTGAGATGTATCATGCATATGGTAACCATATTTCTAGAAATTTCCAGGTCAGTCTCATTATCTGCATAAGTGTATTTTTAATTGTCAAACTATGCATTCTGATTTTTTTCTTTTGAAAAAATGTGAACACTGTTAGGAAATTTGCTTCAGGGTAAATTAAATTTAGATTCCACCCCCAGTGTCTGCCTAGTAGAGAACAACCCACTCAAATCTAAGAATTCCTTGTGGCAAAAGCACTAAAAACCTAACCAACCTTTTCATTGGGTCTACACTCTTAGGAAAGCTCAGCTAGTCCTAGCATGCTATAATACAAAATGTTTTCTAAAACTGCAGTTGAATGTTTGCTCTAGATCTTTGTAGAGGCTGTGAATCTAAAGTGCTCTAGCATCTCACAGAGTTGAAATTATACCTTGAAGAAAAAAAAAGAGCCAGTTACTGCATTTTTCACTGACTGAAAAGCAAGTCAAAGACAGTGAACCTCTTCTGAGAGGCAACACACTGTTTCACGATTTGGGGGTCCTTGTGCAATCTCCCTCAGGCCCCATATGTGAAATGAGGACAATACGGAGACCTGCATGAGCACATAATTGGTCCATGTTTATCCACATAAAGGGATGAGAAAGTCTCAAATTATTAACAGTCCACTGCTTTTACAGCTCCCACCTACCATGCACTTATCACTTTCACTTTTTCCCTAATTGAATTACTGAAAGCAGACCAAATGTCCTCAGTTGTCTGAGCACTATTTATCACATTTTATTTTAAATGAATTACATTCTTAAAAGAAAATATCCTCTTAATCTATTTTCCATCTTATTGTAATTATAACCTTGCTGTCCTAACTTTTTGGTGAATTTTCCTTGCAAGAAATAACTATTAACTTTCAACAAAATCAGTGACTTTGTTTGGATGACTTTATCCCCTCAGGTGACCTTGAAGCAAAAATTATAGAAGTATCAAGTGGCAAGTCCGCCAGCATCCAGCAAAGTATGAAAAGGGTAACAGCTCTTCATTTTCTAGCACTGGCATTCATCATGGAAAGATACATAAAAAGAAAGGGCAAATCTCAATGACATGCATCCCCATAAATTAGAAACTCTTGTCACAGTAAACGCCAATTCAGCAGTTATAATCACAATGCATAACGTGGCTACATTATGTATGTTTTAACCCGCTAAACCGGTGCTTTTAATACTGGTATTCTGTTTCCTTCATTGTACCATTAAAGATTATAAGTTTATCTGCTATGAGATCATCTTTCTGAGACTTAAATTTCATCCTGGCTTTAGTAACAAATCCTTTTCCTAATGACATGCAATCAAGAATCATAGATTTTGAAGAAACTTGAAAGGTCACTTAGCTCCAAGAAAACTATTGTACAATTGAGCCAATGGGGAAAGAAATTATCAAATGTTTTTAAACTATTTTTAGATATAACAACTTCAGAACCAGCCTTGGCAATTTGCTTGGCATCTCATCTCTTTCAGCTGGTAACTGAGGTCCAAATCCTCTTACCAGAATTGCAGTTAATTTCAAAATCAACAATCAAAACCAATTACCATTCCTAAATATATTTATTTATGAACTAAAAGACTACATTCAGTACAGGTTATCAGTGTCAATAGAGTGTCCTCTCTATGTGATGTCCTCTATTAAATGTATTTGATTTGGGGGGGATAGTATGAATTGTATAATCAAAGTGCACATAGTAAGGTCAGACTCACTTATGGATATTTGCATGCAGGTTCAGGCTCTCCTTCCTCAATATTATATTCACACTGTGTGGAATACGTAAGACAGAGGAGTAACATGGAATAAACACTTGAAAAAAGGAATCATAGGTATGAGGTTAAAGCCCAGCTCTCACTCAAGAATTCCATTAGATGGTCACTCAGTCTGTAATATTCATTTCCTCATTTATAAAACCATTTCTGAAGTCATATGATCCTATAGTTCTATGCTTTTTAAAGTAAATGCCAGATTAACAGCAGAATTTTACTGTTCCCTGCAAAGAAAACAAACCACAAAACAAAAACATACAAGGCAGCAAGGACCCAGCTAGCTTTAGTGTGTACCAAAGCTGGGGCTGACTTTTCCATCTTTCCAGTCCTACTCCACAAAGCAGTGTGAGAATATTTACCCACAGCAAGAAGCACGATAAGGTTAATCCATTCCTGATACCAGGAACCCTATTAAACAAAACATTTCCTTAAAAAGAAAACAAAATTGTCTGTAGGTCGCTGAAACTCTCCATGGTTTATCTCCAGTGACCAAAACAAAGGATTTAGAATTGAAACAATTATCTCTGTTACATGATTGATTCAGGTTATAAGCCAGAATATTTCCTCTACCTAAAATATAATTTTCTTTGATATCATCTTTGAAATAATTGCCATTTATAAAAGCATGCCATCTCTGTAGAAAGATCCATGGGGGGGAAACCATTTCAGGGCTTTGCTTTCTGAAGTATGGTTGCTCATTTACTCTACCAACAAGGGAACATGAGGGTTTGATAATTTTATCTTCTTTATTAAGTTGGCTCTATTACATTACTGATCTTAACGTCCACCCAGAGGCTTCTGGTATTGATTTTTCACATACTATTTGAGTTCACTGGCTGCTTGTTACAAGCCAATCCTCACCACATTCCACCAAGTATCTCAACCATCTTGCTAGACTGTTCACACTCTCTGCACTTCAAAACCATGAGACAGTTCCCTAATAATCCCACATGAGCCACCACCAGCTATCCATGCCCACAGGAAATGATATACCCCAAGCCAGACCCACTACCAAGACCAAGGTCCTCTGCCTGTATGATACTATTTCAGAGATCCTAGGGGCTTACCTAGTTTAAAAACAACAATCCTTTCCTCACTAATGCTTCAAATTCCTTTACTAGAGAATACTCAGTAGAGATTTTCCTGGGAGAAGTAATGTATGACAAAATCTATATGACATAATTTATTAATATCAAATTTCTGCCTGAGAATAGTTTTTGATAGGAAGCCCCACTGGCACATGAAATGAGAAAAGTGCAGTAAAAGGAAGCTAGAGACACTGAAGATTTTGATTCCTCTTGGCTTCACTAGCATTTAAAAATGATAAAAAGATTGTCAAACTCATGAAGTTGTTGTCCTAATTGATAGTGATAATCAAAAACATGCATTGAGTCTTTCAATAGCCAGGAGAGACATCAGTGAAAATGGGAAAGTAAGGACATCTGAAAATTCTCTCCTTCATGAAAACAATGACAACACTGGCAAAAGTGGTCAGAATCTATATTTTCAGAACTCTGAAAGTTAACCAAAGGCTTGCAAAAAATGGAAGAGCATTTCTTTTAAAACAGAGAGGCTAAATCTCCTTAAGTATCTCAAAGCAAACTTCACAGCATTGTAACTTGCCTATTCCCATCTCCTTTCTTCCCACCTCTGTGGTAGCCTTGAAAACCAAACCTACACTCACAATTAAAACCAGGAGATTGACAGGCACTAGAGTGGGCAGAATGAGATCAGAGAGATTTCAAAGCCCCATACCCAGGACATGTTATTTGATCTGTCTGGTGGTTCCCTGAAAGGCCCCACTGTCAAGATTGCAAAAATCTTTTTTCCTAGGAGTATTTGTTGAAAAAAGAAAAAAAACAGAGGCAATTTTTTTTTAACATTGTAGCTCCCTGATGTGGTGGATAAGACTGGGGGAAACAATGGGGGAAACAAAAAGCTTACAAGGAAAAATCGGGGAATTAAATGTCCAAGGGAGGCTTTGTAAATCACTGACATATTCCTGGAAATCTAAAAGGCCATGCCCATATTCAAGGTTGTATGCATTCTCAGGAAGGACCAAAGAAATTCCTAAATTCTCACCTCTGACTAATCTTGAAGCTCTATGCAAGCAGAAAGCGAAGACTATGGCAGAGCTGTAAAGATCCAACTAAGTATTAAAGGCATGCTCCAACACAAACACAGAAGCCCTCAGCAAAGGCTGGGAGAGTTATCAGTCACAGACATTTAAGGAAGACTCTTCAATCATTAGCTGATCTCTAAGATAACCAAGCAGAGATATCAGTGGCTACACACAAGAAAGAATGCAGACTTTACAGAATTACTTCAGAAAAATCAGTACACAAACAAGAGCAACAAAGAGCAACAGCAACAACAAAACATATAGAGAGGAGAGAATCTGATTTCCAGAGTGGCTACATGGCACATCAAGTGTTCAGCTTTCAACAAAAGTTATAAGACACACAAAGACACATGGAATACAGGGGACAAAGCAATTAACACAAAGTGTCCCTGAGGAAGACCAGATGTTGGAATTGCTCCGAGATGTTAAATCACCCATGTTAAATATCATCAAAGAACTATAGGAAATCATGTCCTTTGAACTAAAGAGAAATTTGAGAATGATGTTTCACCAATAGAGAATATCAATAAAAAGATAAACACTATGAGAAAAGAACTAAATAGAAATTCTGGAATGGAAAACTACACAAACAGAAATAAAAAATTCATTAGAAGAGATTAAGAGGAGGCAAGATGGCAGGTTAGGAGAGACAGGGCAAAAAAAGTCTCAGTGAAAAACATTAGATAAAAGACAGAAAATGCTCCAGAATATCAGTTCCAGCATTGCACTGGCTGGACAAGGTCTGCTAAATCCACAGGGACTGCACTTGGTGAAACTGAGAATCTGTATTCTGCATTCAGAAACGAGTGAGTGAGGCTTTTGGGGAACTGGCAGCCATGCTGTGGTCGGAAGAAACCGGGGGTTGGTGTTTGGGGAGGAATTGGTTTAAAGACCCCAAAAGCAGCTGCAGATCTGGAAGCGAGAGCTGTGCAGTTGAACGTGGTGGAAAGTGTCTTCCATGCCCCAGGCACCTGCCTCAGTACCTGGCATGGATGATAGCCTTTGCACACCCACAGCTAATGATCCCAGAGCCAGGAAGGTAGAGGTCTGCAAAAGGGGGAAATTACCATGCCCTATAGCCATCTTTTCAGCGGGTTGGGAATGCCCCTGCATGATGCTACAGCCCAGAGCTACACCATGCAATCGAGCATGGCAGGGAGTGCCTTCCACGCCTCAGGCACCCGCCTCAGTATCTGGCATGGACGATAGCCTTTCACACACCCGCAGCTAACTGTCCCAGAGCTAGGAAGGTGGAGGTTCACAAAAGGGGGAAATTACCATGCCCTATACAGCCACCTTTTCAGCAGGCTGGGAACACCCCTGCATGGTGCCACGGCCCAGAGCTATGCCACACAGTCGAGCACAGCGGGAGTGCCTTCCACACCCTCAGCACCTGCCTCAGTATCTAGCCTTTCCCTCAGTATCTAGCCTTTGCACACCTGCAGCTAATTGTCCCAGAGCTAGGAAGGTGGAGATCTGCTGAAGGGGGAATTTACCACACTGCGTACAGCCATTTTCTCAGTACGCTGGGAAGGCCCCTGAGCAGTGCAGTGGTCCAAAGCTTCCCTTGGGGACTGCGCTTGCCTGTGATGTTGAGCAGTCTTCCCTCCATGGAGGCCCTTGGAAGGCATACCTTGGAGGTGGGACCTGCACAGAAGTCCCAGGGGCCCTACACTAATACCAGGGACTTGTGGGTCCATGGCAGAGACAGACTGTGGGGAGACTGAGATGAAGGCTTGGTCTCCTGCAACAGCTTTAAGTCTCCAGGAATGTCAGGGAGATTTGATTCTTAAAGCTGCCCTCCCTCCCTAACTGCTCAGACACACCCCCCATATTCAGGGCTGGCAGCACCAAACACACATGGAAATTTGGTATACTGATTGGACCCCCACAAGATTTGGACCCCCACTCACCACAGAGACAAAGTTGGGGAGAACTGGCTTGGGGGTAATAGGTGGCTCGGGGGCACCATCTGTTGGTAAGTCAGAAAAAGTGCACTCCACCAAGCTATAGCTCTGACAAATTACAAATAATTGTTCAAATAGGCCTGCCTATCCAAAAGAACCCTGTTAAGATAAGCAAATTCCAAGAGGCCAAAAACAACAGAAAATTTTAAAGCATATGAAGAAACCAGAAGATATGGATAACCCAAACCCAAACACCCAAATCAAAATATATCAGAGGAGACACAGTATTTGGAGCAAATAATCAAAGAACTAATCACAAACAATGATATCATGGCACAGGATATAAAGAACATGAAGAAGACCCTAGAAGAGCAAAAAGAAGAATTTGCAAGAGTAAATAAAAAAATAGGCTATCTTATGGAAATAAAAGAAACTGTCAATCAAATTAAAAAGATTCTGGATACACACAGTACTATATTAGAGGAAGCTGAGGAGAGAATCAGTGAGCTGGAAGAGGGCAGAGTGGAAACTGAAAGTACAAAAGAAAGAATGGGGAAAAAATTGAAAAAATTGAAATGTATCTCAGGGATATTATGGACAACATAAAGCACACAAATATAAGAATCACTGGTGTTCCAAAAGGAGAAGAGAAATGTAAAGGTCTAGGAAGAGTATTCAAAGAAATTGTTGGGGTAAGCTTCCCAAAACTCCTAAACACCATAAACACACAAATCATAGATGCTCAGTGAACTCCAAACAGAATAAATCCACATAAACCCACTCCAAGACATATTCTGATCAGATTGTCAAATTCTGAAGAGAAGGAGCAAGTTCTGAAAGCAGCAAGAGAGAAGCAATTCACCACATACAAGGCAAACAGCACAAGACTAAGCAGTGACTACTCAGTGGCCACAATGGAGGCCAGAAGGCAGGGGAATGACAAATTTAAAATTCTGAGGGAGAAAAATTGCCAACCAATATTCTTTATCCAGCAAAGCTCTCCTCCAAATTTGAGGGAGAGCTTAAATTTTTCACAGACAAACAAATACTGAGAGAATTTGCTAACAAGAGACCTGCCTTACTTGCGAAACTAAAGGGAGCCCTACCACCAGAGAAACGAAAGTAGAGAGGAGTATGGAGAAAGGCTCAGTACTAAAGAGATTTAGTAAGGGTACATTAAAGGAAATTAAGAGAGAGAGAGAAAAAATATATCTGACAAACATAAACCAAAGGATAGGATTGCTGATTCAAGAAATGCCTTCACAGTAAAACCATTGAATGTGAATGGATTAAACACCCCAATTAAAAGACATAGATTGGCAGAGTGGATCAAAAAATATGAACCATCAATATTTTGCTTACAACAAGACTCATCTTAGACACAGGGACACAAAGAAATTGAAAGTGAAAGGATGGAAAAAATATTTCATGAAAGCTACAGCCAAAAGAAAGCAGGAGTAGCAATATTAATCTCAGATAAAATATACTTTAAATGCAAGGATGTTATGAGAGACAAAGAAGGTCACTACATACTAATAAAAGGGACAATTCAACAAGAAAAAATAACAATCTTAAATGTTTATGCACCCAGTCAAGGTGCCCCAAAATACATGAGACAAACATTGGCAAACCTGAAGGAAGCAATAGCTATTTCCACAATAATTGTGGGAGACTTTAATACACCACTCTCTCCTATAGATAGATCAACCAGACAGAGGACCAACAGGGAATTGAAAACCTAAACAATCTAATAAATGAATTTGAATTAACAGACATATATAGAACATTACATCTCAAAATGCCAGGATACATATTCTTCTCTAGTGCTCATGGAACTTTCTCCAGAATAGATCATATGCTGGGCCACAAAACAAGCCTCAAAAAATTTAAAAAGATTGAAATTATTCAAAGCACATTCTCTGATATCATTGGAATATAATTAGAAGTCAATAACCATCAGAGGCTTAGAAAATTCACAAATATCTGGAGGTTAAACAACATACTCCTAAATAATCAGTGGATTAAAGAAGAAATAGCAAGAGAAATTGCTAAATATACAGAGATGAATGAAAATGAGAACACAACATATCAAAATCTATGGGATGCAGCAAAGGTGGTACTGAGGTGGAAATTTATAGCTCTAAATGCATACATTAAAAAAGAAGAAAGAGCTAAAATGAAAGAAGTAGGGAGCAACTGAAGAAGCTAGAAAATGAACAGCAAATTAATCCTAAACCAAGTAGAAGAAAAGAAATAACAAGGATTAAAGCAGAAATAAATGACACACAGAACAAAAAAAAAAATAGAGAGAGAATAAATAACACCAAAAGTTGGTTCTCTGAGAAGATCCACGAGATTGACAAACCCCTAGCTAGACTGAGAAAATAAAAAAGAGAGAAAACCCAAATAAGCAAAATAATGAATGAGAGAGGTGACATTACTGTGGATCCCAAAGAAATTAAAAAAAAATTATAAGAGGATACTATGAACAACTGTATGCCAACAAACTAGATAAAGTAGAGGGAATGGACAACCTAGACTGACCAGAGAAGAAATATAAGACCTCATCCAACCAATTACAAGCAAAGAGATCCAATCAGTCATCAAAAAGCTTCCCACAAATAAATGCCCAAGGCCAGATGGCTTCACAGGGGAATTCTATCAAACTTTCCAAAAAGAACTCATACTAATTTTACTTAAACTCTTTGTGCCGGTTTGAATGTATTGTGTCCCCCAAACGCCATTATCTTTGTGGTCTTGTGGGACAGACATTTTGGTGCTGGTTAGATTTGCTTGGAATGTGCTCCACCCAGCAGAAAGAATGTTTGAAGAAATAATGGCTGAAGAGTTAAAAATTTGATGAAAAAACAACCTACATATCCAAGAAACTCAATGAACTCCAAGTAGGATAAACTAAAAAAGATCCACACCTAGACACATCATAATTAAACTGTTGAAAGTAAAAGACAAAAACAGAATTTTGAAAGCAGGAAGAGAGAAGTGATCCATTGCATACAAGAAGTCGTCAATAAAAATAACAACCGGTTTCATGTGGACTAGAAGGCAGTGGGAAGACACATTCCAAGCACTGAAACAACAAGACTGTCAACCAAGAATCCTACATCCAGAGAAACCAACTTTCAAAAATAAAATTGAAATTAAGACCTTCCCAGATAAACAATAAATGAGAAAATTCATCATTTGCACACTTACTCTACAAGAAATACTAAAGGGAAACCTTCAGGCTGAAATGAAAGGACAGTAGACAGTAACTCAAACCCAAATGAAGAAATAAAGAGCACTGGGAAAGGTAAATAGATAGGTAAATATAAAAGCCAGTATAAATGTACTTTTCTGTTTGTAAGTCCTATTTTTTCTTATTTAAAACATAACTGAATCAAGTAATAACTATGTCTGTGTGAATGGGCCCACAAAATATAAAGATATAATTTCTATGTCAATAACAGCACAAAAAGGGGGTTGGTGGAGCTATATAGGAACAACATTTTGTATTATTATATTGAATTATATTATTGCATTAAATAATTGCATTGCATTATTTGTACTCTGCATTAAAAATTATATTGGTATTAATGCAAACTAGATTATAATTTATTATATTAATTGTAATCCCCAGGGCAACTATTAAAAAAACTCACTCAAGATATAGTAAAAGAGATTACAAAGGAATTAAAATAATATACTAGAAAATATCTATTTAACATAAAAGAAGGTAGTAATATGGAAATTGATGAATAAAAAAAGACATGATATATTTTAAAAATAGCAAATAGAAGACATAAATTTTACTTTATCAGTGATTATGTTAAATGTAAATGGATTGAACATTCCAATTAAAAAGCAGAATTTGGTAGAATGGATTAAAAATAACATGATTAAAAATAATATGCTGTTTAAAAGAGGCACACTTTAGATTATAAAACAAAAATATGTTGAAAGCAAAGGGATGGAAAAAGATATACTATGCACACAAAAACACAAAGAAAGTTGGAGTGGCTATGTTAATATCCATATCTGATATTGTATTATTATATAACAATGTATGATATTGCTAATATCAGATAAAATATACTGTAAAACAAAAATTGTTAATAGAGATGAGAACATTTTATAATGATAAACAGGTCAATCAATCAAATAAATACAGCAACTCTAAACATATATGCACATAATGACAGAGCCACAAAATGCATTAGCGAAAACTTACAGAATTGAAGAGAGAAATAAAAAATTCAGCAATAATAGCTAGGGACTTCAATACTCTTCTTTCAAAAATGGATAAAACAATTAGGCAGACTATCAACAAGGAAACAGAAGACTTGAATAACACAATATACCAATCACACCTAACAGACATATGTAGAACCCTCCATTTAACAACAGCAGAATACACGTTCTTCTTAAGGGCACTTGGAATTTCTTCAGGGTAGACCATATATTAGGCCATAAAACAAGCCTCAGTAATTTTAAAAGGATTAAAATTATGTAAAGTATGTATCTGACCACAATGGAGTGAAATTAGAAATCAATGACCAGAGAATCTTTTAAGTGATGTATATGCATTATTTTATGTAATTGTCAAAGTACCCTATGAGGTATGTTATGTTTAGGTATGATAGGTGAGAGTAGGAATGATTGTTATTGTTTTATTAAATATTAGGAAACTACAAAAGAAAGGGTTAAGTAACTTGCCTAAAATCAAACAGTTAACAAGAAATAAAGGTGAGAGCTAAACGTAGTATCTTCTCAAGTTACAGGTCTCAGTTTAAATGTTTCTTCATCAGAGATATTTTCCACCCAATCTATGGAAATTTCCACCATAATTCACTACCAGAGCATCTTGTTCTTTTTTCCATAGAACATTACACAATGTGGAATTATATATTTCTGGAGCTGAAGATGGGCAGACAGGCAAAATAAGGGATGTGAGCAACTTTTCCGATTTACCTGAGAGTTTTCCTCGGTTTGCACTGAAAGTCCCAAGTGCCAGAAATCCTCTCAGGCCTGTACGAATTAGAGTGGTTGGTCACCCTAAGGAATAAACAAGCTCCAAGTTCTTCCTCACGTATGGTGCACTACTGGGTGTTCCCCCATAAATAACAAGAGCTTTCACCTGGTAGATAGGAGTGCCACGGCAGACCCTCTTTCCCCCAACAGTCCTATGTAGCTTCTAAACCAGAGGAAAGTCTTGTGTCAACTTACTACAAGGTGTATTTTTCAGTCACCATAGAAACACCAGGTAGACACTTGAAAAAAGATAGGATTTTAACCCAGGCTTTGAACAAAACAGAGATTCTGGGAGAAGGCACAATGATTTGGTGAGGAAGGGAGAATACACCATTATTTGTTCACTTGTTTATTCTGCTTCTCCCGTGAAGCTACTCAGCCCATAATGACAGAGACCACTCCCATTTTTGTTCACCACTGAATATGCAACACTAGCAAACACCTAGAACCTGGTGAGTACGCATTAAATGCTTTTTTGAGTAAATAATCATGCGATTTCTAAGGTCTTGCTCTTAATCAGCATTTATCACCTGTCTTGCTCATCTCTTGCCCTAGCAGTAATAAGAGCTAACAGTATGAAGCACTGTCTACTCCCCAGGCATATTGTTATCTCAATTAATTGATAGAACAAGTTTTTCAGGGTAACTATTCCCATCTTCCAGATGAGAAAACTGAGGCATAGAAAGGCTAAATAACTTATCCAAGACCACAAAGTTAATCTCTGTTTGTTCCATGTATGTATGATGTAGTTTCTCAACTGTCATCCTCACAATAAGAAATATTTCTTATCCATACAGTGCAAGACAATAAATATCAGGTGCTTAATAAAGTTCCTTATATAGACTACTTCTCCATGCCTGCCCCAATATCGTTTATCTTACTAATCTGGTTAGCAAAATAATTTTTTTATCTGGCATAATGGTAGTCTCAATGGGACCCTCTCCAACAAAGAGTTCAAATTAATACAGATTTATGTAAGGCTACAGTAATTATCATAATAATTTCTGAAGTCATCAAGTACCATCATATTTGGGTTCACAAAAATCATATAACTTGCCAAAGCTTTTTTCTTCTTCTAATTTCTAAGAGACAATTGGGGAAACCACTCTCATCCCTTGTTTTGTTTTGTTTTGCTGTCTATAGCTCTAAACCTCTCCTTTTATTGTTTGTTTCTTTGAAAATAATCCTCAAATGTACATACATGAGGTGTACATAAACTCTCTAAAGCTAAATAAGATTTATCTTCAGAATATCAAGGGGGAAAGGAGTAGAACAGAAATTTTCAAATGTATATAAGTTCATAGCTACCTTCTACTGAACTCCTTCCTTCATCAACTCATTCAGAACACAATTTTCCAAATGCTACTGCTTTCTGTAATTCAGGGGAGGGAGGAGAGTTGTTTCATTTCATTAGATTTGTGTCAACTCCATTCTGAATTTCCAGCAATAGAGAGTCTTGGAAAAATATGTCTAGCATCCCTTTAGAGCTGGGCTGCTGTGACTTTGGCGACATGGAGCACCAAAAGTAAATAAAATGGCTCATGTTGTGCTCTGGGCCTGAGGGGGCACAAGAGATACGATGGGAACTTCAGTTCATGTGCCAAGACTGAATATATCTCCAGTCACATGCTGCTGTTTTCTTGATAGTCAGAGCTGTAGAGGTGGCCAAATTGCACACTTGGAGCCAAATTTCCCTCTCAGCTCTGTATAGGCAACTTCATCCAAAGTCAGAAGGTGTGGAATATGTACCTAAAAGTGATGTTTGGCAACAGCACAGTTTAGCTCTCTTATCAGCCACATACTTAATGCAGTTAGTGCTTTTCTACTACTACCAATTTCCGCACACTGTTTGCTATTCTGGAGTCTGTTTGCTATTATCAGATGGGAGCACCTTGCGTACCATTACCATCACATTTTAAAGCTTTTTGGGTTTTGCCAGTCAGTAGCACATTTTGCAAGTCCCTGGCAAACACAAGTGTACTTTCTCTTGGCTTAAACCCTTGCGGAAGCCAGATGAAAGAAATGGCTTGTAGGGAAAGCTTTGATTTTATCAAATCATTGATGAAGTATTCCTGTGACTCTCCAGTCAGGTTTTTAAGGGATTTTGTTTCCTTACTTGAAGAAGTAAGAGTGCAGAAGAGGGTAAGTGAAGAAAAGAGCTGAAGGCTAACCTCATTGGGGGTATTTTCTAACCCTTCCTCTGCTCGCTTCTTCAGCCGAGTTGGCAGTTTCTATATCCCTAGTGCAATCTCATATTGTATTCATGTAGGGGTGGAATTTAGCAGGTACACAGGTCTCACAGTCTCCAATCTGAACTCCCTGAGATAAGGCCAATAGTATGTGGGGTCTGGAGTCAAGAAACCATTTGCTGTCCACCTCCTCTGTGTTATGCACTACACCCACTGCAGAAATAGTGTGGGGTTGTCTAGTTCCTCCCCTCAAAGCACTTAGAGTCTATTCAGGGCATGGAAAAATACACATATTTCTGCACAATGTGATTGTGGAGGTAAGTCCAGGGTGCCAAAGGCAACACAGTAAATGGGTCTGTAACCATGGTAGAGTAGTCAGAGAGGCTTCCGGGAGTAGTTTATGCCAGAGCTGAGTCCCTGAAAAATAAAATGGGAATTAAGTCAAGAAATTGGAGGGGAAAGGAGGGGGTTTTCTTGAAGGTACCAGCACCATGAGCAAAGGATGGAAGGCCATGGAACAGCTTGGGTGGACAGGGACTTACAAGCGGTTTGCCCTGCAAAACGTCAAGGGCCAATCTGGGACAATCAGAGATTAAGACTATAGAGAGATGAGAAATGTCAGGTAACAATCACTTTTTTTTTTAACGTATCATTCGGTGAGTAAGATAGACATTGCAATATTTTAATTCTAAAAGAAACAGACACATATTTGTGCTTTAATCAGGGTGTATGACAAAGGGGATGAATTTGATTTGTACAAGACTGAAAACAAGGAGTCCAGTTGGAAAGCAAGTTGAATAATCTTGGTGAGAAACCATGGAGCCTGTATGAGAGCAGTACTGGTAGGGCTGAGTAAGAAATGATGCGAGAAATTTTGACAAGCAGAATGGGAAGTACACTGTTGTTGGCTAGAGGTGAGCAGTGAGTGGCTACAGGTACTCAGCAGGCCTTGGGTGATGTGAAATTGAAGCTCAGAGTAGAGTTAGAGCTTAAGATTGAATTTTGGGACTCCTAAACTTATAGGAGTAGAAATAATCTATAAGAGCAGATGAGATTTCCCATGATGAAGAACTTGTTAAAAGAGAGAAGCAGGAGCTGAGAATTTTGGGGGAAGAAACAGCATGAGGGAGTGAGCTGAGAATAGGTGCTTCTGAGATGAAGAAAGACATGTTCAGAGACGGCAATGTGAAACAAAGGAAGTGTGAGGAACTCAGAGGCTCAGCAGTAAAAATTTTCATAGTAAAGGTAGAAAACAAGTTTAAGAAGTTAGAAAAAAGGCAGAAAAAGGTAGGAAATCACACTGTGGTAAGTCATATAGACTGATGTCTAATATCTTTGGCAATAAGAAGTCTTTGAGACTTTTCCATAGCAAACACCAAACACACTCAATGAATATTTTGTGTTTAATAAAGAAATGAACGTGCAAATGAATGAATGAGACTAAGTCTATACTAAGTCCGTAACCTTAGGATGTCAAGAGAGAGGATTCTTTTTTTGGATAAGGATTGATTTCACAGGAGCCCAAATCTCTAGACTTATAAACTGTGACAAAAAACAAGTGATTTTCTACCCAGACTTTTCTTTTTTACTTCTGTTCACATCCTTATGATGCATATTAGTAATTATAGATAAGGCAAGTAACTGGGATGGAAATACAGAATCGAGGTGTATGGACCCTTAATCACTCGTCAAAAATAGAAGCCACCCCCACATATATGTATTTTTGGGGGGTCACAGCTCAGCAGGTGGTGTGTGCAGACATCAAGGACTAGCTGCCAGGGAGTCAGAAATTTATGGTACCAACTCTTTCATTGCCCAGTGCAGTACCCACAGTTAAATCCATTAAAACATCTCTGAGCCTCAATTTCTTCATCTCTGCATTGAAGTGACAGACTAATGGATTTCTTCCTTTCCTTTGACTTTAATTTTTTTCTAGCAGCTTGACTCTGTTAATGCCTTTAGAGCATATTATACTCATTCAATAAATGCTCAACAAAAAGTCCAGTCCCTAATTTATTTCGATGAGACTAAAAATTGCATGCTCTTTGTTCCTGAATCAAGCTGAGATTTGTTTTTCTTTCTGCAGTTGCTCTTCATTTCTGCTTTTCCTGTTGTGTCTGTATATATGCCTTCATTTTATATCCTTGCCTATCTGGAAGTCTGAGAAACACCGGTCTCTGCCAATGCATCCACCCATGCTGACTGATCCATGGGATGGACCCAGAATCTGCTCCTCCATATTTTGACACACTGCAGGGAAGAGGCACACTGCCGACTTTGCAGCTTTTAGTGTTAGAAGAGTGATGGGAAAACAAGATGAAAAATATGAAAAGAATTAGAGGAGCTTCTGCTTGCAAGTGTGGCCTACAGCACAGGGAGAGGAGAAGCACAAATGAATGACCAGGCTGATTTCACTGTCAACACACAAATCTCATTCATGTCTCTCCAGATTTTTACATCTACTCATGTCTTGCCTGGTGTTTTCAGATGATGCACCATATGGACAGAGGCAATGTTTTCCTTAATCCTTAGTGTAGTGTGTACAGCCTGAACTATCAAAGTTCCATCACCAACACTATCAATAAAGAAATAGTATTGCCACTTAAAAACAGTGATTCTCTTTCAGTGTGGCGGTTGCTAAGGGCAGCAATCCTGTTTACACTGTAGACTATTCTCAGAGCCACCAGGCATTACTAAATGACAAGAACCAAAGAGTCCATCTACCTTCACTAACATTATCCATTTAAGCCCTTAATGATAGCCACAATTCCCTGTCTTTCCAAAGGTTGGTGTTTTGGAACTGACTAGCAACGCTATTTAGAAGTCTGAATTGCAGAAAACAAAATGTTTTGATTTCAGTAATCAAAATCATATAGCTGACATTCTGGAACTCCAAGAAACAACTGCCCATCCATCAATGTTTCTGAATTAAAATGTTCTCCATTATGTTCAATCAATGGAACAACACACTCACGCTTACTTCAATAATCTGAGCTCTAGCTGGCATGGATTCCAGATACGGCTGCATCAGCTGCTAAGTGGCAGACCTTCCACTTTGCTTTGGCATTCAATATTTACTTGGTTTTTGTTATTTCAAGGAGGTTTTTCATGAAACTCACAGCAATGGTTCTAAACCTTTATCACCACTGGGAATATTTTAAAATTTCATGACTCCCCACAAGTGCCTGAAAATTATTGGTTTTTCAAGAATTTTACAATATTATCCAGATATATCAATAGAAAACTTTAAGTTGCTGTTTAAGAAATATGAAACATATAAGCAAAAGTGAACTAAAGTTAAACGAATTTTAGAAATTTTACAATATGATATGGGTATCAGAAGATAATTGTGAGATGTTACATATTTGTGCTGAGGATCAGTACCTAACAATAAGAGAATCTACCAGTAAAATGACTGGTAGAAAGGACTGGTGCAGAGAACAAGAAAAATGAAAGAAGTAACTATTAAAGTTAGAAATAACTAACTATAATAACTATTTCTTTTTTCACACAAACTACATATTATACCCTTAGACCTTGAAATGTGTTTACTTCAATAAATGTTAAAACTATTAGACAAAGTCAATGTTTTCTGTTATCAGTCTTTTGATAATGACATTTATAGCATTCATGGCTTTCATTTCATGATAAAAAAATCTCTTATTCTTGTACCCTTTAATAGAAACAGGATTATAGACTGCTGAACTTTTGTTTTTAGATATAGAGAAAAAGAAAGGTGAGAAAAGGGTCCATGCTCCATGTTAAAATTCATGTTAGAATTAAACCTCTCTGAAAGACTAAGAAGTGATTGTGAAAAGATGAACTTTTTGTGTATGCCTAAATCCGATCTTGGAACTAAAGGTACATATCTAGAATATTACCACTACCTTTCCAGCTGAGTTCTGTAGATGTTTATTGCCTCATAGGAAGTTTTAAAAAATCTCTATCTCATATTCTTTGCACTTTTATATATGGGGTGTTTCTGACTTTACTTTACATTTATCTTACTTTACATTTAAGAATACAAGTTTCTAATTCTAATGGTCGCCTGTGATTCTTAAAAATGCAAAACTCAATAAAGTAATTTTCATTCATATCCGCATTCCATCTGGCACTACAGAAAAAGCCAACATTGAGAAGACTTCCTATTTCAAACAGCATGGAAGACTAAATTTTCTGAACAAGCTTCCTTTGAAAACTTCCAAAACAATTGAATAAACTCATTTTTTTAAAAAATATATTTTCAACCCATCTCTGAACAGGTGAGAAAATCAGAAATCTAAACTGAAGAGAAGCTAAAAAATGAAATGAAAGCCAGATCCCTGAGAGGTAAACCAGCATCAAAGCCTCAGATTTCCTGAGGGTATATGACAAATCTTGAGGCCCTGACCCTTTATTTGAATGGCTCCTCAGGGCACAGTATTTAAGAGATAATATCTGGGCCTTCACAAAGTGAGACACTTAATGTAATGGAGTTTCACATAAAGATGTTGAAAAGTCAAGTGGAGGTAAAAATGGTAAACAATCCTCACACTCAGGAAAGGAGAATGAGGGAAGATGTCTGACATAATTTGGCACTAGGTATGAGGAAAAATAAATACGTCTGAGAATTTGGTATCACAGTCAATCTTCATGGGAATATGGATTTGTGACCATTGTTCATGCTTTCTATGTGGATTGAAAAATCTCGACCATAGAAAATAATTTAATGTGAAGTTGTTAGTGGCCCTGGGCATTCTTCCTAGAGTAACTGAACATCTAGCTGGGGCTCAAATAGTTCTTACAAGTAATTCCAATAAAAGTGAGAAAATCAGAATAAAAAATCACAACACACACAAGAAATAGCATACCAAGAATGAGAGCCTTAAGAAAGAATAGATAGCAGAATCACCTACAAAGACCACAGATATTGAATACATAATAATCACAATAACATTATTATATTTAATATGCTCCAAAAGATAAAAGTCTTGAAAATATAAAAAAATAAGATAGCATTTTAACAAAACAATCTTTAAAAGAGCACACTGTACTTATTAAACTTAAAAAATGAAATTTAAAACATTAGGATAAATTAAACTACAAATTCAACACAGCTGAAGAGAGAATTATTGAACTTGAAGATTGACTGATGTAATAACCCAAACAAAAAATTATTAAAAATATGAAAAAGTGGAAGAGAGATAGAGAGGATACACTGAGAAAGTGTGGAATACATCTAAATGAAGTTTCAGAGGGAGCTAATAATTAAAATTGGGAGAAGAAAATATTGAAAATTATTAAGATTATTTTCAACAAAGTTTGAAAGAGACTAAACTTGAGATCCAAAAGTTTATGCATTCCAAGAAGAAAAAATAAAAAGAAGCCCACACCTAGACATATTGATATGGAAAGTACATAAAATTGAAAATAAAGACTGTATTTTAAAAGGAAGCAGAGGTAAAAAGGCAGATCACTTACCAATAAACAATTATACTGACAGCTAACTTCTCAGCAACAGATACCAGAATATAGTGTGCAATGCATTGAGAGGAAACAACCATCACCCTAGAATTCCATATCCAGCAAAATTAACTCAGGAACAAGGGACAATATGGACATTTTCAGAAAAAGAATTAGGAGAATTCATTATCAACAGACTCTCAGTAGCTGAAATACTAAAGGTTTTGCTTCAGGAAAAAACAAAATCAGTCTGTATAGAAAGTCTAAGATGCAAGATAGGAGACTGAGCAAAGATACTGGCAAATATATGATAAATATAAACAAATATTGATTGTATAAAATTGACTTGTGAGGATAAAAAAAGAAGAAAAAAACATAAGTGGAAAATAATAAATAAGTTGGGAAGGTAGGGATTAAAGTTAAAGCATTCGAAGGCTTTTATATCACTTGGGATGAGAGTAAAATAATGAGGAACATTAAACTGTCAATTATGTATGTTGAAATATCCAGGGTAACCACTAAATATAGGTATAAAGAGTGAACTTTCGGTGTCAGGTTGAAGGACTTGTTGTGTAGCCCTAAACCCCAAAGATTTTATCCTATGTTCTCATCTAAAAGTTATTTTTGTATAAGAAGTAAGACAGGTTAAAGTTAATTTTTTTGCATAGAGATGTTCAATTGCTATGACACTATTTGTTGAAAAGTTGTCTTTTTCCCATAGAATTTCTTTTATAACTTTGTCAAAAATCAGTTGGGCATATTTGCAGGGGCTATTTCTGGGCTCCCTATTTTAATCCATTGATCTATATATCTATTCTTTTGCCAAAATCACACAGTCTTAATGTAGCAATATAATAAGTCATTAAATTGTGCTGACTGATTCCTCCCACTTGATACTTCTTTTTCATAATAATTTTAGCTCTTATAGTTCCTTTGCCATTTCATAAACATTTTAGAGTAATCTTGTTTATAGTACAAAAAATATCACTGGAAATTTTGAAACTTGTAAATAATTTCTCAGAAATTGATAGATCAGGCAAACAAAAAAAGCCACTGGAAGATAGTTGAAGATTTGGAAAGCATAAACTTGATTTAAATGGACACATATAAAATATTGTACCAACCAACTACAGACTACAACTTTCTGTTAAGAATATATGAACTATTTATGAAAATTGCCCTCACAACAGGACACAAAACAATACTCAATACATTTCTCAAGATTAGTGTCATATAGACCACATTCTATAAACATAATATAATTAAGTTAAAAATAGAAAACCAAAAGATATCCAGAACAAGAACTATATTTTTGGAAATTTAAAAGAAACACATACATCTGAAAACACACATGGATCATAGAGGAAATCAAAATGAAAATTTTTGAAATGCATTTATGAATTATAATGAAAAGACTACATATTAAAACTTGAAGGATTCAGCTAATAAGTACTGAGGGAAATATACAGCCTTATAAGCATATATTAAAAAGCAGAAAGTCTTTAAATTAATAAGCTACGTGTCAAACTTAAAAAGTTAGAGAAAGAACAATAGAATAAACTCAAATAAAGTAGAATGTAAGAACTCCTAATACAGAACAATTATTAAGGGATAAGAATACAAACAATGGAGAGGATCAAATTGCCAAAAGTAATTTCTTTGAAAATACCAAAAAAAAAAAAAAAAAAAAAGGCAAAGAGCAGCCAATATTAATATAGAAAGAGTACAAATAAACAATAGTAGGAATGAAAAATAAGACAGAACTTCAGATGCAAGAGATATTTAAATGATAATTAAAGGATATTATGAACAATCTTTTACCAATATATTTGAAACCACAGATGCAGTGACTAAATTTTTAGAACATACAACTTATCAAAATTGGCTCAAGAAAAATTAGAAAGCCTAAAGAGTCCTACAACCATTAAGCCAATTGAACCCATAATTGAAAATCTCTTCACAAAGTAAACCTCAAGCCCAAATAAAATTACAGAGAAGTTTACTAAACATTGAAGGAATAAAAAATAATACAATAATACAAAAACTTTTTTGGAGAATAGGAAAATCACATACTCTCTAATTTTATGCGACTAGTATAACCTTAAAACAGACAAAAAATAGAGATGAGTATAAAATAATAGACTAATACAACTCATGGATATAGTTCCAAAATTCCTACACAAAATAGTAGCAAATAAAATATGGCATCATGTGAAAAATGATACTCATCCTAACCAAGTTGTTTCATTCCATTACTACATGGTTGTTTGAGCATTTGAAAATTGACTAATCTAATTAACCACATCAAAAGATAAAAGGAAAAAAAACCTATGATATTCTCCATGGATGAATGAAAACCACTGGTTAAAATTCACATACATTCATTATTAAATCACAACAAAAAAACACTGTAGCAAAGTATTAATAATAAGATATTGCTATTAGCTCCCTTTGCTTGTTAAAGGATCTCTCCAAAAACATATACAATTAATATAATATTTTGAAATAATTAACTTAGAGGTTAAAAACGGGACAAGGAAGTCTTCTATCACCCTTTCTTTTCAGATTGGATGAGAGGTCCCTGACAGGACAGTAAGAAAATAAAAACAATAACAATTAATACAAGAATCAGAATGGAGAAACAAATTAGAAAGCCTAAAGAAGAGTCTATTCACATAATACCACCAACAACAAAAACATACAGAAAAAGAATAATAAGATTTTAGCAAAACTCTTGGATACAAGATAAATATTCAAAATTAAACTGTGTTTCCATACTTTAAGAATAATCAGATAAGAAAAGTAGCATTAAAAACATACATACAGAATAGCAACAGATCACATTAGACACTTAGGAATAAACCTAACCACGGACATGCTATAGCTTTCTGTAGAAAATTATTAATTTTAAACAAAAAATAAGGATCTGTTAAACAAAAAAAAATGATAGGAATACCAATTTCATGAAAAGGAAGACCCTATATTATGGAAACAACAGTTCTTTGCAAATTAATTTATAGACAATAGATTCTAAACTTCACATGAAATATATCAAATTATCAAAAACAGCCAAGATATCCTTGAAAAAGAAAATATGGTTAGAATACTTGTCCTAAAAGACATCAGCATTATGTAAATTAAGACTGTAAGCTACTGGTTCAAGTACATAGAAATAAACAAATGGAGCAGAATTGAAACCCATGCAGATATGAAAACAATTAATGGACAAAGATGTTTGCAGAGCTGTAGATCAAAGGTAGATGTCTCATAGAATGTTGGAGAATCTGTTTTCTACGTGATAATGATGAAATTGGATGCCTGACCTTACACCAAACACAAAAATAAATTCCAGATGTATTAAAAGAAAACATAGGAGAATATTTTATAAAATTGCTACAGGGAATTATTTGTAGACAAGACAAAAATAGTCAAACAAAAAGAAAATTTCTGATAAACTTTACTATGGTAAAATTAATAATTTCTCTTCATGAAAAGAATGAACTTCTCTTCACATAAAGCGAACAAAAACATTAGCAGGAATTGAGGTAAGCTATTTGCAATCCATATACTTTGCCAAAAATTAGGAACCAGAATACATTAAAAAATTAAAATTCTGTAAGAAGAATGCACAATTAGGGAAAAGTGACAAATAGGCATTTTACAAAATAAGAAACTCAAAAAGGCTTATAAACACATGAAAATAGGTTTAGACTTAGAATTAGGAAAATGTAAATTAAAAACACGATATTTCATTTAATATCTAAATGGTAAATACTAAGTTAGCAAAATTAAGATTTGAAACTGGAAAATTTTAAAAATAAACATTGGAAAGAAAAAGGAGCCTCAAAAACTTTCATACATTGTTGTTGGGGATGTAAATTAACATAGTCATTCTGGAAAACAGTCTGTTATATCTTGTAAAGTTGGACATGTGCGTGACTCACAACCCAGCAATACTGTTCCCTGATATATATCCACAGAAACCTCTGTACACCTGTACCAGGAGGTTTGTTCAGAAATGTCCACAGATCCATTGTTTAATTGCCCAAACTGAAAATAATCCAATATAAATTAACAATAGGATGGACAAAAATTTGTGTTATATTCCTTCAAAGGACTATTTTATGTTTGTGAAAATGAATAGTACACCAGCTCCACAATCAGGATGGGTGGATCTTAAAAACAATACTGAGCAAATAAAAGCGAGTTAAAAAAATAGTGTATTATGACATTTATATGAAGCCCTCAAACAGGCAAAAGTAACCAATGTATTGTTTATGGTTACATACATATGTGACGGTATAAAGAAACACAGTAGTATTAATACAAAAAATCAGAAGTGTTAACTCTGAAGGAAACATGGGTTCTGTAATTAGATAGAAGGGGCTTCTAAGGCACTGATAGTGTATTATTTCTTAAGCTGGGTGATTGATGGTACACAGGTTTTAATTTATTATTTTTTATAAATGTACAATTCTTTAATATTTAAGATTATTTAAGCTGTATCTATATTTTACACATATATATGTGTACATCTGCATACATGTGTATATATTACACATATGATTTTAGGTTTAAAGTATGTCACAAAATTTTTTTTACCAAAAACGTCAACATTTATGTAATATTTCATGATTTCTACAAATTTGACCTAAAGTAGATATTTAGTTAAGATGAGACCTTCTTGAGTAAGAAAAAGAAAATACGAAAATCTCCACAAATACAAGGCCATTTCCTGTCAGGGAAAAAAAAAATTGGCACCAAATAAATATTTGGTGAATGGAACAAAATTAAAATATGTATAGTACAATGAGCAAATGTGAGACATTGGCTGCTTTTGATTGCCCAACTTAGCCCTGCTTGCTTGGTAACAATATTCCACTTTTCATCTGGATTTCCTTTCCTCACCTATGTAATCTATTTGCTTCTGGGAAAGGTGACACCACTCTCAGCACCTGAGGTGAGCTCCGATTGTTTAAGCCAATCAACATCTTGTAATCTTTAGCTACAGTATATGGTTCAAAGTAATTAATGAAATTTTGAGCCAATGAGATAAAAGAAAAGGTTTACCAGATGCTTCTAGGGGAATTACTCTCCCTATCTCTCCTGAAAGAGCTATGCAGAGAGACACTCACCTGTTTACTGGACTAGAACAAGGCTGGTAACCCATCCCTGCCTCCAAAGCTGCTTGAGCCACCTTGTGACACCCGGGGAGCCAGCTTTAAGTTGAAGCCCAAGATAGGTCAGGACAAGCCTGTCTGGCAATATAGTTAGCTAGGTAATTTATAAATCCAGCCCCTAGAGAATAGTTAGAAATTCCTCCCCAAAATATATCAAGCATACTTTTAGATGACTAGCTGAGCACAAAGGAAAGTAAGGGAGACTTCCTTGGAACAAAATAAAGAAGGAATTGAAGACCAGAGCTGAAAGGGAAAGCTGGGCAGGGGCTAGAAGTTTCTTGTCCATTTTACAACCAAGACAGTATGGGGATAGGAGATGATGTGTATGGTCTGTAACAAGTCACAGAGTTGTGACTAGGATCATATAGAGCATTTAAGACCTAATCCTCTGAAAAATGGTGAATATATATACATATACCCTTTCCCCCAGCACAGGGAGATATTCTGGAGAATGGAGGAATAAATTTTTTTTTCCTGAGAGAATTTCTGTTTGAGGTGATAAAAAAGTTTGAGTAATGGATGTTGGTAATGGCAGCACAATATTATAAATGTAATTAATAGCACTGAATTCTACCCTTGAAAGTGGTTAAAAGCAGAAATTTTTAGTTGTATATATGTTACTACAACAAAAAGTTTCAAGAACAAATAAAAGAAACAAAAAAAAATGTTTTCTGAGAATACATACTTACAGGTACATTCTCTCATGGATTTGGGGTCTGAATCTTTACTATTGCATGATAAAGGAAAACCCAAACTGGGATTTTAACATACAATATTCTTGGCTAGTAATGCTGTTTCCTGCCCCAAGTCCCCCAAATACTCAGTGTAGGCTACACAGGATTCTAATGAATAAAGCCCCAAGGCAAATAAGTTCATGATCCAAAATTACCAAATAAAATGAAAAAAGAAAAAAATCTTGCCAGTTAGAGTCAACAGAAAAAACAAACAAGCAAAAATATCCAGAGAGGTGGGGCTAGATGGCAGCATAGAGAGGAGTGGAAGCTAAGTAGTCCCCCTGGAAGAACTACAAAAAACCAGAAACAACTAGTAAACAATCCAGAATAACTGAGGGGGGAGACAAACGAGACCATCCACTCATCATACACCAACCTGAATTCGGAAGAATGCCCGAGAACACAGCATAAAATCTGTAAGTAAAACCTGCAGATCCAAGTCATGAGACCCCCTCCCCCCATAGCCCAAGCTGCAAAGCCTCATGGTGCCAGAGAGAAGCTCTCTCCCAGCAAGCAAATATAGCTCAGCTGAGCTCCAACTGGGGTTTTAAGTAGCGAGCGTGAACTGCTCGCTACAGGTACGCATCCCCAAAAAACAGACAGAGGCTTTGGGTGACGACTGACCTGGGAGAGCCGGAGGGTCGCCTTGGACTGGGTCTGAAAGGGACTATCTGTTTCTTTTTTGGCTCAGTGGAGAAAGCCCCAGTCATTTTCAGTTTCCAGGGCTGTGACTTGGGGAAGGGTGGAGACAGCATTGAAATGCTAATGACCTCCACCTGGTGGGGTCTATTCTCTAGGAGGAAAGGGGTGGGGCCCTTTCCATTCAGAAGCAGACCCCAGAGCCTGGGGGAACAGGGCCATACCTCCTCACACCAGTCAAGAATTATAGGCTAACAGGCATCACCTGCTGGGCAGAAAAGCACAGTGACCTGAGGCATCACAGGGTGGAGCAATTTTCTAAGACACACCCACAGGGAAACCAGATACTGAATATTTCTTCCCTCTGGGACCTGAGCCTGTTCTGGTCTGGGAAAACCTGATTTGGATAACCAAGGAAACCATGCCTAGACAACAGAAAATTACAACCTACACTAAGAAAAACAAAGTTATGGCCCAGTCAAAGGAACAAACATACACTTCAACTGAGATACAGGAATTTAAACAATTAATGCTAAATCAAATCAAAAAGTTTAGAGAAGATATTGCAAAAGAGATAGAGGCTGTAAAGGAAACACTGGGCATATATATGGCAGAAATCAAAAGTTCAATAAAACAACTAGTAGAATCTATGGAAATGAAAGGCACAACACAAGAGATGAAACACACAATGGAAAATACAACAGCAGATCTCAAGAGGCAGAAGGAAACACTCAGGAACTGGAGAGCAAAACACCTGAAAGCCTGCACGCAAAGGAGCAGATGGAGAAAAGAATGAAAAAATATGAGCAACGTCTCCGGGAACTCAAGGATGAAACAAAGTACAATAATAAAAATATCATTGGTGTCCCAGAAGGAGAAGAGAAGGGAAAAGGGGCAGAAGCAATAATAGAGAAAATAATTAATGAAAATTTCCCATCTCTTATGAAAGACATAAAATTACAGATCCAAGAAGCGCAGTGTACTCCAAACAGAAGAGATATGAATAGGCCTACGCCAAGACACTTAATAATCAGATTATCAAATGTCAAAGACAAAGAGAGAATCCTGAAAGCAGCAAGAAAAAAGTGATCCATTACATACAAAGGAAGCTTAATAAGACTATGTGCAGATCTCTCAGCAGAAACCATGGAGGCAAGAAGGAAGTGGTGTGATATATTTAAGATACTGAAAGAGAAAAACTGCCAATCAAGAATCCTATATCCAGCAAAGCTGTCCTTCAAATATGAGGGAGAGCTCAAAATATTTTCTGACAAACAGACAATGAGAGACTTTGTGAACAAGACACCTGTCCTACAGGAAATACTAAAGGGAGCACTACAGAGTGATAGAAGACAGGAGTGTGTGGTTTGGAACACAATTTTGGGAGATGGTAGCACAACAATGTAAGTACACTGAACAAAGGTAACTATGAATACGGTTGAGAGAGGAAGGTGGGGAGCATGCGAGACAACACAAGAAAGGAGGAAAGATAAAGACTGGGACTGTGTAACTTGGTGAAATCTAGAATATTCAACAATTGTGATAAAATGTAGAAACATGTTCTTTTATGAGGGAGAACAAGCAAATGTCAACCTTGCAAGGTGTTAAAAATGGGGAGGCATTGGGGGAGGGATGCAATCAGCATAAACTAGAGACTGTAACTAATAGAATCATTGTATTATGCTTCCTATAATGTAACAAAGGTGATATACCAAGGTAAATGCAGATAAGAGGGGGGGATAGGGGAGGCACGTTAGACACTTGACATTGGTGGTATTGTCTGATTCTTTATTCTACTTTGATTTAAGGTTATTTTTCCTTTTGCTGCTTCCTAGCTGTCATTTTTTTTCCTCTTTCTTTTGCCTCTCTACCTTCTTTGACTCTCCCTCCTGCCTTGTGGAAGAAATGTAGATGCCCTTATATAGATAGTGGTGAAGGTGGTGAACACATAAATGTATGACCATGCAGAGAACCATCGATTATTTACTTGGGATGGAATGTATGGTGAGTGAACAAAAAAAAAAAATGGGTTGATGACAAAACCTCGAGGGCAATATACTGAGTGAAATAAACCAGACACATAAGGACAATTATTGCAGGGTCTCACTGATAGGAACTAATTATAATATGTAAACTCATAGACATGAAATATAAGGTACCAAGATATAGGACGAGGCTTAAGAATGGGGAGTGGTTGCTTAGTATGAGCAGAATGTTCAATTAGGATGAACTTAAATGTTTGGAAATGAACAGGGGTGTTGGTAGCAAGATGTGAGAATAACTAACAGTGCCGAATGGTGTGTGAATGAGGTGGAAAGGGGAAGCTCAGAGTCATATATGTCACCAGAAGGAAAGGTGGAGGTCAAAAGATGGGAATGTATAAAACTGAATCCTATGGTGGGCAATGTCCACGATCAACTGTGCAAATACTAGAAATCACTTCCATGAGCCAGAACAAATGTATGACAATACAATTAGAAGTTAATAATAGAGGGGCATATAGGGAAGAACTATATACCTATTACAAACTATATACTACAGTTAGTAGTATTTCAACATTTTTTCATTAACAGTAACAAATGTACTATACCAATACTACGAGTCAACAATTGAGGGGGGTTGGTTAGGGATAGGGGAGGATTAGAGTTTCCTTTTCTTTTTTTCTTTTTTCATCTTTCACTTTATTTCTTGTCTGGAGTAATGAAAAGTTTCTAAAAATTGAACAAAAATTAAGTGTGATGGATGCACAGCTGTATGAGGGTACCCAGGGGCAAGTGATTGTACACTTTGGATCTTTGGATAATTGTATGGTATCTGAACAATCTCAACAAAAATGAAAAAAAAATTCAAAAAAAAAATCCAGAAATTTCAGATTATAAAACTATTAGAGAATAAAAATTATTTCAAAATCATTGAGGACATAAAAGGAGAAACTGAAAATATGTAAAAAGTATGAGTACTATCATAAAGCATGACAGACATAAAATACAACCACCTAGAGCCTCTAGAAATAAAATTTAAAACCCAAGAGACAGATTAAACTGCAAATAAGATCCAGGTGAAGCCAAAATTAATGAACTGAAAGATAGATATGATAAAATTAATAAGAAAGCAGGATTAAGAAAAAAACATACAAAATATGAAAGACGAAGAGATATGGAGTATTGAATGATACAGCCCAACATTTAATTATTATGAATTCCAAAAGGAGCTGTATTTAAGATGTGGACAAAGCACACACTATGGAAAGGCATGGGAAGAGACAAAAATAAGGTATTTAGTGATTATTTTAAGTGGCTTGATCAAACATTGCCTGAAGCCCTTTATCTTCCTGGACTTTCTATTATTAGCCTACACATTTTCTTTGTTAAGTATTTTGTTTCTTGCAACCAAAACTTTCTTTTCCTAAATGCTATAAGGAAAGTAAAATTAGCTCACTCTGAGAAAGAAAAAAAAAAAATTGTGTTTGGCCATTCATCAGGTTGGAATAACAGATACAGATAAAGACAGCTGAAAAGTTAAGAAACAGTATTTCTCCTAAGTGCATATTACATCTGTAAAGTGGCAAAATGATTCCTTCTTTGGGTGACTACTGTTATTTTACTTGCTGAGATCCTTTGTTCTCCAAAATCACAAATTATTTAAAAAAATTCTTTTTTTGGAAATTATATCAATAAAAGGAAACATCCCACTTTTCCCTAAAGGATCTAAGTCACTTTGACATAGAAAGCAACCTTGACTTCCAATCCAAGTGCAGAGCTTCAAACATTGGGTTCTGGACACAATATTGCATATATATCTTAACTTTGTAGCCTGCAAGGAAATAGGGCCTTGGACCCACTTTGAAGTCTATATCTGATGTCAAACCCTTTGCACACAGCCCTGCTTTGCTTTGAACCTATCAACATGCTGCTTTATTTAAATTTCACCTGAACGCCATCATTCCTCAAAAAATTTTAATAACCTGTATTTTTCCCTTTGTTTGGTGTGACACCCCACAGTTCCCCTTGGGTGTGATCTCACTCATTGCAATGGAGCAATAAAGCTGACTTTTTGGAATGCAGGCTTGTTTCTGGCAATTTTAAGTCAATCGGACTAAGACAGGGGACAAGGTAAACCAAACTGACCAAAATATAAGACCCTATTTTTAGTGTTTGTCTAAAGAGGGTCATAGAGAGAGAAACACAAAAGGACCAAAAGATCTGAAACTAAATAGGGAGGGATTTTATTGGTGATGGAGAAGGCCAGTCTTGAAGAGAGAAGGGAAAGAGTTTCCCTTGTATTCCATTAAGAATATGGAACTGTGGTGTCAGAAGTGTTTTTTAAAAGTCCCCTTGCTCCTGTTTAGAGCTTCATGTACACTTCCAGACAGGACGGTTTCTTGTTCAATGCAGGTGGCACATGGGGCTCCCCAAAAAGTGGACAGATCCTAAAACAAGTGCCAAAGCACACCCTGGGATCCAGCTGCCTCCCAGGTCTAGGATTTAGCTCCTTGGCCATATTTTCAGCAGTGAACTGGCAGTCATAAACGTCAAGCCCTGATCAGCATAATCCCCTTAGTTCTTCCAACTTAGTTCACAGCCAGTAAGGCGGCATCAAGATTTCCTGATTAAAAAAAAATTGTTCAACTCAGATGCAGCAGCATATTAGAGTAGTAATGTTACATGGCTTTTATCTCCAGCAGGTTAAAGATTACTTGGGCATTTGAGGGAATTAGATTTCTTTGTAATCAAGACAAAACAATGTTTCAATGCATTCTCTAATTGTTAAGTATGGCTATTTTTCAGGTGGGGGGCCTAATGAGAACAGATATGGTATAATGCCATGGTTAAAAACAAACAAAAAATAGCATAATGAAGCTGTAGCTCTCTGATATTATCAGTCTTAAGAAGCCCCTGCTGTCCCTGTTGTTGTTTTCAGGTTATAGGGCTTCAATTTTGAATATTAAAATGAAAGTCATACAAACAAGACCTGGGTGTGGGCTCCTTAGATTATGCCCAATTCAGAGTACTTGAATAAGGTGAACACTGACTTCAAAACTTTATTTTTAAAAAACATCCCTAAGCTGCATTTTAAATAGCTTGAAAATTGTTCAGTTCCTAACTAGTTCATCTTTAGATTAAATATTGCCTCCTGGGCTTTGCCAGTCCATTTGTATGCTTTCTTAAGCATTTGAAAAATAACAATAGGTAGAATAAGAAAATTTTGAAAAACATCAAAATGTGTAAGGGCTCTAAATCAAATATTGGGATATTGTTTAAGGATATATTTTATTTTATAGCAGCAGTTTCAAGTGCTTTAAATAACTCAGAAAGGTCATGCATGGGTACCCCAACTCCCACCCCCAATGGAGAGCCTTCATCACCAAACTCTGTAAACCTTGCAGATGATGCAAAGCGCACTCATCTGCCAATCTCTACAGATGTCAGCCTCACACGAAGAATATGACAACCGCTTCCCGGGAAGGGAAGGGATCTGCCAATTCTACTATATCACAAACTGGTTTAAAATGAGTCAAGTCCAAGAGTTTGGTTGTTTACACCAGTCCTGCCACTGATAAGTTGCTGGGGCCTGCCACCTGTCAACCTTGTCCAACCTACCCGAAAAGGAAACTGTAAGGGTGCATGTGCCATTACTGTAGAATATGGGATATTAAAATAAAAAATATTCCAGCTCTTTGATTTCCTCTGATTTTGTGGGTAATACAATAACCAGAATGAGATAGCTGAAACCAATAAAATCTGATTTATAGCATTAAAGGCAATCTTTATAGCACTTATTTATGGTACATTACATCTAAAATCCAATTTCACAGGCTGCTGTTTGAAACTTTCTGTTCAATCATAAATACACTACATACACTGTACGTCAGTGCCATGGAGTTAGATTATATAAATGTCTGTATCCCCAGAAGGTATTAAAATTCCGTTACTAGAGTGGTGAGTGAACCTAACAGCAATTTCCTTAACGAACATTTCAACCAAAAAGATCTAGTCAGCACTTGATAAATACTGAAAATGCTAGCTCTACTATCATTAAACAACCAAAAAAAAAAAAAAATCACTGCTCAGATAACTAAATTCTGGAATGAAATTAATTGAAAAGAAGTCCTGGAAAATGGGATAATTGATGGTGCTGCAGGACACTTGCATTAATGTCATGGGGTACATTTTCAGGCCAATGTGCAAAGGCACTTCATTGCATGACACCACTGGCATTAACAGGAGACGCATGGCTAAGTCTATATATGCTGCTTTGAAAACATAACCTTAAGTGTCTACATTCATGCACTTCAATGAAGAAGACTATATTCTGATCAATTACTGTAATCATTGTCAAAGAGCAGGCAAAGAATGTAATCTGACTTTCAGCGAAGAACTGTCATTTGAATCTTAAGCAACTTCACATTGGTTTGAAAAGGTTTTTGCATTTAAGAAAAAGAAGTCCAACTCTCCATACACATTGCTTGCCAGGTATGAGATAAACATAAATGGAGAGGTGGAAATCTTCACAGTCTCTTGCTTTGTGAAAAATTGCACACCTTGGCACTTAAAGTTTTGTTACCTAAATATACTTTAACCTCTTTGTCATCCATAAATTTGTACTGTGCACCCATCATATGGTTAAATGCTATGATGGTAAGTTGTCCCAGAATATAATTCAGGATTCAAATGCAAATGACAAAGTGGCAGGGATAGTGAATAGACTCAATACCAAAATAACTAATGCTCATTAAGCTTTTACATTGTGCTAGTCTTTGCACTGTGCCAGGGTGCATCCAGATTTTGCAGAGTCTGAAGCTTATACATTTGAGGGTCCTCCTAAGAAACAAGAATACGAGCTTCAAATACAAAATTAGACTCAAAGCTTAATATTATTTAGAAGGGACTTGTGCAAATGATGGCCCTAAAGCTTAAACCTCATTGGTGAAGTGGTAAAAACTATCTCTAGCTTTTAATTTTTGCATATCATTTCTAATTCTCACAAAAGTCCAGCAAGATAGACATTATTCTACAGATGTGGAACCTGAGGCTCAAATGGGTTGCTCAAGGTGACTGAGTTGGGAATCTGATCATTGGGATGCAAGCTCAAGCATGTCTGACATTGAAACCCATGTTGAGTTTCCTCTTAAGTTAACTAAGGTTTGGGTTATAATTGTTTCTTCTGGACCTCCTTGAGATGAGATGCTATTCTTAATTGTTTTCACTCAGAGAAAATTCTCCACATCAAGGGACAACCTAACACAGTGGCTCTCAAACTTGATTGTGCATTTGACTCTCCTGGAACGCTGGTGGAACCACCAATTGCAGGGGCCACTTTCAGAGTTTCTCCTTCAGTAGGTGTAAGTGGGGCCTGAGAATTTCCCAGGTGATGCCAGTAATGCTGCTTGTCCAGGAGCATACTTTGACAACCTAGAGCAACTGAGTTAATCTCAGGATTCCTTACATTCTGTATCTTCTTACAGTGATCCATAATTACTATACTTCAAGTTTACTTGTACCAGCTCAGCTAAAATGAAGCTAAACTCCACCCCTTCCTGAAAGCCTTGGGCTGAATTAAAAGCAGCTGGAATCCAAAAAATTCTAAGAAACAAATGTTAGTGAACAATTTCGTTGGAAGTAGAGATTGATTCCTAAAATGCAGTTCAACCATGATTAATTCAATATATTTAAATTAGCTTCACCATGTCACAATTTAACTTGCTAATATAAACACATATAAATACTCTAAATTTTTGTAAACTAAAAGAAAAATGTAGAACCAATGAATGTTAGAAGCCAAAGGGATTCACCATGTAGAGGATGGGTTTGGGGGAGTGGAGATAGGGGTGGGGGGTGGACTAAACTGAGACTAGGGGTATGATATATTATTTGAAATTGAGTTAGTAGGATTTAATCAAGGAATTTAACTGCCTTCTACAATAGGGTACAACATTCATTCTGTATTTAAGTCTGATTCAAAATAATAATGATGGACTTTTATTACAGGATAGCTCTTCATTGATGTCTATGAAATAACCATAGACAAATTATCTCTATGACATACTACAAAAACCACACCCACAAATTTGTTTAAGATGTCAGCATTGAGTATATTAAGGTTCACTCTGAACTCTTTGTAGAAAAAAGAGATGAACCCTTTATGCCACTAGTATCTTATAAATTATTCAGTAATATGCACTGAGTGTATTTCGTCTTTGGTAGGAAGCCAATGAGATTTTTGTTTATTCGATGAAGATTTACTAATATCTTCTAGGTGCCTAAGATACAAAAATTAATAAAATACAGATTAAGCCCTCAAAGAATTAGTCAATTATATTATTCTATTTCACTTGAAAGAAAATAGAATTAATACAATTATCAAATAAGTAATCTCAAAAATAATAATTTAAACTTTGGGTTTGGGAAGCTCTTCTTTTGAGAGCTCTGTGTAATTTATAGAAATGGATGGGCAGAGATCCATAGACTTCTCACATAATGATTTTTGTCCTGGAAAACAGACAACTTTCTAGAAATATGGTGAACATGGGCCCTGGTTAGAATATTTGCTGCTTCCAGGAGCAGGCAAGATTTATGTTCATTGGAGCTTACTTAGGAATTGTTTAAAGGTAGAAACTAGTGACAGTGCAGATAATGAGAAGAAACTAAGATTTTTTTCCTAATGGGAGCACAGATTTTCAGAAAAGGAACTACTGATATTTTGAGGAACTGGCAATAAAATTTAGTCTTTGATCCATGATAGTGTAAAAGAAACCTTTGCATTTCCCTAGAAAATGTACCATCAGGGCAATAAATCTTAGCTCTGACTTGAGGTCAATTAATCTAGTTTATGGCTCAGTACACAAGAAAACAATGAACTTCCAACAATTTTCATGTGACACAGGTGACTTTACATCTGAGAGATTTCATAAGAAAATAAATATATGCTCTGTAATATTAACATTTGTATACGATTATTTTTTCTAAAAACGGCTTCTATAAATTTGTTTTTCACTCCAAATTTCATAGGTATATCACTTAGAAAATACCGACTAAAACAAAAACAAAAACATTTCCTAGCCAGTGAAACTCTTCCCTGTAAACAACAATATCTGACAATTATTCTTTTGATCCTCCTTTAAAATAGTTAGAGGGAAACTTTTATTTAGTTCAATTAAGGAAGATCAAAAGTTTCTAACAGAAGCAGATTATTTAAATGGAGCATCTGCCTTATCAAAGTAAACTTCAGATCACATATGTCAAAAGGTACTGATGTGGATATGAAACTAGTTTTTAGCACATTCCATATGAAGACGAGCCCATTTGCAGAACGCACAGGGAGACATGTCCAAATGCACTCCATTGGTGCACAAGGTCTTAAATCTTCATGCTTCACCAAAATCTCTTGATGGGTTCTTTTGTTTTTTTTTAATTTGTAGGGCATTTTTATAAATGTTTATTATATGTCTTAGACAGGTATTCCACTGTACAGTTTTTTAAATTCAGTTTTATTGAGATATATTCACATACCATAAAGTCATTCATGGTGTACAATCAACTGTTCACAGTACCATCTTATAGTTATGCATTCATCACCCAATCTATTTTTGAACATTTTACTTACACCAGAAAGAATCAGAATAAGAATAAAAAATAAAAATAAAAAAGAACACCCCAGTCACCACCCCCCATCCCACCCTATTTTTCATTTAGGTTTTATCTCCATTTGTCTACTCATCCATTCATACACTGGATAACAGGAGGGCAACCCACAAGGTTTTCACAATCGTACTGTCACCCCTAGTAAGCTGCATTGTTTTACAATCGTCTTCAAGAGTCAAGGCTACTGGGTTGGAGTTGGTAGTTTCAGGTATGTACTTCTAGCTATTCCAATATATTAAAAACTAAAAGTGTTATCTATATAGTGCGTAAGACTGTCCACCAGAGTGACCTCTCGACTCCATTTGAAATCTCTCAGCCACTGAAGCTTTATTTCATTTCATTTCGCATCCCCCTTTTGGTCAAGATGTTCTCAATCCCATGATTCCAGGTCCAGATTCATCCCCAGGAGTCATATCCTGCGTTGCCAGGGAGATTTATACTCCTGGGAGTCAGGTCCCACGTAGAACAAAGGGCAGCGAGATCACACGCCAAGGTGACTTAGTTAGAGAGAGAGGGCCACATCTGAGCAACAAAGAGGCACTCAGGGGGAACTCTTAGGCACAATTATAAGCAGGTTTTGCCTCTCCTTGCAGCAACCAGCTTCATAGGGGCCAGCCCCAAGACAGAGGGCTCAGCACATCAAGCTGTCAGTCCCCAATGTTTGGGAGAACATCAGTAACAATCCAGGTGAGGAAGTCTAATACCTCTGCATCCTCCCCCAGCTCTCCAGGGGGGCCCCAAATACATATTTTTATTTTCCACACAAATCACTTTAGGATATGTTGCTATTTCATTCTAATCTACACAGACCTACCATAGCTCAACTCCCACTCAAAGTTCCATGCAATTGTAGTGTTCCAACAAACTGATTGTAGAAGTCACACTGTCCAGAAAATATAGATCCTACACCATGCAAACATCTCTTTCCTTGGTCTCACATGGAAGTTGAAGTTACAACACATAGTCAGTTTCAACCTTTACCCTTTGGCCTGATTTGCCCTAGTCTTAACCAGATCTGCTTTATTCATATCTCTAATTGAAGTCTGGGCTTTATTTCAGCTTTTTTTCTTTCTTTTTTTTTTTCTTTTTAACAGTTGCTGTATACGTTAATACTGATATTCATATCTGCTGAGCTCTAGCTCTGAGTTTCAGGTTTAACACAGATACCCAGTGTTCCAGAGACCAATCAGGTTATACACTAAGGGATCAACATCTCAGAGTTTGGAGATAGCCATTACAATTCAGGAATAGATTTGACTGTTGTAAGAGCTTACAATCTAGGGACCATTACAATAATCATTTCCCTATTAGGCTATGCTCTAAGATTCAATTCTGAGTTTACACATTGTAGTTAGTCCATATTGGTGAGGCATTATAACATTTGCCTTTGTTTCTGGCGTACTTCACTCAAAATGCTGTGTACAAGATCCATTCACCTCATTGTGTGTTTCACAGCTTCACTCCTTCTTGTAGTTGCTCAATATTCCATCATATGCATACACCACAGTTCACCTTTCTGTTCCTCAGTCAGTGTACCCTTAAGCCACCTCCACCCATTGAAAATCATGAATACTGCTGCCATAAACACCAGTGTGCAAGTGTCCATTCATGTCTCTGCTCTCAGATCTTCCAAGTACGTACCCCATAATGAGGTTGTAGGACCTTATGGCTCCACATACTTAGCTTCTTGTGGAGCCACAACAGTGACCTCCAGAAAGGCTAAACCATTCTGCCTCCTCAGAATACATACCTCCCTCTCTCCATGTTTTCTCCAGCACTTTTAGCTCTACTTATATTTTTTCCTACAATCTTATAGAGATATATTCACATAACATGCAACCATCCACAGTGTACAACAGTTGTTCACGGAATCATCACATAGCTGAACATTTATCACCACAGTCAGCACTTGAACATATTGATTATTATGAAAAAGTGTTTTTTTTTGGTGAATAGTAAGAAAGATAATAAAAAGAAAAATAAAAATGTCATACAATACAATAGTAAGGACAGAAAACAACACCACCACCAAGAATCCCGTATCCCTCCCTTATATTCCCCTCTCATACACATTTAACTTTGGTATATTGCCTTTGTTACATTTAATGGAAGCATATTGGAATGTTACTGTTGACCATAGACTCCAGTTTGCTTTGATTATGTTTTTTCGCAAATACCATCCCTTTTTCAACACTCTGCATGGTTGATATTCATTTGTTCTCCCACATGTGAGAACATTTTTATATTTGTAAATTTAGCAACAGTCATTGTCCACTCCAGCTTTTGCCCAGTTATACAGTCCCAGTCTTCATCATCTATCTTTACCTCTGGTGTCATACGTTGCCCTCTCCCACCTCTTTCAGGCTTACTCACAGACATCTTTGTTCCGTGTACTTACAATATTGTGCTACCATCACATGGTATTATGCTATCTATTTCTGGATCTATACGATCAATCCTGCTGAATATTTCTGTAGTCCTTCAACATCAAATGCCTGATCTCTACCTTCTTTCTATCTCCTGGTAGCCTGGGTTATCAGCTTAAAAAAAGCTCTCAGAGTTTGCTCATTAATGTTAGTTCATATTAGTGAGACCATACAGTATTTGTCCTTTTTTTCTGGCTAACTTCACTCAACATAATGTCTTCAAGGTTCATTCATGTTATTATATGTTCCATGTCTTTGTTCTGTCTTACAGCTGCATAATATTCCACTATGTGTATATACCACAGTTTGTTTATCCACTCGTCCGCTGATGGACATTTGGGCTGCTTCCGTCTCTTGGCAATCATGAATAGTGCTGCAATAAACATCGGTTTACAAATGTCCATTTGTGTCTTAACTTTCAGTTGCTTTGAGTATATACCTAGCAATGGAATAGCTGGGTCATATGACAAATCTATACTTAGCTTCCTGGGGAACCTCCACACTGTCTTCCAGAGTGATTGCACCATTGTACGTTCCCACCAGAAATGAATAAGTGTGTGTCTTTCTCCACATCCTCTCCAGAATTTGTAATTTTCTGTTTTTTTGTATAGTGGCCACTCTGGTAGGTGTGAGATGGTATCTCATTGTGGTTTTGATTTGCATTTCCCTAATAGCCAGCGAAGTTGAACATTTTTTCATATATTTTTCAGCCATTTGTATTCCCTCTTTGGAAAAGTGTCTGTCCATGTCTTTTGTCCATTTTTTAATTGGGTTGTTTGTCTTTCTGTTGTTGAGTGTAGGATTGCTTTATGTATTCAGGATAGTAAACCCTTATCTGATAAGTGGTTTCCAAATATCATCTCCCATTGTGTAGGCTGCCTTTTTACTTTTCTAACAAAGTCCCTTGATGTACAATAGTATTTGATTTTGAGGAGATCCTTTTTGTCTACTTCTTCGGTTGCTCGCACTTTGGGTGTAAGGCCTAGGAAAACATTTCCTATCACAAGATCTTTACGATAGTGCCCTATGTTTTCTTTTAAGAGTGTTATGGTCTTTGCACTTATGTTTAGGTCTTTGATCCACTTGGAGTTAATTTTCGTATAAGGTGCGAGGTAGGAGTCCTGTTTCTTTCTTTTGGAAATGGATATCCAGTTCTCCAAACACCATTTATTGAAGAGGCTGCTCTGTCCCAGTTGAGTTGGCTTGACTGCCTTATCAAATATCAATGGTCCGTAGATGCGAGAGTCTATTTCTGAACACTCAATTCTATTCCATTGGTCGGTATCTCTGTCCTTATGCCAGTACCATGCTGTTTTGAGCCCTGTAGCTTTGTAATATGCTTCAAAGTTAGGTAGTGTGAGACTTCCCACTTTGTTCCTCTTTCTCAAGATATTTTTGGCTATTCGGGGTACTTTGCCCTTCCAAATAAATTTGATTATTGGTTTTCCTATTTCTGCAAAGTCAGTTGTTGGGATTAATTGGTATTGCATTGAATCTATAAATCAGTTTAGGTAGAGTTGACAGCTTAATTATACTTAGTCTTCCAATCCATGAACACAGTATGTTCTTCCATTTTTTTAGGTCCTGTTCAATTTCTTTTAGCAATTTCTTGTAATTTTCTTTTATAGGTCTTTTGTGGCCTTCATTAAGTTTATTTCTAAATACTTGATTCTTTTGGTTGCTATTGTAAATAGAATTTTTTTTTTATTTCTTCCTCTTTTTGCACATTACTTGTGTATAAGAACACTGCAGATTTTTGCATGTTGATCTTGTAGCCTGCCACTTTGCTCTATTTATCGATTAGCTCTAATAGCTTTGCTGTAGATTTTTCTGGATTTTCTACATATAGAATCATGTCATCTGCAAACAGGGAAAGTTTTACTTCTTCCTCTCCAATTTGGATGCCTTTTATTTCTTTTTCTTGCCTGAGTGCTCTAGTTAGAACTTCCAGCACAATGTTGAATAACAAAGGTGACAGTGGGCATCCCTGTCTTGTTCCTGATCTTAGAGGGAAAGCTTTCAGTCTCTCCCCATTGAGTATGACACTAGCTGTGGGTTTTTCAAATATTGCCTTTATCATATTGAGAAAAGTCCTTTCTATTCCTACCCTTTGAAGTGCTTTCAGCAAGAAAGGATGTTGAATTTTGTCAAATACTTTTTCTGCATCGATTGAGATGATCATGTGGTTCTTTTGCTTTGATTTATTGATGTGGTGTATTACATTAATTGATTTTCTTATGTTGAACCAGCCTTGCATACCTGGAATAAACCCCACTTGATCGTGGTGTATAATTCTTTCAATGTGCTGCTGGATTCAATTGCGAGTATTTTGTCGAGGATTTTTGCATCTATATTCATTAAAGAGATTGGTCTATAATTTTCTTTTTTGTAGTATCTTTGTCTGATTTTGGTATTAGGGTGATGCTGGCTTCATAGAATGAGTTGGGTAGCTTTCCCTCCTCTTCAATTTTTTTGAAGAATTTGAGCAGGATTGGTATTAATTCTTTCTTGAATGCTTGGTAGAATCCATATGTGAAGCCATCTGGTCCTGGGCTTTTCTGTTTTGGGAGATTTTTGATGACTGACTCAATCTCTTTGCTTGTGACTGGTTTATTGAGGTCCTCTATTTCTTCTTGGGTCAATGTTGGTTGTTTATGCTTTTCTAGAAAGTTGTCCATTTCGTGAAGTTGTCCAGTTTATTAGCATATAGTTGCTCATGGTATCTTCTCATTATCTCCTTTATTTCTGCAGGGTCAGTAGTTATGTTTTCTTTCCCATTTCTGATTGCATTTATTTGCATCTGTTCTCTTTTTTTCATTAGCCTAGATAGGGGTCCATCAATTTTGTTGATTTTCTGGAAGAACAACCTTCTGGTTTTGTTGATTATCTCTATTGTTTTCATGTTCTCAGTTTTATTTATTTCTGCTCTGATCTTTGTTATTTCTTTCCTTCTGTTTGCTTTGGGGTTTATTTGCTGTTCTTTCTCTAGTTCCTCCAGATGGACAGTTAATTCCTCAAATTTTGCTCTCTCTTCTCTTTTAATATAGACATTTAAGGTAATAAATTTCCCTCTTAGTGCCGCTTTTGCTGCATCCCATAAGTTTTGACATGTTGTGTTTTCATTGTCATTTGCCTCGAGGTATTTACTAACTTCTCTCGTAATTTCTTCCTTTACCCACTGGTTTTCTAAAAGTGTGTTGTTTATTCTCTATATATTTGTGAATTTTACAATCTTCTGCCTGTTATTTATTTCCAACTTCATTCCATTATGATCCGAGATAGTGTTTTTTATAATATCAATATTTTTTAATTTCTTGAGGCTTGCTTTGTGATACAGCATGTGGTCTATCCTAGAAAATGTCCCATGAGCACTTAAGAAGAATCTGTATCCTGCTGTAGTAGATGTAGCATTCTATAAATGTCTGTCAAGTCTAGTTCATTTATCATATAATTTAACATCTCTGTTTCCTTGTTGATCCTCTGTCTAGGTGTTCTATCCATTGATGAGAGCGGTGTATTGAAGTCTTCAACTATCATTGTGGAGTTATCTACTTCTCCTTTCTGTGTACTCAGTATCTGTCTCATGAATTTTGGGGCACTCTGGCTTGGTGAATAAATATTTATGATTGTTATGTTTTCTTGATGAATTGACCCTTTTATTAATATATAGTGTCCTTCTTTTTCTCTTTTAATTGTTTTACTTTTGAAGTCTACTTTGTCTGATATTAATATAGCTACTCCCACTTTTTCTGTTTGCTGTTTGCATGAAATATCTTTTTCCAACCTTTCACTTTCAGCCTATTTTTGTCCTTGTGTCTAAGGTGAGTTTCCTGTAGACAGCATATAGATGGGTCCTGTTTTTTAATCCATTCTGCCAGTCTGTGTCTTTTTATTGGGGAGTTTAATCCATTAATATTTAGTGTTATTACTGTAAGAGCAGTACCTTCTTCTATCATTTTGTCTTTTGGATTTTATATGTCATGTCTTATTTTTTATTCTCTTTTTACCCTTCCTGAAAATCTTCATTTCTACACTCTTCTCCTCTTCCTCCTGTCTTTTCCTATCAGCCTGTAGCACTGGTCTCGTATTCAGGAATAGTCTCAGTGCCTATTTGTCTGAAAATATTTTAATCTCTCCCTCTTTTTTTTATTTTTTATTTTATTTTTTTAATATTCATTTTATTGAGATATATTCACATACCACGCAGTCATACAAAACAAATCGTACATTCGATTGTTCACAGTACCATTACATAGTTGTACATTCATCACCAAAATCAATCCATGACACCTTCATTACCACACACACAAAAATAACAAGAATAATAATTAAAGTGAAAAAGAGCAATTAAAGTAAAAAAGAACATGGGTGCCTTTGTTTGTTTGTTTGTGTTCTTCCCCTATTTTTCTACTCATCCATCCATAAACTAGACAAAGGGGAGTGTGGTCTTTATGGCTTTCCCAATCCCATTGTCACCCCTCATAAGCTACATTTTCATACAACTGTCTTCAAGATTCATGGGTTCTGGGTTGTAGTTTGATAGTTTCAGGTATCCACCACCAGCTACCCCAATTCATTAGAACCTAAAAAGGGTTGTCTATGTTGTGCGTAAGAGTGCCCACCAGAGTGACCTCTCGGGTCCTTTCGGAATCTCTCTGCCACTGAAGTTTATTTCTTTTCCATTCACATCCCCCTTTTGGTCAAGAAGATGTTCTCCATCCCACGATGCCGGGTCTACATTCCTCCCCGGGAGTCATATTCCATGTTGCCAGGGAGATTCACTCCCCTGGGTGTCTGATCCCACGTAGGGGGGAGGGCAGTGATTTCACCTGCCAAGTTGGCTTAGCTAGAGAGAGAGGGCCACATCTGAGCAACAAAGATGCATTCATTTCCCTCATTTTTGAAGGACAGTTTTGCTGGATATAGAATTCTTGGTTGGCAGTTCTTCTCTTTCAGTATGTTAAATATATCATACCACTGTCTTCTCGCCTTCATGGTTTCTGCAGAGAAATCTGTACATAGTCTTACCGAGCTTCCCTTGTATATGATGGATTGATTTTCTCTTGCTGCTTTCAGAATTCTCTCTTTGTCTTTGACATCAGACAATACAATCAGTAAGTGTCTTGGAGTACATCTATTGAGGTCTATTCTGTTTGGGGTGCACTGTACTTCTTGAATCTCTAATTTTCTGTCCTTCATAAGAGTTGGGAAATTTCCAGTGATTACTTCTTCTATTATTCTTTCTGCCCCTTTCCCCCTCTCTTCTCTCTCTGGGACACCCATAACATGTATGTTTATCTATGGTTGCAGCTTTCATTCTCCCTCCTGGTTCTCAGCACCAATGGCCCATCCTCCCACAGGGCTTTACCTGGCAGGGAGGGGTGTGGGCCTCCTGGCCATGAGAACTTACAAATTTTGCTGATCTCAGCTGTTTCATGCATTCGTGAGTGTTGTATGAAGTTTGTTCAATCTCAAATTCCTCTGCGGTGTCCAGTGCACGCAGTCCCTGGCTTTCTACCAACTTCCCCGGAGGAGTAACTACAACCTACACCTCACCACTCTGCCATCTTGCCCCTGATGGGTTCTTTTAATGGTTCTAGTTTTTCATCTTTGTTTATGTCCCAGTTTATGTTCAGATTTCCTAAGTTTCAGAACTTTGAACAAGAAGGGAACTTGGACATGATTAGTTATTCCCCTTCCAACTCATTTTCAGAGCTGATTTATTGAGACCCAGGAAGGTCTCGTAATTTGCCCAAGGTCAATATCCAGACCATGAAGGGGCCAAGACTTATTAGAAATTCTGATCATATGACTTGTCTATCGTTGTTGCTGCTATACCACTTTATCAATCATCTCACTTGGTGCACTGACAGTTTTTTTTTTGGGGGGGGGCATTACATTCTCTTAACAGCTATGTGTATCTGGCAATTTGAAATTTGAAGAGTGGGTAATAAAAGAAGCAGAAATTTGTACATGGAATTTGGATACAGCTATCCTTTGTCTAACTCACAAAACTATTGCTAGGATAAACTGATATAAAGTAAGTAAAATAAACTGTAAAGCATGATACAACTCTAAGAATTTTCAAGATCACAAAACCTAAGCTGTTTTGTTACATGACATTTTCTTAAAGTAAAAACTAGATGCCTTGCCAAAGATGTATGTAATACCACAAACTATCTATGCTAAATTTTCCCAGAGATAAATTTGTTGGAGACATTTTAAAGATATATTGTAAATAGTAAGAATTATCTGCTTATAAAAAGGTATCTGAGATTAAAACAAATTTTTTAACCATTTTTGCAACCATTTGACCAGCATTTGCAGAAATTTGGTTGCTTTCCAAAAATTATACCAAAATGGCAATCCTAAAAGGGAGAAATTAAATGAAACTATAGTTTTACATTTTCATAATATTTTGGTTTCCTGGCTGCCAAATCAAATACCATACAATGGGTTGGCTTGAACAATGGGAATTTATTGGCTCGCAGTTTTGAGGCTAGGAGAGGTCCAAAATCAAGGTGTCATAAAGTCAGTGCTTTCTCCCAGAAGACAGTGGCATTCTGGGGCTGGCTGCTGGGCATCCCTAGTCCTTGGCTTTTCTGTCACATGGCAATGTGCACAGCAGCCTTTCCTGCTTGTCCCTTCTCCAGGTTCCACTTATGTTCAGCTCTCTGTAGCTCTTTTCTCTTTTGGTAACTTTCCCTACAAATCCTTCAGTAATAGGATTAAGACCCACATTGATTCAGCAGGGCCACACCTAACTGAAGTAACCTCATCACCAAAGGTCCTTTTTATAAGAGTTCACACTCACAGGAATGGATTAAGTTTAAGAATATGTTTTTCTGGGGTACACAGTTCCAAACCACCATATGTAATAAAAATAAAATACACTTAAATTGCCTATAAAATGATAACATTATTTTATTTCCTGTCGGCAATTTTTATGCATATGCAGCCTGAGCCTTCAATAGCCTCATGGTAGTTTATGGAGCTAATAAGAAATTGGATTCTCACAAATTAATATTTGTGTTTTTTTTTTTACCCATTAAACACCAAAAATTCACAAAATAGGAGGTTTCCAGTTTTCATCCTTTTTCCTCTGTCTAGAAAGAAAGACTTCTACCCACTACCACCACCAGAACCCCTTTCATAAATACCCATTAATCTCTTAAGACACCTAATGTCACATTCTTCACAAAGACTTTTCTGTCACCTCTCCCTTTTTACTCAAATCTCCAAGCATATCATTCTATCTCCTGCTGTGCCAAAATAATAATTTTTGTACTTTCTAATTTATAAGTCTGTCTCCTTTGGCTGGGATGCAAACCCCTTGGGTGTAGGAAGACATTCAGATCTTTATTCTCACAACCTAGTACGGTGCCTGGCACATGCCCTTGGTCAATATAAGCTTGCTCAGTTTGATTTAGCTAACATTCCTCATCATATATCATTTTATTGACTATTTCCCACAGAGCAATTAAAAGGAGGAAATTTTAGAGACAAGGTTTCTTTTGATTAATTTGCTAGACTCAGCACCACATGACCATAAGAAAGCAGTCAAGTATTTGATATTTAGTAGTTACTGCTGACTTTACAACAATTTTTAATGGAAAATGGAATCCTGCAGATTAAAAAAATTGGGAGCTAAAGAAAAAGGAATGTTAACTGACATTCTCAAAAGGAATAGTATATGGTGATTGCATAAATGCAAACTTTCTGATTTTATCTTTATAAATGTCCACTGTTACTGAACAAGAGAAAGAGATACTGTTCTATCACCTTATATTAATATATCCAAAGTTCATTAATCCATTAAATAACTGAGCCAGGGAGCATTCTAGATGCTTGGAAAATAGCAGAGCAGTAAACAAAACAAAAAACTTTGCTTTCAAAAGATAGCAAAGTTCAGTGGAGGTGAAAAGACAGACTTCATGGGTTCAAGTCCCAGCTCTACCACATACTAGCTGTGAGACTTTGACCAATTTACTTAACCTCTCTTTGCTTTAATTTCCTAGTCAATAAAATGGAAATAATACTACTTATGTTATAGGGTTGTTATGAATATTAAATAAGTAAATATTTGTAAAGTTCTTAGAAGAGTGTCTGGCATATTTTATGTAAGTGTTTGACCAATAAAATTTCAAGTCCAGTCTCCTTAGTGTTCTATTCAAGGTCCTGTCTGTTCGCATCTCCACCCCTTCTGCCAATGCTTGACCCATTGCTGATCCCTAAAGTTTCACATTTTGATACTTTGCTCATGATATTCCCTTTCCTGGAATTCATTATCTCCTCTTTTATGCCTAAAAAAAGTCTACTTAATCCTTCAGTGGTTAACTCAGAAACCCAACTCTCCTATGAACCCTTCTCTGATACCTCCTGGCAGAGTTCTTCCTTTGTACCTTGTCACACATTTCACTTTGACTTAAATTATTTCAGATATTTGTATATTATTATTTCATTGAATAGACTGGAGGCTCTTAGAAGTTAGAGACCCTATCTTATTTATGTCAGTAGGACCATACTTCATAGCACACTGTTTGCATTCAATAGGCACTCATATTTTTGCTGAAATAAATCTAAGTTTTGTATCTCTTAAAATTATCTGGTACAAAAAACTCATATAATCTCTCCAAATGCTCTCTTTAAAAGATGTTAATTTTATAATTTTTATTTTGGTTTTATTTCATTAAATAAATGACACTTCTGTATTTTTTAATTTATAAACTTTGATAGGTAATTTGGAGAATGAAGGAAAACAAAGTAGTAATGAAAGAATTTCTTTGTCTCTGGTTTGGAATTTTTTTTTTTTTTTTAAGACTGGTACATTTCTTTGGCTGAGCATATTGGTAATACCGTTGAGCTTTTCACGATAGGGTTAAAAAAGTTCTGTGATATCCCAGTATATAGTTCAGGCAATACACGTTAAGTTTTCTCTCTCTCTCTCTCTCTTCTGTCACAGCTATAAGCTTCTCTGGGGAACCAGCTATAGAGCAAAGATTTGGCACTATCTGTCTTTTCTATTGCAGAAAACTACAAATTATGTGCTTTCAGATATGAGGAAGTAAAACATTGATTGTATAGACCATTTTATTAGAGTAAGAAGGTATTCTAATTAGCATATAATCAACACAGGCCCTTTCACTGGAACTGATTGCATAATCGAACATTCTTTATGGATTTTGATAAACATACTTCACTGTCTGGTGGATTTCAAGCTGCTGGTGCTATTTCTCTATTCTGAACACCAAGATATACAATTACAGCAAAGGAGCAAAGAAAAAACCCAATGTTTAACTTATAAATTAGCTATCGATGGATCACACTAGAATAACACAAATTCCTGTCACTTGTGGGTGTTGATTAGAGTAAATCATAGAGAAAACTGGAAATCAGCATATGGCCTAAAAAATCCTCTAGTATTTGCTATATCCATGTATAAGACTCACTCCCTATACCAATTTGCTTAAAAAGAAATAAATAATTCTAGCTGGGGCAGAAAGATCATAAATATTATTATATGAAATAGGTACCAATTATTGAGCACAAATTCTGCCAGGCATGGAACTGAACATTTTATATATAAAAACTTAATTTTCACAATAACCCAGAGGCTTAGGTAATTTTATCACCATATGCATACATTAAAGCTTAGAGAGATTAAGTAACTTTCCCAAGGCTGCAGCAGCAATTAACTGTAGGAGCTGAGATTTGAACCCAAGTTTTCTGATGCCAGAATCCATGTCCAGAGACATTCCTTTATTTAATGTCTATTTTCTGAGTTCCTATTATGTATGCTCTGTGCCTTGCACTGCATTGCTCACTAGTGCTGAAGAAGACAAGTTGAGTAGCTGCTCTAAAACCCAACAGCTTCATACAAGAGAAAGGGACCGTGATGGTTAATTTCATGCATCAACTTGGCTAAGCTCTAGTATCCAGTTATTTAATAAAACACTAATCTATATGTTTCTGTGAAGGTATTTTGTAGATGTAACATCTATAATCAGTTGACTTTCAGATTACTCTGGATAATGTGAGTGGACCTCCAATCAGTAGAAGGCCTTAAATGCAAAATCTGAGGTTTCCCAGAGAAGAAAATATTCTTTCTCAAGACTGCAGCATAAATTCCTGCTTGAGTTTCTAACCTGCTGGCCTGCCCTACGGACTTGTCAGCACCCCACAGTTGTGTGAGCCAATTCCCCAAATTAACTAACTAATTAATTAATTAATTAAACACACACACATCCTATTGATTCTTTTTCTCTGGAGAACCTTAACTGATTGACTGATGCAGGGGCTTTGGTGCCTACTTTGTATGCCTTCCTGAAGAATGAAGGGAAAGGCTAGTTTGCCCTTCCTGGTTCATTTCCATCATCAAAGTTTATGAGAGTCATTAAAATTTTGTATATTTTAACTTCAAGTGTGCTTTAGTAGAATTATTTCCATTAAAACCATAGGTACATTTTCGTACAACATCATGATTTTCCCCCTGTTATATTCATGCTTCATAACTGAAGAAAATGTTCCTATGATCTTGAAGATATATAACTGTATCTGCGAGGACATACTGATGAATTATAAGCTCATGCTGGGAGGCAGCATCAACCGAATTCTACTGCTGGCCTTGCCTTGATGGACATGGTCTTCTTCTGTAAAAAACACATCTTATGTACGTCTCGTTTTAAAAAAGGAACTGTTTTGTATAAACACTCATCTATTATCTATGCTTTGGAGGTCCTGGAAACACCTTGCAGTAGCATTTCTATGAAGACAAGGTCCCAAAGACACATGTAGTCTTTTTGAAACTAAATTTTACAAGAATGTAAAAAATGAAAATTTAAAATTCTCCAAAGTATAATCATCAGAAAAAAACCTCTCTTTACAGTTTGGCGATATCTGTCTAGTCATTCTTCTATTTATATTCAACCAAATAAGGATCTTTCACTTCTTATATTGGACCATTTAAAATGTCAACTCATGTAATTTTTCTGAGTTCTTTCAACTATTTTCAAATTTCTTTTTTGCTTAAATTTTAAATTTAAATTTCCATTAAATTTTAATGGAATCTTTTCTTGAAAAATTTCAAAATAGATTATTTACTTTACATCATTGGGATGGATTTGTCCTGATTATACTACATACTCTGGTTCATAATATGGAAAAGAAATTGGGTGTGAGAGATCATCATCTGGGTCCAAGAGACTTGGGAAAATATGAGCTTGTAACATTTCATGGACAAACCCTAAAGAGTAAATAAATAGCTCTGACTTCAATTCCTCTACTCCAATAGACTGAAGATACTGATGCCTGAAGGGGTTAAAAGGTATTCCTGTAATGTGGTCCCTCTACTTTAGACATGATTGTCATTTTTTCAGAACTTATTTCCTATTTCAAAAATAATTTTAATATATTATAGGCTCCTGTAATACATAGGAACATTGCCACTAATTATTCTCAATTTCTTCTGCACAACATCCCTCTTATCTTTACAGGGGATAATATATCTATACTGATAGGTAAGAATACCCTCAGGTACCAGAACCTATAAGAACTGGAGCAGAGACTTTTAACAATCTGTGAATAAATTATTTAAAACTGACTGAGCTAGAGAACCACCTGAAGAAAATCAATTTGGTAAATGACATAGAAGTTTTAAAAATGGTTAATACTGGAATAATTTAAAACCCCTTCCATTTTCTTTTCCATCTCTCACCTCACCCTTAACATCTCCAAATGTCAGCTTGGACCCTCTGGCCAAATCCTTTTCCAAGGAATCTACTTGTGGAAGTGGCACAGCAGGCATTAAAGATGCCATTAAACCGACATCTGCTCCTGGACCCATGAACCTTAAATGGCCTGAAAGCATATAATGTGTCATGCCAATTTAAGAGAAACAAAAAGGCAGAAGCAGAAACAAAGTAAAAATACACTTAAATGACAATTTAATTTAAATAAGCACATACACACACACACAGTAATATGCTTAACTTGTTTTAGATTCATAACATTGAGTTCAGAATCAGAATACTATAAGCTCAATTCTGATAATACCATGTTTTGCATTATTTTTAAAGAACTAATCCTTACACTCTTTGTGCCAAAATATTATATTATCATTGACTCCATTTACATCTCTGCAACCTTTGATCATACATAGAAAGGTTCTTTTGTTGTTCTTTAAAAATAAGTCACCAAATACACATATATTATAAAGCAAAGATATGCATTAGCCAATGTGCATTGCCCTCCAAAAGAACCGAAATTATTTACCCAGCACTCTAACCCCAAGTGATTCTCTCAGTATCTTCACCTCAAAAATACACTTGAAATTAATGGAAAGTTGATTTACACCCACTGCCTCTATTTTTAAAAAATATTTTTACAAAGTAGCAAAGTGTTTCCACTCAGTAAAAATGATGGATTATTGTGTAGCATGAAAAAATTAATGAGCAGATGGAATACCAACCCATTATTCATTAAAATACTGCACTGGGTTAATTCAGCAAATAAAAATGGAGAATAGAGCAGATGGCCATTTATAGTTCTCTTGATTTCTTAAACTACTTCTTTAGAGCCAGAACTGCTCCTATATTTAACTTGAAATGCACAGCTCTTAACATATGCACAGTAAGCAAGCATTCATGTGACCTCATAAACTTTTCATGTAACACAGCAATGATTTTTATGATTTAGTTAAAGTAGCACCATATACTTACAGAATAAGTTATTCCAATATCCCCAATATTCTGGGGATAATTTGAATTTCCTAGACTCAATAGATCCTTACCATCACTATTTGGTCTGAAGTAGGTTCAAGTAGGTACATGGGTGAAATTTTACAAAAGGAAGTGATCAGCTTTGTTATAAACTCTGAAGTATGCCAAGCATACATAAAATGTTTACAGACAAGGCAGTATTTCCTGTAAGGCTATGCTTTTTTTTTCCTTCATATTCTAATACTATGAGGATTTTTAAAAATTCTCTTCTTATGTAGACCAAATGGAACTCTCACACAGTGCTGGTGGAAAGATAAATTGAATCAACCACTTTAGGAAACTGTTGGGTAGGATCTATTACAATTGAACCCCATACTCTATGACCCAGCAATTCCACTCCTAGAATATACCCAACAGAAATCATAAATACAACCACAAAGACATGGATATGAATATGCATAGCAGAACTCTTTGTAATAGCCAAAATCAGGAAATAACCCAGAAAGAATCAATAAGTACATCCCATGCACTGTAGGCTGGGGAGCTTCCCTGGACTTACACACGTGATGCCTGTGGCCTGTTGGGTCTCTAATTCTCATTGCACCCTTCCTGGAGTTCACGTCCAGTCTTCACTTTACAACACCAAAGGTAAGAGACCAAGGATAATGTCTTGTTCATTGTTCTTCCACCTAAGCAGAACAGTGCCTGGGGCATGTTAGCTTTTCAATAAAGGTAATTTGACTTTATTTGGCATGTAATCAATAAATGTTCACTGAGGATCTCTATGTGCCAGGCAAAGTTCTAGATGATTGGGATACATTAGAGAATAAAATCAATAAAATAAGATCGATCTTGCACGCATTGAATTTCTCTTCTTGTGAGGGCGAGATAGATGATAAATAAGTAACAAATAAATGCAAACATGATAATTTCAGCTAGTGTTAAGTGCTGAGAAGCTAGGAAAATAGTAGGTTAATGTGATAGAAAGAAAGTAGAAATGAGGTGGTTGCTTACGTGGTTCTCAACCGGGTCCAATTTTGCCCCTGGGGGTATTCAATGATGTCTGGAGACATTTTTGATTGTCACAACTGAGGACAGCTAATGGGTAGAGGTCATCTTACCTAAACATCTTACAATGCACAGGACAGGACCCTCCCTCAACCCCAAGAAAGAATTATCCCATGCAAAGTGTCATTAGTGCCATGGTTGAGAATCCAGCTTTAGATCTAAGAGTGATGGGGAGGCCTCCCTGGGGAGATCCCAATGGAGTTAAGGATGATAAAAAGATGAGCAAATTTTGGTTTTGGAGAGAGCATTCCAAGCCAAGGCAGCAGCAAGCGCAAAAGCCCTAAGGAGTGAAAAAGGTTGGTTGGTTTGAAGAAGATCAAGAGCAAAAGGGCTAAACTTTGCCAGTATAGGGGAGAATAGTACATTCAAGAGGAGGCTGGGACAATAGGCACAGGCTAGATCACTTAAAACCTTCCAAGTCATGGTAAGTGCAAAATGAAGCCATTGAAGAGTTTTAAGCAAGGGGGTGACATAATCATTTATTAAGAAACCATACTGCCTGTTTGTGAAAAGAAAGGAGTAAATCAGAAGACTACAGCAGTGACCCAACAGAAATAAGATGATATCTGGGATGCATGCATGCGAAGAACTGCCACATAAAATACAGAATTTCTAGTTAAATTTGGCTTTTATTGTTAAAAACAATGAAAAAATGTTTAGTGTAAGTATGTCTCATTCAATATTTGGGACATACTCATACTATAAATTACTTGCTATTTATCTGAAATCAAAATTTGACTGAGCAGCCTGTATTTTTATTTGAAAAATCTGGCAATTCTATGCATGTATGATGGGTGAATTTCTGCATATGTAAGAATAGAATGATGCATATTTAGAAAATGAGCCAATCTGCTACATGTCCCAAACTCAAAAATGAAAGAATCTGCATGAACGATTTCTGTACATGCAAAGGGACGCTTTCAAATTTGTAAATATATATATATACACACACATATATACATACATACATATATATATACACATATATTCACACATATATGCATAAATATGTGTGTGTGTATATATATATACACACACTCACATATATATGTAGTTTTTGCAGGAAATCAATTAGGTACCTAATCAATTTGACATTTATATCTCCCTCTTATTAGTTTAAAATCTCTACCTAGCTCCAGGTTATCCTTTCAATGTCTCAGTGAAAGCTAAAACATATAAAATAAATTGATTCCTGTTAGTCCCTAAGGCATCAGCTTCCATTTATTTGTCCCCATCAATCTGCAACTCCAAGTTCAAAATCTTAGGGTAGGCTTCTTGGATGATTTTTATTTTCATTTGTGAGCTACTATAATTTCCAAGTTCTGCCAATTCTTTTGCAACTTCTCTTAAATTAAATCCTCCCTAATAGTCTCTAAAGATTCATTTTTGTCTTGGACTGATTCTTTGCCAACTCTTACATGGATATCAGGATCTTCTCTTTCATTGACTATTATCTCCATGCCACTCTCATATTTAAAACCTTCCCGTGTTCCCCATCATTTTAGAGAATTGTAATTGGTAATTCTCAGGCTATATCAGGCTAGCAGATATCTTTAACATGGCTCACATGATGGTATTAAAGAAAAAGAAAAAAAAACTGAGTCAGTGTTTTAAATTAAAAGCATTTCCTTTAAAATCAGGTTTTCTGGCTTAATTTAAAAAATCTGAAGATCTGGCCACCTCAGATCTTGATTTACTCATGACTACAACAGGTGAAGTTGTTTAGAAACTTTCTCTTTAGACAGAATATGTGAGTGCCCACTTGTTTAGGTGACCTGGCTGGCAACTGAGGTTGTGACCAGAGTTAGATTACACTGGAACTCTTCTATAGCCTGCACTGGAAGACTCAATAAGATTTTTCTCCATAGTCCACTTCAGTCCAAATTATTTTCTCAGTTAAGGCCTATAGCCCCAGAAATCTCATTTTGCCTCCTTTTCCCCTTAGCTTGGTATTTCTTCCCCTACCTTCATAGCCATGAGAGCTTGAAATTGCATTTTTTCCCCCTCAACCCAGGCTTTTTTTCTTCCTTTCTTTCTTTTGACTTACTTTTTAAAATTGCTTCAGTTCAAATATCACCAACTTGGTTCAGTACCTTGCTTTGCTTTCTGTGCGTTAACATTCATATATTCTCTAGGAGTTACTTAGGTGCTTGTCTTATCTCTCCAAGACTATTATGTCAGCACCCTGGGGCAAGAGCCTTTCTTGCTACCACTTCTAGTAGTTCTGGGCATCCCAAAACTACTCAAAAAGTATTTGTTGCACGACATGACTATGCTTCAATCTAATCAGCATATAAAGAGAAAAGTGAGCCTGAATTTATTCTTCTTTTTTAGAAGCATACTAGTATGGTTTGAAGCTGTTAATTTTTCCTGAAGCAACTATTAAAAAAATACATAACATGTAAGAAACAGAAAGCAAGCTCTTCTAAAGTTTAATGTAATTTATTAAAGTCGCTTTATTAAACCATACTATTTCATTTTATTCCACAGATAAATTTGATTCTACGACCAGTAAAAATGAAAAGTTGCCCTTATTATGCCCTTACTTCTTATAAGATTATTAAAACTCGGGGATCCAAATTTCCATCGTTTTAGGAAGGCCAATTATTTAAATGTGAAAGACTAGAAATGAGAAAATAAAGCTTCCTGTGGGTTTGCATATATCTATGTAAACACAAGGGAATATATGAAAACCTGAATCCTAAGGAAAATGTGCTATATGAGCAGATACCAAAATCCATTTAAACTAGTATGTAAAATACAGTGAGTTTTAAATGATTTACTTTAATCATAACCTTTGAAAAGAATAAGATATAAAGAAAGAGGTCAATTAATAATTCTTTCTGTACAGTAGTTATCTTTCAATAAATTTCTCAAAAGATTCAAAGTTAAAAAAAAAAAAACCAGTAAGAAACCCACTTGCAGTAGGGATCAGCAAACAATCTGTTTTTCTAAATTAGTTCCTCTTGAGGTGTCAGGATCACAAGGCATAAAAAATTTTTAATGGGCTTGCTGCTGAGAACTCATCCATAAGATACAACCATTTCACCACCACCCCAAAAATTTCAAAGTAGTGAATAAAGTAGGAAACAGGCATGATTTACTTGCTTCCATTACAGAGTCAGTTAGTAAAGATAAAAATATTACAATTATAGATAAATCTTTTAGGAAAGACTCATATCTTAATAAGCTATGTGAAATCGGATGCTGCTTATGGATTGCAGTCTTCATAAATATAGGTATAAATATATAATATACATAATATAAATATGAATAATTAATATATGTAACACATATATTATAACTACATATAAACATGTGTGTGTAAAACTATATACCTAAGGCCTGGAAGATCCTTATTCATTAACAAATAAGAAAAAAATATTCTTCAGTCAAATTCAATCTTTAGAGGCAGCTTAGAAGAATTTTGGAAAAATATAGTTATATAAGAACATCAGTTTTCTAATTAGATTAAATCATAAGGTGTTGTACGGCAAATAAAAGTCAAAGAGAATGTGAAAAATTACTAAGCAGAGAAAGTTATTTATTAACTCAAATATAAGACAGCAGCCCTTAGTCACCCAAAGGAGATTATATTGTTCATTACCCAACACACAGATTTCTTTTATCATCTCATTCACTTAGACTCCTATCACATTAGCACCAGTAAGGGATTGTAGTGGGGGTCTAAGACCTCCCTCAGTCTAGAAACACCACCAGAGAAACCCTAAACTCACCCAGGTCATTCCATTTGTCAGTAGCAGAGCAAGGGCTAGAACTTAGGCTTCCTGGTTTAGAAAAAGTAATTATATTCCTTGAGTTCACTTAGTTAATTAGTTGCTCTGATGACATTTTGTTTGCTGTTGGCTTTTTGACTTCTTTGTGTGTTTAAAAGACAGGCTAATTAACAGTTGCAGTAAGTAGGATTGGATAGGCTACGAAGAGGTAACATAGTAACTCCTTCATGCTACATGTACAACCTGCTTGGTCTGGAGGCTGGGGAAATGTCAGATCCATAGCGTCACTCAAAGATCCAGGCTGACCAAGCCTTAACTATACATCAACAGAACTAATGGCATAAGATGAGACAGAATGGAAAAACAGGCTTTTCACCATCATTTCCCTGAAGTTTAACAATTCATTTTCCTAGATATCTAGGGGAGCAAATGGAATATTTGTTGAGCACTACTATTTCCTACATTGGTTGTTTGGAGCAGGGGTACTCATCTCAGGGTTCTTTTCCATGATCAAAGATTCCTCCTCCCATCCCTAATTAAGAACCTCTGGTCAACAACTTAGGCTAGATGAGCTCCAGATTCTTTTGAAGCATTTCATTGCAGGAATAGGGTCCCTGAAGCATTGTGCTCTTTTTTGGGAGATGGTACTTGATTCGCTTTTGCTTTCCCAACAATGAGCAGTGTGTCTGGCATATTGTAGCAGCTCACTGAGTTTGTGTGGTATCGAGTTTTGTGTTGGAGTGGTTTGGGTAAAATGCCTACAGACTGAATAAGCGGCCATCCATGGTGTTCTTTAGTCATAAAGTTTTTTTATTTTATTTGTTGAAATTCCTTAAATTCTGAGGGAAAAAGACAAAGAATAAGTTCATTGTGTACTATAATCACCTTTACTGTTTTAATTGCACCACAACCACCCCCATAACTAATAAAATTTATAAAACAAAAAATAAAATCAATGTTTAAAAAAAAAAGACAGGCTAAACCAAACATTCAACCTGTTCTAAGAAAGCTTTAAGAAAGGATAAAAAGTCTCTTTGGACAAGGAAATAAAATTCACTATTCTCATCAAGAGTGGACTGGGAAATAGCGAACAGAGGATAGGATTAGGGAAGGGACTCTAAAATATTCTCATTTTTGACTTTATCTTATTATCTAGGAAGAAATTGAGGTCCAGAAAGGTGACAAACTTGCTCAATTTTGCTGTGCTAGGTAGTGGCAGAAATGAGACTGGAATCCAGTACACCCAACTAGTCTAGGGGTCTTTCCTCTGCACCATGTCCTTGAGGGTGTCTTCAGCGTGAGGCTTCATTGTAAATTGAAAACGAATTCTTCACCGAGTCAGATAATCTACCAAATATAAATGCGAAGTCTACAGTCCAAAACCTGACATAGTTTTTTTGATTATTTGGTGTTGTATAGTTTGTCTATAATTGTTTCTTGTGATTAGAATGGATAGTAGAGTTGACTGGAACATTTTTTAAGGATGCATATAGGAATGTGGACAAACATTGCTTTAGAATATTGCTCATGTGTCTTTAATGCACTAATTCATCATGGACAAACAAAACAGAGCTCACAGACTTTTGAGTTAAGAACCATTTCAAGTACTGGCTGAACTAATGCAGTAAAACTTCATTGATTCAGACTGCTTGGGATGAATTGGCTGCAAGGTAGAGACAAATAAATTGTAAAAAACAGAGTCTGAAATGAAATATTTTTGAGAAAAATACAAACCAATTACTTTGAAATAAGTAAAGAAAAATAACCACTAAAATACTGCTAAATATTATTCCTATAGGGTCTATTTAATAACTGAATAACTCATCTGTAATTAGCAAACTGTTTATATGCAAACGGCATCAGAAAGCAGCTGAAAATATTTTAGCACATTAAAAATGTGCCATTGAATCTTATTTATTCCAAACTTCACATGGCAAACGTTTCTCTACAGATTGTGTAGAGATAAAATTTACTCTAGTCTTAAATTATCAACAGTCTCATCATAATATTACTGTTACTGCTATAGCCAGCAGTAATTATAGTAATAATTAATTTTCATTCTTCATAGAGAGTTTATACTTTTTTTCTAATTTGTGTCCCAACAGAACCCAAAGAATTGAAGACACATAGAGGTTCATTGACTTGTCCAGGAACTCACAGCATTTAAGTTCCCCAGCCAGGATAAGAACCCATGTCTTCCACTCCCTCCTAAGTGCACTTTCACTCTTCCACAACGTTCTCCGCGAAACAGACAGTGTTCTGGCTTAGGCCAGATGATCTCTAAAGTCATTTTTCACCCACGGTCTATATTTCTATGACCTTATGTGTACTACGATCTCAAAGCCAATGGTATACATTATGTGCAATGGGGGCTTAACCTCGATGGATTTCCGGGAGTCAGGATTTCCCATTAGAGGAAAACACAGCTCAGGTTGAGGCTTCCCCAAAGTGAAATACAGCCTCTTAGCCTCTGCATATGATAGGAGGCCGAAGGTCTTTTCCAACTAATGTGTGTGCACACGCATCACTGACTAATGATAGCAGAGTTGGACAAGCAGGCTGACTTTAATAACTGATTGACAAGTCAGTTGGCCAACATGTGTGGAGAGGAGAAAAGAAGCCCTGAGCTTTAAATAATGCCGTGAGTGGTTAAGTGATCACTCCTTACATTGCTCTAGCAGACCTTGATTATCTAGAATTTCAGCTTGATTTCTCACCAACACGTCCTCCACTCCAGACCTCTCAAACTACTTACTCACAGTAGCTTCACTAATAATTTTCTTATGGCTGTTCTTTTGCAAATGATGTTCACAGGCCTGAAATACTCTTTCTCCCTTCCCTTCTCCATCTACAGAATTCTACAGATCTTTAAAGATCCAGCTTATGTTTCACCTTCTCAGAGAAATCCCAAGCAAATATATTCTCATTTACATTCAATTGTACTGGGGTCCTGCCATTATTATAGCACTTATCATAGTCTCCTGTAATTATTTGATTAGCTACCTCAACCACTAGATTGCACACTCCTCAAGGGCAGGGTAGTTGTGTTATTCTTTGATATTTTTCTGCTACTCCTCAGTCAGCTGCCCCTTACTCTTTTACCCCTGCCAACAAGTATCCCAATGACTTACACACTGCTGTGCGTAGAGTAGGAGAGTAAGTGTTTTATAATTGCTTATTGATTGAACCAGAGTGAGAATGGCTGATGGTCAGTTAGGATGTAATGGGGGGGGTTAAGATTGTGTGGGATCAAATGCCCCCTAAACATAATGCATTGACATAAAGTTTCAACTCCCTGACCTGTAATTCAGGCTATAAGTCAGAATGTATGTAGCTTTGTTCATCCTTTAAATGTGTTATATAGTCAGATTTCAGCCTCACACTAAACTGGGATATTAATTCCACCAGCACTTCTGATGGAAGCTATCATTTATATCACTGAAAAACCTTTTTGAGGTTTTAATATTTAGAGGTGTAAGAATACAAATGATATTAAGCCTTAAGTAGGCAAAGAGGTTTAAGTAAAGGAACTGTGTTGTGTGAAAAGTTAGGGCCAAAGTTAAGCCTTAAACATTTTACCATTAAATCAGGATGAAATGAACAAATGTCAAAGGCCATGCATTCATCACAGAAGATATAACCCAAACAAGAGGCATATTTATTGCTTTTGAAATATACTGAACTCCCAAAAATGCCTATCATTATTAATTGTTTATGAACAATACTGAAGTATTGACATTATGTATCACTATAAAATGAAACTAAAATAATAATAATGCCTTGGTCTTATGCAATCCCTTCAAGTTAACGGTGTAGTTTAAATTCTATGAAGTTTTAGGTGGGCAGGCATTGATGACCACACAGAAATTATATTTATTTATTTCACTTGAATATTCAATTATTTCTATTTCTAACATTTATTCGATTTTTTTTCACTGTTCTTACTCCCCACTCAGAAAAAAAGATGTGGGTGGTATAATAGAAGCATTTGCAATTTTTAGCATATTTGATAGCTGCAAAATCAGTTTATTTAAAAATTTGTTAGTGTGATACTTCCAGCCCCAAGTAATAGAATGTCTAAACTTATGCAAAAATTTTATTGCACATATTAGGATATCCAGAGGGTGGATGGGCTGAAGGCTAGGTCAATAGCATAAAGGACATGGGTTCGATTCATCTCTCTGCTGTGTCATCCTTGGTGTCAGTGTCTTCTTCAGACCAATAGCCCAAACAAGAGGCATATTTATTGCTTTTGAAATATACTGAACTCCCAAAAATGCCTATCATTATTAATTGTTTATGAACAATACTGAAGTATTGACATTATATATCACTATAAAATGAAACTAAAATAATAATGCCTTGGTCTTATGCAATCCCTTCAAGTTAACGGTGTAGTTTAAATTCTATGAAGTTTTAGGTGGGCAGGCATTGATGACCACACAGATGTCCTAGGGTACAATGGAGAATGGTGTACTGGTCTGAATCTGTTATGTACCCCAAAAAAGCCTATGTTCTTTTAATCCAATCTTGTGGGAGGAGACCTATTGTAGGGGTGGGGGGGTTGATTAGGGTGTTTCCATGGAGATGTGACCATGCCCATTCAAGATGAGTCTTAATCCCCTTGCTGGAGTCCTCTATGAGAGGATAAAAGGCAGAGACATTTTGCAGACAGCTCAGAGAAGTAAGAGAGAAATGCCCAGAGACATTTTGCAGAGAGATAGCCATTTTGAAACCAGAACCCAGAAGAGAAGGGCCAGCAGATGTCGCCATGTGCCTTCCCATGTGATGGAGGAACCCCGAATGCCAGCAGCCTTTCCTCAGAGAAGGTATCTTCCTCTCGATGCCTTAATTTGGACATTTTCATGGCCTTAGAACTGTAAATTTATACCTAATAAATCCTCATTTAAAGAGCCAGCCCGTTTCTGGCATATTGCATTCTGGCAGCTTTAGCAAACTGAAACAAACTGAAACAAACCAGACTCATTGTGTCAAACCTCCAGGAAAGAATACATCATTCAACTGCAAGCCACAGTCAATAGCTCAGCAAAGTATTTTCTCCTTTTTGTCATACTATTATGTTAATTTGCAAATAGCTATTGGGCACCTATTAGAAGCCCAGCATGATGCTAGTAACTGTTGGTGAGCTAATGTAAAGAGGTATAAAATAAAACCAATAGTCTGTCATTGTGAGATCATGACTAAATTCAGCAAAATGAAATGTATCTATGTATCTATTTTACAGCCATAAAGTGGGACAGAAATATTTTTTTCATGAGGTTAACTGGCCCTAGCTGAATCTCTAGGTACATTAGTGTTACCTCAATTGTACTACCCAGAACAGACAAATTCCATCTGAAATTTAGGTCAGTTGATGATTTATCTATGAATTGATTATCAGATTAATTTAATTCTTGATGTGACTGAAGATCAGCAATGCAGAACCCCTTTCAGAGTGCAATGGATTGAAAATAATGGTTGAGATAGCCAGAATAAAGTTTTCAGCCAGATAAACATAAGTATCACACAAAAAACATAATAATAGCTGCTGTGGATTAAAATATATGGCACATGATATGTACAATCCATTTCCATATGTTACCTGTTTTTGAAATGGCAAATGTTACATTAATTTCAATAAATGGAGTAAGTGATGAGACAGTAATCATAATATCAGGGCAACTGAGAATAAGGAATTTGCAGAATCAAATGATAGTATTTGTTAATCGTGTGGTAGCATGAACATATTACAGAATATTAACCATAACCCTATCAATTGACACTTACATGTCTCTCTTCTATTTCCAAAAAACATTGCAGTGAACACTCACGTATATGTTTTCCAGAGCATATGAATGACAGTTTCTCCACGTTACACACCTGGTAGTAGGGTGGCAAGGTAAGCATATATTTCATTTTCATAAATCCTGTCAAATTACCTTCCAAAATGGTTGTGCTAATTCCCACCAGCTGTGTACTGCATTCTCATGAACACAGGATATGATCAGACATTTTAATTTTTACCAATTGGTGAGTGAGTAATGGCATCTCATTTTTGTCTTCATTTGCACTTCCCTGATTCCAAACAAGATTAAACTTAAACTTAAATATCTTCTTATATTTTTATTACCCACCATAAGCCATTCTCCTTCTGAAAACTCCCTATGTGTTCTATTTTCCCATTTTCTATTGGGATATTTCCTATTTCTTATCAATTTGTGCAAGTTCTTCACTTATGTTAGAAATTATATATTTATGAAATATGTTAAATATCTTTTGCCATTTCTATTTTTGGTGACTTTTGCCACATAGGCTTTTACATTTTATGGAGTCAAGTTCTTTAACAATCTTTCTTTTATGATTTGTGCTTTTTTTGTTTTATGATGGACTGTAGTTCTTTCAGTATCCTTGGGTGATAAATTTTCTGACCTTCAAATATCTGGAAATGCTTTTATTTTGCACTTACTCATTATATGATAGGGTAGGATGTACATAGAATTTTCAGTTACAAGTTATTTTCCCTCATATATTTACATATTATTGTTAGTCCAAGTTGCTACTGAGCAGTCTGATGCCAATTTGTTTTGTTTTGTTTTTTTAATTTTTAGAGAAGTTGTGAGTTTACAGAACAATCATGCATAAAATGCAGTATTCTCATATACCACCCCACCACCACCACCTTGCATTGGTATGGAACATTTGTTATAATTGATGATAGTACATTTTTATAACTGTATCATTTACTAAGTCCATGGTTTAATTTTGCCAATTTGGTTTCTATACCTTAAAAAATTGGTCTTCTCCCGGTAATTTATACTCTCCTTATGCTTGATGTTCTGAAATGTTACTATTTTATGATTATTAGTTTTTTTAAATATTTATATACATTTGAAATAATATTTCTTCTTTGCCTTTAGTGCTATTTTTAAATCTAAAACTTGAGAGTAAGGGTGGGAAAGAAGAGGCGCTGTAGGTAAAAAAGGAGGAAGAAGAGAAGGAAAAGAGAAAGAGAACAAGCAAGAAAAGTAAAAATAGCAGAAAGGGCTATGGCAGAGGAGAATACTAAACAGAGGTACCAGGAAAACTGTGTCAAATACTTTTAATTATTATTATGAGGATGAATGTTGGAAAACTAAAACATTCAGAAAAAAATGAAAACATTTAGTTTGGTTGCACAAACTAAATATTTGCTATACCAATTTATAGCAAGTTAAGCTGTTTACTATATAGGCCTAGTTATGTAGTGTAATTAATATGTTATATCATTAAATATATGCCAGGTTAACTTCAGTCCAGGTTTTATTTTATTGAAACACAAAACTACACACATATGTTCAATCTTTCAAAATTATTGCTGATGTAATATGATTATTTCTGTTTGTAAAATTTAGAGAGCCCTTGGATGAGAACCAAAGCTTCTGGGTTTTCCAAAACCCTTAATTCAGGGAGCAAAATTGGATAATTGTAAGACTTCTTTCCTGCATTTTCATATCTGTATTTCTAAATGATATACTTAAATGCTGTTTTTAAAAATAATATCAGTTCTAGACATCCTTATAATTGAGGCTTTAATTCAACTGCAACTTTCTTTCTCTATGGATTATAGCATATTTAGTTTAAGTTAATGGTCTGGGTCTACATCATTTTGACTCTAAATATGGTTCACTCCTGCACCAAGTAGTACACTATGATTATGTTTGTTTTTTTCATTCAGCTTTTCCTCTTCTGGGAGTTAATAAAAGATGCAGTTGTCAGCTAGGAAATTCCTTTTGCTCCTCATCTGGGCTGGAATAACTCCCTCGTTACGCTGAAGCACTCCCTTCAACAGCTTCTTTTAAAAAGATTCCAATAGTAGTAAAATATTTGAGTTCAGAAAAAGAGTCTTATTTTTAATCTTTACTTAAAAGAGAGCTTTGCTTGGTATAAAATTATAAATTGGAAATAATTTCTCTGCAGAATTTAAGATTTTCCTTCCAAAAAGGAAGGTCATGTTCTTCACTTCCAAAATATTTCCTTGAATAATTTATTTGATAATTTCCTTTCCTTTAGTTTCTCCATTCTCTCTACAGCTCCTCTTAAGTGAATATTGGTCTCCTAGATTTATCCTCTAATTTTACCTTTGCTTATTTTCCTTTGTATTTTTTTTTCCTTGGGCATGTTCTCAATTTTTTCTCCCATTCTATTGAATCCTTTTTATTCAAATAGCATATATTTAAATCCTAAGAATTCTTTCTTGTTCTTTGACTATTCCTTTTTATATTAACCCATTCTTCCTTCATGGATAAAATTTCTTAACTCTATGAGGATATTTATTATATGCCTGGGGAGTATCTTTTACTCTGCTCTGAATTTTGTCTCTTTTTCCATCCAAATTTATGTTTTCTGGTTTGCTTGGTTTTTGCTGTTCATGAAGGATGAGTCCTCAAATGTCTGGTAACCACTGTCTGTCAATTCCCATTTGATATTGAGGCATAATAAATTTCATTGAAAAAAGAAATCTTATACTGTACATTGTCATCACTTATTGACTCATAAGCTTAGACTGATCAGGCCATAAGCTAACCATTTAGTTGGGGGACCCACAGATTTCAGAATTTTGAGGTCTTTGCTCTGGAACCATTGAATGTATTTCTTTGAATTACTAATGAAGAGAACATACCTCTGTTTGGCTGGTATTCTGGGAGGAGAAGTCCTTTAATTCAGATTTTAGAGTTTCATTTATCCCCCTTTTAGGGGCAGAGTCTCCATGCCATCTTTTGCACTCGGTGTTTGTGATGGTTAGGCTCATGTGTCAACTTGGCCAGGTGATGGTGCCCAGTGGTTTGGTCAAGCAACCGCGGGCGTAACCATCATGGTGAGGGCATTTCATGGACTTAAGCTATCAATAAGTTAATTGTATCGATGGCTGATTACATCTACAATCAACTGAGGAGATTGCCTTCAGCAATGAGACATTTCATTCAATCAGTTGAAGGTGTTAAAAGAAGTAATGACTTCCCACAGTCAGAAGAGAGAATTTCCATCTCTACTTCAACTGGTCAGCTTCCCCTGGGGAATCTGTCAAAAACATTCATTGGAGTTCTCAGCTTGCAGCCTGCCCCTAAGGAATTTGGACTCTTGCATCTCCACAGTTGTATAAGACAATTTTTATAAATTCTCATAATACTTACATATATCTCCTATCAGTTTTGTTTCCCTAGAGAACCTTGATTAATACATTGCCCTTAGAGTGAAGTCCTTCTGTTTCAAATTTTTCAGAGAATAAACACTTGTTTTTCTTATGGGTGGGAAAAGGAAACTCACCTGGTTGCTAGGGGTGAGAAAGGGTGGGATGCCAAAGACACACACAGAGGCCAACTCACAGCCCTCACCTATCCCCCTTTTTCCCTCTTGCTTGTTTGTGTGCTGGTGTTTATGTTTCCTCTATTGCTTGTTTGCATGCAGGTGTTGGTTATGTTTCCAGTTGGGTCTGTTTGCATCCAGGTGTTCGGTATATTTCTCTTTCACAAGAGGCCGCTGGCAGCCAGGGAAGTCATTACATCTTAATCATCTCCACTTGTTTGCCAGGGCACAAAAGTTGCTAACTGGCAGAGCCCCCTCCCACTGAAGTGCATAAAAGCTCAGTACTCAGTCAGTGCATGTGTCCCTCATCTCTGACACAAAGCAAAGATAACCATGTGGAGCTACTGTCCACCAAACCTGACCTGAGCAGTTGGCCTCCTCAGGGGACCAGCCAAGGTGCAATCTTTTCCCCTGCTCTTTTGGACCTTTTGTGCTGTGTAAGTAATAAAGTAGTCACTTGCTAAAAGTTTCTGTTATACCTGAGCTGTGTTCCCATGTCACACATATAGAAAACTTGCTCCACAGAGGGTAACTGGGCTACCTGTCCTTCCCCATTCGTTGTCCTCTTTGGAACCTAAGGACTCCAAGTCCTCTATGCCTATAAGAGGTTTATGGGGCAAACTGGGTCATAACTCATTGGTATCCCCTTCTGTTACCACATATAATTTTAAATTTCCACTACTCTGCTAAATTAACTATTACTCCTCCACTCAATTTCCATCTTCTAAAATTTGTTCATGTATCTTATCAGCTGCTGTCTCCTCTCTTGTTATCTTGGCCCATGGTTCTCAAAAAAAAAAAAAAAGTTCCTTTTATTACTTTACACTGATTTTAGAAGGTTTTCAGAAGATGAGAGGGGGATAAATATTTGTAGCTAATCCACTATATTAACCAGAAGTCCCTATTTAAGACCCTCTTCACACTGTCACATGTGGTGTTTTATATACTGTAGCTGCAGCTGGAATGTCACCACAGCCTCTGAGCTTGTCTCTGACCTCTGACATACCACCACCACAGCAATTCTAACTTCTTCCTTCATCAATGAAACATGCTGGAAAGAATGTTTTTATTCTTCAAATACACATGGAAAATGGATAATTCCCATGGATTTAGAGGGAAATGTAGTTACTGCAAGTTCTTTAAATAATTTGGAGTTTTTGTTGGTTCTATTATCGATAGTTTGAGTTCTATCCCAGAGGTCAGCTGGGTACTTCTCTAGGGTCATAAGGAAGAGACTGCTTGTTTTAAAACACAGATGGGGAGGAGGGAAGATTCAGTGTAACGAGATAGTGTGCCATTTCAGTACATATAATTAAGGGAGCTTTTTATTTCACGAAGAGAGTATCCCCACATTAATGATCATGGCCTTATGCTTCCCTTATCTTTGTATTTTCATGTGTATATTGCTATGGTTTTAAAGGGCTACACTCAGTCAAATAGGATTTCTCTTCTGGTTTTGTCTCTAAATGATGCTTACGCAATATGCCAATGAGATTTTCATTATGCAAGGTGCTAAGGCAAAGCACCCAATGATCTGTGAAGGAAATAGAACTTCATCTTTGGTATTTTAAAAGCACTTTCCAAGACAGATTATAGCAGTTCATGACAAAAGGAAAAAAAGCCCCAAGTAATTTTATAAGAAAAAAGAACAGCAGGTTTGTCCTATCTTCTCTTAAAAACACATAAACTATATGCAATCTGAGTTTTTCCCAAGCAAAGAGTTCCTGAATAAGTAGAAGAAAAGTTCTAAAAAATACATTAGCCAGAAGTACTCTGCTAAATTGCTCAATTACTCTAGTTCTCCAGAAACTTTCAAAATGGAGTTCATACCTCTTGCTGAACTTGTCAGCTCGTTTCCAATTACAAGAAACAACAAGGTAGTATCTCTTTCCTATTTTGGGGGGGATGAAAAATGAATAAGGTTATAAAGTAATTATATATCATTATCATTTATATCCAAAGGGACTATGGCCAATGACATTACTTCCATGTTATCTGTAGGGCAACAAATAGAGGCAGGGGGAAAGTCTCGAAGCTATTTGCTCACAGGCTAGCTACACAAGTATGGCACAGACAAAACTCAAGCCTTGGGGCCACAGCAGTGGGTGGGTAGGTGTGTATGAGAGGCTCACTGGGTTTGTTTTCTTCCAAGGAAGTAGTGTATCATAAGGAAGGTAAGAAATTTTGGCATCTGGCATATCTCCGTTAAACATCACTATATAAATGATGTTCACCATAGTCAGGAATGGGGTTTGAAATAATGTGATGGAAATTCAGCCTTGACTAAGTCACTGCCTCACCTATGTTATGGGATTATTTTATTAAAATCTTTATATTAAGTGATTAGAAGTCTGAATTAGTAGAAAATTAAATCAAGATCAAAAGAAACAATTTTATTGTTTGAGCTGGTTGAGTCTGTTGCTTTTAGCTAGATCCATTGCTTAGTCTAGTCCTACTTTCAGTGGGTGGTTCTTGCTTTCTCTTTCTTAACCAGGTCTCAGAAATTTGACCGTTTTTATCTGGATACCTGATCTCAGTGTTCGCCATGTTCTTTCTCTGCTTCCCTAACTTTTTTTGAACCACAAAGACTCAGCCTCTTGCAGCTTCCAGGGCGCTAAGATCTGTGACTCTCCCGCCCTCATTGTAGCCTGCCACACAGACAGCTCCTCGCTCCTTACTTGTGGGTGAAAGACACTGATTCCAGTTACACCTCTCTCCCCCAAGCCGCTCATATGCATGAGACTCAGCTTACTATCTAACTGGTATTCAGTTGCCAGGAAAGATTTCTGTTTTCTGTTATGATGCGGAAAGAAGGAATTCAACTTGCTTTGTTAGACAGTTAGCTCTATATTTAAAAATTCTGAATTGTCACAAATGATCTGACAAAGAGAGTTTAGGAATTAAGTTTGGGAAAGGAGTATAAATTTGCACATTACACATTATCTCCTATTGTTCAGCATATTATTTTTAAATGCTACCATTTATTTAGCACTTGCTAAGGGCTTGGTGCTAAGGACTTACTTAATGCAAATCATTTCGTTTCATTCTCACAAGGCAGCAGTATTCTCACAAGTGATTAAGTAACCCATGTCCAGTGTATCACCACCAAGAAGTGTGGCGCAGGACTTTGAACCAAGGCACAGACATTCAGGAGCCCACACTCAAAACCCACACCAACACCTTCTACAGTGAATTATGTACATGTACTTCATTTTAACCAACAAAATGGTTAGTTAAGTTTCATGGTTGTCACAGACTATAAGCCTGTGGAGGGCTTAGGCTGAAACTCTCAGATCTCAACTCAGGAATATGCACAAAGTTATAAATACATGCTTCTTGATTAGGATGATACTTAAAAATATAATTTTATGAATGGTCATAGGGAATACTGATTAGACCAATTTAATAAAACCCCCATCACCACTCCACTAAAAATACATTTTAGCATCTTGATGATTTAATAGAATATTGCTATATTACAATTCCCAGCTGCATGAACCCTATTCTCAAGCATGATCATTATAATCTCCTGCTTTATTAAACATCTGAAAGGAATGGCATAATGGTCCTTCAAGGGCAGCTCCATTAGGGAAAAAAAAAAATAGTATAATCTACAGTATAATGTGTTTAAAATGCTTTTAAAAATAATGTTGTCATTAAGGTGATCAGTACCTGGGTTATTCTCACTGAAACAGCCTGAGGTCTGCTGATTAAAGAGATGGCTATACCCCTCATTCATGGCCCATTAAGGGAAATAAAGATATAATCTATATAAGTCTTCCTGTGGTCCAGTTTCATTAGGAGGGAAGTCCTCCAAAAAAACAGTTAGATATCAGTGCAATAAACTAAGTTAGGAAATAATGGAAATGGAATGATACAGAGCTTTATTAATCAATAAAATTTAATTGACTATATATATTCTCACTTAGAAAATGGTCAAAATGGCCCCCAAATTCAGTATGTTGTTAAGACAGCTGCCTTCTGAAGTCAAAACATGATTTTAACAAAAGCATAAGCCCATACAATTCTTCATCTTTTCTTGGCCAAAGCATATCAGGCATTCAGAATGAATCTTGTACAAAAGTTAATTAATATACTCCAATCAGTGTCTAAGATTAAAGGAGGAACCATAGTGGTCTGAAAAACTAGTAAAATTAATAAAACTTACATTTTCTATTATGATTTAAGATTTACAAACACCTTTCAAATCTGTCACCATTTAAAAATGCTCACAGCAACAATATTTTGAGTCCCATTTTTCAGATGGGAATATTTTGATTCCCATTTTCAAAGGTTACATGAGTTGCCTGAGATAACATAGAACCTAAATGGCTGTAACAGTATTCCAAGCCAGGTCTTAAAACTGGCCCTGGGTTCTTTTTCACTATGCTATCTTTTTTAAGTCAAATTTTCTCCCTTACCTGGCCCTTGCCACACTTCCCAATTCCACAGAAAATTATTACATGCTTTGTAAATGAATCTGTAAATGGGTTGTGAAAAATGAACCTCTTATGGCTCTGCAGGCAGCAGGCAGTGATAACTGTTATCTGCCTGCTGTGAGACTTAGGGCAAGTTAGTAAATCTCTCTGAAACTTAACTTTCTTTTCTTTAAAATCAAAATAATAGCACATACTCGCTTTTGAGAGAAATAAATGAAATAGCCAGTAAGAGAAAGTCTCAAAACTTGGAACATAGTGACTTTTCAACAACTAGCTATAGAATATGTATCAGAATCTGAGATTATAGGAGTCTAGGTGATAATTAACACTGGGTATGTAGACAGTTTTTTTCAAAGACAGGATTTTTTTTTCAGGTGAAATAAGTGGTGAGTAGATTTGGATGGCATGCTCATTTAAAAAATAGGAAATAAAAGCATCATGGGGAGGAGACAGAGATAAGGAAAAAGCAAAAAGATAAAGGCTGAAGGAAATAAAAAAATAAGTGAAAGAAATGTAATGACACCTACACAAATGCACTTAGCGCATGGATGGTAATGAAACTGCCCAAGGTAGATAGCATATTCATATACATATTAACTCCTCCCACTGACCCCATGAGATGGCTATTATTATTATTGTACCCATTTTACGGAAGAGTAAATTGAAGGAAAGAGAGGTTAAATATCTTGCCTAAGGTTACACAGAGAGTGTGAGGGTTGAGATTCAAACTCTGGCTATTTGGCTCCAGATTCCATGCTCTTAAATTACTGTGCTATTCTGCTCCTGGTCTTAGCTGGGAGCCAAATGCAGCAGCAGAACAGACGCTGAGAAACCTCAATTACTACTGAGCTAGAGGATGTCTATCTTGGACATGAAAACCACCTAAGTGTACTATGGGTTGGACGCACCTGACAGTGCAGCAGGTCACTAAAAGCTTTGGATGATGAAACCACAGCGTAGGTACAGTTATTCCTCATGCAATTTCAAAGATTGTTGAAGAATCATTTAGGTTGAATGGTTATGGCTGAAAGACCCAATGTTTTCCCAGCAATCCATCCCAAACATGGGAGGGACATGTGAGGTTTGCCCTTTCATTGAAAGCCAATCAGCTCAGAAGTGCGTGAGCCGGTTGTGCTGTTTGCTAGGCTTCCATATCAGAGATGCACAATTCAGGGTTTTTTCCTTAATTGTGCTCTTTGCTCATAATTACGCTCCTTGCTCATAATTGCCCCCACTTTAGCTCATCAATCAGTAGCTGCTTAAGCACCTTGTTATCACTTCTGCGTACCACACAGATCCTAACAGGTGGAGTCCTTCAATACTGGCTATGTATATAGTTAGAACCAGTTCAGACAGAACCAGTTGTCCTATTGCTAACTGTGTGGCCTTGGATAAGACATGTAACCTCCTTGAGTGCATTTCCATCTATAAAAATTAGTACTACAGGACCCACCTCACAGGGTTAGCTGCAAGGGGACCATGACATAATACCTGTGAAAATACCTGGTGCTCCAAAAACATCTGTTGAATCTGGACTTTGGTAGCAAATATTACTTAGGAACAGCTGGGCTGTTTCTAGAACCTCATTGCTAGTGGATCTTTCTCAACTTTAATGATGACCTATAAATCACTTGGATTAAGTAGTTCAAAAAATTGGATATGACATCAGATATAGGTCCATCTCTTTTCAGCATACTCAACAATGGCACTTTACTGTAGCCTTTGCTGCTGACAAAAATGAGTGTAGCCCAAATATCCTGAGCCATTATTATATATCATTAATGTCACTTTTAACATTGGAAAACTGCTCTTCTGTCATTTTTATGAGTAATGACTCACCCATAACTGGGCCGCAGTTACTACTGTTTGTCCTTCACATAGAAGTGGATGGTTTGGAGCACCCAAAAAAGAGCAGCTATCAGAATCAGGATAAAAAAAAAAAAGAAAGAAGTGCCTCACATTTATTACATAGTTCAATGAAGTTTCATGGTCCAGTATTAAAATAAACTCATCATTTCAGAACAAATCTTTTTTTTTTTTCAATTAGCCCCAAAATACACCCAAGCAGGATTAAAAAAAGAATTGACAAATTTAGGTAAAATGCATTCTGGCTAAATCTGAAAATGATTACAGAAAGTTGAAAATTTCTACTCATATATCAGATTATAAGAATGGGTACCTAAGACTGGGGCAAAATACAAATGAAACATTGCTTACAGTGGAAGGAAACCAAGGAAACCATAGTGTAAACAAATTGCCTATGGTCACATACCTATTTAGTAAAAAACCAAATTCTCTGTCCTCCTAGTCTAGTGCTTTTTTGAAAGGATTCTAAGTCCAGGGGCATGAAAATCTAAGGCTGTTCAGTTACCTTATGAACAGCCCAACCACCCACCCTAATATCAGGGAAAGCCCAGCTGTACCTTTCTTCAAATTTAAGAATAACTTCTGGAAGTGTTTTAGTTTCCTAGGCTGCTTAAAGCAAATACCATGAAATGGTTTGGCTTAAACAATGGAGATTTATTCACTCACAGTTTTGAGGCAGGGGAAAATGTCCAAATCAAGGCATCTTCAAGGCAATGTTTTCTTTCTGAAGATCAGATGCCAGTGATCCTTGGCTCCTCTGTCACATGGCAAGACACATGGTGGTGTCTGCTGGCCTCTTCCTTCTCTTCCACGTTTTGTTGATTTCAGCTTCTTGCTTCCATGACTTTCTCTCTGTCTGAACTTCATTCTCTTATAAAGGACTCCAGTAAGAGGATTAAGACCCATCCTGACTAAAGTGGAACACACCTTAACTAAAGTAGCCTTATCAAAAGGTCCTAATTACAATGGGTTCACACCCATAAGAATAGAATAGATTTAATAACATGTTTTTCTGGGCTACATACAGTTGCAAACCACCATAGAAGGGCACATGGTCAGTAGTAGCTTGATCAAAAATTCATTTCCATTGCAATAAGAATGGTTTAGGTTCAAGAGCCACCTCAATCATCAGATCCTTCCTTTTTGTTTCTCCTTGATTCACATGCACACAAGATTAAGATAAAATGATCTATGGTGCTAACTTAAGGTGGCTGAGATTCTGGTGAAATAAATTGTTTGGAGCAATTTTACTGCTAAAAAATCTAGAATTTATTGTCTCTGTCTAGCATTTATTGTCAGTGACATCTGTGAAGATTTTCAGACAAGAATGTATTATCTTCCACATCTCGCTCCAGTTCAGTGCGCTGTATTCCACTCAGGACTTTTTTTTTTTTTTAAAGGACCATCTGTTTAAAATGACTTTATTAATTCATTTTGTTATATTATTTGACATGTCTACAAATTACACATCATAAATTTTCTAATAACAAATTGTTCATAGAGCTCTAGGCAGAACCTAACATAAGAGTCTAAATATAGAAGTGATATTTACATATGTTCCCAAGTAATTCATACATAACATAAGCCATGTTTGCTAACACCAAAAGCACACTCTAGACAAGCTCTGATAACACTGAATCTAATGAAGCTATAGATTTTACATCGTTAAGGCCTAGTGAGCTCTGCAGTGAGGCTGTGATTTTACTCTCATTATACATCTCTCTCTCATCTCAGTATCTTCTTTAAAAATATCATATTTAACTTGAAGCTTAACGCAGACGTGTTCTGAAAAGTTGACACTAAGCTCATTATTCCCTTATTGTAAACCATTTGAACAATGGCCCTATTTCCACTGGTGTTCAAAAAAGCGTAAGTTGAATTAGTCCAATAACGTTTTACTTGCAAACATCCGCACAGAATCTCACAATACTCTGCAGATTATAAAACTGCAACCACCACACTAAATTAAATCTCATAGGGACCTTTCCTAGTTAATGATGGGAAGCGTTTAAGAGGGGTTGGGACTATGATGCTGTGGTAGATGCCCAGAGGAGGGCATGGGCTGCTGATGCAAGAGGCATGAGCTCCTACAGATAGAAGCTGATGAGAATGGGCTGCCCAAAAGGGTTCCTTCCTTGACGCAAGGCCCACATGTAAGGGGGTTGTGCTCATTCCTCACCAGAGAACTCAGAAAGTTACTTGTGCAGTAAATACTTTTTTTTCCCTTATAGAAGAGACAGGGCTTTATGTCAGCCATTTCTTAGTGATTTACTTTCTGAAAATGGACACTAAGAGGTGCATGTACTTGATTGGATATGGTAACCTTATTCATATCTTAATTATTGACTTTCACTGTTCCATCTATATTACATTGTAGTTTATTTACCCAAACATGTTCAAGTATATAAATGCCTAACTTCAAGGCTATATGTGTATATTTGTATACATGTGCATATACATATACATTTACATTCACATATATATATATAATTTTTATTTAATGGCAATCAAGTGATAATATCTTCTCCATGAAAATCTCACTTCTTGGCTTTAGTGACACTCACACTTTCCTGGTTCTCATACATTCCAAATGATCCTTCCTCTAATTCTTTTTCTTGTTCCTTATTCTCCTCCCATCCCTTAAATGAGTGTAAAATCTAAGGTTCTGACCTCTTTTCTATCTCCTTCCCTGAGCTGCTACATATCCCCTGATCTGTGACACCAATTCTAATTACCTGAACATGTTCACATCTATTTCCAGCTAGCTGCCTAATCAACCTTCTATTTGTATTTCAACCTTCTGCATTCATTATCTAGCCTAGAAAAGTGCATAAATGTGTGCACACACACAGACACACACACAAACTGCTCCTTCTAATTTCATTAATTCTGTTTATTATACCAATATTCTCTGAGTCAATCAGATTCAAAATCACAGCCATCTTTGGTTCCTCTCTCCCTTTGTCAGGGTCACTTCATGATGGCATCATAATCACATGTACTTTCTGACATGGCTTTCTTCTTTGAGTCTCTGTTTTCACTCTGGATGAAACTATTAATCTTGTACATAAAAATATTCAAGTAAGTTCTGGCCCTGTAACGTAAGGTTGTACCACATTTGGGCATGTCTGTGGCAGGCTCTCTTTCCATTCTAACTTTTGTCTCCCTGTTCTCCAAAATATCAACAAGTCTAGAAAGTGCTTTCCTATATTGTGTCAGCTTGAAACTGTCATGTACCCCAAGAAAGCCATGCTCCTTTAATCCACTCTTGTGGGTGCAGACCTATTGTGGCGGGATCTTTTGATTAGGTTGTTTCTGTGGAGTTGTGACCCATCCAATTGTGGACGGGACCTTTTGATTAGATTGTTTCTATGGAGATGTGACCCCCCCCCATTCAAGGTGGCTATTAATTAGTTTACTGGAGTCCTGAAGAGAGCTCAGACCCAACACAGAAGCAGAAACATTTAAAGAGAAGCCAAGATATGTAACCCAGAGTTTGCCCCCGGGAGAAGATAAGAGAGGACCCCCAGATGCTTAGAGACAGAAACACCCTGGGACAAGAAGCAGAAGGACCCAAAGAAGCTAAGACAGAAGCCCAGAGACATTTTGGAGAAAGTTATTTTTGAAACTGGAGCCTGGGAGAGAAGGACCAGCAGACATCGCCATGTGACTTCCTATATGACAGAGGAATCCCAGATGACATCAGCCTTTCTTCAGTGAAGGTATCTTCTTTTTGGACACTTGAAAGTTTGGACACTTTTATAGCCTTAGAACTGTAAATCTGTGAACTAATAAACCTCCATTGTAAAAGGCAATCCATTTCTGGTATTTTGCATAACAGCAGCTTTCACAAACAGAAACATGTATCTACACTTGCTCTTCCCTCAGCCTTATCCCCTTCACCTGTACCTACTGAAAGTTTACCTTTCTTCAAGGTTCAACTCAAACTACACTTCCTCTGGAGAATCTCTCTCTGGCCCAAAACTGCTGTGGCATCACAGACCACTCAAGTCACATCTACAATACAACACCTTGACCAGTCCTTTTTTGTGCCCTTGTCCTATCTCACCACCACAGCGTCAGCACTGGAGATGGGGACTGTGCCTTATTTACCACTGCTGCCCTCAGAGCATCCAGCACTGTGCCCTTGTACATAGCAGGTGCTCAATAACCACAAGTTGAATTTTGAGTACTGTGTATTTCAGTTTTCAGTAAGAAGGAATAGGTGCTGCAAATGAATGGAAATAGATGTACAAGAATGCAGAAGACAGGTGGACAAGGAAAATAAACTTTGCATGTGGGGAATTATATGGATGCTTTTGAATAAACTTTGAGGTTGGTGAGATACAGTATCTTCATTAACCCTAAGGTCCCACACTCCAGGGAAAACTCATTGGTCCCTAGTGTTAGGCCAGTGCTTCCCTAGACCCTACTTCAATACTCTGTGCTGCACAACTCATCCCCATTGCAGAATCAGCTCTACTTGATTCCAACGGCCTCTGCTACAAGTTCTGCTCTGAATATTTCAGCCATTATATCTGGGCTTATTTCTTTACCTACCTATTACCCAAATTCTGTTGCAGGGTTCCTTTGCTTTAATCTATGGCTACGCCTTACTAATCTTCCCTGCCCCGCCTGTGTATCATCCTCACATGTCTCCCAGCACACACTGCTACACTTGAACCCAGCCAGATAACTCTATCTGTGGAAGTATCCTTTAACACCAAGCGCCTGCCTCCTCTAAAACCACTGCCGAGCTCCAGCCACCTGAGCAGAGGCCACTGTTACTCCTTACTGTGGAGTTCTCCCTGGTGCTGGCTTGCTGGAGTTGATGCCAGGCTATGGCAACCCCTTGACTACCTTCAAGTGCAGGCAGCTGGAGGTATGTCCACAGTGCCCTGAGCACCCATATGGGATGATCTGGCCCAGGAACCTGGACACTCACCCTCTGGCCCTTTGCTGCTTTCGTTAACCTGGCTCTACCTGATTCTGACTGCAGATGTGACAAGCTGGCAAAAGGCCAGCTGTAGAGAAACCAGAAACACCCAGCACAAACACCATGCCTCCTTCAGAGCAGTCAGGATCAGCTGCTGCTGCCTATATCTGCTGTTGTGTTGATCTTATAAATCAGGATCCAAGACAATGTGACAGCCCTTCAGGTGATTCAGTAAGACAGTAGTCAGGGAAATACAGAGGAGCTTCAGAAAAGTGAAACCCTTTTAAAAAACTAGACATTTAAAATATCTTTGTCAGCTTCTCTACTTTTGCGATGGGGGGTAGCGTGCATCCAAGCAATAAATACATGCACTTTGAATTACTACAAAACCTTTGAAATAAACCAAATTTCATTTTTAATGCATGTAATAAACTTTTTCCCTAGGATATCAGCTAAGATTGCTTCAACTTATAAAACTAATAGCAACTGACTTGTTCTGCATTCCTATAGCTTGAAATAAATAGATCAACTGACTTTAAAGTTGGCAGGTTTACAGTTTTTACAGAGAAGAGAAATTAAAGCCAAAGTGAAGATAAAAAGTAAGTATTTTTTTTTATATCTATGAAGTCTTAAAATTACAAAGCTGAACACGCAAGGTCAGTACAGAGTTGGCAGAAAGCTGAAGCTTAAATATTTCCTACATTAGCTTTATTTCCTAAAATGAGAATGTGTGATCGAGGGGGTGGAGATGTGAGCTGAGCAGTGGGTGAATGATGGGCTGTGGTTGTGATGCTCTGGGCAACCTTTTCATCCTGAGTAAACATTTACAGTCAAATCTCCAACTCAAGGCTCTGGCTAAATCCCTTCCTAAAAATTTGTCAGGAGGTGAATTTTGAAATATCATGCAATTTAAAGTATTTACAAATTATTGCATCTTTATTTTGTGTTTATTTTGTATTTATTTTTCCATGTATTTCTTTTTCTTATGCCGGCAGTGGTTAGCTCTGCTGGACAAAAAGCTGTGCTTTTGTTTTTGGTGGCTATAATTTCAGTGCCCAGCAGAACGCCTGGCCCATGGCAGGTTCTCAATACATATTTGTTGAATGAATCACTGTGACCTCCCCACAGGAACTCACTAACTTTGGCTTCTATCTTTCTGCTTAAAAAACCTTCACTTGGACACAGAATATATTAGGACATCCAAGTATTGTAATGTAAGGTGTCACTTTCAAAGGTAACATTTTATTTAATCACTTGGAAAGCCTGTCTTGCAAACATGAGAAAGAATGTTAATCTTCATCATATTTGTGTCTCTGATCACTAGAAATTTATTAACATTTAATTGTCTTGAATTTGAATTTGGTTTCTAGGATGCTTCAAAGAATTAGCATACTCTGAGGAGAGCCTTGTAAGATATTGGTTTTTTATCTCCAAGGACAGTTAATTTTGGTTGTTTACATGACAAATTTGGGCAGAGTTAAAGGTTAAATTCTACCTTTGAAATCTAAATATAACTGACAGTTGATATTAATAATTTTATAATTACTGAAACTATGATTAGAATTGTCTAAATACTCTTGTGCTAGTAAAAGTGTCAGATGATTCCTACTCATTCTCCTGGGAGATGACCTGACTTTTGAATTTTTGTCACCCTTAAAATTACCAGTTTCAAAACAGTGTTTATGAAACTAAATTAGCATGAACATTTTAATGAGGTTTTCTGAAAAGTTACTTGCTCATATAAAATTGAAAGTCAACAATGAAATTACTTAAATTAATCATTCATTCATTAACTCAACACATAATTATTAAATATTGTATGTTATGTACTATGCTAAGTTCTGGGGATACAAAAAGAAAATACCGTCCCTATAATTAAAAATTTAGTGAGGAGGTGTGCATTTATTTGTGAATTTAATAAGCATTGGAATTTACAAAAACAACATGACTTGGGTCCATATTAGGTTTGAAACTCTTTGAGGGTAGTATCACATCTGTGTTGCTCACCATTGAATCCCTAATATCAGGAAAGCATATTAATGCTAATAATGTGACCTATGAGATGAAGGCATGCATGGGGTGCTTTTTGCCTAAAAGTTCCTTTAGGCCTAAAGAAGTCAGAGAAGGTCCCCAAAGAATAGACACCTTTGGGATGAAGCATTATCAATAAGTGGGTATTTTTAGGTGGCCAGGCATGAGAGAAGGTCTTAGTTTGCCAGGGTGGTTGTGACAAATACCACACAGTGGGTTGGCTTAAACAATGGGAACTTATTGTCTCATGATTTTAGAGACTACAAATCCAAAAGCAAGTTCTCAACAGGCCATGCCTTCTCCTGGAGTCTGTCGGGTTCTTGTGGTATCTTGCTGGCAATCCTTGGAGTTCTTTGGCTTATATCTCTGCCTTATCATAGGAGATTTGCCTCATTCTCTGGCTTCTTCTGACTTCTGTCTTCTACCTCCTTGTCCAATTAACTTTGCTGATAAGGATTTCAGCCATATTGTATTAAAGCCTGCCCTCTTTCAGCTTGGTGTCACTTTAAATGTCCTTATTTACAAGCACATTCATACCCACAGGAACATGGATTAAGAATTGAGCATATGTTTTTGGGGAGATGTGATTCAGTTCCCAAAACAGAGAATTCCAGGCCAACAAAAGAGCATGTGCCAAGGCATGGAAGCATGAGAGAATATGACATGCTGAAAAACCCACAGATGTTTCGGTACAACTGAAGCATACATTTTAACGGAGAGAGTGGTAAGTAAATTTGAAGAGTGCTGTGGACATACTCCATATTTTTCTAAGCCTTTCTCATAAACTGTTACCTAGGCAAAAACAATACTTCTGAAAGTAATCTAAAGTGAAAAATTATTATTGAATTAAAGTTGCTCTCTTAGAAAGAGAGAGGGCTTTTCACTACATAATTTATAAAGTTTAATTAACAATTTTACTTTCAAATATTAGTACTTTTTATTACTGCCAGTAAAACAATTTCTATATAATTCTGGAACAAAATCAGAGCCACAGCTTTTCCTTGACATAATGAGGATTTAATATTCTAATCTTCTATACTCTGATAAAGCCAGAATCAAAAACTCCAAAGTCATGCCACCGTTTCTCCCAAGGCTGATAATTTCAACAGTGTATGGAAACACATGAATTAATATATGTCTAGAGGTTCTTTTATTTTGTGTGCATACCCATGACTGGTTTCTATTGCATGCCTCAATATAATAGTGCCAAAAAGACAAGGGGGTATGGCCATCCTTGGAGAACTAGGGAGCAAAACCAATCCTCCTCCTTTGGAATAGGACTGTGCAGACAAAGAGATGGGATTCAGAAGAGGGCAACCAGGATGTTAGCATATCTCACACTAAGCCTTACAAAGCATGGCTGGGGGTTGGGGATGTTTAGACTGAAGAACTATGTATCCAGGGGAACAAGGATAACTGTCTTTGAGTGTTTGTAGGGAAAGTAAGAATGAAGGGGGAACAGGATGAAGAAACATGAAAAGTTGAGAAAGTTTAAGACATTTTGGGATGACAATGGATAGGCCAGTTTACACAAATAGAGTTCTATAGGGCAGTTGCGGGGAAGAAGATGAGAAAGTTAAATTAGAGCCATGAGATTTTATCCTCCAAGTGTCCATGTCACTGGATGTTATGGGTCCCCCTGAAAGATATGTTGAATTCCTAACTCCCAGTATTATTTGGAAATAAGATTTTTTGCAGATGTGATTAGTTAACATGGGATTATACTAGAGGAGGATGGATCCTTAATCCAATATGATTGGTGTCCCTAAAGAAGAGACAAAGAGACACAGAGGCAGACAGACACAGAAGGAAGACAACCACATGGAGATGGAGGTAGAGGCTGGAGTTATGCTGCCATAAACCAAGGTACATAAGGATTGCTGGTAACCATAAGAAGCTAGAAAGAGGCAAGGAAGGGTCCTCTCTTAGCGTGTTTAGAGGGAGAATGGCCCTGCTGAAAACTTGATCTTGGAATTCTAGCCTCCAGAGATATGAGAGAACATTTCTGTTGTTTTAGGCCACCTCGTCTGCAGTATTTTGGTACAGCAGCCCTAGGGACCTGATACAATGTTCACTGGGGGCAGAGAATGCAAATAGCCTGATATTTTAGGAAGATGTGTCTAGATGCAGTATATAACCTATCAGAGGAGGCAGAATCTAGAGGCTCTGGGTTTAGTCACCATCACTGAGGAGTGAGCTTCTTTGACCCAATTTTAGATAAAAAAAAAGAACTGGAAAATATTTTGAACTAAAAACTAAGTTGGCTAGAGGGGAGGAAAAATCATATGTCAAGCAAAACAAAATCATCAACCAAAATGTAAGAAGACTGGATTTATCCTTCTCAAAACATTATAATTTTGCAATTTTTGCTCTTTTCTGCATTTTACCCAAATAAAGCTACACAGTGAAAGAGAATTGTCATGACTTCCTTGGTTGCTTCTGTGACAGCTTCATCTTTCAAGCAAATCTCTAGGATTAAAAAAAAAGGATTCTCAGGCCTTAAAAAACCCTGTGGTACTGTAAGTCTGTTAAGCCAAGAACAAACTACAGACCAAGCAACACTAAAACCTAAAACTGGAATCTTCCACAGTGTAGCATGTAAACACATTACTCATAGATACACTTGCCAAACCCCAAAAACCTAGACTAAAAACGAGGACAAGACAAAAACAATAAAGGCGCAGATAAAGTAGTGAGACTGTATAAAGAGCAGAATTAATTAAAATGTTCAGCAGAGATACCTAAGTTGAATTTTCTCCATCTCTCTCTGTATGTCTTTCACTTTTTTGACATGGGTACTTAACCACTAAGGAAGACTATTATATTGTGATTTTTAAGTTTTAAAAGCAATATTAAGAAATAAATCTTAAATCAATATAGTATCTCTAATCTAACTCTAATGAGAGATATAGGTTGGTGATAGAGTTGTTTCCATTGTCTCCTAAAGAATAAACACTAGACTGAAGGATTGGGTAAACCTAAAAGAGAGCAAAGAGATGCTAGAATTGCTGACAACTTTACTGTGCCAATTTAGGTACCAAGTTGACCTCCTACAGTCGATATTTGCCCGACCCATGCCTGACTCAACTTAACCTCCACACAATACGCCCTGCTTCACAAAGCTGCTCTCTCCAGGGTCTTTTTCCAGTATATTCTCACCTCTGGTCCCATAACTTTTGGTAGTAACAGCAAGCTTTTTCCTAACTTACATCCATAGCTCAATTGCAGCCAGGAAACAATGATACCACAAGACTTTAGGACTCGTGCTACATCTTTAAGACTGCTATACCTTTTCAACTTTTACAATTTACCATTTTCTCCCTGATGTCAGAGATGGGTTACTGAGACAATATTCTCCTCCTGCTACTATTTGTAAAGGAACACACATGGGGGGCATAACTGGAACAACTGTGGACATTGCTATTCCTCTAGGAAATTTTTTTACATGGTCCCAGGCTGATGTTGAAATATGTATTCTAGGGTAAATGCCCATTGTGACTTGGGAGTTTATTTTAAATTGAATCCTTAATATGCAAATGTGAGATTCACCTGGGGCACCATAAGAATGAAATCTATCCTCCATCCTGTCTTGCGCACTTACATTAAAGGGAAGAAGAGTAATTTTTAACACACCCCTATGATGGCTTTATGCAAATTCTTCAAGCTAGGCAAATTATTTTTGTGTTAAAATTTTTCAACCCCATAAAAACAGGAGTGAATTTATGTGGCATTTTAAAATGATGTTAGGCACATTGTAAAGCTATTTCATCTCATGTATAAAGTGAACATAAAAACAGGCCATGGCATAATTAATGGTGAAATGATTTATAGCACAAACTCCTTCTCCATACACATTTATGTATTTTCTGAAGTCTTATACAAGTTCTTCCCCAACCTACCCCCAATCTGTGCCCTTGTCACAGGAGGGAACAAAGGAAAATGGTATCAAGCTAAATTCACAACATGAAGCTTTAAATTCTTTCTCTCACATGTGCACTCACACATACACACTTCTATGATGGTTCTCGAATTTTGCTGTATGCTAGAACCACCTGGAGAGGTGCCCCAAAATACTGATGCCTGGGTTCCAACCCCAGAGAGCCTGATTTAATTGGTTTTGGGTGCAGCCTGGGGCACTAAGATCTTTATAAGGTCCCAGAGGATGCTCATATGTAGCCAAAATTGAGACTACTACACAACAAGTATTATGAGATTGTTAAGCAAAGATACAATATGGAATTTAAATTACCACTGTGATTAAATAACTTGAAGAGTAGAATCAGAGACCATGCTGTACATTTGTTAATTTCTAATTCACCCTGAAATTTATGATTTATAGCAAATTGAACAAATATTTCTTGAGCACTTACCTTATGCCAGGCACTGTGATAGGTCCTGAAAATACAATTATAAAGAAGGCAGTCCTGCCCTGTCTTCACAGTGTGTGGAGTGCAGCAGATATTTGAGGGCTGCTTTTTCTACTTCCTGCATTGCATCTAATAATGTTCTATTTGTGCTTAATATTTACTGATACTACTTACTGACTATATCAGGCCATTCTTGAAGTAGGTATTGGATTCTCCTACTTGGAACTTCTGTTGTTAAATTTCTTATAAATTCAAATGAAAACTTGTGAACTCATCTGTCTTTATTACACCAAAAAGAACTAGTTAACATTTTAAAAAAATCACCTGATAGATGAATAGGCAATATCTCCTTATGGAGATTTGATCCTTTCTTGAGAGGTTTATGAGAGAAATAAAAAAAAAAAACTTCAGCACAACTCAAACTATACTTACCATGCTTAAGATAAAAACAGTCTGATCTCCATCAGAAATAGAGTATTGAGTTATACCACGCTGCCCAGGCCCTGATCAGTGATGTGGGCTTGAGCGTAATCTGAGATAAGCTCTAAAATATTTCCTAAGCTTTTCAAAAGAGTGGTTTTTGCTATAAAGGGAGTGCAGAATAGTAAACATGCCAGTGTCATTTGTAGAAGGATGCCATTTAATTTCTCTTGACTATGTTCAGCTGAAAAGTCTGCTCACAGTGGTATTATGAGGTAAATTGAAATAATTGCTCCATTCTTACATGGGAGAACACCAGGCACAATGAACTGAGTTACCAAACTCACAATCCAAATAAATAGCAGAAATGGGAGCAAAAATTGATTCAAAAGAAAAACTAATTTTAGTTCTACATAGAACCCACCACAGCTTTCTCATGGCTGACAAAGGCTACAAAAATAATGCCAGCAAGACCTAGATAGCACTATACATAGAGGTTCTCAAATACTTCTATTATACATTCACCAGGCAGGAAGTGCATTTTTCAATCTTTAGTTAACAATGGCCTTGTTTGATTCTCTCTAGAATACTAGTTTTGAAAGAAATTTCTTTATTGTTATAATTTTCAAATATTTTTTCTAGTTCAAGTTTCATTTAAAATTCGTGTAATGAGCTAGAGTTTCTCCAGTGCCCAAGTCACTCACAGGTAGAGTTGGGCCTTCCAGGCCACTAGGGACTACTTAAGACATTACATCAGGCATCCACCAGCAGAGATGATATGGCAGAATTTGATGCAAACATTATGCATGAACAAGAGGGTTTAGAAAGAGGAAGAGACTCAGAGATGGCAAATATTCATTTTTGATATTTTTATATATTTTGTTTCAAAAAGGAGGGCTAACACCTCCCCCCCTACGTGGGACCCGACTCCCAAGGGTGTAAATCTCCCTGGCAACGCAGAGTATGACTCCCGGGGATGAATGTGGACCCGGCATCGTGGGACTGAGAGTATCTTCTTGACCAAAAGGGGGATGCAAAATGAGATGAAATAGTTTCAGTGGCTGAGAGATTCCAAATGGAGTCGAGAGGTCACTCTGGTGGACATTCTTATGCACTATATAGATAACACCTCTTAGGCTTTAATGTATTGGAATAGCTAGAAGTAATTACCTGAAACTACCAAACTCCAACCCAGCAGTCTGGACTCCTGAAGACAATTATATAATAATGTAGATTACAAGGGGTGACAGTGTGATCGTGAAGACCTTGTGGATCACACCCCCTTTATCTAGTGTATGGATGAGTGGAGGAATGGGGATAAAAACTAAAGGACAAATGGAGTGGGATGGGGGGATGATTTGGGTGTTTTTTTCACTTTTATTTTTTATTCTTGTTCTGGTTCTTTCTGATGTAAGGAAAATGTTCAGAGATAGATTGTGGTGATGAACGCATAACTATGTTATCATACTGTGGACAGTGGATTGTATATCATGGATGATTGTATGGTGTGTGAATGTATTTCAATAAAACTGAATTTAATTAAAAAAAAAAAAGGAGGGCTAACAAAGAATTATTTGAAGATCTTAATAATAACAACTAACACAAAATAAAAATTACCACTAGTGATTTACATTTTACAGAACTGTCCAAACCCCTGCTTGATCACTTTCAGTGATAAAGAGCTCACCACTTTGTCAGGTAGCTCCTTTCACTGTTAGACTTTTCCAGTTAAGAATTCCTTGTCTGTCCACCTTCAGTTCTATTAGACAACACAGTTTCTATCTGCTGCTTCCATAAGCTAGCTCTGTAAATAATTAAAGAAACCTATCATGTCCACTACAAGGTGTATCTTTCTGTGTTAAATTACTCAGCTCCAGAAACAGCCCATCATTTTTATACAGTTTTCAAAGGCCCTTTCTTGGGGTTCAAGCTCCTCTGAATGCTCTTTGGTTTATAATTATCCCTGCCAGTGAGTCAGTCCAAAAATCAGGCCCAGCATTCCAGATGTGAACTTACCAGTGCAGATGTCAGTGGGAATATATCCTCCCTTTGTTCTAGGCATTAGATGTATATGGTCATGTGTCTAGGATTGAATTTTCCCTTTTGCTGCATTGCCACGCTGTGGACATAAGGGGAGTTCCTGTTCTACTGAAGCCCCTAGGGTCCTTTATTTTTCCCATTAACTGTTGTCAAGTCATGTCTGGTCTCCCTAATCCTGAACTACTGCAGATAAGGTTTGGAATTCAGTACTTTATATTTATCCTTGCCATATTTCATATCAGTGGCTGAAACACATCACTCCATCCTATTAAGAAAAAAATTTGATTCTGTCATCTAGTCTAGGCCCTGGCCTGTTCAACATTTTTATTAATAACTGATATGAAGAGATACTTTAAATTGTATTTGTCATCATTCATCAATTGTGTCTTACACAAAACGAATAAGCATGTTTTCTAAGTGTACATGAAGCACAGTTCACACTTTCCTAGAATGTTATTTGGAGGGAGGAAAATTAGACCCTAAAACTGGTTCCCTTCATACAAGGATTATAAGAAGATGTCCTGGCCAAGAAATTGGTTTAAGGGAAAACATTAATTGCAAAGTTTCTGCTCAGTATTTGCGTAGCTAAGAGGTGGACCATATGGAGTAGATGGGTCCTACAATGGTTCTAACTTTTACATTCCTACAGATTTCAGTGAAAAGTGCCAACATACACAAACCAATAAGATTCATAAAATTGATAAGTGATCTCCCTGCTGTAGGCAGGGGAAGCTGTAAAGATTATGCTACTCATTCTCAACAGGTATGCTGACTATTGGACAAATTCATGTTTGTCCTTGGGGTTGAGTGCCTATTTTGATTCAGTAATGACTCAGTGTATGACGAGTAAGATGAGTAGACCTATTGGTCTACATGCTGACATGTGGACCTTGAGAGAACCATACCTGGAAAAGGAGGGCAGCAAAAGTCTCCTAAGTGATTATTCTATACTGAATAAGCCATGTATTGAGAAATTCACTGCTGGGACATGCTGTGTCCCAGATTATCTGGAGGACAGATTGAAAGAGAGATAGATTCAGGACCTAGGATGGGGCCCTGAGAGAAAAACGCTATTAAAGATTGAAACTTATTAATCCTTTTCCCTTTAGTACACACCTGGATAACCTCATGTGGCGGTCATGAAAGGAAAAAGGGATCAAGTGATAAAAGTAATTGCAGTCAGTTCCACATTTACCACTCTGCTGAAGGTCATGTGAAGAGGTAATGAGTATAGGGGCCTGTTGCCAAGGAGGTTTCAAGAAAAGGACCAGCAGAGAAGTGAAAGCTCCTGATTGCATTAAGAATATGAGACCAAGCTCCCATTTCCTAAATATGCCAGAAGTTGACTGTTGCAAGGGAGAGAGCTATTACTTTGTTTAACTATGTATTTTCATAATCATTAATACAAATACCAAATGGGTCTAGATACTACCTTTTACAGTGATATGAAGCTAACCCTGTTTGTACATAAGTATTCAACCAAAGGTGTCCATCTAACTCTATTGCTATGCTGTACAATTTCTCCCTACGGGCCATGAGTATCTTGATATAAACACTTCCAGATGTCTTACTGAAATAAAGATCCAATGTATTTACAGTTTATGTTTTTTCCTTCATCTGCCAGTCTACTAATTCTGTCCACAAATATGAGGAAGTTACTTTGTCATGTCTTGTTTTCAATGAGCTAGAACAAATCTCTTTCTTTTGTTAATTGTCCATATGTAATTTAAATATTTGTTCCAGAGATCCCCCCATGGGATCTTTGAATCAAAAGGTTTTCAGATCTGTAGAAATGCAAAATTAATCTTCAGGAGGTAAAAATGATTGGTCCAATAATACTAAATAAAACAAAACAAAACACCTCAGAAAATGTATAGTAGGTCAAATTTTACTCCCAAGTGTTATATTTCAATAGACATAAGAAAAGCAACTACTAAACTATGGGACTGGCTCTAAATCAAATTGCACAATGAATTCTAGCATGCTAAGAAAATCATTCTCATGAATAATTTAGCATTGATGAGGATACTTTATGTTTTTGCCCCTGGATGACTATTTTGGCCATTATGGTTGCGAGCCATGACATAATGGGCCAACTTTTTCTGTAAATTTCATGAGGTCGCACAGCATCAGTTGATTTGAGAAGGTGCCTCCCTTCTGGCCCCTGGCAGATGTTATATCACCCCATTTTCGAGGCTTCTCAGTAAAGTTATCATTCTCATTACATTTTGCATTTTTACAGCACCTGTAATCATAGCTCCCAGGCACTCTACATTGTTAATTTATTACAGTCATTTCGGTTTTGCTAGTTAACTCTCAGGTCTCCTTATGCAGTAAGCCTTAAACTCAGCAGGAAGAATTGGAAACTTTTAAACACCAAAATCAGTGTACATTCTCAGGAACCAGGAGACTTGGGTTCTAATACCAGCTTTTCCATTAATTTTCTCTCTTACTCAGGAAAGTCACTTCTAAATTCTAGGTCTCAGTCTTCTCGTGGGTAATACAGAGGACTTGGAATAACCAGTCTCTAATATCTCTCAGCTCTAAGGTCTTCCGGTTCTGTATATCATAGCTCTCAGGGATATGTGTCTGACATATATCTGTGCATAGATCTAGACTAATCTGTTCCTGAAGTCACTCTTATTCTACAGTCTTCAAGTGTATCATCCATCCTTGTGCTTGCAAGCTGACAGCTCCCTGTGGAGGCTCCATGTCAAATCTAATTCTGTAAGGTCCTCAGAACCAGAAATAAATAGGAATGCCTAGGGCTAATTTAGATGTCCCAAAGCAAAGCAGAGAGAAATGCTTCCTTCAAGAGATTTATTTTAGAACAAAAATGGTTTACAGAGTGAAGAGAAGGAACTGCCATTAAGTTACAACAGCATGTTAGATAGTAATTAATGGCAGAGCTTTACATGTCAATTTAAGAAATTATCCTCAGCCAGGAATCCATTACCAAATTAAAACAGCACTGATCAAAGTCTCTGGCTGAGGAGGAATTAGGGAGAATGGGGCTGGAGTAGATAGGGAGATTGGAAGATGGTCCTAAACGTTTCTTGTCCTTGGGGTGCTTATAATTTAACAGATAAATTGAACCAAACATAAGGGAAGAGACAAGTTACACTAAAATAGACAAACAAACAAACAAAAAATGAAAAACTGTGAACTCTAAGAACATAATAAATATACTGAAATGTTAATTAAGTTCTATATCCAAGTGCAGAAAAGACCTGAGAATGGGCATTCAGAGAAAGGTAGTATTTGTTTTGGAAAGTGTCTTAGAATAAATAAATACTAAACATCAATTAGAAAGTCTCTGGGAAGAAATGCAACGGGGTTCACCTTGCCAAGGAGTTGGGTATGTATTAAGGTCTAGAGTAGTGATCACCACACAGCAAGAGTTAACCTGCCAGAAATTTCCAGAACTTTACCTTGCCCATCACAAAGTTAGTTTTCAATGTCACAGTCACCATGAGGGAATTTTCTGTAGAGAAGGCTATTTGCCAGCAGCCACTGCTCCCCTGCCGGGCCTGTCAGTGGCCTACACTAGACACTCCACTCTTGTTATACATCAGAGAATCCCTTAAAGCCAAGGAATAAAGCAGATTCTTGTATCAGCTACAAGGAGATAACAAGCAAATATATTGTGTGGGCCACAAGGGAGAGGGCTTGCAGGGAGGGGGTATGCAAAATCAGAGTAGTCGTTAAGGATATTATCCAGGGAACAGGCAGAACAAGTGGATTTGTCAAGGTGAAAAAGGACGCCACTGAGGCTTTCTGAAACTGAGAATGGCTATGTTGAGGGAACTCAACACTTGTTAGAAAGCAACAATTATCCATTAGAAGGTTTCCCTTTTAAATTCCAGGGGTACATTAAAACAGTGGGGAAACAATGAAGAACCATCAGAAAAAATAAACAGACTTTAAAATGAGTACCCAAATTGATTTGTGCAAATTCCTTGGTTGGGTTAAATTCTGTATTAGAGCAGTTATATGATATAAATTTTGGCTCAGATTAAAGTTATGGAGAAAAATAGTGAAATAAATGATAATGCAGTACTTCAATTGATATGGAGGATGGTTTTTAAGTTTATAATTTCCCTGTTTTCTCAATGTTCTTAATTCCCAACCAGTCTGCCCAAAGTCTAAAGCATCTACTCTGTGTTGACTGCTCTTTCTTGATGGATTGGTCATAGCTCTCTGGACAGAAACCCTATTGCCGAGAAACCCTTAGAGGAGTAAGTCCCTCTTAGGCTTGTATGGTATCACAGCCCACAGAAGCACTGGGACAGGAAAAATACTATCATGCAAAAAATACAGAATAATGGCCCCGCCCAACATGAAGTACAGAACAATTGGAACGGCAAGATCTCCTCTGGCTCAAGTCATCCATAACCTATCTTCACCAAGAAACACTAAATGTGAAACAGTGGCACAGGTGAAAAAAAAAAAAAATTAAAGATAAGATTTTTCCTAATTTAAGTCTCAAATTTTCTATATGATCTAAAATTTGCTAAAATCATGTCTGTGTGCTCACATATTTCATTAGAATAACTCATAATATTTTTAAAAAGAACTACTTTCCTCTTAAATTATCAATAAATACATAAGGCAAAAGACCTCTATCATAAATATATAAAGCAGGACAGAGGCATAGCCATCATTCTTTTTTCCCTCAAAATATGATTAGAAATACTTCATAAATTATTCACATCTTCTGCTAAAGTAATAAAATAGCATCTCTTTCTACATAAATCACAATACTTATTTGGAGTACATAGTAAAGTTCCTTTAAAATACTGTTTTGACAGCACATAGGACAAGGCACTTCCAGCTACGATTAGTGTTTAATTCATCCTATTTTGAAGTAAATCGTGTAAGCATCACACTTGTATTCGCATCTGCTTTATCTGCATCCATTCCTCGTGGAGGGCAACCTCTAAGTTATGCCAGAACTTCGACAGAATTGTGAAGTCAAAGGGAAGAGCTTCTTTATCTCACATCCTCCTCTTTCTGGTTCCCCTCTTACCCCTATGAAAGTTCCCCTGCCTTGGGCACTTCTCATCTCTCTGGACCTGTGTCTTTATCATATGCCTGTGCATAAAGAGGCAGACTGTCTCCCACTCCTGTTTATAAATGGATCTCTGACATCCAATCAACCACAAAAAAGTGATCAGTTCTAGCATTGGTTTAGCATCCTTGCTTTTTGACATACATTAATGAAATTAGCTGATCCAGGCTAAGACAATATTTTTCTGTTGCATTATATTTCACATGTAACCATGTTTGTAACACCCTATGAGTTATTAGGTAAGTAGATGATACAAAGGCATACGAAACATGCCCACTGTCTTAAGACAAGTTTACAATCTTAAAATCTAAGGAAAGAAACAAATGCATATAAGTAATTGTTAGAATGAACAGTTGGAATGGAGGAACAGCAGAGAGAAATAAATTCTGAGCATGGACTGAACATGGAAGTCGGCGTAATTGGGAATAGGAACCACGTTTCCTTTGTGCCCCATGGTTTGGTACATGTTGGAGTCTTCCTCAGGTCTTGGAAACGAGAGAGGTGCTTTGGTCTAACTACCAGAGTTATGAGCTTCTCAAAGCCTTCCACATGGTACACAGAACAAATTGTCTGCTAAATATTTTAAAAACTCAGCTAATGAAGTTTTGTTTTGTTTATTTTAATGAGAAGAGGCTAAATAGGAGGACTGCCAAGAATAGAAAAGTGGAAGATCTCCCTAACCCTGCCAATAAAAAGAATCCAGCGTTGGCATCCCTCTGAAACCTCACAATTTCAGCCTCCACATATAGCCTTTTTTGCATAGCATCATTTGCAGTTAGATATTGCTCCCCCCAAACCCTCTGAGCATCTTTTAGGACCACATTTTACCTGATTGTTTCTTAATGTCCTGAAAAGAAGTAGAGTGTGGCAAACATCAATCTCTCCCTTGCTGGCCACAGTTTTCCACCCTGCATAGCCAAAGGCAGCATTCCAGCCATCATTTTGCCTCTCGCCTCCCCCAACCACAGATGTGGAGATCCACAATCTCCAACTGTCTAGAAAGAAACTAATGCCCTCAGCTAAAAATGTCCTTTATATTTGATAATTCAGGATCCCTACGAAGTTTTCCTCTATGCATCCCTGTGTCTGCTACAAATGTGGAAAGAGAGCATCTTGTTTTTATGTTGTCTATAATAAATTATAAGTGAAACAGCAGGAGCTTTTTCAATACTATTTGTAAATGCAGCCAGAGGCTATTAAGTGATGGTGTATCAAATAAATGTAATTAGTAAATAGCAAAATAACATGTTTGTAAACTGCCTTTGGAAATACGTGATTAGACCAAAGACAAGGTTTCTGCAAAACCTTTTAAGTATTTCCAAGAGATACCAGGAAAATGCTTTAACAATTTCATAAAACCTTCGAAAAATGTCTACATAAATCTGCTAAGAAGGTAGATAGTAGTATATTTCTTAATCCAAACTCCTTTCAGATGCTGCATGTTGAAAATTTAAGCACGGTGTATGCTTAACATGCATCATAATTTTGTCAGGGGAGTTAAAATGTGCTTGATTATTGACTATAAGTTTTTAAATTGGCTTTTGATGAAGTTAAAAGAAGTTATAAATATACCTCCATGTGCAAAGTGCTCTCAGGATATAGTGATATTCTCAATTACTAACATTTAAAATTATTCCAGCCAGTCAATCAGTTTGGAGCAAGGTGAAATCATCTTTCCTTTCTCCACTCTGGCTGTTATGAAAGGGAGTTTGCTCTGTAACAAAGGGTTTCTTATGGTCAGGAAATGGAAATACAAGAGTCATCCAAATCCATTGTTTCTTTCTCTGAGAGATGCATCATGTTCACCTCTTACTCACCTTCCTTCATCACATACCTGATTTCTATAAAACCTGCTTCACTAGTTTCTCACATCCCAGCCTCTCATCCCCAATCCACATTAATTACTTTCAGGAAACTTACTTTCATATGTCAGTCCCTGGTAAAGAACACAGCATGGATCTCCATGCATGCCATACCAAGCCACAAGTTCGAACTGTACCTAGTTTTCGAGCTTCTCCAATGTTTAGCTCCATCCATACCTATATAATCTAATTTTCTACTAATCCCCAGTCAAACCTTCTTCTAATCAGGTAAGGCCAGTCTCCTTACTATCCCATTCCTGGGCCCATGTGCCCATCACACTCCCAGGCACACCTCCCTCTCCCATATTTTTTAGGACCCTCTGCCTATAGTGACTTGCCCTCTAAAGCCTAGATTTGTTTCTACTAAGTCAGGTTTCTCCTACATATCTGAGCAGACACTACTTTGAAATTATGTGAATTTATATTCTGTTCTGCATTTCCCCAATACGTTGTTCCTGCATGTGTGGCTTTTTCTTGTCTTCTCAAGCAATTCACAAATTCCTTGTACATTAAGAGCAAATTTTATATATGTCTTATCTCTTCCACAATGCTAAGGCTTGGTTCTTTACTAATGTCACAGGCCCTGTGCTAAACAATGTTAATAAATTATTGCATTTAAACCTCATAACAACCATATGGGATAGATATGATTAAATGTGCCATTTAAAACATGAGAAAACTTAGGCATAACATAGTCAGTTTGGTTAGCTAGTCAGTTAACTGAAACTGAATTTCAAAGAGGTAGGTATACACAATTATCCCTGAGATAGTTAATAATACAGTCAGTATTTATACCTGGACTATGCTCAGAAATATATGGCTCTTAATCCTAATGATCAAAGCATTCATCTGAGTTTCATGATATCCATTTATTCACTCCTTCATTCAGTTATATTCACTGAGCACCAACCATATGCCACCTGCTGTTCAAAGTTTTGGGGATTAAAACAAAAATCAATAAAATATGGTTCCTGTCCTCAAACAACTGACAGTCTTAGAATTCCACAAAATTACATCCATAGTCTTATTTCTCATAACTGAGAGCCTGGAGGAGAACAGTGTGTGAAGCTAGGGAAAGAGCATTTTAAAAACAATTGAGATCCAATAGTCATTTTAAGGTCTGGATAATCAGTGCCAGACGTGTGGGGGTGAGGGCGGAGAATAATGAGAAAGGAAAAAAGTATGTAAAGAAAAGATAGATTGGGTAGGTGACTGGAAGAGCTCTAACAGAAACTTCTGGAAAAACAGAAAATGGAATAAAGATTTCTAGAGAAATAATCTCTGGCCCCTTGGGCAGTGTGCCAAAGCCCACATTTATCTGTCCATAGCTGAGGTGTGAGTGTGTGCAAAGACTCAAGGCTAGATCAAATGACTCTGTACTTTTTTCTAGTTTGGGGGCCTCTAGGGATTACTTTAATGCTGAGCACTTAGTCATCATGTTTGATGGCTTCGGCTGCCTCATTTATCAAGGATCTATAGGTAAATTTAATTTTCATGTGAGTGGAGGACAGCCATGGCAGCCGGGCTCCTTGCTGCTATCTGCCCCCGTTGATGCCTTCTGAGTGGAAATGATGGATGCCACATGTTGTGGCTGTGATTAAATTTGCTTTGACAAAGCAGCATGGAAATCTGATTTTCAATAAACTTCTGCATTTCACCTAGTGCTGAGTAAACAGATACAGAACGTAATGCCTACATGGCTGCCAGGCCGATAGTTAATTCACTGTGCCCATCTAATCAGGCTGTCCATTAAATTATTATTTGTCAATAACATGCAGGATCATTTTTGAAACTCTGAGGAATGGGAAGCTTGTTTTTAAGTAAATAAACACGGAGAGCTTGACAACTCCATGGTTTTTTCCTAGGAAGGTCCAAACAACTCATCAGTCTCTATGTCCCCACTCCCCTAAAGAAACAAAGCACCACTTAAGAAGTTTTTAGTTTCACTTCACTTGGCACCCATTTCAAATGCAAACAACATCATCCAATTACAACAGAGAATGAAGCTACAAACATTGACACTTTAGCTCCCCAGTTTATCTTTAAAGGAGAATGAAGCAGAAAATCACATTAAGTATGCATCTTATGTTAGAGCTTTTAACCTCCTGCCTAGAAATGCTGTGTGCAGACCACCTCCTGGAAAACAGGCTTCCACTTACAGGGAAACATTGGAGAGAGCTGGCTCATCAGGCAAGGAAAGTGGTGAATATGGTGATTGTTAATGTTTGGTTCCCCTTCACCTTCCTTTGTTCAATCAGCGAGGTAAATATTTTAAATATAAAATCTTGGATTCTTGTAATATTAGGAAAGGTTCCCTTCATCTTCTTGGCACAACTTTACTCCAGAAACTCTAAACCCAACTTGGATCTCTCTGCTTTCAGTACTTCTTTCTTACTCCGTGAAGTTCAGGCCTAACATTTTCTCAAAATTCTGTGAGCCCTTCTTAGAATATCTTAGGCCTTGTGCTAGTTTGGAACTATCATGTACCCCAGAAAGAACCATGTTCTTTTAATCCAATCTTGTGGGGGCAGACCTATTGTGAGTGGGAACTTTGGATTAGGTTGTTTCCACAGAGATATGAACTCACCCATTTAAGGTGGGTCTTGATGATCTTTACTGGAGTCCTCTACGAGAGGATAAAAGGCAGAGACATTTTTGGAGAGAGCTGAGAGACAGAAATGCCCCAGGAGGAACAAGCACGGACACACAGAAGGCCAGGGACATTCTGGAGAAAAGGGCCAGCAGACATCGCCATGTGCCCTCCCACGTGACAGAGGAACCCCGGATACCGCCGGCCTTTCTTCAGGGTCAATGTGTCTTTCTCTGGATGCCTTAATTTGGACATTTTCATGGCCTTAGAACTGTAAATTTGTGAACCAATAAACCCCCATTGTAAAAGCCAATCCATTTCTGGTACATTGCATTTCAGCAACTTTAGCAAACCAAAACAGGCCTCTTTCAACAGTCTCCTTTTGAAACCACTTTCTTCCACCACCACAACAACCACCCCTGCCATGATCCCCAAATATATTTGCTTATGGAATCCACAGACCTAATACCTTTCATTATTACTAAAGAACTGACAATGTGCAACACACATGCATATCCATACTAGGTGTAAGAACTTGAGAAAGTTCCTTAATCTCTCTAAGCCTTAGATTTCTCAGTGGGAAAATAATAGGTATCTCAAAATGCAGTTGCAAGGATTAAATGAAATAATGTACACTTGGGAGAAACCAGTTTTCCTTTCTTATTAGATTCCTGTTGTGATCTATAAAATAGGAATTCCCCCTCTCACAAGTATCAGGAAACAGCTACATCCCATCCTGCCACAGTCACTCCTGCCAGACTCCACACAGGAAAGGGGTGATGGCACAGTGAGGCCTGGGTGCTTCTTGGGTATAGCTGGGGGACAGGCCCTGCCACTGCTGAGACATGTGGAGAAGGCATGTCTGAGAAGGCCTGTAGTTAAGTTCTCTGGCTCATCTGCTTTTGGAAGTAGGCATATTTTATTCAGAGAAGGAGAGTGATCACATTTTGGCCTCTAGTCCAAGTTGTATATTTCAATCCAGCTGTACCTCTGATAAAACTGATCTCAGGGAGCTGTGCTTATTTCTCAATGGTTAGAGAGCTCAGAAAGGAGAGAGGTAGCATGAATTATTTACATACAGTGACCTAACAATGCGTAAAGCACTTACAATGATGACTGGCACCTATCAGCAGCTCAATTTCTAGTGGCTTTAGTAACAAAAAACTAATTATATGAAATGAGTAGTGGTAATGATAATGATTGCCATTCTATTGTCATTACCTCATTGGGCCATCATATCAATGCAGATAGGCAGGTAAAGCAAAACTGAGTTTCATAAATGCTTGATGTTTTGCCCAAGTTCATAAAATTAGTAGGAGCCAGAACAAGAAAACTCAGGCTACATACTGCCTGCTTCAGTGCATGTTCCATAACCCACCCTGCTTTTCTCCTTTATGTGTGTGCAGGAGGGTGAGATCCCTGCACTTCTGAAAGTTCTTCGGATTTCTCAGTGTAAGTTTTATTTTAAGCTTCCAAGACCTTAGGCCACTGTGCTACTTTTTAAACTCAAGAGTATTTCATTCCCAAAACACTTGTACCCTCAGGGAAGCTGCATTTTCATATTGCTTACTGGAAAGATGGCCATGAATTGGCCTGGGACCTTGTCGTAGCCGGAAGGATGGTCCTTGCTGCAACAGGACTAATGGATCTCAGTACACCCTCTGCCCTTCTGCACTGGCAGAACAATAAATATAAGAAACAATTCAAGGCTTAATGTAATTATCATGACTCAAAACCCGTGCTAAGTAACATCAAGCCAACACAGACATTCCCAGAATACGCTTCTAAACTTGGGGGCTAATGATGAGGTTACAGAGACTATTTGGAAAAGAATCAGATCTTCCACAGAATGTCTGAAAGGCAACACACAGACATCTATAAAACCTAATTTACACCACGGAAAAAAATCATTTTGCCAAATATCAATTTGCCACCAGGCCAGGAGAATTTGAACCTCTCAGAATCCAGCTGTGGGGACACACGGGGTTGGAGGAGAAAGAGGAATAATTAAGTTCTACTTTGTAGCAATAAAGGCACTATTTATTAAGGGAATGACTAGAATAATGATGAGGCAGAGAGTATGGTGAGTGGGGGAAGAAAGTGGAAAGAGGTATGGCTAGAAGTACAGGCATAACTCAGAGACACCAAGGGTTCAGTTTCAGACCATCACAATAAAGGAAATATCACATTAAAGCAAGTCACAATTTTTTTGGTTTCTCGGTACATCTAAAAGTTATGTTTACATTATACTATAGTCTATTAAGTACGCAAAAGCATTATATATAAAAAAAAGAATGTGCATACAATAACTTAAAAATATTTATAAATATTTTTGCTAAAAATGCTAGACATCAACTGAGCTTTCAGCGAGTCATAATCTTTTTGCTGGTGGAGAGTCTGGCCACAGTGCTGATGGTTGATAACTGTTCAGAGTGGTGGTTGCTGAATGTTGGGGTGGTTGTGGCAATTTCTTCAAATAAGACAACAATGAAATTTGCCCCATTGATTGACTCTTCCTACAGAATACTCTGTAGCATGTGATGCAATTTGATAACATTTTAGCCACAGTAGCATTTCTTTCAAAATTGGAGTCAATCCTCTCAAATCTTCCTGCTGTTTTATCAAATAAGTTTTGGAATATTCTAAATCTTTTGTTGTCATTTCAACAATGTTCACAGCATCTTCACCAGGTGTAGATTCCATCTCAAGAAACCACTTTCTTTCCTCATCCATAACAGGCAACTCCTCAGCCCTCAAAGTTTTATCATGAGATCGCAGCAATTCAGTCACATCTTCAGGCTCCCCTTCTAATTCTAGTCTTCTTGCTATATCCACACATCTGCAGTTACTTCCTCCACTGAAGTCTTGAACTCCTCAGAGTCATCCATAAGGTTTAGAATCAACTTCTACCAAACCCTTGTTAATGTAGATATTTCTTCCTCCTCCCATGAATCATAAACATTCTTAATGGCATCTAGAATGGGTCAATCCTTTCCATAACATTTTCAATGTACTTTGCCCAGATCAATCAGAAGAACTACAATCGATGGAAGCTAAACCTTGCAAAATATATCTTAAATAATAAGACTTGAAAGTCAAAATGACTTCTTGATCCATGGGCTATAAAATAGATGTCGTGGTAGCAGATACGAAAACAACATTAACCTCATTGTACATCTCCATCAGAGCTCTTGGGTGACCAGGTGCATTGTCAATGAGCAGTAATATTTTGAAAGGAATCTATTTTTTGAGAAGTTGCCAACTGTGTGCTTAAATATTCAGTAAACCATGTTGGAAACCAATGTGCTGTCATGCAAGCTTTGCTGTCCCATTGACAGAGCACAAGCAGAGTAAATTTGGCATAATTTTTTAAGATCCTAGAATTTTTGGAATGATAAATGATCACTGGCTTCAACTTAAAGTCAACAGCTGCATTAGCCCCTAACCAAAGAGTCAGCTTGTCCTTTGAAGCTCTGAAGACAGGCTCTGATTTTTCTCTAGCTATGAAAGTCCTAGATGGCATCTTCTTCCAGTAGAAGGCTGCTTCATCGACACTGAAAATCTGTTCTTTAGTGTAGCTGCCTTCATTGGTTATCTTAACTAGATCTTCTAGATAAGTTGCTGAACCTTCTACATCAGCACTTGCTGCTTCCCCTTGCACTTTGATGTTACGGAGATTACGTCTTTGCTTAAACCTCATGAACCAACCTCTGCTAGCTTCAAACTTGCCTTCTACAGTTTCCTCACCTCTCTTAGCCATCATAGAATTGAAGAAAGTCAGGACCTTGCTCTGTATTGGGCTTTTCCTTAAGGGAATGTTGTGGTTGGTTTTATCTTCTATCTAGACCACCAAAACTTTCTCCATATCAGCAATAAGGCTGTTTCGCTTTCTTAGCATTCATGTGTTCACTGCAGTAGCACTTTTAATTTCCTTCAAGAACGTTTCCTTTGTATTCACAACTTGGCTAACTGTTTGGCATAAGAGGCCTAGTTTTGACCTGTCTCATCTTTTGACATGCCTTCCTCACTAAGCTAATCATTTCTAGTTTTTTATTTAAAGTGAGAGACGTATGACTTCCTTTCACTTGGACACCTAGAGGCCATTGTAGGGTTATTAATTGGCCTAATTTCAGTACTGCTGTAACTCACAGAATAGGGAGGCCCAAGGAGAGGGAGAGAGATAGTGGAACAGCTGGTCATTGGAGGAGTCAGAACATGCACATTGATCAATTAAGTTTGCTGTCAGTTATGGGCATGGTTTGTGGCACCTCAAAAGAATTAACAATAGTGACATCAAAGATCACTGATCACAGATCACCATAACAGATATAATAATAATGAAAAAGTTGGAAATATTGCAAGAATTGCCAAAATGTGACACAGAGACACAAAATGAACACATGCTGTTGGAAAATGGTGCCTGTAAACTTGCTTTATGCAGGGATGCCACAAACTTTCAATTGTAAAAACAAAACAAAACAAAACAGTATCTTCAAAGTACAATAAAAAGTGCAAAAAAATCAGGCATGCTTGAATAGATTGGAAACTCTTTCTGATTAGCATGGAATGCCACACTGAAGATGAGGAGTTCATTTCATTGCTAATGAGGAGTGATCTAAACTTTTGCTACTCAGAGAATGTGGTCAATGGAGCAGCACAGATTTCTGTGGAAGTTTGTTAGGAATATAGAACCTTGGGCCCTCACACCAGATCTACTGAGTCAGAATCCACACTTTAACAAGAGCCCCAGGTGATTCTAATGCACATTAAAGTTTGAGGAGCACTCACTGATTAAGATTTTTAAAATAGAAAGTGGTAGCATCATAATTGTGTTTCAGGAAGAAAAAGCCTAAAAGCAGTATTAGGATAAATTATCCATAAAGGACGACCACAGCCAAGGCAGCCAATTGTAATTCTATTGTGGTAGTACAGGTAAGTGAAGATAAAGACCAAACTATTAATGGAAACAGAAGGGCAGAAAAATGTTTGAGAAATCAAGAACAGAAAGAATAGATGGGGGACTGATCAGACAAAGAACACGTGAGTAAAGGAAGAATCAAGATGAAGCTAAGACATCTAGCTTAGGTCATCTGTCAAATAAGAGGTTGTTCACGTTGCATCCCCAGACCCCATTTTGCTATCCCAGAGAAGACAAGCACTACGTATAAGTTGAACTGTATGCCTATTGTTAAATTTACTTTGACAATGATACCAAACATTTATTTAAACTGTTAAGTAAACATTTGCATATTAAGATCACATTTTTTGGTGGGAATAATACATGTATAGATCTCTCCCTTTCTATCCATCATCTATCTACCTACCTACCTACCTGTCTCATCTATATCCATCTATCCATCCATCCATACATACAAACATCTATCTATCTATGCATCATCTATCTATATGTGTGTGTTGAAAGAAACTAGGAGATAAAAAATAAAATATGAACAATAGTTTTAAAAGTTTAAAAAGGTCACAGGATTTCAAATTATGTTTCAAGAAGGCTTAGCAATCTGCAGAGGTGCTTCAGGTGCCACCATGGTGGGAGAAGGGGGTTTGCTTGGTAGTGCTCCAGCCCTCACTCCATCTTCAACTCAAACTGCTTTATGAGCAAAATAAACAAACAACAACAAAAATTCCATTTTATTTTTCTTAATTATTTTACAAATCTTTGAACCATATGATATGAAAATCAGTTACAACTCTGGCCTGTTACCTTCTGTATTCTCAGATTTATGCTATTCCTTAAAGTACTGAGAAAGTCCAACACACTTGGCCTTACTATCAGCAGCCTCCAGTATAATAGGAGGGAGTAAGTGTTTTTTAACATAGGCAATTTGCTCTTGGATAATTAAAAGGTAAAGATGAACTTGTCTAAATTTATACTAAGGAAATAATTCAATAGATAAAAGCTGTTAAATATGCATATATATTCACAGTGATTTATCTGTAATATTAAAAAATTAAAATCACCTATGTGTCTTATAATACAAAAATCATTAATGAAATCATGTTCCATTTGTTTTATAGAGTAATATGTAATCTTGAAAATTACAGTTACGAAGGCTAGGTTCCACATGGAAAATGTTTAAAAAAAAAAGATAACCAAACCATGAAGAATATCAAATATGAGATCACTATGATTGATATTATAAATTCATATATGCATCTGATCAAAAGTAGAAAGGTCTCTTCATTTGCTAAGGCTGCTATGACAAATGCCACACAATTGGTTGGCTTAAACAGGTATTTTTTGTTTCGCAGTTCTGGAAGCTAGAAGTCCACCATCAAGATATTACCAGGACATGCTTTCTCCTAGAATTTGTAGCTTTCTAGTCCTGGCAATCCTTGGGTTTCCTTCGTTTGTAGAGGCATGTAATAACATCTACAAAGATCCTATTTACAAATGAGTTCACACCCACAAGACCAGAGGTTAGGACTTGATATGCTGTTTTTTATTTGGGGAAGGAGGGCATGATTCAGTCCCCAACAAGTGGCATATGGATAAATAAAAATTTGGAAGAAATTATAGATGTTTGAATCATTAGTACATTTTACAGATTCTGCCTTCAAAATATATTCTGCATACAATACGTTTTAACCACATCTACCACAACTACTCTGATCCAAAACTGTATCTCTCACCTCTAGCATCCTTCCTGGCCTCCATTCATGCTCTTTTGCAGTATGTTCTCTCCTCCAGTAGCTACAGTAATATTTTACATATAAATTAAATATTGTCATACCCTATGCCTAAATTCTACCTATGACTTCCCATAATATTTTGAATAAAATCCAAAAGCCTAACTTTGTCTTACAAGAACCTAGATCTGTGGTTCTCAAATTAGTCTTGGGGACTCTTTACATTCCTAAAAATTATTGAAGACACCAAAAGGCTTTTATTTATATGGGTTATAACTACTGTATTAGAAATTAAAACTGGAAAATTTTTAAAATATTAATTTACTAATTCATTTATAAATAGCAGTAATAAACCCATTGTATGGTAGCATAATATTCTTTCTGAAATAAACAATATTTCCTCCAAAAAAAGAAATCTGTGAGAAGAGGGGCATTGTTTTATGTTTAGAAAATCCCTTCAATATTTGCCTTAATAGAACATAGCAGGTTTATCACATCTGCTTATACATTCAATCTGCTTTGATATGTTATTTTAGTCGACATATATGGAGAAAATACAGCCTCCCACAAATATGTAGTTGGAAAAAGGAGAGGTATTTTAATAGCTTTTTCAGATAATTGAGGATATTTGTATTTGGTACTATGTGAAAACTCAAAGACTTTCAGTGTCTTAAAGGTTAGTTGCAATGTGGAATCTGAAACTTTATCAAAGAATAATTTATTAATATTCATTGGTCTGTCTTACTCTTTGGTGGATCTTTTGCAGAAACATGGTCTTTTAACATTTTGTACTAGTCATTGGAATCTATTTGTTCATTGAGTTATGGAGAACTTCCAGATATTGAATATTTCATTATAAAGTATCAAAAAATCACATTTGTTAATTTAACCACCAATCTCATCAGTAAAGTCTTTAAGTATTGGGGATCTGTCAAGTTCTTGGACCAATACAAATTTTACAAAAATTCTAATTTTCACTTGAGACCACAAATTTTATCATTGACAAAAAATGCTGTCCGTTGTTTTCCTTGAAGTGGTAGGTTCACATTGTTGATTTTGGAGAAGATATCTGCAAAACATCAAATCCTGAATAACAATAATTTGTAAGTCATTATTTCAAGTAAAATCTGTATTCCACAAAAACCATGACCAGTTCCTCTCTCAATTCAACTGCACCAGTAGTTTTCCTTGGGACAAACCTTACAGTATCTGGATATTCCACTGAAGTGCTTAATTTATACTTCCCATTTCAGTATAAAGAATGTTCAAATATGTATACTTACAATGCTAGATTCAATAAAGTGAATAATTTTACTGCTTTATCAAGGGCATTCTGAAGTGAAACGGGTGTAATTTGTACTGGTCATGAATGGCTCTTAGAATACAGTGACTCGTACAGTTTGGTGTCCCACCCTGATAAGTGCTAAGGCTCCAGCAGTTTTACCTCTCATTGCCTTTCCATCCTCAGTGCAAATATCAACACAGTAAAATGGTATTGAGCTTGCAGACCCCTGTAAGAAGGTCTCAAGATCCCCAGGGGTCTGTGGACCATACTTTGAGAAAACCTGTCTTCATTCTCCAAGGCATCTCCTATCAGTCTCCCTGCCTCACTCTGCTCCAAGCCATGCTAGCTTTCGTGCTATTTCTTGACTGCATCAGGGCCTTGACTTTCGCAGTTTCTTCTTCTGGTTATGCTCCTACCCAATATGCTCACTTTGCTGACTCCACTCATGACTTCCTGTCTCTATTTATCTCCTCAACAATGCTTTTCCTAATCCCCTTTTCTAAAATAGCTTCCATATTTCCCAGCATTGACAAACCACCCTCAGGAAATGCTCTACCTTCTTACCTGGCTCTAGTTTCTTCTTCGTATCACTCATCACTAATTAGAATTACATTATGTATTTATTTGTGCTTATTGAGTGTGTGCTTCCCCTATTAAATGTAAACTCTGTGAGAGCTAGGACTCTGTTTTATTTACCACTATAGTTCTACTGCCTAGAAAGTATTTGACATGTAGTTCTCAATATATACTTGTCATACGAATAAATGAATTTACTTTTTAAAAATTCCCTTAAATTCTGTTGCTAAAGGAAAGTCTTCTAAATCAGTGATGTCCTAATAGAATGTGAGTCACATATGTGATTTTGAATTTTCTACTAGCCACATTAAAAAAGTAAAATGAAAATAACTCAATAATATATTTTAGTTAACCCAATATATCCAAAATATTATGACTTCAAAATGTAATCAATATAAAAATTATTAATGAGATATTTTATTTTATTTTTATTTTTTCTAAGTCTTTGAAATCTGGTGGATATTTTCCGTTCGCAGAACATATCAATTCAGATTAAACACACTTGAAGTTCTCAACTTGTGCTAGTGTCTACTTTCATAGAGACTGCAAACTAAGGAAGGATAGAAAAAACTAGATTACAGTATTAGCCTTCCCCCAAACCTAATGAAATAATTCTTAAAATTTTTTGAACAGTAGCAAAAAGCGGTAATAATAATTACTAGCAGCAACCAAACAAGGGAATAGTTCAAGTAAATACCATGAGTTTTTCAAAACGGTGGCCAAGAATGAAGCAGAAAATTTTGTCCTAGCTCCACACTTCTACTAACCCCTAGAAATTGTATTAGGGAAAGAAGAGGAGTTAACAATTTCCTGAGAATTTTTACTAATACCTCCTAATTAGGAAAGAATTAGAATGAAGAGGTAAGCAGGCAGCCCAGCCGTAACTGTCACTACTGGGTCTCAGCAGAAATAAAGTAAATTCTCCAGAGCACCACACTGATTTGAGGGAATAATTCTAAATCCTCACATGGCATCCAGAGTGACCTTTCTAAAATGCAATTCTGATCATGATGTTGAGCCATTTTAAATCCTTCACTGGTTTGCCTCATCCTCAAGATAAATTCCAAGTTTATCAGCATATCATACAAGCTCTTAGTGGTTGAGCTCTTGGGTCCTTTCACCACACCAACCCAGTTGTAATTCTCTAAATAAGGAACCTCGCTATTCTCAGCTGAGCCACTCCTCTTGTCGATGATACATTCTATCTTGCCTTTTTCTTGGTTCATTCCTATAAATCTCCCAAATTCAACTCACCAACCTCCCAAAAACCTTTCCTCTTCTTTCAGAGGATCTATTGATGTTTCCCTGTGCCCTACAGTGTCCTGGGAATCCCTGTATCTTAGTACATACATGGCACTTAGTTGTGGCTTTACATGTCTCACTGTCTATAGCACAAAATCTTTGAGACTATGAATAAAATATCTTTAACTGCTTTGTCATCAGACCCTAATACAAGGTCTGGTTCATGGTTTACTGAATAAATTGTGTAGAATAAGTGATTTGATATGTTTAGACTTGTTCTTTTTATTTATACTAGTTCTCATCAGACTTATAAATAATAGGTGCATTATAAAAGGAAATTGATAATGAAACAAAAAACATCTATTTTAACTAGACAGAGCACTAATTCTGATTGAAGTTCTTTCAAAGTCACAGATTACATATGCTATAACAGTAAAGCAGGTGATTAAAAATCAGATATTGAACGCATGCATAATTGTGTTTAGTTCTGTCCAGTAGGGCAGGTCTCTTGTTAGCAAATTCTCTCAGCATTTCTTTGTCTGTGAAAAATTTAAGCTCTCCCTCAAATTTGAAGGAGAGCTTTGCTGGATAAAGTATTCTTGGCTGGAAATTCCTCTCACTCAGAATTTTAAATATATCGTGCCACTGCCTTCTCGCCTCCATGGTGGCTGCTGAGTAGTCACTACTTAGTCTTATGCTGTTTCCTTTGTATGTGGTGAATTGCTTTTCTCTTGCTGCTTTCAGAACTTGCTCCTTCTCTTCTATGTTTGACAGTGTGATCAGTATATGTCTCGGAGTGGGTTTTTTTGGATTTATTCTATTTGGAGTTCGCTGAGCATTTATGATTTGTGTATTTATGTTGTTTAGAAGATTTGGGAAGTTTTCCCCAACAATTTCTTTGAATACTCTTCCTAGACCTTTACCCTTTTCTTCCCCTTCTGGGACACCAATGAGTCTTATATTCGGCCGTTTCATATTATCTATCATATCCCTGAGGTCCATTTCGAGTTTTTCAATTTTTTTCCCCATTCTTTCTTTTATGTTTTCATTTTCCAATCTGTCATCTTCCAGGTCACTGATTCGTTGTTCAACTTCCTCTAGTCTTGTACTATGAGTGTCCAGAATCTTTTTAATTTGGTCAACAGTTTCTTTAATTTCCATAAGATCATCCATTTTTTTATTTAGTCTTGCAATGTCTTCTTTATGCTCTTCTAGGGTCTTCTTGATTTCCTTCATATCCCGTACTAGGGTCTCATTGTTCATCTTTAGTTCTTTGAGTAGCTGCTCTAGGTGTGTCTCTTCTGGTCTTTTGATTTGGGTGCTTGGGCTTGGGTTATCCATATCGTCTGGTTTTTTCATATGCTTTATAATTTTCTGTTGTTTTTGGCCTCGTGGCATTTGCTGACCTTGATAGGGTTCTTTTAGGGTTTGTAGACCAGTTGAAGTCCTTATCTCTAATTTATCAGATCTACAGCTTCGTGGAGTACACTTTCTCTAACTAACCAGCAGGTGGCGTCCACGAGCCACCTGTTCTCCACAAGCCAGATCTCCCCTGCTTAGCCTTTTTGGTGAGTGGGGGAGTGAGTCTTGTGGGGCCCAATTGGTGTCCCAAGCTTGCGTGTGTAGTTGGTGTTGCCTGCCCTGTATGTGGGGCGTGTTTCTGGGCAGTCGGGGAGGGGGGTTGGCCCTAACAATCAAATCTCCCTGATGATCCTAGAGTTTTAAAGCTACTGCAATAGTCTAATCCTTCAGTTCAGTCCTGCCACAGTTTGTCTCTGCCACTGACCCACAAGTCTTTGGTATTGGCGTATGGCTCCTGAGACTTGCAAGTGGGCCCCTCTTCCAGGCTGTGCACCCCGGGTCCTCTGTTGAGGGATGACTGTGCTATGTCGCAGGTGAGTGCCGTCCCCCCAGGGCAGTTCTGGGCTGCTGGGCTGTGTTGGGAGGCTCCCAGTCTGCTCAAATGATGGCTGAATGGGGCTCTGTTAATTCACACTGCTCCCCCCTTCCCAGCTCTGGGACATTCAGCTGAGGTTGCAGGGAAGGCTAATGTCCACGCCCAGTTTTGTGGTGTGTGCCTGTTATTTGAAGCACTTCCGTCACACTGGGTTGTCTGGGGCAGCTCTGGGCTATGGGGCTGGCGATGGGCAGGAGTGTTTCCTGTCCACCAGGATGGTGGCTGTGAGCGGACACCCCCCTTTTCTTGGGAAGTTGTGTTGTTTAGTGAATTTTCTCAGCCACTGGATTATTGCCTTTTGTCTCAGAGCTCTCTTAGTTCTGCTCTTGACTTGACGTGCCCAAATTTCAATTCTTTGAAGCTTTCTGTATTGAGCTTCTTAGAGTAATTGTTTTAGAAAAAGCAAAAAGGATTTAAAAAAAAAAAAAAAAGAAAAAAACAAAAAAAAAAACGGCCCTCCTCAGAGATCTAATGGGTTATTGAAATGCTAATAGACAAAGCAACCAGGGCCATTAAGGAAAAGTGCCCAGGGCAGAGAGATCAGCCTTGCTTTGGGATTTGCATATGCGCCTCAAGGCCTGATCTCCGCCCTTCCCCTTTCTGTGTTCACCAGAACTCCAAAAATCCTCTGCTTTTATTTTGGAGTTTTTCGTGTTGTTTTTTTTCTATGCCTGTCTCCTCTCTGCTGGGCTGGCTGCTCTCAGAGTCTCTGGTGTCTGGCCTCAGTCTATCTATGGTTGGAGTTTGAATCAGTAGAATGAGTTTCCGGTAAGAGCAGCCACTGCAATTCTCCCTTCTCCTTCCCGGAGCTGACAGCCCCTCCTCCCCCGGGACTGAGCCTGGCAGGGAGGGGCGCGGGTCCCCTGGCCGCAAAAACTTACAGATTTCGCTGATCTCAGCAGTTCCACGTTTTCATGAGTGTTGTATGAAGTATGCCCAAAGACAGATTGCTCTGTGGTGTCCAGTCCACGCAGTTCCTGGCTTTTTACCTACTTTCCTGGAGGAGTAACTAAAACATACAGCTCACCAGTCTGCCATCTTGCCCCGCCTCGTGTTTAGTTCTGAAACATTAGGAATATGTTCAAAGCTTTTACCTCAAAATATTGCCAGTAGTTGGTATAATAAGAGCCAATCTTCCTGGGGTAGCTCTAGGGTGACTTCAAAGTTCAGAGTCCACTGGTAACCAGGAGGGATGGAGAATGAAACAGAAAATGGGTGGGGTAATTAAAGAAATATACCAGTTTCCAACTGCCATCTCCATCCTAGCATGTGCCAACAATGAGCACAATGGGATAAAACAAAAGGGGTGGGGTAGGGGGCTTAAATCTAGAAAGGCCAACATCAAATCAGTAGGATTTCCAGAGCAAGAATACACAAAATGGAGAGGAGGACATAATCAAATAAATAATAGAAGAGAAATTTTAAGAACAGAATGAAAATAAGAAAATCTCGCATCTCAGCACATCCTTACAAAATTTCAGAACAATCAAGATCAGCAAAAGGATCCTGGGTGTCCAGAGGAAAATAAAACATGAAGATCATATGAAAGTAATGAGTGTCTGACTTCTCTATGAAAACTAGACACTAAAAGGCAATGGGATGAGGCTTTCACAGTACTGAGGGGACGTTCCAATAACCTAGAATTCTATGCCAACCCAAATTATTGGTTAAGCATGAGGATAAAACGCTTAACATGCTCAGGCATTCAAGGGCTGAGAAAATCTTTCTCCCAGGCACTCTTTCCTATGAAGGGACGTGAGTATGTATTCCAAGATGAAATGGCATTGCTCGCCCTATTAAAAATCACAACCCTCCCCCAGTCAGCGTTGCTGGTCTGCTTTACCCAGATCTACTTTTCTTTTCTTTTTTTCCCTAGTACTTATCACCTTCTAACATGTCTACATAATTTACTTATGTTTTTAGGGTTAATATTCTGTTTTTCTGACTTCAATGTAAATTCCACAGACAGGAATCTTTATTTTATATTCAAGTGCACCCCAAGTAACCTAGAGCAGTGCCTGGCTATACATATAGTAGTTGCTTAAAAATTACTTGTTAAATAAATGTACAAACAAAGTAAAACAAAAACAAAGCAGAGAAAATTAAGAACAGGGATTCCTGGAAACAGGAGACACTATTCAGGAAATTGGTGAAAACGGCTTGCTCCATAGTGGCCTGCAGGCATGGGAAAAACCCCCATTCATGTCAGGGCAAGAGATGGGCAGACTTTACATAGGAGTTCTTGAGAAATAATACAGGGCTATTAAATAAATCAGTGTTGTTCTTAACCTTAGTAATATGGCAAAGTGTAAGGGAAAAGGAAGGTAATTAGAAATGCCAAAAAATTTAAAATAATAAAAAATTTTAAAGTCAAGTAAGTCATAGGAAATGAAAGAAAATGTGGTGTGCTTTTGAAAATTTAATGTGATTTGGAAAACAAGAAGACATTTGATCTTGAAGCTTGAATTATTTTCTCATATATAGCATAAAAGCTAGAGATAGCTTCCATATTCTCTTTAAGATCCATCACTTTGAATCTTCAGTGAATTACGTTTGCATAATTGTAATATTGATGCTGATACCTGTTTTTAAATACTTCTAGAATCAATTTACAGAAAAAACAGAAGACATTTAAACTATGGTTACAGAAGAGAGGTAAATTTTATAAAACTTCACAATATGAAAATAATGGTAAAGCTGACAAATTTAGGAGGTAGAGAAAGAGGTGTGGAAAAGTATAAAATGTTTTTTTTTTCAGCTTTTGTAATGAGGAATCACAAAATATTGCCTAAAGTTGATAGAATAAGGAACAGTGATTCAAATGGATTATTAAATGGTAACCAATATAATTTCTAAATACAATAATAAAAGAATCAGCACTTCAGAGAAGTAGCTGAAGGATGGCTAGGAAAAATCAAATAACCATTCATTTTTCATATTGAGGGGTCAAGAAGTAACATCTAAATTTTCCAAATCAAGAAGTAAGTGTATATGCTTATTACTTTAGATCAGCAAAAGTAGGAGCTTCATTTTCACAACTTCATGTGGTTAAGCATTATTATTTTTCCTACTTTATAGATGAGGATATTGAAGCACAAAAAGGTAAAGTAATTTCCTTAAACTTTCACAGCTAATAACTCACCGAGGCAGGATATGAACTCATTTGGTCTGACTCCAAAGATTGTGCTCATATTCTTACACCCTATTGCCTCCTAAGCTATAAATAGACAAACTTCGTCTTCCTAAATAAGTTTAAAGGGCAGAACTATTTTTCACTCATCTTTCTATATACTACAGTGCCAGCCCCAGTATTGGTACTCAATACTGGACACTGGTCAGTCTATGCTCAGAAACATTACATCTTACCCACTTGTTAGGGTAACACACATAAGCTCAGTTTAGACACATTCATTCAAAGCTCAGAGACAAGCCCTGGTCTCAAAATAGCCAATCTCCATACTATAATTGAGTCTATAGGTCTTTTAGTTAAGCCTTAGTTCTTTTCCAGGAAATAAACTATCAAACACTATACCAATTTCCTACCAAGGAATTAGCAAAATGTTGGAATCAACGGGAACTGAGACCACTGATTATTCACTAAGTGATTCAAATGCAGCATTAACCAGGCTTTAGACCCAGAGGATCCTCCAGGTTTCTCTCTGCTCTGCCCACTAAGAATGTTTCTTCCCTGCAAGCCAGGGAAAATGGACTACATTACCTTGTGCTAAGTAAATAGCTTTTAAGCAAGTGTTTTATCATTTTAGGCAAGTTACCAATAAAAAAGTAAAATAGAATGCACATATTTGGATCATAAACTCCCTATCTATTCTAAAATCATTTTCAGCCAAAATATAAAAATAAATGTTTTCCAAAGGCTTATACATAGAAAGGATAAGGATAATGTTCCAGAACAGAGAAAACTGTCCTTTTTATAAATAAGTGAGATGATTTCAACTCCTTACAAAAAAACCTGAGAATTATAAGATGACTTTGAATGAAAGATAGGCATTATAAAATGTACCCTAATACAGAAGATGTTCAAACATGTAGACATTTCCTTTTCATGCAATATTTGCATTTAATAACAATGCAATGTAGATGAATACTTAAATTATTATTGTTTTAATCCAGCTATTCCAATTTTTATAACTTAAATATTTAGTTAACTACTCAATTAACATAAATAGCTACGTAAACCAATCAAATAATTAAAAAATGCAGGCAGAATTTATTTTTACAACCTGAAGGTGAGGGACAGTGGTGGTGGTATATACACGATGATATTCTTTTGTGATTTCTTTGTAAATAATTTCAAATTTGCTAAACAACACACCTAAAATACTACAGAGATTAAATAAATAATACTGCTGTTATGAATATCATCCTCCAAGCAACTAAATTAACTAGTAATATTCCAACAACTTCCCAATAAAAAAAGGGGAATGAAAATTAGTTTGTAGTCATGTCCTCTACCTCATTACTATTTGACTGGTCTTAATCAGAAAGAAATTCAGAACATTTTGGGCCTCATTGCTTTTTATTTTAATAAAAATCTCTTTTGGAGATCATGCCGCTTCCCCATGGAAAAGGAAGAATCTCAAGGAAACTAAAAACAGTAAGAGAAAAAAGAGGTTAATAAAGGTGCATGGGACCCTGCAATTGTCTAAAGCTATTCATCAAGGAAAATGTAAAAGCCCAATATAGTAGATTATTGTTCAGCAGGTATTTACTCCTCTCTCCCTGTCCCCTGACACTGAACTCCGTGGAAGCAATACACTGCTCTGCCCATTGATTGCTGGCTTAGCTGAGATTCCTTTGGCCAATGGAATGTAGGTGGAGGTGATGATGTGCCAGTACTGAATAGGGTCTCTTGCTCCTCTGTGAGCTTCCAACCACTGCTATAGGAAGAACATGCCCCCTGGTAGCCCACTGGTCACAGAAAAATGAGAAACACGTGAGAGCAGACCTGAACTATTCCATGGCCTTGAACTAAGTCCAGCTGAACCCAGACCCAGTCACTGAACCCCAGCCAATCCATAGACTCATGTATGAGAAAAAAAATCCTTCTTGTTGTCCATCATTAGATTTGGAGGTATCCATTACACTGCATTATTGTGACAATAGTTAAAGTTTAACACCTTATAATTTTGAAAACTATTTAGGTTGTCAAGCCACTGAGCTTGGAATATATACAATTCTTTCAACTGTGTTTATTGAAGTTCTAATCCAAATGATCACCCAGAACCACAATGGGATTTTCCATTATTTTATCCCATGCAATAGAAAAGAAAACTGTGTAAATATAAATTAAATCTATATTTAAAATAATGCAAATTTAAGAACATTTAAATTTCAGTAAATGTATCAGGGATAGAAAATGTTTTGCTATTTGTGCCCAGCAGACTATTACTCAATATGTCATCATTTAAGAGATAGTTATTGAGCACCTATTAAGGGCTCAACAGATGCTAGACATACAAAGACAAGGCAAATGGGTCAAGTGAATAGTACAGTGTCAGTCCCATAGTAAGTATGATATAAATGTGAATGCTGTTATTATATCCATCATCATCTAGACAAACAATAAAGCATATTATAACAATGCAATATAGGAACGGCTAAAATGGAACTCTATACAAGGTTGCAATAGAGTATACAGCACAAACAGCAACCATCTGCCTTTGGGACCCTGGGCAGTGTCTTAGAGGAGGTAGCATTTAAGGGGAAAGTAGAAGGATGAGTGAGAGTTTACAAATGGAGAAGAAAGGAAAAGGTATTCTAGCACATATGAGGACACAAAATATAAATGTGTCAGCACATACAGGAAACCATAAAGCAGAAGTAACTCCACTATAAAGTGAACAAGGAGATCTTCTCAGACCTACTGTCAGCAAGGACCTCACTAACTCAGTGCGCCAAATTGTGGTCTTAACCCCACAATATGGACTGAGCGAGCCCTCCTGGTGGGCTGCACACTGATGGACTAAATATAATTCCTTTCTTCAGTTCTTATAAATAAGACTGACAAGAAACTCTACATATTTTAATTACCTACCATATAGAGCTGCATATTAGTTATTTACTGATATTTCCTAAAATTCAGTATTTATAAACCAATGTAACATTCCTAAAGTTTAACGTGGATGCTAGTGAGATGCTGGCTGCTATACCAGTTGCAAAGCTCCTACCCTCCCAGGCAAAGGTGCACATATGGATCAAATTCTTATCAAGCTCAGGGAAGAAATTTTGTTTCTACTGCATGTTACCTTTAGGTAGCTCTGATGTTCAATTGCTATCCTAGGTTTTATTATAAATTACTGCTAATTTACCTTCATCATTCTTAGTACTTCTCTCCTTATCTCCTTGCTAATAGACAACATTACTTGCATGTCTAATAGACTCTCGAATTTAACCTGTGGTAAATTGAATTCTTGATTAACATCTCCTCTCAAATAAGTAAGTAAATAAATAAGCAAAAAGTGCTTCACGCAGAGTTACCCCTGGTAAATGGCATCACCACTCACCCTGGTGCTCAGGCCAAAAAAATCTTGAAATCAGACTCCTTTGAAGCTTTTATATCTCACATCCAATTTATCACCAAATCCTGTTGGCTCTAACCTTCAATCCAAAGCCCAAATCCAATACATCCTATTCAGTCCACTCCCATCAACCTAGTTCAGGCCCATAACGTCTAAACTCAGGATTACTGCAGTTGCTGCCTATTTGTTCTCCCTTTCCCAGCCCATTCCGCCCTTGCCCTGCTAAAATCTATTTTCTACAGAGCAGTCAGAGTGATCTTTTGAGAAACAAGTCACGTCACAGCACTCCCTTTCTTGGATCCTCCACTGGTTTCTCATCCCACCGAGGATGAAATCCAGTTTGTAATCATGTCCCACAAGACCCAGGACGTGAATCCTGGACACCTTTCGAACCACACCTCTGACTGCCGCTCACCTCACTGCAACCACACTACAATTCTTTTGTTTGTTCTTTTGTCTTTATTAAAGAAGTTATGGGTTTACAGAATAATCATGCATAAAATATATGATTCCCATGTACAGCCCTAGTGTTAACACCAGGCGTTGATGTGGAACATTTATTAAATTGATGAAGACACATTTTTATAATTATAGTGTTAGCTATCGTCCATGGCTTAACTTAGGGTTCACTGTTGGTGAAGTGTAGTTACATGAATTTTTTAAAATTTTTATTCTGTTAGCATATATACAATCTAGCATTTCCACTTTTAGTCACATTCTGAAATATATTTTAGTGCTGTTAATTACATTCACAATGTTGTGTTACCATCACCACCATCTATTACCAAAACTTTTCCATCATTCCAAATAGGAACCTGTACAATTTAAGCCTTAACTTCACATTCCTTATGCCCACCCCATCCCCTGGTAACCTATATTCTAGATTCTGACTCTATGAGTTTGCTTATTCTGATAATTTCAACTCAGTGATATCAGGCAATATTTGTCCTTTTGTGCCTGGCTTACTTCCCTCAACATGATGTCTTCAGGGTTCATCCATGTTGTTGCATATATCAAGACTTCATTATTTTTATAGCTGAATAATATTCCATTGTATATATATGCCACATTTTATTTATCCACTCATCAGTTGATGGACACTTGAGTTACTTCCATCTTTTAGCAATTGTAAATAATGCTGCTATGAACATTAATGTGAAAATATCTGCACAAGTCCTTGCTGTCAATTCTTTGGGAATATACCCAGCAGTGGGATTGCCAGGTCATATGGTAGTTCTATACTTACCTTTCTGAGGAACCACCTGACTGTCTTCCAATAGGTGCTACACCATTTTACATTGCTACCAGAAATGAATGAAAGTTCCTATTTCTCTGCATCCTCTCAAATACTTTTATTTTTCCATTTTTTAAATAGTAGCCATTCTAATGGGTGTGAAATGGTATCTCATTATGGTTTTGCTTTACATTTCCCTGATGGCTAAATGATATTGAACATGTTTTCATGTGCTTTCTGGCCATTTGTATATGTTCCTTGGAAGAGATGTCTATTCAAGGTTTTTGCCAGTTTTAAGTTGGGTTGTTTGTCTTTTTGTTGAAGGGTTTCTTCATATATTCTGGATAATAACCCCTTATAAGATACGTGGTTTTCAAATATTCTCTCCCATTTTGTAGATTGCATTTTACTTTCATGAAAAATTCCTTTGAGGCGAATGTTTTTAATTTTGATAACTTCCCATTTATCTATTTTTTTCTTTTGTTGTGTGTGCTCTGAATGCAAAATCTAAGAAACTGTTGCATAATACAAGGTCCTGAAGATGCTTCCCTATGTCTTCTTCTAAGAGCTTGATAGTTTTGGGTATTACATTTAGATCTTTGATCCACTGTGAGTTGATTTTTCTATAAGGTGTGAGGTATGGGTCCTCCTTCTGTTTTTTTCTCCTTGTTACCCTATTTAAAATGCCCATTTAGGTTTCTTTGCTTCCATAGTACCTTTTCCACTACATAATATTATATATGTTTATGTTTATTACTTTTTTATCTAGCCCCACTAATATGCAAGCTTTACAAACCTTCTTTTATTTTTGAACCATTGCATTCCCACTGCCTAGAACAGTTACTAGACCATACTACATATTTAATAAATATATATTGATGGACATTGGTTGTAAGGATTTCTTGGTTATCACTACAGTATTTTGTGATGCATACAGCATTATTGGCATTTCATCCTATACTTTGCTAATAAATGGGCTTTCTGATATTTATGGGCTGTGATTCAAATATGAACCATCATTTCTTTACTTCCAAAACAAAGATATAAATATAACATTCTAATTTGCTTATACTGTAACACTTCATTGTTGTTATCAAGTTTCTTTGCCACTGAAATTTGGACCTGAGAGCATGGACCACAGATAAAATATTTGAGAAATACTGTGCTGAACTGTAATAAACAACCACTCAGCCAAAATGAGAATGAACAATCCCTGATAGTTATGCATAAGTATGTTCTTATTTGTTTTACTCCAGTTTAGTCCATATAAATTATATAATATACTTTATGAACATTATGAACACATCTGCTGTATAATGTAAAGCCTAGACCTAAACCAGGGCTGAGGGCTGATAGCACCTCCTCAGACCTTAAGCAGCATATGGGTGTTCTTCAATTACCTACACAGTATTGAAAGTAATACCCAGGTATCCTTAGATCAGAGTAATGAGGTCTGCAGTCATGGCGGTTCACATGAAAGGTGCATGATGATCCTGTGCAATCACAATTAGATGCCATGGAAATTGGGGGGAGGGGGGTGTTGCTGAAGAAGAACCCATGTCATACTTCTTTCTTATTGTTTCCAATCTATAGTTTTTCAGGGAGATCATGGCATACAAAGTGGAAGGAATGGAGATGATAAGAAGACCCACATGACAATAGTAAGATGTCAGCTTTGATCTGAGCCATAGCCACCTCTTAAACTCCAAAATGACAGAAGTGTCCCTAGTGAGAGTTAATAAGAGGCTTCAGATTGGTCCAGCTTCCCAGAATGCCCTGCTCTCACTGAGCACATGTGCTTTCTTTCAGTAAATAGCGGTCCCCATTCCTAGATGAATAATACTCTAAAAGGGTATCTGTAGGGTAATTATGCATAAAATCAGGGGGAACTGGGGAGGCAAGGGACATACAAGCAAAAAGCAGCTAGGAAACATACATTACAATGGTAATATCCAAGGAAAACAAGGCAAAATTCAGATAAATCTCTCTTGCCTCAAAGAAATTACGGACAGTATGATCTCTCTAAGGAAAAGAGCTCAAGAAAGAGATAAAAGAGTTCAAAGAATATAAGACAACATAAGAAAATGAAAAGTAAGCTTGCAGAGCTCAGAAAAGAAGTGGAAAGGGAAGATACATAAGAGCGATACAAATAAGGATTAATACACTTTTTTAAAAAGTCGGGATCATAGTGGAAATTATACAAAACAAAATGGAAATGAACAAAGTTATTTAAATGATATGAAAATAAGAATAGGCACGATAACAAAGAAAACTCCAAAATGAGTATTATTGGCATTCAGAAAGAATAAGAAAGAAATGAAGAAATGAAAAAAGTGATCAAAGATATACTAGAAAAACTTTCCTAAAATAAAGACTTGAATCTTTAGATCTTATCCAAGGGAAAAAAAAATGAGAGAAAGATCAAGGCTAACATATACTATGGAAAGTCACTGAACTTCAAGGATTAGGAGAGATATTATATAGATATCCAGTAAAGGGAAAAAAAAATAGAAACCATTTAAAAGGGGGAAAATACAGCTTGATCTCAAATTTATCTAAGGTAACACTGCTATGGGATACCATGCAGCTCACAGAATTTTAAGAGAAGGGAAAACTTTCTCAATAATTTTAGAATCATATAATCAGAGTAACAGCAATATATTCTCAAGCTGACAAGAACTAAGGGAAGACGACTTGCATGAGTCTCTCCTTAAAACCACTCAACAATTCTATCACTGCTTCTGTCCTGGAAATTCTGTCAATACTATGATAAACAAAAATTAAATGAGAAGTTAAAGAAAACAGAGAAAAAGTGATCTTTATTTATAGATGATATAATTGCCAACTCAGAAAAATTAGTGGAATCAACAAACTACTAGAATTAATAAAAGCATTCTGTGAAGCTGACAGAATACAAGATCAACTCACCAGAACAGCAGCAATTTTCTACAACAATGAACTACTAGAAATTACAATTCCCCTGGGGCAGGAAGAAAAGAATGAAATTGTGGAGTGAAAGAGAATAAATAAGTAAAAAAGAGTAACAATGATACAATGATGATGATAATAATGATCATTTTAAAAAGAGAAATTGTGTGACAAAAACTAAGCAGCAGGATTTACCCATCTTCTAGAACTTTTGACAAGAATGGGGGACAGAAGGACCACTGCTTAACAATTCTAGCCAGCTATGGAAAAAAATCAAACAAATACCTAAAAACGGAAAACCTGCAATAGAAAGACTTGAGTTGAGCAGTCTAAGAATTTGAATACCCAATTATAATTATGAAACCATGCGGATTAATATTACCCAGCAAAAAGGAAATGTTATAAACCTTGATAATGTAAAGCATAATCATGCAGCTAATAAGAAGAGTAGGTGGTAGTATGTGAAAGGGTAAAAATGTGCTAATTTTCTCATCTTTCATAACAAGAAATTGGTAGAATACAGTCTAAATTTCAAACATGTAGTAATAATAAGCACAGTGACTCCTTTGAAACTTTTCAAAGTTCTTCATCAACTCTTATTCTTAACATTAGACTCCCAGGTTCCAATATTTCCTGTGAAGGAACACATGAATTTCATCAATTCCTTAAGTTTCATTTGGCTTCTTTTGTTAACTACAAGTAAAACTTAACTTAATACTTAACATTAAAATATTACATACAGATAATATATTTTTAAGTTATTCGATTTTTTTGTCTCTCCACCTCTGCTCAGAGCAGCATCCAGAATTGTGTAAGTTCACTTTCCTTGCCTGCCTTTTTAATTGTTTAATTTGTAACATGCTGTTACCATTTCATAGAAGCAATAAAGTTATTGTTAATAATAAACTGAGAGAAAAATAGTGAGGAAGTGGTGACCATAAGTAGAACCACTCTCATTAGCTGTTAGGCTATAAAGGTTAGTTGAGATATGGAGAAAGAGAATCAAGCTATCTATATCAAGATTTCTCATTGCTATATATCAGCTGAAGAAAATTGAAAGTATGGATGTTATTCTGAGTGAGATCCTAGTTGTAAATCCCAGAGATCAGATCTAGGTTCTTAGCAGCTCCAAAAGGCACAGTACAGCCAGGGTCTGGCCTTACTCCAGTGTCCATTACCAGAAAAGAAAAACTACAAAGGATGGTGAATGGAAGCAATGTCGAATTTGTCACTGTCAACCAACCACTCCTATTTTGCTCAGGACACACATCATTACATTTTGCATTAAAAGGTAAGGTTAACCCAAATAGTGCCAAATTGGTTATGCTATTGCACCAAATTGACACACAGAATTCTCAAACAAAGGCTATAGTCTGGCAGTCCTTGATATCTATGGTTATTTGAGTTAAATGAAGTCTGACATATTCCCACATGGAAATGGTAAAGAGAAACACATATTATTTCCAGTCTATTAAATTTAATTCATTGTGTATTTTTCCCCCTTATTGGCAGTTCAAATTAATTTTTCCCATTGTCAACAGACTGACAGTCTCACACATCTTTAAATCCAAGCACACAAAATTTGCCAGGACTATTCATACCCATGGGTGTGGAAAACAACATGTTCATTCTATTAGGTCTTAGCAAGCCTCTAACAATTATACAAAATAATTTATCCCTCGATGATCAGGTACAGCTGTATCTAAATCCTCATGTCAATTTCCATTTCAGCAGCAGAAATTGTGATGTTCTTGGGAGAGGAGTGGTTGGTTTTCAGTTACACAATGCTACAGGTGGAAGTCATCTGAAAACCATAATACCAGCATATGGATAACCTGCATGGCAGTATAATATTTGTATGTACCTTACAAGTGCTTATCCAGGACTATGACAATTTAATCAGTTTCACAGGGGGCAGAAATAACATAGATCTCTTCATTCATTGATTGCATTGAGCACTGAAATAATGATTACCATCTACATGGAAGGGCAGCATTCCACAGTAAAATAAATGATAACTGCAAAGGATGGTTTCTTATCCTATTTAAGAGATGAATTAATGACAGATGCAACTCGTAAAGACCGCCTTCATGGAAACTTAGCCCTCTCATATCTAGTGTGTAATGGAAATGCTTTTGCCATTTTAAAATCAGGAAGTTCTCCTGGAATCAGAAATAATGCTTTTGAAAATTAGCACTCATTTCATCTTCATTTTTTCATCTGTAAAATGAGGAAGCTGATACTTTCTCATCTTATCTCTCAAGAGCATTTTGAGAGCAAATGGAAAAATAATGTAAACGTGGTTGGAGCTTTTGGAAAAAAAGTTCTCTGTTACCCCAACCTACTACTATTATTATCATCACCAATTTACAGTGGTTTCAAAGCTAAATCTAAAAGCCTTTTCAGACATGTATTATTCAAATGTTATAAGAAAAAAATCCTGCATTATTTAGCTCCTTATTATAGGTAGGTAAACTGAGACCTAAAAAGAACAAGAAACCTCCTCAAGGTCACACAATGTCAGAGCAGGTAAAGAAAGAGAAATATTGATTCTGTGCCACATCCCACAGACAGAGTGGCAAAATGTGAAATTCAGAACCATTAATATCAGCAAGCACCTGAACCAGCAGCTTTTAAATTTAAAAAAATCCAATTAAAAGCACCTTTGCAGAAACAGTATGCCTAAAATCATTTTCTACAATTTCCCTAGTTCTATTTCTTGATACAATATACCTTCTTTTACTGAGAGTAAACAAGAAATACATACTTTTAAGTGTGTTTTTTCTCTCTGTGGATAGGAAGGGACTTTAAAGAGCCTCAAAAATTTCTTCATTAAATAACTAGAGGTCTAATCTTATGAAGTTGTCTTGATTCATAATGTATTTTTAGAATAAATGAAGGCAAGTAAATATATTCCTGTAAATGGATTTCTCTCAATTCATTTTAATCCCAGTGTTTTCTAAATGGTTTGCATGTGCCAGTATTTCTCTAGATGATGGAGAAGGCTATAAGGATATGTGTGCCCAAGAGATTGGTTTACGCTGGACAGTGCCATAGAAAAAATCAAGACAACATTCAGTTCTGACCTGTGTATTTCCAACTTACAGCCTGGGTTACCTTTGAGAATTCTTGGAAATATCTTCCTAATGCAGAGTTCTACCTAAACGGCTCATTACCAGGGGGTGTGAGGAAAGCAGTCCTCTAAAGGGGCTTCATTTACATGACCCACTTGCTGTTCTTATTAGTGCTTTTTAATTTTAATGGAAGCCTGCCTGTTTGTATTTTCTTACATGTTTTTGATGCCTGTAAATTGCAGCCTGCTAAACTTCGGGGAATTCTCCCATGTGATTACATGGAATGTAAGGTAACAATTACAAATGAATAAATTTGCTACACATTAAAGATATTTTCAGCTGCTTTGGGAGATCATTTAGAAAATTTGGGATATGTTTCTGTTTCTGTCATGTTGTATAAGCCATTATGTATATCTTCATAGGGAGGATGTCATCAAAACCTAGTACTTGAGATATAATACAGTACTTTGGGTCAGAGTATTATCATTTCGAGTAATGTTTCCCAAAAGTGGTATGCAGAGAATCTGGAGATTTGGTTATTTATTATTTTGAATTTTATTTTTTTTATTTAGTAGTTTCACCTTGAAAGTCTAGAATCACTTTATTAATATTGCATAATTCTTTCATACATTTCATACATTTTGGTAAGCTATCCCAACCTGAACTTCTTTGAAATTGTGGTTTGATACTACAACATGCTCATAAGAAAAACACAATGAAAGAAAAGCAAAATGATCCTGATTTTCCAAAGGAGAAAGGTCACATTTAATTATGTTAGGTCTTTGGTTCCAGGCGGAAGCAGCAGAGAGCACAAATGCCCTTGAATGTCACTGAGGTAAAAGTTGTGCCACCTCATCATTCTGCACTATACACTTTTCTGCTTTATCTCTCTGTGTACTTTTCTTTTTATGCCTCAGTATTATAACATTGCATCCCCCCACCCTCTGTGTGTGTGTGTGTGTGTGTGTGTGTGTGTGTGTGTGTGACTCTATGTCACCTTTCCTTGTCTGTATCCTAAACTTGGTTTAACCCCACTGGCAATATTCATTGCTAAGATATTGCTAACACTGTTTCAGAATCATCTTCAAAAATCTTCAGATTCCAAGATTCCCCCCCAAATAAACCAGTTATCACAGTCACTGGCCATAAGAGAGGCAAAACAGTATAGTGGGTAAGGATGTGAGTTGGAGCCAGGCTGCCTGGGTTTAAATCCCATCTCTGTCATTTATTAGCTACGCGACCACTGGGCAAATTACTTAACTTTGTTAAGGCTTAGTTCATCTTCTATAAAATGGCAATAATAGGAGCAATTACTTCGAAAGGTTTTTAGAAGAATTTAATGCTTTCATACACATAAAGTATTTAGCATATGGTATGACATAAAGTAAGTGTTCAATAAATGTGACTATTATCACTACTAGCCCAACCCCAACAAATCCATCTTCTCTACACTACTCAGGCTAGTTTCTCTGCTGTCCTAGGACATGCCATGCTCATTCCTCACCCCCTCCTTGATAATGATCCCTTATCCCACCCAAGCTGACACCTTGCCCACATTCCTCAAATTACAAATCTTAGCATTCCTGTAAGGCCCACCTCTACCATGAGCTGTTCCTGGGATATGTCAGGACAAGCTGATCTCACCCTACTTCTTCTGTATCATTTACAGTTGCCTATTCTTGAATTGCTAGTTAGATGCTCTAGCATGCTGTTCTCTAATTGTTTTCCTTGTATTCATGTTATCTTCAAGCTGAAGGCATTGTGGTCACATACCACAATGCTGCTAGCACAGTCATTCCCAAAGAGCCTCACATGCAGACACTGACCAATGGGTAGGTCCCAATAGGTGTCTAGTCTTTCTTTCATGAACATCATGGGGGAATCTGGCTGTGCATTTCACAAAAACAAAAAGAAGCTTTCCAGATTTTCTCTTTCTTTTCATTTTACTCAGTATAAGCTTTTAGAAAACAAGGTATATATGCAGAAAGTTTTCGGCTTTTCATGCAAAGTATGCACAAAATGAAAAGGTACACTTAAAATTAAAATTTCATTTGTGGAAAAAAAGTTCTTCAGCACAGTTGGTGGATATATGACATGACTGGTTTAGTTAAGTTCCACTCCAGTCACACTCAATGGACCTAATCAAGAATTCCCATTCCAGGATGGTAGTTCACATCAGTCTGCCCACCCCATAGATGTGGCTGCCAGAGGAGCTTCTGTTATCCATACCTTGGTGGACACCAGAAGCTTTGCTAATTAATACAATGAATGTCAGAAGTGGATTTCCATTGATGAAATTCATGGTGTGTTCATCCACATTAAGGACAAAGGGTTGGGTTCTCATTGTTAAAATTAGTCAAATTCAAGGTATGTGGATTGGCTAAAATATTTTAGAGACACTGCAACCTTGGAATGAACAAGGAATAAGGACAACCAAGACCTATAACCTGCACCATGAAGGATAGAGCCTGTTTCCAGACATGGGGTTGGAAGACTTCCAGTGGCATAAAGCAACCTATAGAACCTTCTACAGACCCCTTAATTTGGAATATTGTTTATCTGACTTCAATGAATCTTTTCTGCAAGGTCATGCTTGCAGTACCTAAAAGGACAGAGACCTGAGACTTTATCAAACTCACGGAGTTGTTTGTATGTCTGCTTTGTCCCTCCTTACAAATATTTTTTTAAAATAAAATAAAGTTCATTTTTGAGAAATTAGATAGGAACCAGTACTTCAAACCACTTCCCTAGGCATATCTGAATTTATGGTATATTCCTATTTTGAATTTCCAAAACTGCTAAATGAAAGAAATGAATGTGATATAAACTTAATGCACATGTACAAGGTAGTATATGTTGGCACTTTAACCAGAAAGTTGTCAAAATCAAATCAATCAACTAATATTTACTGAGTGCCTTTTAGGTCCCCAGAACTGTGCACTACAGGATATCAGAAATTGACATTTCAGATATTACCTAAAATAAATCACCAATCTGGTCAGAAACAGTAAGCTAAGTGAACATTGCAGTCTACAAGTTGCAGTTAGGGTACCTGAGGGTTGCTAGAACATTGTTATTTATTATGCCAGCTTTTCGTGAGATGGAAATGTTAGATATCTGTCATAGAGGGCCTTAACAAACAGTCATGATTTATGGCCCATATATTTGGTTATAGGTCTAAGGAGAGAAGAAAATGTTGGAACAAAAGTAAGTAAGAATATAAGGAGTGACATGAATTATTTCATTTTCTCTTGAAATTGTGCTTCCTTCACCATTAAAATCGTAGGATAAATAGCAAAGGTCTTGTCATACACGTCAAAGGTCAAGTTCAGAAATTGGCTAACATCCGAATCAGCAACAAATTCAATTTTTCTGCTACTGATGCTTTATAGGATTTTAGGTTCCTACATTTATCAAGATTTCTTAGCAGAGATACAATAAATAAACTAAGAAAGCTATTAATTATGTGTAATGCATTGGTCTTACTTTTGGAAGCAGGAGCATGCAAGTCAGAGTGGAAAGAACCCTGGCTCCCTCAGGCAGAACTTTCAGTATTGGTTCTTAGAGCATTCACCATTTGCCTGCTCTAAATGCTCTGAATATATCAATCATCATAACTGACCTAGGAGGTAGGTTACCAGTAGTATCCCCATTTACAAGTGAGGAAATGGGTCACAGCACAGTTACATAATGCTCCCCATGGGAATAGGTAATAAGTGACGGAAGCCAGAATTTTAACCCAGGGAGTCTGGCCCCAGAATTCATTCTCTTAACCACAGTGTCCTATCAGAGATGTAATGAAGGATGATGTGGAAAAGCATATACAGGCACTCAATACATTTTACTCCACATTTCCTTATTTAGAACTCATTTTTATGTCCTATGGTGCTCAAAGAACAGAAACACTTCTGTTAAACAAACAGACCATTAGGTTCCAAAGAGCAGCACAGACACAATATACTAATGAAATCATCAACCACAAGCATCAGCAACTTGATAGATGGGGGCTGTGAGATTCTCTCTCTCTCTTTCTCTCTCCCTCTCTCTACCTCTCATCTCCACCAGAAGGCATTTTATAGTCAGAAGATGTGTAGGCTCAATCTATCTTTTGCTATTATTACCCATCTCCTCCCACAATACCTTCTACCCAAACTTTCACTCTACCAAAGACAGACAGAGATTGCTAAGACAACGTGTCAGGAATTGTAATGCACTTCACAGTCGAGCATGCCTACAGTTGATGAAAGTATTAAATAGTAGGTCACAAATTCATTCTTTGCAAGTCAACTACAGTTAGATTTACTGATATTATTGTATTTTAATAGATTTCATGTGAATCCCTGTATAGTAACATTAGATCTATGAATAGAGAACATATGCCACAAAAGTGCTAATCCAATAAATATGGGTCTTTTCAGGACGGCAGGCAGGCTTGTTGATGCAATGTGATGACACTCAACCTAAGCAGAATAAAGTGACTGTCACAGAGTCCCTGGCTCAGTTATGTCTTGGACTCTATTGGTCAAAGGCAGTTGGTGTTGCAGTCACCATACTCTCTCACATAGGGTATTGCAATAGCCTCATAACTGACCCACCCCCACCCCCCTTCAGCCCTTGATCCTTTTCAGTCTGTTTTCAAATAGCGGACAGTGTGACACTTTTGAAACAGAAGTCATTCTTCCCTTCAGTATATCCCAGAGAATTGAAAACAAAAGTCCATGCAAAAATTTGTAAACAAATGTTCATAGCAGCATTATTCATAATAGCTAAACAATGAAAGCAACCCAAATGTCCATCAACTGAAAAATGGATAAACATAATCTGTGTATCCATAAATAGAATATTATTCAGCCATAAGAGGAAATAAAGTATTGATACATGCTACAATATAGATGAAACTTGAAACATGCTAAATGAAAAAATCAATCATCAGGACCACATATTATATGATTCCATTTATATAAAATGTCCAAAATAGGCAAATTGATAGAAATGCTTACCTAGCAGTAGGAGAAGTGGAGAATCAAGAGCGACTTGCTGCAAAAGATTTCTTTTGCAGGCAATGAAAATGTTCTGGAATCAGACAATATTGATGGTTGCAAAGCTTTGTGAATACACTAAAAATTACTGAATTGTACACTTTAAAAGGATGAATTTAAGTAGTACATGAATTAAATCTCAATAAAGCTGCTGTGAAAACAACAAACAGAAGTCAGATCATGTTCCTTTTCTGTTAACACCATCCAGTGGCTCCAAAGTTCATTCAGAGTAAAAGCCAACGTCCTACAGTAGCCTCCAAGGCCCTACGTGGCCTAACCTCACATTCACACTCTGATCTCATCTCCTACTACTCTTCTCTTTGCACACTCAATTCCAGTCACACTGGCCTTGAACGGGTGAGGCATACTCATGACTCAGGGCCCATACCAAGGTTGTTCACGTTGCCCCAAACATCATCCCCTCCAACAGCCACAGGGCCCCTTTCTTCACCTCCTTCAAGTCCTTGCTCAAATATTATCTCAGGAAGTCCTTGTCCTGGGTCCTCCATTAAAACTTATGGGCTCACCCACCCTACTCTTTAACCCTTCTTTACTTTTTTCCATTGCCCTCATCATCTTTAAAAACAATCAATAATTTACTTATTTATGATGTTTATTATCTGTCTTCCTCCAGTAGAGTATAAGTTCCTTCAGGGTAGGGATTCATGGTTAGTTTGTTCACATCTGTGTCCCCACGACCTAGAGCAGACCCTAATACATAGTATTTGCTCAATCAGCATTTTTGAAGAAATGAATGAAATACTGTTTCCAATTAAACCCCTCCATCACAAATGGTCCTTATTACCTGAATGACAGAAAATTCATAAGTTGGAAGAGGAGAAATCTTACTTAACACATCTGTTGAGTATGGATTACTCAGCCTTTTCTAAACACCACTCAGTATTTCCAATCACAAGCTAGAAGGAATATGTTAGGAAGGAGATTTAATTCAGCTCAGACCAATAAATAAGAACTGGAGCACAGGCTTAAAAAGAAGGGCACGACTGCTGCTCTTGTGAATGTCACACTTCTTGGTGAAAGATACAAGTTGAATCAGTAACTAAAATTATGACAAGGGTTACAAAGGTGAGTTCAGCATGATGTGGGATGATATGACACAGCTCTAAACTGTCTAGACCCTCAGGGAATAAGATAAACAATAAACCAACAAACCAGAAAAGATATTAGCAGTGAAAATGCTATGCAGAGTATTAAAATTGGGTGATAAAATAGGGCTGAGTGCCTACTTTGAGTAGATAAGAAAGGCTTCTACAGGAGGGGATATTTAAACTGAGATTAAAAAACAAGATTTCTCCCCAGGACACTGCCATCTGAGGCGAGTGACAACATGGTATGTTCTAGGCATTTTAGGAAGGTCAGTAAGGCTGAGTCAAAAGAGAGAAAGGAAAGAAGCATGGGATAGAGCTGGAGAGGTATGCAGGGGACAGATTTTAGTCTGCTCTGAAGACTCATCAAGGATTTGATAATATTATCCTAAAGGCGATGGGAAACCATTGCAGGGTTGGAAGAAGGACATTGACACAATCAGATTGGATGTTAAATGATCCCTCCAGGTGCTTTCTGGTGAATGAATTGGAGAAGTCTGAAGATGTAAGATGGGAGAATAGTTTGAAGGCTGTTTCAAGTGTCTATCATGAGAAAATAGTTGCTTGGACCATGAGGCATAAAATGGATTAATGTGGAATATATGCAGGAAGTACCAGGAATTACATAACAAGTTATGGACAGGATGGGGGTGAGTAAATGACTTAATGATGCTCATAATTATGCAACAATCAAGAATATTTCACTTTGTATGGCCCACATTTTTCAGTGTGGTCTGAGTCTACAGGCTCACCCCTCTCAGTTTATAAGTCAGAACTCACCAAGGCAGATGGTAATATTAGCAACCCTGTACCAATCAGCCTGTGAGATACAAAATTAACCTGAACTCAGATTAAGCTGAGCTCAGGGCATGCATTTACCTACTAATGGTGCCCTTCTCCTGAGACCTGACATGTTCTCTGATTCATTCTCCATTTTACTACTTGGACTGAAGTTCTTCTCTTGTCCTAACTAGCCCTTGCTACCTACCTCCTGTCTTGGCCTGGTGATAGCCCCCCTCTGCTGCCATGTCCACTCACCAGACTGGACCAGCTTGGCTATTGTCAACAGACTGGGTCAAGTCCACATTACTCTGGCTCCCTAGGGTGCCATCATCTAGGCAGCAGGCTACTCCCCTGGGGTAGCACTGAATTTATTTTAGTCTTTTAAAGGTGGTTATGTCTGACCATGGCTTTCTGTCCATTTCTATGACCAGTACATCAAAGTCCTAAGTGTATCCAATCTATCACAGCTATGGGGCCCTGTTGAAGATATCTCCTGCTATGAAATAAATCACCCCAAAGCTTAGTGGCTTAAGAAACAATATATTTTTATCATGATTCTGAAATCTGGACTGAGCTCAGCTAGGTTACTTTTTTATTTTTTATTTTTTTATTTTTTGCTCTTTGTGGTTGTCAACTGGGGCTGGAATCTCTGAGACAGCATCTTCATTTACACTCTGGCATCTCACCTGCTGGTTGGAAGAGTCAGGGATGGCTGGGCACATCTCTTTCCACGTGGCATCTCCATGAGATTAAATTGGGCACAGCAGTCTCAAATCTTCAGATCTCTTCCATGGTATCCAGCCCCCAAAGAGGGAGAAAGGCCTAGAATGTCACTTTTGCCACCTCTACTGGTCAGAGCCAGTCAGAAGCCCAGCCCATTCAAGGAGATAGAGTATAGATTCCTTTTAATGGGTGAATCAACATGCATGTACAGAGAGGGAAGGAGTTGCTGGTAGCCGTCTTTAGAAATAATCTTTTACAGAGTAACAACTAGGAACTTCAGGTATTCTTACCCCACATCCAAGAAGAATGAAAATCTATCAAAAATCAAGGATAATATGAATACTGAGGACAACATGTGGCCACTATAGTCAGGAGTGGAGCTTTTAGGAACAGGATAAAAAGGATTTTAAGTGACATTGGATTGGAGCACATTCCCTATGATTGGAACTCTCTCTACTGTGCTGAGTGTTCTTGGGGTCACTCTTTTCTTTAATGTGGCCTAAACAGCAAGGCAGGCCTGGGGTCACTTCCACTTCAAGTCCCTGTGCCTCTGCCCACTTCCCTTGGGAGTTCAGTTAACCAGAGTGGCACAAGCCAACAAAGTCACAGAGCCATCTCTTGGAGCCATATGTCTGGGCCACAGGCTTATGGGGTGAGAACAGCCACTGTCCTGTGCATGAGGTTGGAAGGTTTCCTGAGAACCAGACTCTAATGAGTTAAAGACATAAAAGGCATTCTTTGTTTTGTATGTTTATTTTTTCACAAATCTAATTATTACTGGTACATAAAGGGATGTATCAAGAATACTAAGATTCAAGTTTTGGTCACAAATTCAGACAATTAACAATTTGTGGCCTATGAAGTCATATCAATTACACTCCCCTTGCCCCAGGCTGGAAGGATATTAGAGTCTTCATTAAATGGCTCTTTAATTAAAGAGGCAATATGCTCTTTTCATTAAGCTCTTAATAATCTTAGCTTGAACAGGACTAAAGAAATCACTAAAAGAAGCTATCAACAAAACATGAACAGTCTCTCCACTTATTCTGTGGCTACTTTCCTCATCAACTCTCTCTCTCTAAGATGGAAAAACCACAATTCTCAGTCTTTAAGGCACTGTTAAAAGTCTAAGGAGGTAATGGTAAAGTAAAGGCATTTCCTCTTAATGAAGTCTATGATAAAATATTGCTAATAGGGGGACTGCTAACTAGCCAAAGGCGAGGGTGGGTATTTCCTACAAGCAGCAATAGCCCTAGAAACAAAAATCCTCTGGATAAATCATCCCCTATATTAGTATTGAAAGAGAAGAAATTTTTCATTCTATTAACAAATTCTGAACCAATAAATTACTGAATTCATTTATCAAGAACTTGGTGTTATAAACTGGGTGTGGAAAAAGAACCAAGTTTCAGGGTGAGAAGGTATAATAGATCAGTCAGGCACAAAGAAAGAGATGCCAACACAGAATAAAGGAAAAAAACGTGGCAAGGCATTGGGGGAGGGGAAGAAAGGATGAAAATAGGACAAAGGGACAAACTGGAGTAATCAGGGCATGTTACTGCATGTAGTTATGCTAGATTTGCCTCAAGGGCAAATCTAATTATTTCTATATAATAGAAATAATATTTCTAATATTTCTAATTATTCTTCATATTGCTACATTCCTTAAACGTGTCTCAAAGAGAGGTCTCCCAACAATAATAGATAAGCTGAAGACTAGTAGCAATATAGCAGCTGGTTTTATCCCAAAACCTCTTTATTAATACCCCATTCTAATGAAGTTTCCCCAATATATGTGCTCAGACATGTGCTCAGAAACATACTTTCTGTTTTTCTTCTTATTCCTTACCTCATGTGTATAAGTATATGTGCTTGTATTTTTGGTGATTATGAAACCTGTATTTCAAAATTTCCCATGGAATTGGATAAAAGTATGGATGCCTGGACCCTCCCCTCAGAGATCCTGACTAAAGAGATATGTGGTGGTTCGAGGCATCTCTAAACGTAACTGCTCCAGAGATCACTCTTTGTATCACGAAGGAGCACCATTGACACAGTGGAAAGACTTGAACTGAGATTCAGGACATTATATTTGAATCTTGACTCTGAACTAATGTCTTTATATAATGACTATGAGATCTTATCTAATTCACTTAACCATACTTTAATAAATCATAATATTTCTTTTATAACATTCTCTACCTGCCTCCACCTCTCTATCATTCTACTACTCTGATCTCTAGTATCATGAGACATTTGAAGTTAAAAAGACATGACCACAAAAAGTAAGAAATAGAAAAATTAGCCTTTTCCAGAGATCTTTAGCAAAGAAATATCACAATACATTATATATATATATATATATATATATATATAGAGAGAGAGAGAGAGAGAGAGAGAGAGAGAGAGAGAGAGAGCACGAGCGCACATGTAGTTTAGTTCATACACTGGCAAATTAACCTTTTACCTATCACATATAAACATCAAGTGTGGAACATTAATTTATTTGAAAAGATATGTGACAATACTACTTTGAAGAAAAGGTATCACACTGTGCCATATACAGTCACAAAGAAATATGATAATAACAATCTTGCAGAATGTTGTGAAGAATAAGTGCAATAATGAGTGACTTTATATCTTGTAAAACATTCTAACACTTAGTGTTCATCATTATTATTTAAATATAATATAGCAAGGTACACTATTGACAATTTAAGTTGTGATTTTTTTTAATGTTCTGTTGAAAGAGATGTCAGAGAATTTCTTCAGAATCCTTGAGGAAACCCTTCAGAAGGTGAGTATAAGGGCCCCAGGGTCATTAAGGTAAACTCCTAGAGAACTGTCTGGAAAATGGGTGTGTGCCGATTTGGATATATTATGTCCCCCCAAACGCCATGTTCTTTGATGCAATCTTGTGGGGGCAGATGTATTAGTGTTGATTAGGTTGGAATCCTTTGACTGAGTGTTTCCATGGAGATGTGACTCAATCAACTGTGGGCAAGAAATTTGATTGGACAATTTCCATGGAGGTTTTACCCCACCCATTCAGGGTGGGTCTGAATTAAATCACTGGAGCCATATAAAACAGCTGACAAATAGAAGGACCTCAGAGCTTCAACTTACAGAGACATTTTGAAGACGGCTGTTGAAAGCAGAGTTTTGCTGACGCTTTGGAGGTACTAGCCCAGAGTTTGCCCCAAGAAGCTGATACAGAGACATTTTAGAGAACGCCATTTTGAAACGCAACCTGGGAGTAAGCAGATGCCAACCATGTGCCTTCCCAATTAACAGAGGTTTTCTGGACGCCAATGGCCTTTCTCCAGTGAAGGTACCCTATTGCTGATGCCTTACCTTGGACACTTGACGGCCTTAAGACTGTAACTGTATAAACAGATAAACCCCCTTTATAAAAACCAATCCATTTCTGGTGTTTTACAAATGGCAGCATTACCAAACTGGAACAGGTTGTAATCAGATCTTTTGTGTTTTAGGAACAAAAAAAGAGAAGCTGCCCAACCTCTAGGTTTAGTTCTCCAGGGGTGGTAAGGGAGGTGGTTCTAATTCTGAAAAAGGACTAAATGAACTGAATAGCAAGTACCATGTCCTTGGAAAGTCAAGTGAGGGGCAACCTTTTCTGAGTGCGGCTCTTAGAAAATAAAGATGTCCTCCTTCAAAAGACAACATTGGCAGAATGCCCTTGGCCAGAGTGAATTAGCAGCATCTGTCAGAACAGGAAGCATGATTTTGTCAGCAGTCACCCAGCTTGGAAACAAGCAATCGCATTAACAAACTTAAGAGAAGTCAGTCTCTCCTTTCTTACAATAGAAATTGAAATGACCTCTCAACCCCCATTTGGATTAGGTACGCACTCTGGTTTCATGGAAATTTTAAAAGAGGGAGGATACCCAACAGGAAGCTACCATATGTCCTGTCAATATATGAGAAACCTCAAATGAATTTTAATTTGAGGAGGAAAAATTCATGGAAGAGTTCAAATTCAGTTATATGCCCATATATATGTATTAGAATCTAAGTAGAGGCCATTCTTCAAAAAAATAAGATAAAAATCTCAGGATCACTTAGATATGATGAGGAATTTCATCATGGATCCTATTTGTGTAAGGTGCTCCAGATTCCCTGTTAGAAATGGTTATAGATACTTTGGGACTTATGGTTTCTAAAAAGAAGAAAGATAAAGAATGCCCAGGAAGGCAAAGTGCTCAACATACGTAGGGGACTTTGAAGGATATACTGCCTAACACAGGACCAGGTCAAGGCCAGAAAGGAAAAATACCTGTGACACCAAGTACTGTCACAAAAATTGCCCAAGGCCCAGCCCCTGGATAACCTGGTACATGTTCCTTAGCAGAAGTGTTGAAGTAAAATGAGATATCAACCTCTCTAAAGTTGGGTGAAGGAAAAGATAGTCTTTCTGGTTTCCGTAGAAAGAATGTCACTGTCTAGGGAATGGTTGAATTTAGCCCCAAAAGCAGAAAGAATGACCTAGACCCTGGAGGTTGTGGAACAATCAACAAAATGGCAGCAGCAGTGAAAAAGGAGTTGAGTCTGTATTGGCAACACTTACCATAATGCAATCTTACCTCCAAGGTAAGAGAGGAAGAGAGAAATCGGCAGGTTTTATCCTCTAGAATATAAACATGCCAAGCTAAGAGGATCTAAGAAAAGCTACTAAAATGGGGTAAGTAGTGGAATTGGAGCCCCAGCAACAAAATTTAGGTTAATACTAGATCTTCCAACTGTATTCTAACACCAGCTGTTGATTTTTCTGATTGACACAGACTTAGAAAATAAGAGTTTAAGAATATCTATCTCTTACCTGGGAGAAGTAAGTCACTGGTGATGATGATGCTTACTGGCCTTCTGTGAAGATCAACATAAATGACCCAACAAGACAGTAGCCCTCATTCCCAAGGCTATAAGTTCACAATATTAGGTAGATGAGCTAATGCAAATAAATGATTGTTAAATGTGACATATTTACTAACAACAAGTCATCAAGCTCTGTGTATCATATATTAACAAAATAGGAAGCAGATAAGTGATACAGCATGTCTAGTTGAAGGAGTCACCAAGTGGTGACATTATCATTGCTGGGCAAGAAAATGCATAAGACTCAATTGTGTTCAACTCAAGTAACTTTTATGTACCAGGTACAGAAAAACTATGTGCTGGGCACTTCAAAAGGAGGACCCGGCAAGGAAGAAAGATGAAATGAGAACATAACTAGGGTGAAAGCTAAATGCTATCACTAGTTATTAGGCAGAAGTAAGAATGTGGTTTGATCCTAAGGAAATAAACATATATGGGAGTAAGAAGACTAGTTGGAAGAAAAACCATTGAAAGACTTATTAACAAACATTAATTATGATTCATATTATACAATGAATTAATTCTCTGAGTAGGAAACAATAAACAATTGATAAATTTGCTTTATAGATCCCTGTGACATGCCTAACTGTCAAGAGGGGCTGGAATTGAAAGGTCTATAAATGAGAGCAAAATGAAGACAGGCATCACAAGCAACATTTTAATGAAGGTTTTGTATATGACTGTCTGGAAGAAACCATGTGAATAATGGTTAGCTCATAAGAAATACTGCTTTTAGCTGGGGTATAACTTACAATTAGGACTGACCCAGTAGGACCCATATGCCATAAGTATACAAACTGGGTGTTTAGTGGTGGCAGTGGATAATCCATTTTAAAAAGATGTCACTTTCAGGGGCAGATAACTGGGAACCCCCACTTTCACTCTGTCATTCTGAAAGTGCCATAACCATCCAGATAAATACAATTTTTTACACATTTTATGTCCTTTAATACTACCATTATGAAGTTACTAATAACCCTATAATATGACAAATTCCCTTATCTCTAAGACAAAAAAGTCTCTCCACTTTTCCTGCTCTTTTTTTAATGGCAGGATGAAATGTGCTCCTAACTTCCTCCAACCTGCCACAGACTCCTAAAACAATGGCCATGGGATGAATGGAGAAGAAATAACAGATGGCATGCAAATGGCTTTGGGAACAGCTTTCAACAATGGTCACTTTTTTTTCCTAGCCTTTCAAAATATATTTAGTTAGCATTCCCACTAGTTTAATGGGAAAAATCCCTCAAATAAATGGAGTCTCCCTTGAACTTAATTAGCTAAAGTATGATATTCAGATTCACATGAGGTTTCTTCAGACCAGATCCAAGAAGGCAAATTATGTTAAGAACTGTCATACCCTATGGTCCTCCAGCCTGATGATCAAGAAAGTCATTCTGGTGAGTGTTCAGAATGGCTTACAAGCCATCACAAGCCACAGACCCATGCCCTAAATACATGGTCAGCTGTAAAGAGCTTTGCAAGGTTCACCAGAGACCACCCAGACTGTCCAGATACGATTCAATATTGATTTCTCGGACAGAAAATAGCACAATATGCTCCATGATTTGAAGCAGCATAGCCTGACTGTGTCAATACCATAACAGAAACAGAGTGTGGGGCTATCAACAAGTTTGCCTACTACCCTGTGAATGCTGTGAAAAGAACTATTTTTAATGGATTACCACTCTGTAGATATTCTGAGGGGTTCTATTTATAGACCAGATGCTACAGGAGATCCAATAAAATATGCCTCTCAAGTGACATCACAACCATGAGATGCAATTGTACTTAGAAAGACAGTATCTGCAACCATGTCATTTCAATATTTTCAGCATTAATATTTCAAATGCATTCTTAGTCTGATCAATGCAAGATATTCATCTAATAAATCTTTCAGCATGGTAATACTGTTTTCATTTTAATCATTTTAATACTCCTAAAATTCTGCCCTGAACATTTATTTGTATTTATGCCCTTTAAACAGACATTGAAACTATTTATTTGTGGGGAGCAGCTTACTCCTTGTGACAATTTATTTATCAAAATTCATTTCATTCTTAGAGGTTGAGGTATGTGTGAATATGTTCTACTTTCTGCCTTAGGAGTCTACCATGAAAATACATTCCAGATGCCCTTATTCTGTTGTACACCATAAATATATAACAGTTCTAGAATTAAGGTTCTAGGTCAGGGCTCATAAAGAATGCTTTCCTATTGAATCAAGATCAGCTGCTGCTGAATCCAAAAATGTTCTAGCGAATCTGACTCCAAGAACTGGTATTTTTCTTTATGACTATTGCCTATATAACAGAAAGACCTAACACTCATTAATAAGAGAATAAGCCCTCTGTCAAATAGAGTTAGAGAGAAGGATAGCCCTTGTCTCCAAATTTAATGTATTTATCTCTTCACGGGTCCATTTCTACACATCTCTGTATTCTTTTAATATTCAAGGACGGTTCAGACTAAATGTGAGTGGAAGAGCTGGATGGCGCTAATTATCTCTACATGAGAAAATGGAATTAAATTTATCTTTGCATATAAGAAGGAAGGGACAGCAGAGAGGAGGAGAGAGAAGAAATATTGGCTGAGCTATATAGAGGAGGTTTTAAAACAGTGTTATCTGATATGCTAAGATATAAATATACTCTTTCCCCCAAATTTCAACAAAATCTTCTCCAAACATATAAGAAGTGTAGGAGCACTTACTTGTGTTTGTGTGTGTGTGTGTGTGATTTAAACAAGTTATATATAGAAGACAAAGGCAAGTACTCAGGAACCTCCCAAAGAATGTTAATTCTTACTGTTAATATTATTTGCCATTTGCAAACTTGCCTAGAGAAAGAAAAATATTTACAATATCATGACACACATAAGCAGGGCTATTAAAGAATTCTTTAAGAAAACATGGAAAACTATTGAAAAAGGAATAATTTCACCAGGAACTAGGGTGAGATAGTTATTATAATTAAAAACGAAATTTAATTCTAAGTTTACCAATTTGTAGTCAAAAATAAAAACACAACAGGCTATTTTGTCTTTTACCAACTTGAGAAAAAATAAATATTTGTATATAAAGAAAAAAAATTCCTGGCCCAATATCCTATGAGTTTATTTTGTGGTGTGATGAATTAAGAGCCTTTGACAAACATGAAAGGCAATTTGCTAACTGTAGTTTGTTAAGTAGTAATTTTCCTGTAAATAGCCTGGATGAAAGCTGAAGATATAACATTAAATCATAACTTCAAAGGCAGTTCTTTAGGGACCGAAGATAATAGAAACTAGAAATGCTATTTCCTGTTACTTCAATAATATAAAGATACATTGTGGAGAACCTAAAGGCATGATTTGGTTAAGATGACCATTGTAAGATGATTTATTATTTCTCATGAATATTTCTGAATATTACATATTTGCTAATATGCCTCCTCAGTAAACAAGTCACACATACACCAAGGGCCACACATACTATATTATACATTTACAAGCATTATGCATACATTTTTAAATATTTTTCCTTCTAATTTACATGAGGTTGAAAAAAAAAAAGAAATGTTTCTTAAGGTTTCCAAAATCTTGTGTTGAGTGATATGAAATATTCATATGTATTCAAAGTAAGATTGATATGGAAGCACTTAGTGTGATCAAGAATATTTTTTATTATACGTATGTCCCACTTTAAAAAGAAAAACTGCTATATGCATAGGTAGTGATTATTCACGATGTAAAAGATCATTTGATTGACAAAAGTTTTCATAGCAAAGTTTTTACTCTCCAAGTGCATTTTCCTGATCTTTATAAATAGCCAACTACTTGAAAGAGAAGAAGCTGGAATCCAAAAAAAAAAAAGCTTTTAAAAACATAAGGCAGCATTACCAATGGACATTCAATCAGAAGTTACAATATAAGTCAATGCGGAATGGTGAATCAATTTACAGCCTAATTTTCAGGAACTCATTGCTCTTACTAAAATTCCTTGTTATACAAATACCAACACATGATCTAAATGTCACTTCATAGTGTGTATCATCAATAATTTAAAGATGTCCTCTTATAGGCATCCTAAGAGGTATCCATTTTCAAGTTTAGGAGCATATTCTTAGCATTTGAAACTATTGGAGCGGAATAGATAAGTCGTGTTTCCACTCAAATATAACAAAAGCACAGAAAAAAAAAAAAGCAAGCAGAAAAATTTGTCCTTTCTTACCTGTTACAGGAGAGAAGAAGTCACAGTTCACAGAATCCATATACATCCAAAGAGGAGATGCCAATGGGGAGAAAAAGGAAAAAAAAAAAAGAAAAAAAAAAGGATCATTTTGGGTTAATACCAAAGTGCAGAAAATAATAAAAATGAAACGTTTTCCAAAGAAAACCATTATCTTCCAATACCGAAAGCTTCTGATTGTGTGTTTGTTCAGTCAAATCCCCTTTTTTTTTTTCTGCCAAGTAATCCTGAGTTAATTTGTCTGTAATGTGGTTGACCACTCTCTCTACACACTATAATGTGAAACAACAGCACAGCTGTTTCTATTCACAATGATAGATGTACAAAGCATTTTGGCCATAATTCGACAATAAAGAAAACCCTAGCAGAAAACATTGAGCATGCCTTATGTTATCAATATGTGCACATTCGGCTGCAGGAAGCTGCAGTCATGTTCAAGCTCATGTTGAAAAGGGACTTATGAGCTAAATGAGTAGTCTGAATGTGACCCAGGATCCAGTTACTTGCTCTGCTTTGTTTGAATATTCCTTGCAATTCTAAAATGTGCCAGACACCAAACATGGCCTTTGCCCCTTAACATCCGATATTCTATACAAATGTGACATTGATATCATATAAATGGGTGTAATTAGACACCATCATGAGTTATGAATTTGAGATCACCAAAAGGCCCCCCAATACCAGCCCAATAAGCATTATCCTTGTTAAAATTCAAAAAAAAAAAAAAAAAAAAATCCCTTTCAGGGATAACACATTTAGAAATGAAATTTAAGAACAGAGCATTTTCTGATATTATTTAGCAGATACCTAGCAGGTCTCTAAGGCAATGGGCACCCCACACAATCCCAAGACAGCATCAACTTAACATGTTTCACTAGGAAACTTCAAATAACCCCCTACAATTTTACCTTTCAAAATGAGCTATTAGGGTTTGCTTTGCCCTTGATAAATAACATTTGCTCTATTTGTATTTTCTTATTTTTTTCATTTTCTTAACCATTTTATTTGGGGAGGAACAGGAAAAACCAACCCAAATAAGTCAGACCTCCCTTTCAAACCTTTTTAAGAACAAAGCTCCCCTTCGATGGGCTTGAGAGACTTCAAAACAAACTGATCACAATTGAACAGGGTCCAACCTTCACCTTATCTACTTTTCATGGATTCTTTCCAGATGATCGTCTCACATGTTAAAGTCCCCAGAAAGACTGTCACTTCATCCAAATTTTGCCTGAGTATGCATTCCCTAAACTGGAAATTCTGCCTATGTAGAAAGTCTGACCCAATGGCCTTTTTACTACTGAATAATACCAGTCATCTCAGTTTACTGCTTTTACAGTTGAGAATGCCACATGCCAGATCAAGGCTGCTCTAACTGCAGGCTCCCAGGCCACTGATATTAATTACTCTGTATCTCGAATCCAACTAAATTTAAGGGCTCCTACTGTACTTCTAAAAATAATTTTAAAATTATGAAGTATCTTAGCCTATATGAGCTATGCCCAAACAATTCCATATGTGTTAGTTACAGTAGCGTTCATTCAGTCATTCATTTCCAACCAATCAACCAACCATTCAATTGACAACCATTTAATGATCACTCACTATGTGCCAGGCACTGTGTTAGGTGTTGATGTATAAAGAAATATGCTTGAGACAAACAGCCCACAAAGATGCTCAGTAATATAATGTGGTGAGTGACAAGGGTAATGAAATGTGTATAATGATCATTGAGTATAATTTTAGAACCATATACTCTAAATTTCTCAAAATGAATACATTTCCTAATTCTGAGACCATACTTTATTCTTCCTTTACAATTAGACACTAGGCATATCTTTTCAAATAAAAAAATCCGATCATGTCAGAACCCTTATATAAATTACTTTAGCTACTTACTATGGCCTTGCATGGATAGCCTCTCTGGCTTCAGGGATCTTGGCTCTGTCCACCTTTCTCCTCATCCGAAAATACTGCCTCTTGTTCTCTGAGCTCCAAACACACTGTCCTCCTTTCAGTGTCTCAAACATACCAGGCTCTTCCACCACTGGGCCTTTGTACCTGCTGTTCTCTATGGGTGGAGGCAATGGAGCTGTGTTCCCTCATCAGCATCTTTCTTCTGGGTAATTCCTACTCACTCTACAGAACTCTAGGATCACTTCCTGATACACACCCAAAATCTGCTCATTTCCAGGGTTAAATGCATTAATAAAACCAGATTCCTTTCCTTCAGAACTTAAATCTCAATTTGCTTTTATGCTTTCATTAATAACTATAAACTTGCTGAGTAGAGACCACATCTGATTTTTTTCATAAAGGTTATCCAGTGCCTTGTATCTGAACACTGTAAGAACTCAATAAATATTGTTCATTTTCAAAAATATTGATGAATTAAGAGCCACTTTCAGTGCTAGGGAAGTATCACTTGGAAGAAAATAAACATTGTTGGGAGCACATCAAAGAAGCCAGAAAGAAGCAAGCAGTGGTTAAATGCATGGGTATGACTCTCTATATTTTTCTACTTAATGATTTTTCCTAGGGTCTCCTTCAGAAAGAATGATATCAATAACCAAATGCAGAACATACACATGCAGATTAATCTCTCCGTTTAGTTGTACACTTTCCTACAGATTTTCATTTTACCTGCTTCCTTATATTTAATTTTGATTGAACTTGAAATGGGGAAAGACAATTGCAGAACAGAATTGAAAGAAAGTAATTTTGAAAGCTGGTTAGGACACAGACAGATTAAGGTGCCGCAGCTCAGGAAATGGCCTTAGTCAAGTTATTTGATTGTTATGAGCTTCCAATAGCATTGCCAAGGAGTCCAAATGAAACCTTAGTCCCCATAGGACAGACAATGCTACACCCAAGCTGCGCTTTATGGAAAATTAAAAAATATATATATAGGAATGTGAATTCAAAGATACTGAAAAGTATTGTCATATGAGCATAAAATACATTCTGTTTGCTTTCAAGGGGCTAGATTTGAAAGCTAATGATCTCAGTATCATAACAAGTCTCTGGAAATGACTCCACCGGGAGGTAAGACCAAGAAAGCAGATAGACAGACCAAAATAATGAGATGGCGTTTGCCCAGGGGAAAGGACCCTGAAGATCAGTAGTAAGGGTAAGTAATAAATATCACCACTGTAGAAATATGTAGCTCTCTGGGTTATTATTAACAGGAATATTTATAAAATACCCACAGTTTAATGAGAGGTGCTCTGAATAATATACTTGAGGACAAGAATGGAAAACAGAGAAAAGAACAATTACTGAGTAACAGATTTTTTCCCTACTTTTATCCTTTTACTTTTGGATGAAGCACAGAGGGTGGAGATCTAAGAGCAAGGAAGTGAGCACGTTGTGAAGAGGACGGGGGTGAGTAGGATACATAGTGAAGAAAGAAGGGAAGAAAAAACTAGGGTGAGTGAGCAGAGAGCACAGCATGGCCATAGAAAAAGAATTTTTAAAAATAATTAGTTTCCCTTTAGAGCTTGACACACAGTGCTTTATAGTTTCCAAAACAAGTTGCACACATGATTTTATCCCACTTCACCTCAAGCCTGCGAGGCAGCCTGGCCAGGGATCACCACCCTGAATCTTCATTTCTAGCTTTTCTAACTGATTGCCCAAGGCTTGGAGAGGTGACAAGTTGTCCAAAATCCCAGAACCAGTGAGCAGAAGAACAGGACGGATCTGCACACTTGTTTGATGACGGAAAATTTCTGGGGAAGGTGACAAAGAAACTTTGCATTTTGAGATTGGCAGAGTGTAGGCCTGTGTAACTGGGGGTTAAGGAGAGCTGAATCTGGAAAACAAGAAACCCTCAAATGGCAAGCCAGCACTGGATTAAGTCTTATTTTTCCACTTCTAATTCATTCCACAATTATTTACTGCCAGCCTATTGTTGGGGATAGAATCATGCCCCATACAAAAGACATGTTCAAGTCTTTAATCCACATTCCTGCAGATGTGAACCTGTTTGTAAATAGGACCTTTGAAGATGATATCATTACTTAATGTTTGGAATCACTTGTGAATAGGATCTTGAAAAATATCACTTAGATGAAGTCAGATTAAATCGGGATGAGCCTTAATCCATATGCCTAGAGGCATATAAAGGGAAGAAATTCTTACACAGGCAGAAGAAACCAGGTGGCTGAAGGCAGCAGAAAACAGAAAGGCAGACACAAAGGAAGATATGTGGCCACGGGATAGAGGAATGCTGAAACACTATGGACTTTGGAGAAAGCAAACTCTGCCAATACCTTGATGTTTGATCTCTAATCTCCAAACCTGTAGGACAATAAATTCATGCTGCTTCAGTCAACACATTGTGCAGTATTCGTCTTAGCATCCCTGGCAAACTAAGATACCTACTGTGTACCTACTATAGAGAAAAATAGACCTTAAATCCTACTGAAAGGAAGATGCCACTTCCCCCTCTCTACTTATACAGGAAGAAAATAAAGAAACATTTCTTGTGATTGCTTTTTAAATCAACAACCACGTTTTTGAAAATCTCACCTTACATTATAGGCTTTTCTCAACAGCTTTGGCAAATTCTAGATCATGTGTTCTTTTATTTCACATAGCCCATCTTACTTTGACTTAACTGGTGTCTAAGGCAGAGGAAAGAAATAGGCATGGCATACTTGGTGGTGAATTTAGATCCCTGGGCTTTTTATACAAAGGAAATAAAGAAATTCTCATTTCCTATTAAAACCCAACATCCCATGTTATAAAACAGAAAATAAGGCCTTTTAGATGTATTAATGGAATAGGTCTCCCGGCCTCTGGTCATGAATTAGTCTAATCCATTTCCCTCTATATCCAGAGTCATCATTCTAAAATTCAAACCTGAGCCTTTTGTTTATTTACTTAAAAGCATTTAATATTTCCCCATTGCTCCAAGGATAAAGTGCAATCTCCTTCCTATAGCCCGCAAGGCCCCTCATAATCATTTCTTTCTTTACCTCCCCATTTTCATCTTTTGACATTTCACTCCCTATGCTTCAGCCCAATAAACATCTGCTTTTCCCTGAAACTACCCAGATAATAGATTCACTGTTTCCTTTTCCTGGAAAACTGTTGTGCACCTGATTTTCTCTAGGCTAATTCTTTAGAAACACGTTCAGACATTATCTCTTTTCCCAACAACTTAAGGCCAGATAGAGTATTTCCAAGCTCAGCCTCTGCTCATCCCTGTCAATGGTCCACCACTTCAGAATCCTGTGGTCCTCTGCCTCTTGAACACTCTGTTCTTAGAAGGACAGCTCCTTGCTGCTGTTCTCTAGTCATCACTCCATCCTCAGGACCTAGCACCAGTAGATCCTTAACAAATATTTGTCAAATGATTAAATGAATGAATGAATGAATGAGTGCTTAAACTCAAGACACCTCTCTTGCTATTTTCCTTCTCAGTTATTCCCAAGATGTAGAACAGGAAGAAAGAGAATGTACTTACAGTCTGATCAATTTGGACTTTAAATTCTCCCTAAAAAACAAAAGAGAGAAAGAAAAGTCCTCCCTCTACCACTTGGTAGCTGTGTGACACTGCACAAATAACCTAATCTGTCTGAACCCCAAAGTCTCCATTTAAAAAATGGGAGTAATCACATCTCCACTATGGAGTTGTGAAAACTGCAGTTGTGAATATAAGACAGCCACAGAATGAGAGGCACAGAGCAAATATTAAACATAAATGATAGGGTAAAATACCAATTATTCTTAGTTTTTATTAATATTTATCTTATAAAAGATAGTCTGATGGCAGCAATGGAAATGCACTTACTTGGAAGTGAGATCTGTTTTCATTACAAGCAGAAACAAGAGGGAAACAATTAGACTGGAGATGACCAGGGAATTATATGGTGAATAATGGATTCCTATTCAATCTCTCTGCCAGCTTCCTCAGTTTTCTTCATCCTTTATATTTTTCTAAATACATTAATTTTGAAGCTACTCCCAACATTCTTTCCATTTTTTGTCTCTTAGAGCCCCTGCTTATTGCTCATTGCTTTTTCCATGTTCTCTGCTCTTCTCATCCAGAAAAGCCTTTTCTGCACATTTCCTTTTTTACGTCTTTAGCCAAGAAGAAGCAACCAGTTAATGAACAAATGAATAAAACTGAGCAATCTATTATCACTTAAAATACTAAGTTTTAATTCCAGGTCTTCAAATGCCCACATCAGTCACTCATTCCACACACATTGGTTGAGCACTGACTGTTCAGGCCTGGGGCGCTGAGCTAGGTTCAATTTTTTCTCTAAGCAAACATTAATTACTTTGCAACTTCTGGCCATAACTAATTAGAATAAATTTTTCTTGGAGGAAAAGTCAGTCCTTCTTCTTCCTCAGGCAGAGAGAGATATTGTTTTTCCTTAATGATATGAGTAGCAAATTAATAGTATTTACTTCTTAAGCATATATGAGATTTACTTTTTAGTCATGAAAAGTAGTCACTCCTTTGATTAAACTAATAATATAAAGGCATGCATGGATGTCAGTTCACCTAATCCAAGCATAGGAACCCATAAATACATAAAAGCACTTATTTCTTTAACCCCCAAATCTTACAGATGTCAGCAAAATATAGAGCGTCATCATATATTAAAGGACATTGTAGTTTTTAAATTTTTTATTTTGTGTAACTTGAGGTTATCACTCCTAAAGGGATCTGATAACCAACATAAAAAGTCAGTTTATGAACCTGTCTTTCCCCCCCGCCCCCGTCCCATTCGCTCAGACAAAAGGTACATTTTCCTCTATATAATCTAAACGAGGCAGCATATACTGGAGAGTAGGCTGGTCAGGAATTCCAAAGTCTTACTTTCCAGTTAACAATGATTAGAGTACGCTTTGGGGGAAAAAAATTGACATCTGCTAGCCTCCAGGTACTCATGGATAAAATGGGGGGGAGGGGTAGATGCTACATGGCCAATGTTCTAGTTAAAGGAATGATCTTTTAAAAGCACAATAATTTGAAGAGTACCAATGTTTCTCAGTAACTCATGTCCAATATTAAATAGCCCTGCCTTTCAGGAAATTCCTCCTTACAGCAATCCTTCATATGTGTGAAGTACTCTGACTTATTTAGAGGAACTCAAAGACACAATCAAATCAAGATGTTGTCACTGTAAGCTCCAATCTGGCAGCCTTTGTTATCAACTTTTCCTCAGGGATTGGTTTTCCATCTTTAATATGGCAAATATGTCTTTGATTTTCCATCTTTAATACCACAAATATGTCTTTCTTTCTGCAATACAAGATACTATACAAAAAATATATCCCATCCAAGTGAGCAATGCTTGGCAACATCCACAAGACTGAACATCACCACAGGTAGTAAACTGTCTCAAGGAATGATTAAATTCTTAGTTCTCTGTCCCTTTATAAAACCCAACCTGAGATATGTCCAGGGATCCTGAAAAGCTATCTAGGGAAATTAACCTAATTATCTGTATTCTTGGAGTGTTAAGGCTATAGCAAAATGAAGACAGCCTATTCTTATAATGTCTGTGTCAGATTTATTTCTTGAATTTAACAGTTTTCACCAGCTATGAAGAATCACCACTCATACCTTTCAACAAAAGCGTATCTCTTATTTTCAGGTTTTTGTTGTTTTCTTGGAGTAAAACTCTACCATCTCTCAAGGTATCTATGCATTGCAGCAGGGCAGGCTGTGTTGCACTAAGGCAGCTTGAATATGAGGACTAAGAGATCAAGGTGTCTTTCGCATTTCATGGTTCCCCCTGCTTTTCTTTCTCTTTCAGCCATGTGAAGATTTCTGGACAAGGTTAAACTACTTATCATACGTTCCATTTCAACTTCTGAATTCCTCGTTTTAGACTATGACCACGCATGGTTTTTGCCTTACCATATTGACTTACATGGCTTATAAGAGACAAAGTTACAATGATTTCACTTATTTTTTTCCCCCCATGACCACTGTTGGATGAGTGAAGGACCTGTATTAACCAGTACATACCACTGGCAAAAACAAACTCACAACAATTGAGGAGGTTTTTAATTTTTATTATTATTAGTTGTAATACTAGTTGCTGTGTAATGCAGCTATTTTCTCAGGGTTATATTCTGACCAAATAGCTTCTGATATGTGCCTTAACAGACTGCTGATCATCAAAGTGCAGGCAGAGGTTTCCAGGGAAATAAAAGAAAACATGCAAAAACTAAATAGAAGGACATATTACATATTTATTATCAGGCAACCTATACATTATGTTGGTATTAGTGCCCAAGGCCTTAAGGAAAATGTGAATTTGTGGAACATATTTTAGCAGCTGTATCAATCTCCTGTCATCCCTGTTTAGTATGCCCAGGGCTACATAAACACATACTGCCCTATTAAAAAGCATTCCTTAGCCCAGGGAGCAGGCTTTTAAGCTATCACCACTACCTTTTTTACTGGTCCAAAACCAAAAAGGTTGAAAACTAGAAAGTAACAAAAGCTCAGAGAATTAAATACATTCTGAACCCACGTATGTTTAGGACGCTGGTATTGAACCCCAGGGAAGGAGTTTCCAAATGCAAAATATAAATTAAATGTTCTATGTAGGGACAAAATATAACCTCACTGGTGAGAGAGTAAACTTACACTTTAGCCTTGAACCATATTCTACTTGGCGAATTCCTACAACTGCCAAATGCCTTCCCATAAGATAATGTTTCATTAACAAATCAACAGACGAAATATTTAGGGCTTTGAATTTTCATTCCAGCATGTCACTTGGCTTCTATTCGATCTTATATAATTAAAAAAGTGTCCTGTGCCTCAGTTTCTCATATGAAAGTTAAAAATATTAAGAGCAATCCAAAGATATTTTGAAAGAAATAGCTAAAAACACGTTCTAGCTAGAGTCAGTAATTGCAGGCTACAAGAATTTTCTGTCCATCCTTTTCCTGTTAAACTCCCTGATGCAAACATTCCAGAGAAGTAGTGCTTTCTGGATGTCTGATTTCTCTTCATTGAAGCCAAATTAGTCTTCCATCTAGTTTGGTGACTGAAAACATGGAAAGAACTACAGCCAGAGCAGCTGGAGATAAGAGGTGAGTCAAATGAGTTTAAATTACTATTTTAAACATATTACTGTAGACTAAATGCTATTTTTCTCTTTGCATCCTCAAAAAGACATTGTCAGAATAACAGTGTAAGCCAAAGATCCTTACTAAATCCTATAATTTTGTCCACACTTATTTGCTACCACTTTCTTTCCAGGGCCCTGTACTTGCTCTTCATCTATGAGAACTGTCAACAGTTCTCTTTTTCTTTATAAACATTTCCTATCCATTTGAACACAATTACTCCAGTCTCTAAGCTAAACGACTTGATTCTGACATCCCTCCCATCCATCCTTTGCATTGGACAATCTCTCTGCTATCTAGGAGCAAGCGTCATCTTCCCCAAGCTTCGTTCTCATCTCATTGTGCCTGTCTCCGAATCTGACACATTGTCATCAATAACAACCCCATGGATTAAAGGAACTGTCACTCTCAGTACTATGCTTAATGCAGAGCAGTAACATTAAGATGTGCCCAAAAAGGAAAAAATTGAAGGTGGGGGTACATAAAATGAAGAGGATTCATTGACCAGCAAAAATCAATGAAACAAAAATGGAACATTTTCCTCTCATTGATTTTCACTTCTCATTGTATGTTGGCAACTGTCTCTGCAACTTTCCACTCCTTTTGTGGTTCGCAGAGACCCTATGCCAACAACACAGAGATGCTCGCAACCCTTGGCCAGGCCATTCTCATCCCAGCAGGTTACTACAATTTTCTGGAAAGAAATTCATGCTGGGGAACAAATAAACAAACAAACAAACAAAAATCTATTGTTTCTCACTTAAAAGTAAATTGCAGCCCACACATTCCTGAGCAATGTTTCCCTCACTTGTTTCTGCTGAAATGACACTGCAGTTCTGTCTCAGTGGCCTCTTGACTTTGTCTACTCACATTCTGAGTTAGACTGTCCTCTGGGAACCAAGATCCACCCTCTTGTGGACACGACCTTCCTATTTCAGAGAAATCACGTTTTACAAAAAGTCTCATCCATCATCTGCAAAAGCCAGGAAGTTTAAGTCTGTGCCAAGGGTAGGGGCAGATATTCTGAGTAATTGGACACCGTGTCTGTAAACGTTACTGCTACCGGAGCAGCTGGAGACAAGAGGTGAGGTGACGGAAAACCTTCCTGGAAGAGGCTGCGATGCCAGACACTTCAGATTTCATCTCAGAGGCAATCAGGTGTGTGTCAAACTCCCTACCTATTTTTAAACAGCATATGCATTCTAAAACAAGCCAGCATATACTTTTTTAAGAAGTTATTTACCATGATGTGTCATCTAGTTGCTTAGGTTCTAGCAAAACTGGCATGAGAGCTCAGATAAAGATAAACTCCTTTTGATACATGCCCAAAATATGGAGGAATTCAGCACCAACTACGTTAATCACCCCTTATTTTTCCAATAAGAAAATGACCTGTTTACGACTGAGCCCCCATTTCCTTCTTAGTGTTCCTCCAGGGTTACTCAAGTCTGGGCATTTAACTACCTATCAGTCAATGATGGGACAAGAGGCTCCTAGTGTAATCAAGACTACCACGTTCAAGGTGATACTGTGTAGCAAGGTAGCAGGCATGAATTATTTCCAGAAAAGTGGGTAAGGGCCTATCTACCTTGGCTTTGGAAAGGGACTTCTGTTTTGAGCTTGTGCTTGCAGTACGTAATATCTGGACACTCTAGATAATAGAATAATACCCATGAAATTGAGCCAAGAATGGTGTATTGGATAAGGTCAAGCATCTCTTAATTATAGAAATAAGATACTCTTCACATAAGCTTCCTGGATGAATCTAGCAAATGAGTTGTCCCACAAGTAACTGATTACCACCCTTTACTTCTTTCTTTCTTCCCTTTTTTGCTTGCTTCTACCTTCTTATCCTTTCATTCATCTCCTTTCTTTCACAGATACTAAGTGCCTACTATGCTCTACGAGGCACTATGCCAAGTGCTAGAGACACAAAGATGACTAAGATATTTCCATGTCCTTGTCTTAGTCTGCCATTCTGCTATAATAAATACCACCCAGTGGGTTAGCTTAAACAACAAGAATTTATTGGCTTACAGTTTTGAAGCTAGAAAAAGTCCAAAATCAAGACATTAGCAAGGCTTGCTTTCTCCCCCAAATCTGCATCATCTGGTGCTGACTGCCAGCAACCCCGGGTTCCTTGCCTTGTGTCTCTGCCTCCTGTCATGTGGCAATGTGCTTTCCTTTCCTTTCTGTGACTTCTGGGTGGGTCCTCTTTGTAAAGCCTCCAGCAATCTGGAGTGAGACCCATCCTAATTCAGCTGAGCCACACCTTAACTAAAAATAACATCTTCAAGAGGTCTTATTTGTAAAGGGTTCACACCACAGGAATTGTGGAATAAAATTAAGGACATATCCAAATTGGGGTACCTAATTCAACTTGCTACATCTCTTGAGGAATTTTTAATTCTCTTTGGAGGGATAGATATTAAAGCAACAGTTAGAGCACAGAGTGATAAGTACAATGTTAGCATTAAGCATAGATGCTAAGGAACACAGAAGAAGGGCACCAATGTCAGTTTACAAAGATCAAGGATGATTTTAGGAGGAGGCTTTTCCTTGAGCTGAGATTTAAAGGATAGATGTTGGCTAGATAAAAATAGGATTAATCTAGACAAAGAATGGGAGAAGAGTCAGAAAGGAAAATGTGTGAGAAGATAAGAAACTGCCTACTGTGTTCAAGAGTGATTCAGTTTGGCCTGAGCCAAACCATACATATGTGAGTGCAAATGAAAGGATAAATGAAGCTAGAGAGATCAGCCAGATACAGCTGCATACCTCATACCTAACATACCTAGCTATTTAAAATTTATCTTGAAAACTAAAAATTCATTGAAATAGTTTAAGCAATTTAGGACTATGGTAGATTAGATTCTTACTCCCAAATCTTATTCTCTCCCACTGACACATGAATTTGCAGTATAGTACAGAAGACAAAGTCTACATCCCTACTCCACTGATGTTGAACATGGCCGTGTCTCTTGCTTTAAAAATGAGAATGTAGGTGGAAGTGACAGTTGCCAGTTCTGAGTTTAGGCAATCCCCAAGTAGAGTCTCTTCAGCACAGTTTCTATGCTCTATGGTCCCAATGAGCAGAACAAGCCCCAGGAAGCCCTTGCCCCTTCAGCTCAGGTCCAAGAATGAGCAGACCTAAACCTGGCTGTACCAAACCTAACCAAGCTGTCACAATCAGCCAAACCCCAGCTGACTCACAGACCTATGAGCAAGAAAACAAAGTGTGTGTTGTAAGTCTCTGAGAATTGGGGTATTTTTTATATCACTGCATTATTGCAGCAATAACTGACTGATATAAGTAACTGAGTACATTTACCAGCTTATTTATCCAAAGTAATAAAGTAATGGTTAATTCAGACTGCATAAGGAATTCGTTTTAGGTAAAATTAGCTCTTTTGATAAGGGCAATATATCTCATTGTGGTAAGTGAATTCTGAAGCTATCCTAGATAAAGTCATTTTCTTGCAAATGAGGAATATTAGTGTTTTCAGAGTTTAGGTTGCTTTAGGAAATGAGAGAATACTAGAAAAGAGATGCTAATATTCAGCCATTCACCAGATTTTAAGTGAGCCCTGAAATAGGCATATATCAGAGTACCTTCCAGTTCGTGATCTCCCCGTACTCTTGTGAGCAGCCCACAACACCCCCAGGGGTGCAACCTAGAAGACGTGTTCCTACCACATGCCCCTGCCCTCTTGGCATAGAAGACTGGAACTGAGAGTGATTAAACTCATAAACTCAGAGTAGGGAAAGGGAAGCTGATAAGCAGGGAAAGCTAGTCTGCAGAGGGAAGAAAAACTGGGTCAAAACACAGAAAGCAGCAGAAGCCAGTAGTTATTTGGCCCCTAAGGACAGACTGCACTCAAGATAAATTGTCTTAGCTCCTCCAGCTGTCTCTTCCTAATCCCAGTGCCCACAAGGCCTGATGGCACGTCCTGCTTTTGACTCAAGATGTAATCTTGAACCATAATAATAAATCCCCCTTTTGCTTAAGCTTGAGAAAGTTTCTATTACTTGTAACCAAAAGAAACTTGAGTAAAATATGTATATGCCTTCCATGTGCTAGGCATATGGGTGCAAAGGAAACAAGACACATAAATGAATAGACATTTTCAAACAGTTCCTGAATTATGATAGAAATGCAGATCTAGGGGAGGGGGTGCTTTCCCAAACTTTGACTGGTCCAAAAAATTATCTTGGAGGAACTGACATTTATAAGACCTAAATGGTGAACTAGCAATGGCTAGATGAAGAGTTTACCAAGAAGGTATAAGAAGGTATAATGCCGTCTAGGTATCCAGTAAGAAATCTGAGAAATGGCCTCTCAATTTAGCAAAAAAAGGTCATTAGCTAACATTGGCAGCAATTTTAGTGGAATGATTCAGGACAGAAGCAAGACTGACGTGGGCTGAAGAGAAGAGTGAGGAAGTAGAAACAAGTGTAGACAACTCTCGCAACTCTTTCAAGAAGAATGACTACGGAAGAGGCAGGGATGTAGGTAGAAGGGTATGTGGAATGGAACTGAGGATTATTTGCGGGTGGGTGTGTTGTTTTGTAAATGGAAAAGGCTTCACATTCCAGAAATGTGAATAGGTATTGCCTGCTGACACATCTTCAAGAGTTTATCTTTTGATGTGTAGAAGGAACAGTAAAATGAAATTGGAGAATAATGTGTCAAGAAGATAAAGACAGTCCATTCTGAATGTGCAAGTTTAGTCAAGCTAAATTGTTCTTATTATAAACCAACTGCTTGGGAGGAAATTATTTTGGGAAAAAATGCATTGCTGTCCTCAAATGGAATGCCTGAAAACTAATTACAATTCCTAACTTATTCATCCCCAATGCCTCACCAACATGATCCTTCTGTAATAGATTCATATTTCAAAGTGTGGAATTTAAAAAAATGTGCCAACAAGCAAGACACAGAGACAATCCTCTCAGGTATAACATTAATGGGAAAAGAGAATATTGGGGAGATTTTTAACACTACTAAATTATAGGGTTGTTGTTTTTTTTTTACAACTCTCATTTCCCAAGGGTGGTGAATGTGTACCAAACAAATAATTGAAGTTATTTTGTTGACTTTCAAGAATCTTCTACATGTAGCATTATTTGATAAAGACTTCCCTTGTTAAAATTAATTGTATTTTTAGAGATGGAAAAATATCAGCGCAGAAAGAGAACTACATTAGTAAGATGACCAGAGCACAAAAATAAATTGTTGCACCAACCACATTTCCTAGAACCTTAATTGGTACACTTTTAACCTACTGCTAAGCCCCTGCCACCACCACCATCACTACCACCACCACCACCACCATCATTTCCTCATTTCCACCACCATCAGCACCACTATATCATCACCACCACTGGCTAGTTTCCTAGCATGGTTTTTGAAACATGAGTTTTTATTTAACTTAGTAATTTTAGACATGACTCATTCAATGGCAACAAAGTTCTGTGCTACTTTTTCTCCTGAAACTCCTTTTCAGCTCCATTGGCAGTTAATAAGTAGACAAAAATAGTCCAGTGACAGCAGTAGAAAGTAGAAAATTAAGCCTCAGGGTGAGAGGTGGAGGAGCAGGACACCGAGTAGTCATGCTTGCAATAATGACCTGATTCTCAAACCACATGGGCCTGCTGCAGGGTGGACTCTTGATAGGAACTTACAAAAAAAAACATGTGCAGCCAGGGCTATATTTTTAATGTCCCAGCATTGATCAAAAAAGAGGGATTCAACTAAGCCAATGATGGAGAAAACTAATTTCATGGTAAAATAATTTAAAATATATTTAAGGTGCACTGGCAAGACCATTTTCAAAGAAATCTGCATTACAAAGCATGCATGGGAATTGAAGTCTCCATTCAGACAACCTCCAGCTGGTAAAGAAAAACTGTTATTCTTTAGCTCTCTCCCACTGTTTCCTGTAAACAATTTTATGAGTGGAAAAAAGGCTTCCTTACCACATCTGCCCTTGTTGATGGAAAGGCACAGCATGGTGTAAATATTTTGTTTTGTTCCTTCCATTAGCAAATATTTCTTTTCTCTAGTAAAAAGACATGAATAAACAAGAAGAAAATAGTGGTGCTGAAATTATTTACTAGCTTCCTTGAAGGAGGATCAATATAGAAAAGTAATCAAAACTGGTCTTTTTCAGGTCTTACCAAACAGAGGAGCTCAGTGAAGGCATATCTTCCTATGAACTGTGTGTTTTACGTTTAATACCAAAAGACCCAAGATAAATATTTTTCTTCTTAAAAATGTCCAAAATTTTAAGTTATGGGTTTCACAGCAGCTGTAAACAGAGCTCCATAGAACACATGTAGTAAAATTTTCTCATTGTTTGTGGTAATAACACCTTGCCTCAGCAAATATGTGTTGGAGTGGACAAACCTTGTAGTAGTAACTACAATTCAAACACAGCTTTGCATTAGCATGTCTTTTACTTTGTTTCCTTGTTTGCCCAAGCAGAAAAAAGCATATGTGATTGACAGCATATTGATGTATGTCTATGTATCTGTGTGTACATATAGCCTGTTAAAATTCAAATGGCCACACATGTAATTCATTAAATGACCACATAACCAAATAAACATTCAATCGGTCAATTTCTGTGTTCTTATTCACACTTACTTCAATTTAAAGATACCCTATTTCTTACTTTCTTTGCCTTCTCATAAAAAAACTGTCCATTCAAGATGCATATCACATCATGTCATGCACTATTTGTACATATGCTTTCTAAGCCTGATTTATTGTTTTCTTAAACTTAAGGCATGAAATCCTTATTTAGGATAGTGTATGGCAAATTCTGGCATTTTAAAATGCAAATACCTATTTGGAAAAGTCAACAAGAAGATATATTCAAAGAAAACAGAAGTTTTAATCATTTGGAAAACACAGTCCTCAGATGTCAACGTAAAGAAGCATAGGACTAAATAACACTGAATACACTACCCACAAGCGGGTCTTGAATGAAGTCAGTTCAGAATAAACAATGGGTCTAGAGTTGGGCTATCTGTTTTGTTTTGGTTTTTTGTGTGTGTGTGTGTTTTTAATTCGTTGGATTATTTTATGGAGGTCTTTATACAGCTCCGTTTTATTCCATTATATGGACATCTGTAGTTTATTTGTCCAATCTGTTTTGCTGCTGTTTTTTGTTTTTATTTTTTAATTCTGGCTCCAACATTTAGTGGTTGTGTGACTTTGGGCAAATTACTTGTATTCTCTATCTCAATTTTCTCATCTACAAAACAGTGCCAAATAATAATCATCTGACATATTTGTTATGAGGTTTAGCTGAGTTAATGGGTGAACAGTATTTATAAGAAATCCTAAATTAATGCTGTGATTATTATTTAATAATATTATTATTATTAACATGACCATCTGTCTTTTTAGTTTACAGGTTTCATGAGGAAAAAGACCAGGCCCCATGTATTTGTATAATCTGAATGATGTCATGTCCATGGTAGGTGCTCAATAAATTAAACATACCTAGGCTCTGGTTTTTATTTGACACACTACTGAAGTAAAAATTTAAAAAAAATACCAGGGGCAAAATTATAAAAGAATAATAAGAATTCCAAAAATATCCCATTTCACATGATAACCTTGCTTCTCTTTTCCTATGAAACTAATTAAAGAGAAACAGAACGAAGGACAGACTTAAGCAGAGAATGGTGCCAAGTGCTAAAATGGCATTTCTGCGAGTGGTCCTGCAGCTGCTTCCCTCACAGTATATTCAATGGCAATGTTTGAGAGATGCCATTCAATTTAAAGTTAAATAGGACCCAAGAAGAGTTGGAAAGTATAATCAAACTGTGAAACTTCCAGTAAACATCGAGGATGGGATCCATTGGGTGTGATATGAAGACCCTGAGCAGACATATTGGACAGAGAGCTAGAAGGAAAGCTCTAAGTAGAAGCGCTGAAATGCAAACAAACCCCTTGACAGTCCATTTTATGTCTAATCTAAACTATGCCCCTTTCTCCACTCAAAATGAAAAGCAGGACATGCTTTCAAGTTAAGGCAGTGGGGGTGGAGGTGGGAGGGACAGAAACAGAAAATCCAATCTCTCTCTAAACTTCTATACATTTACTTCCCATTCACCTTGCAAATGAGAATCAGAAATAACAAACTGAAAACACATGCAAAGATGAAGAAACTGAAACAGAGGAAAACTGGTTTCAAGTGATACCTCGGGTTCAGTGACGTTGCACATTTTTCTAAACTGTTTTTCCTTAATATTTCTTGCTAAGACATATAGAAAATTAAAATTCTATTCAAGGGGCACTCACTCTTTTCTTCTACTATGACCAGGAAGATATTATGTGTGCCTTCTCATCCCACCATATTTCCAACTTAAAAATAACACTGTGTTATTATTTCAGATGATCATTTTCATTTGAAAAACTTGGAAAACAGAAAAATTAAAAGAAAAAATTAAAATTTCTGCAATTCTCTGATTCAGAGAGACTATTGCTAATATTTTGGTTTATTGCAAATATTAAAAAATTATACTGTAAAATTGATCCCGTGATATAGATCACAATGTATATAAAACATACTATCATTTTAAATAATTATTAACACCTATGTAAGCATCATATAGGTTAAGAAGTAGAAAATTGCCCCATAACTTAGAAGCTCCATGTTGGTTCCACCCCAATCACATCAGCCTTCCTTATCACCCCATTCTCTCTCCCTCCTTAATCTTGGAATTTGTTTTGCCATCTATGGGTTGCATCCCCAAACAATGTATTAAACGTATTATTTTGTAACTTTACATAAATAAACATGCACTATGTATTGTCAGAGGCTTGTTTCTTTTCATTCATCTTTACATCAGTAAAAGATTCACTCATGTTGAAGCACAGAGCTGTACTTCATTCATTTTCATTTCTGTGTAGTATTTCATTCTATGAATAAACCCTCATTATTTCTTGATTCTACTGTTGATGGACATTGGTGTTGTTTCCATGTTTTGCTGCTAGGATTATTTTTAAATATATTCCCTGGTGCAAGTATGCAAGATGTTCTCTAGGGTTTTTACCTAACACTAGATGTGCTTGGTTTATGACTGATGTATAGTTTCAAATTTACTAAGTAAATTTACCAAAGTGTTTTCCAAAGTAGTTATACCAATTCCCATTCTCACTAGAAGTGGAGGAGAGACCTCATTGGTCTACAATCTCACTAACACTTTGTATTACCCAACTTCTTAATTTTTGCCAATCTGGTATGTGTGTGTAATTTTAATACCAGTAACTATTGAGTACCTTGTCAATATTATAGTGTATTTATTATGAATTTTGTGGATAACTATATGCTGCTTTTAAATTAATCAAGAGAGATGGGAAACTTCTCTGGCTATCTTTCCCCTTTATAATTTAAAACAAACATAACTGATTAGAAAAACTATCATTGTCAATGGCAATCCTTTTCACATAATTGCACACATCAGAACTTGGAAATCATCTATTCTCTAACTTTCTTTTTCCAACCTTCCAGTAGGTGATCAAATTCTACTAATACTTTTTAAAATATCATGATTTCTAGCAAGTGGTTTCCTTTCCTCCTGTTACATAAATATACAACTGTTTCTGTCTTCAGAGACATCTAGATTGTATCCACTTTGTAGCTATTATGAACTATGACACTCTGAACATTCTTACACAATAACGTACACATGTTTCTCTAGGAGATATATTGAAAAATCTTACTGTTGATCATAGGAGTGTGTGTATTTTAAATTTACTAAGAAATACCAAAAATGAATGAGTATAATCACTGCTATTACAACCTTACAACACTTTGCTGTTCAAGGTTTGGTGGGTGGGTAAAGATAACTCACTATTCTGTTAATATTCATTTTCCTAACTCATAATGTTATTTTATATCTTCTTGTATGTTTTTGAGAATTTCAATATTCTCTTCATTTCTGCTTTTTTATTCTGTTTTTCTACTGGATTGCCTTTTTCCTAGTGATTTGAGGAACATGTGCTGCCAATTTGTGGCTTGACTTTTCCTTCTATTTATAGTGTCTTTTGATAAAGAACATCTTAATTTTAATATGGCCAAATTAAATCCTTTACTGTCCTTACAAATACTTTGCATTTTTGCATCTTTCATTATTTGCATCTTGTTTAAGAAGTCCTTTTCTATCTTGTCATCATAAAAACATGATCCTATATTTTCTAGAAGTTTTCTAGGGCTATGGTTATAGTTAGGATTAAGTATAGCATTAGGGTTAGGGTTTTATAGTTTTGTCTTTCACTTTTAAAATTTTAATCACTTGTAATTTGTTTTTTTGTATGGAGGTAGACATCCAATTTCACTTTTATCATATGACTGATCATATGCCTATGCATCATTTACATTTATTCCTTGTCTGCAATGCTAGCTTTCACATACAAAGTTTCCATTTATGCCTGGGTCTGCTGGGGAATTCTTCACTTTACTCCATATAGTCCACCTTGCAGAGTTTGAATTGGACTTTAGATTTAAATAAGACTGATTATTTGAAAAGACTGTTCTCATCTGTTCTTCTTCAGGTGTATCTTAGGTATTCCTTACACTTTTCTTTTTCATACAAATTTTGGAAACAGTTTGTCTAGTTACAAAAATGTACACACACACACACACACAACTCTGTTGAGGTTTTGATTAAATTTGCATTGAATCTACAAATCAACTTGAGAAAAAGTAACATCTTTCTATCTATGAATTTGATATAATTCCTCATTTATTTAGGTATTCTTTATTTATTTTTGCAATAAAGTTTATAATTGTTTCTATTTGCTCCCTGGTTCTATTTGTTTAACCCCACACATTATTTAATATACTATTACAAAACTTTGGTTAGATTTATTCCTAGTTACTTTTACATGCTGTTACACTAACTTCTTGGTACTAGCCTATATGCAACTCACTTTTATATATTGAATTTATACCCAGTAACTTGCTAAACTATCTTATTAATTCTAATAATTTTTTATAGATCTTTTTGAGTTTCTACATAGATTACCTTTAAACAATGACAGTTTTGTTTCTTCCATCCAATTCTTACTACTACTCCTTTGTCTTATGGCATAAGCTAAAACATGCAGTACAACACTGAGCAGTGGTGTTGGTAGTGGGGATTCTTACTTTTTTCTTGATCTCATAAAGAGTGCTTTCAGTACTTCACCATTACGTATATGTTTGCCATACATTTTGGATAGATTCCCTTCATCAGACTAATGAATTTTCATTATTCTCCTATGTGCCAGTTTGAATATATTATGTCCCCCAAAACACCATTATCTTTGATGCAATCTTGTGTGGGTGGACATGAGTGTTAAGTCAGAGCATTAGGATTAGGTTGTTTCCATGGAGATGTGCCCCACCCAACTATGGTGATAACTCTGACTGGACAATTTCCATGGAGGTGTGGCCCTGCCCATTTAGCATGGGCCTTGATTAGTTTACCAGAGCACTATATAAGCTCAGACAGAAGGAGAGAGCTTGCTACAGCCAAGAGGGACACTCAAGAATGCACGGGAACTGAGAGAGGAGTTTCAGCTTACAGAGACATTTTGGAGATGGCCTCTGAAAGCAGACTTTTGCTCCGGAGAAGCTAAGAGAGGACAGACGCCCCAAGAGCAACTAAGAGTGACATTTTTAAGGAGCTGAAGCCTAGGGAGGAACGTCCTGGTAGAAAGCCATTTTGAAAACAGAACTCTGGAGCAGATGCCAGCCACGTGCCTTCCCTGCTAACAGAGGTTTTCCGGACACCATTAGCCATCCTCCAGTGAAGGTACCCGACTGCTGATGCAGTACCTTGGACACTTTATGGCCTTAAGACTGTAACTGTGTAACCAAATAAACCACTTTTATAAAAGCCAATCCATTTCTGGTGTTTTGCATTCCAGCAGCATTTGCAAACTGGAACATCCTAGTTTGCTAATTACTATTTTTAAGTCAAAAATTGGTATGGAAGTTTACCATATTTTATTTTCTGAATCCATTGAGACTTTTGAAAATCCTTCAATGTGTTTTCTGTGATATATTAGTCAATTTACTATTATTGCCAACTTTCACATTCCTGAGTAAATGCAGCTTGATTGCTATATACAATCCTTTTATTTCAGATGTGTCCGGATCTTGTGTGCTACAACTTTGATTATATATTTGCATCTATGTTCATAAGGAGAGTAGCCTATACTTTTACTTTCTTCTTATTTTCTTGTTGGGTTTGCGTATCAAGGTTATGCTTGCCTCATACAATGAATGGGTTTAGAATTGCTTCCTCTTCTTTCTTGCCAGAAACAGTTTGTGTAACATTGACATTACCCATTGTGCAACTATCTGTAGAGCCATTTGGCCCTGATGTAAAAGTTCAAGGTCTATTGGTTTGAGCAGAAACCCTCAAAAACCAGCTTTGGAAATTATCCACATTGCAGAATTCCAGCTTTCACTTCAGCTTTGGCACCTTTGGATTCATTCCTTCTGTGTTAGCACTTATGAAGATTTTTAAAATATATATCATCCAGCTTATGGTTATTATAATCAGATGATCTTTCATATTGTCAGAAACAGATATTCCAGTGACTGTCTGTCCAATAACATTTGACCTATTCTGACACCTGAGACCATGTTTGCTCAAGCCCACCTTTGTGTTGCTGAAATATAGGAGATTCTCAGATAATATTTGTTAAATAAACAAATCAATACTACAACTGTATTTAGCATATTTGTTGTTGTTCCTATTATTATACATTATAATTTTTGCTTACATGGTTATCTTCCCTACTGAACTGTCAGTTTTTAAAGAGTATGAAACTGTTTACCTATCTTCCTATCTGCTATGACTAGCACATTAATATTTGCTGAATGAATGAGTGACTAAATACACAGATAAATCAATCAGTGCAGTTAGTTTTGATATATGTATGATAAATTTCATCAAGATGCTTTTTAATCTGCCACCAAATCGGTAATTAATGCAATACAGGGACACCAAGATGTAAATTATTGAATTCTGCAGCAAAGCAAATTTACTGTCATTTAATTGGGTAGATCTCCCATTTTCTAGAGTTCCTTATGTACATCTCAAATAATTAAAAGCCTACAGTGAGTTGTTCAATAGCATTTATAACGTTTTTTTTTAGTTCTGCTCCCAGGCATCTTGCTTTTGGCAGTAGATGTCCAGCTCATACACATTATTTGAACATAAGTTATATTTCTTGACAGTATGATCTGAATCTCACCATTAAAAGAGAGGGCATTCAAATACATCCATGCCAAGCAGGCACACAGCCAGACCTATTTTCTTAACTGAAAACTATCTGCAAATAGAATTTAGAGTCATATGAACTATCTAATTTTTAAAGCCATTGTTTCTGTTATTTGAAATAATGGGCTCCCACAGGTCACTACTAAGTATAAAGATATAAAAAGCAATATCAATAAATGTGTGTATCTCTGAAAAAAAACAAATACACCTGTAATAACTGACAGCATCAGTTTAAAGGATGAATAGAGCTGGCCAATGGCTGGATTGACCTAACTGCCTTTAAGGTCTGAAAACAGCAAGGCATTACCTAAACCTGAGACCTCAGAGAAGATAAACCAATGAAATACATATTTGCAAAACATTATGGATTGCACACCTATGTCCACAGTGGCATTATTCCCAATAACCAAAAGATGGAAGAACCAAGGCGTCCATCAACTGATGAATGGATAAATAAAATGTGGTATATACATACAATGGAATATTATTCAGCCATAAAAAGAATGAAGTCATGAAATATGCGAAAACATGGATGAACCCTGAAGACATCATGCTGAGTGCAATAAGCCAGACACAAAAGGAAAAATATTGTATGATCTCACTGATTTGAAAGAATTGGAGTAAGTAAACTCATAGAGTCAGAATCTAGACTATAGGTTACCAGGGGTCAGGATGGGGATAGGGAATGTGAATTTAAGGCTAAAAATGTACAGAGTTCCTATCTGGAATGATGGAAATGTTTTAGTACTGGATGGTGGTGGTGGTAGCACAACATTGTGAAAATAATGAACAGCACTAAAATATATATCTGAATGTGATTAAAAAGGGAAATGAAAGATTGCTTATATGGCACAGAATTAATTTTTTAAAAATCCATGGAACTGAACTACACAAACAGTGAACACTAAGTTAAACCCTGGACTATGGTTAATAGTACAATCATAAAAGTTTGCTTTTATCAATTGTAACAAATGTTCCACATCAATGCAAGGTGTTAAGAATAGGGTGGTATATGGAAATCCTATATTTTATGCATGATTATTGTGTAAACCCACAACTTCTCTAATCAAGAAAAAAATACAGAGTTTTACAGAAAATATATGAGCCCTGAGAAGAAAATAAGACCAGGTGAAGCTTAGTTATCAAATTTAAAGATGTTTCCTTACATATAAAGTGGTCAGCAATTAAACACCAAGTAGAAGAAATTCCAAACAAATAAATTACTTTCCACAGTGTAAGCACCTTTAATTTGTTTAAATTCCTCTTACATATCTGACAGTCTGGAGCAAGACTTCTCTGTCCATTGTCAGGTTTGTTTCCTGCTCCCACAGACTAATGACAGTGGCTGGATTGAAAATATGGCAGAGGAATTGGTGGGGAAAATAATACCCTTTCACAGAAACTAATTTTTTGGTTGTTGTGTCATGTAATATCTTGGCTCCATCTTGAGCTTTGAGTAAAAGAAGCTAATGAAACTTTTGCCTTTAATAACTGCAATATAGTAAATTTAGCTACTCGAATGTATTTAAAGTAAACCAATTTGCTCATTAATCATCATTACAGCTCCAAGGAGAATCAAGCAAATAACCTTTCAAAATGTTTCTGAGGTCAAACTTCAAATCACACCTTCAAGTTTCAAACACTGAATTATAAAAGGTAGTTTAAAACATATGCACAAACTGTAACCAGTTAATTAAACCAGATTTTAATTACATCATTACTCAATTTATCATTTTTAAGTTGCAAAAGATTGGCACAACAAAATGTGAACACTGAACAATCTCTTTACAGTTTGGAGGGCATGATTTTCAGGAAGGAGCTATAGCAATTTGGGTGCCTATACTTAGGAAAAGAGCATACTATGCAACCTTAACAGAAATTATTGAAAAGCCAGAGGAAGATTAAAATCATCCTTTTATCCCAGTGGATATTAGGAATGCACACATTGCAGCACAGCAACAGTAGGTACTAACAGAGATTTCATCTTCATTGTGAAACCGCATGCCTCATTCTGATGTCAGGGATATAAGCTGACCTATTTAGAATTGTGCCTGTATTTTCAGATATACTCAGTATTTCTCCATATTGCTTTATACTGTACCCTGACATCAGTATGACTTCCACAGTTTGTTTGGATTTTTCCAATGCAATGCTTCTTTATTAAGCAGCTCCATGATGATCCTGACATCTCTTTTTTGAGGTCATTCATGTTTTTTTGGGTTGAGGAAAAGATAAAACACTTGTTTTTTCTTCCTTTGCTTGATAGTTCCTATAGAAATTTATTTGTTTTTTTTTTCTTCCTAATTTACTATAAAATTAGTGAAAAAAAAAATTTTAATAAAAATTAAAAATCTCAGAAGAGCACCTGACACTAATCCCAGTGTCTTACCTATCAAGACCAATCACAAAATGGGACTGTTCTCCCTTTCTCACATCACCTCTTTCTTACAAACCTCTTTGCTTTTATTAGTGTCTACTGCAGTCTCCATTTCCCTGATGGTTTTCATAATGTCTCATCTCCCTCAGAATGTGTATAACAGGAAATGGAAATATGAGCTGGGAATTTCAAATCTCAAACTGCAATTCAAAGATCAATTTTTTTTTTTTTTTTTTTTTTTTTTGGCTTTGAGAACCTGACAAATGTAACAGATTGAACAGGACAAGCTCTTAGAATCCATCCCAATGTTAAAAAAGAAAATGAAATCAGTGCCAGAGCACCTTGAATGTGAAATTCAACTGCTTGCCAAGACTTTGTCCCTTCTAGATTACTTCCTACCCCTATGAGTGAGTCTGAGCTTTATCTTAGAACTCAGAGAAATGGCTCCATCAGAAGAACGGGACAGAAAATATCTACAAAAAATTTCTTGGGTGCTTTGTTGCAAGATGGAAGCAACATAATTCAGATAGCACAGCCAATCCATTATACCATTTAGTTACTACAAATATGATTGGTTGCGTAAATTCTTAAAACAGTAAAATATAATTTGGCATCTACAATGTGCAGAGTATTTTTGATTCCAAGTTATCAAAGAATCACCCTTGAACATTGCAAGGACTCAGTAAATTTTTTTAAATGAACAAAAGTTAAGACCATAAATATGAGCATGCAAAATACAATACAGAAGTTGTGTCCACCAAGGGTGATGATAAAAGAAAAAACACTACCATACTAGTGGCTAAAATGGTTCTTATTTTTTATCCTATTCTCACTCAGTCCCTAAAATTGTATGCAATACTCCTGAAAAAAAAAAGTTATCTAACTGAATAGGGTAGAATAAGGGTCTTTGTCCACTGACTTTGAAACCAGTGGCTGAGGCCCTCTAAGCATTCTTACTGAGAAAAATTTCAAAGAAACACTTGGCATGTTAAAAAGAGAGAGAGAGAGTAAAAGAAGAAGAAAAACAAGTTTTATTGTGAAAAATGCCTACATGCAGTTTATATCTTAATTAAAATATTTAAAATCTTACTCGAGAGGATCTAATGATGAGATTTCCAGACCTAAATTAACAGAGCCACTTTTCCTTGATACAGAAATACTTTCCTATTGATCAAATTCTGCAGAGGGCAAACTAAGCAGTCTTGTCTGCCCATCTGTATATGTTTTGCCAGCTCAGAATATCCCTAAAGAGGAACAGAAGTGCTTGGAATCAATACTGTCCAATCCAATTTTTTTTCATGGCTATCAAAGAGAGTTCAGTAATTAAGAAGCAATTCCTTTGAAATGTCTACCACCTGAACTATAATCAACAGGGACTCGGATGATTCACTATTTCTGAAATACTATTTATGTGTTCACTTTGTACTTCACATTTATGTAAATCCACATTATCAACAAGCAAATAAACATTTTATCTTTCTACCACCTGAGCTGTCAGAGTTTACAAGTTAAGGGACATCACTGTATATTGTTTGAGGTTTGGGATTCTCTTAATGATGTCTATCTTGGTATTATGAAGTTTCTGATGTAAAAAATTGGGGGAATGGAAGCTAAGTATTCCCACCAAGTGTTTTAAAGATAAATGTCAATCTGGCCACAATAAATAACAGAAATTTTCCATTAAAAGGATAAAAGTGTTAAAAATGATTAAAAGTATTTGATGACTGAAATATACCTCAGAGCATGGACAAAATAAGAGGAGGGAGTCTAAACAGCATCATTCAGCTAACTGTAATCAGTCTCCATGTAACTGATAGAACTCAAAGTTATATATCAACATTTTACCTATTATTTTGCTGCTTTATTAAAATGTTACAAATTCTAGAGATTAACAATTATTTGCATATAGTCAGAGTAGTTACAGGAATAATTCAGAAGCATTAATTTATTTCTTAAACACACAATCGTTGTAAATATGGACAATGGCTACATTTTCCAAACTCTAGATAGCAACCCAATACTAATGTGAAAATGTAATGAAATATTTAAAATCAGGACAACACAGTAAAATACATGACCTATGCTAACAAATTACATGTATATATTAGCAAAATTTTATAATTTCATACAAATGAAATTATAGGAAAAAGGAGAATAGAGCAATAAAACCTCAGTTTATATACCACCATCACTGAAAATAAAAGGCTTTGTAGAACACCTAATTGCATATGTCACTTTCCCGGATGACTTTATAATAAATTAAACAGAAGTGAAATTGTTCTCTAGGAACTTAGAATCTAAAGTTATCGAGGTTGAAACGTTAAGAACATGTATATAAGGTATAAGAAATAGGTATCAAAGGAATATATAAATAAGATTAAGTATTTTATAACACATCACTAAGGAAAATTCATTTAATTGATCACTTAAGAATATGCATTTGCACATTAGTAATTTGTGCAATTGGGATGGAGGGCTGCTGGACATTCAAATCTGGATATAGTGGGGTCATTTTGCATCACCTGAAAACTGACTACAAACAGATAATGCATGTTCCGATTAATCTAGTCTTTTCCATTTTTACAGAGCAGAAATGATTTATATAACTAAATGTCAAAATACTTATTTTACAACTAGATCACTCTAGTCTTTTCAGTTTTACATAGCAATTAATAGTTACAACAGAAGGGTCAAAACACTATTTATACATGTATTTATTTTATACTGCTGTACTTTTATTCATTCCACCACATCCAAATAAAAAGGCAGAAAATACATATGTTCTTTCAAAAATTTACCTAGAAGACCTGAGTTTTTCTAATTCCTTTGAGGTCTGAGGGTCTGACTAAACATACACATAATAAAAAGCATTCAAAGAAATTGACTCTTCCACAACGGATAACACAGCTTCATCATTCTGCCAGGAACAACTCGGAGATTGCAAATATTCAGCTCTAGAGGTCTAGGTTCAACTGTCAGCTTTTAAAAGATATTCAGTCATTTTTCTACAGTAATTCCACTGGCCTGGCTACTTCTGTTTCAAAGAAATTCAGGCTTTCTATTTCCATTATAAAGGTAGTATTAGACTTTTAAACTGACCTAAAATCCAGAAAATGGATAAACAATTGATGTTGGTTTAGAATAAAGAGAAAATTCTAAATTATCTAACCATAAAATTTTATTTCAAAATGAAATTGTAAATTTTATAAAGTTTATAAATTTGAACAAATAGCCAGTTATTCAAGTCCAAGCCTTTCAAATTTACTTTGGCATCTAATTTCTTTTTCACTTGTTTCATCTACCAAATGCTGGGGAAATAGACTAGAAATACAAAAGCCAAATAGACTAAGTATCCTGGTGCTAAAATTATGATACAATCATCACAATGGAGGTGGAAAGTAAGTGGAAAGTATTTCAGTATCATTTATGGCACCCAGTTCAGTGTTGTCTACATGGTAGACAGTCAAGTCAAGAAATGTTTGACAGACTGATTGGGGCTCAATAATCTCCTTGCAGAGATGAAAATATTATTCTATACAGCTAATACTTACTAGGGACTCTTACCCTGTTACGATATCTTGCTTTGTTTTATTTCATTTTAACATCAAGCCATATCAACAGATTTTTAAAGTAAATTGGTAAACTGTAGTCAAAATGACAGAAAACAATGTAGCGGAGAAAGCTGAGTCCTGATCTAAAAGCATGAAAAGCAAGGATTTACACCACTCACCCTGAGACACAGATTATTCCTTGAACTTCAATTTATTTCAGCGTACCAACTACATTGTATACTCCTTCTTCTTGGCTGGTATAAAGACAGATATCATATTTTTAGAGTTCAATAATATCATCCCTTGGTAATAAGTGACAGAAATAAAACAATCAGAGAACCAAATAATTAGGTACTAGACCCAAAGTCTTAAAATGCCAGCTCTCCTACTATTCCTACCCCCATCCTTATGATGTAAGGATGTTACTGTCAGTAGTGCCCCACAAACAACTGGCTGCAAACCTGTCTTTTCTAATGTATATGAGTACCTCTACCCATAAAAAAACCCTAAATGTTTTAAGAGGTAAGCAGAAAGCCCTGCTACTTTAGCAGACACCCATCCAAATGAAGACAGAGTAGGTTTTAGTGTTATAATCAATGCAACTTAAAAACATTGATCTGACACCTATTTAGTATTATGAATAATCGTACTGCATGGTAATTTGAGATAAATGCTAAGTCATTCACACAAGTGACTACAATTAATGTTAGGTTTACACAGCAAAATCAAAATTTCATAGAACTTCACTTTTCATTAAATCACCCCCAAAGTCTAAGTCTGTTATCATACACAGTAGCTCTCATAACCACGTGGAAAAGGCAAAATTCTCAAATCTTAGTCCCTTGTGGCTGTTGATACATCTACCCTGTATTATCACAGACACACTATGATTTCATTAATGGCACAGAGCTGAGACACATTCAGTTTCAAACTCATTACCTAGTCCCCAGACTCTTGACTCTCAGTTTCCATGAAAAGATGTAGTATAACACATCCAACGCTTAACAGCTTCCACTATCCAAAGCACCAGAACTACTAAGACCATGGAAGCCCTAGGCGCTGATGGCCAAGGGTCAGTGAGTAGTGGTTGGGGAAAGGGAGAGATTCCTCCCCTTTTCTATCACCTTTTCTCTAGACTCTTATACAATTACTTGCAATAAAACCCGACAGGGCAAGAAAAGGGGAGTGAGTTTCAGGGTTAGGAGGACCAGAAAGGATAGCCTAGTGATCCTTAAGACATTCTCTTTTATATCAAAGTTTTGATCAAACCTGACCCTTTTAACTATAGCCAGAAAAAGTTGGCCAAGAAATGATTAAATTCTCCATACTGCACAGAGGTAGAGATAAGAAGGTGTTTCATGTGCTGTGAATGCTATGATATAATTCTCAACTTCCTGTCCATTTGATCTCCAGATATATGGTGACTTTAAGGTTTTCTGAAAGAGCAATGTAAGCAGTGTCTAATTACATAATTGGTAGCTGCCATAAAAATACTATGCTAAAACCAGTTTTCTGCTACCTCCAAGTGCTACTAAAAGCACACCGGAGTTGCACTATTTGGGGACAGGTGGATTGGAGGCACCATCACTTTCACTTGGCACTGTTGCGAGGCAATTCTCCAAGGCATTTCTGCAACATCTCCAATCAGCTTTTGTTCCAGCCTAGCTTTTCAAGGATATGTGTATGGCAAACAGGCTTCGAAGATAAAGAGCATCTCCTTTGGGGATAAAGGTTGGTAAGGTTTGCATACAAGGCATTATAAAGCAACAGGATTTTCTATACCCAGGCTTCCTCAGCTATGCTGCAAACCCAGCATGTGTCCAGCATCTACCTGGACTGCCACTCATCTACCCCATGGGACCCAGGAGGCAAGGGGAACCCATATGACCCTGAAGCTCAGGCTGTCTGCTATGCCCTGAGTGAGAAATCCTTTGTCTCTGACTTGAGTCTTGAGTATTTTGCCAGTACACATGAAACTGTGCCAGGCTAAGCTGTTAGCTTGCTAATGGGGCAAAATCTCAGACCCTCAGACCCTTCACAGGTCCTCACAGGTGGAAGGCAGAGAGTTTCTATGGATCCTCCAACCCAAATCCCCCCACCCCTAGAGAAAAATATAGGGGTATATTTTGTGCCAGAATAGATAGTTCTGGTGCTGACTGGAGAGTAAATAGCCAGCTAAAAGAGAACTTCTCCAAGACCATGGAGACAGCTATATTATTCTTGATATTCTAACAATTTCCTTTATTTTGCATTGTACTAATTTAGAGTCTGCCTACAAAGTTGATAACTCAAATAATATTAGGACATTCAGAACACTAAGACAACCTTCTTAAAACTCACGGTTTTAAAAAGAAAACAGCAATGACATTGAAAATCAGGCATTATTTTTCCATGCTAATTTAATCTGCCTACAACATATAAATATTAAGTTCAATTATTTTCCTGTCAATAGGTTTTTGTCAATCTTTTGAGGGGATAAAGGGTAACTTTTATAATTCTCTGGAGTAAAGAAACGTATCTCCCAACGTTTGGGTTACTACTACTCAGCTGTGCCATTCACTTGGAGCACAAACTCTATGATGTTGTTCCAAAAGATAGCTATTTACTCTGAATCTCTATGAATTTAACAGGTTTACTATATATATTGTACCAATGGTTATGGTTCTCCTTGATTAATTAATGCCCTGCAACATTTAATTCTGCATTACATAAATACCAATAGAGTGAAAAATAAAACTAGATGCAAATTTTATGCTTATTGCAATGTGCAAATTAGGCCATAGGAAAATTCCTGGCTGGATTCAAAGTTTTCTTGTGCCAGCTAAAGCCTCAAAAAATTTTAACGTATTTTTTGCCAATTCAACAGAGGTAAAAACAATCACATAAAAACCAGACTAAACAAAAACAAGTCAATGAGGCTGATATACATTAAGCTTTATACAAATGAAGGACTGTCAAAACATTTCAAAGTGTCAGAAATTCATTTAGAAATTTACAGTATCTTAAAAGAAACACCTCTCCTGGAAAAAATTTGCTTTTGTGTAAATTTAGTCCCAAACTCTCATATTACAAAAATAACTGTCTTCTTAATTTCTAGAACTATACCTACAATGTTAATTTGCAGAGTACAAGCAGTCTGCCAGTGCTGTGTCCCAAAGGTAGCCTACTTGATTACAGTGTTTGAAGAAGATGGCCTAGAAGGACAAAACTGTATACAAAAACGATCAACCCTGACAAAACGACTTTTCAGAATCATTTTTAGACATGCATAAATCAAGGATGCATTTGTGTTAGCTAATCACTACTAATGAGGCTTGAGCAGAGAAATCAAACTTCAATATTTAACTGAATTTTTGAAAGGCAGCATCTGAATTAACTAATATCATTGTTTGGAAAGCTAACACAAGGCATTTTTACATTTTATAGATTCTGAGTATTAACACTCATGGTTGGATAATATGACCATGCACGACACCCTTTAGACTAGAGCAAAACCAAAGCACTAATAAATAGAAAAACATTCTTGCTAATACTGGAAATATAAAATGTAAAATAAAAATTTTGGCTATTTTTAAGGATAAAGTCATGTTATCTATAACAGCATCATTGGATTTATTCATTTAAATGGTAGGAAAATGGGCAATGTGACTATCATTTATCCATTCTTTTCTCCCCTCTATGAAACATGAAAAAGAGACATAAATAAAATAGCACAGGTATAGCTGCTGCCATAGGAGTCAAAATCTACTTCCATAAATTGGTTGCTCTTTTGACATGGCAAAAACTGGCTGTTGATTCCAGCTGGGGTCGCAATATAGTGACTGAAGAACCCCCATTATGACTGCAACAGGCATAGCTGAGTGTTTGCCTAGCACCAGTATCCTTGATACCTGCCCAAATTGTTTAGTCAGTATCATAATTTCACCTCTTTAGCAGAGATGCCAAATGCTCTATGACAGGCTACAACTCGGCCACATCCATTTCATAATGAACAAGAATAAACACTGCCTTCTCAGCAGAGAGAATATTGCCACTGCATAATTTCTTATTAATCATAGGCATGACTTCTATGGACAAGTTAGCCAGAAACTTCTTGGGCAACTTGTATAATCCAGACAATCATCTTAAATTCTTCTGTGTCTGGTAAATATTTGTACTGTAGAATAAAAGATTGCTGGTCTCCAGGTATGGAAAAAATACTTAGCAAATTCAAAATAAAAAGTAAAAGCAAGCAAACAAACAAACAAAAAAACCTCAACAATTATGCAAATCCCAGCCATAAAAAAAGCATGGAGGTTGGCAAGCAGGGGTCTCTATTCAACAACAGCAACAAAAGAATGTTTAAAGACATCTTTATATAAAAATAAGCAGATCTCACAATTCCATAAAAAGTCAACTACACTGAGATATTTCACAAACATCAATGTTCTGTTGAGATAAATAGACAGGTTTTTAAATAAGTTTCAAAACAAATCATAAAAGTTCCTGTGGGAAATACCAGTGGGAAAACATGAAAATAACAGTCCATCAAAAAAGGCTCATAAAACTGATAAAAAGCCAATCACACACCAAAAAAAAAATAAAAAGGTTCAAGCCAACTCATTTATTAGAACTACCTATCTCACAGAGAGTGAGTTCACAGAATCACTGAACCACCACTGAGCAAAATATTTGTTTGAGGCCAGCAAGCCAGGCACCACATGTAATAGCTAGTCGGGATCTTTGGAAGCAAAAGGCATAAATACAGGGAAAGGACAAGAAGAAAAAAGTACCCCAGGTTGCTCTTTGATGTGTGTTTTTAAATTTTTGATATATGTTATCTGTAGTTTTCATAAGCCAAATCACAGTTTTACAAGCAACATAATATATGATACATAACACCTTTCATCTGTATGGAAATTCTAACTTTTGAATTCTATGATGCCTTTTTATATAGGGGAAGGGCAACATATATAGGATTGCTCATTATCTTTGGACTAACTGTTCTTAAGAAGTAAATCAACTGCAGTAAATAGCTAGACAGCTTATTACCTGCATTCTCTTTAATAAAGAACATCTGGATTAGTATAGCTTCCTGAAGATTTAAATATATATATATGAACATGTACACATATGTATATGAATATGTACATGTATTTATATTATATATATTCACACACATACACATATTTATCTTCAGAAGACCATGCCCCATATGTGTGTGTGTGTGTATATAAATGTGTGTGTATTTTTTATTTATTTGAAATTTAACATGAGCCCACACTATAAAGAGTTCTGTTAGGTGAGCAGCATAATTTAGTAGCAATGGAGACATGGAATAGATTAAAGGAGGTGGAAGACTGAGACTGAGCATCCTCCACTGTAGATGGTGCTCTCTAAGCGTTGGAACCGGTAGAATCATGCAGCTGGGTGGAAGAGGCATAATTTTATCACTCCCAGCATGGCATGGCAGATGCCATAAAGAGCACATTACCAGTGTCTTCCTAGGGTTATTTTGACATTATTTTGACATTAGTTCATACTCAGCATGACCATTCTCAATGGTTCTACACTATATCCATTCATCCCAAAGATAAGAGAAATGGAAACAAAAACTACATCATCCAAGATCATCCAAGTACATATGTCCACTTTGTGTCTGCTAATGTGCTAGGTGTGGCATATAAAGAAGAACCAAACAAGTATTCTCATAGTTTAATGGAGACAGACAATTAAACTTAATTACAATACAACCTAAAGTGCTAGAATAGGTCTATGGGAATAAAGGGCAAGGACATTCTATTGGGGTGGTCACTCTAGAGTTGAATCTAGAAGTTGAGTAGATGAATATGAAGAGACTTTGAGGCCTTAGAGACAGAGGGAAAGGCACAGGAGCAAAAGGGAATAATTGGGTTGGGGTGTATAAGACAAATTTCTTGAATATTTATTAACTGAAAGTTAAGCCAAAGACAAACCATTCTATATAATTTGGTCTTTAGTTATAAGTGATTAAAAAATCACTGAAGAATGTTAAGCAAGGGGAAAATAAAATCATATTTGCATTTTAGAGAGACATTGGTGGAATATATGGGGATGGTGACAATGGTTGATTATTTAAGGGATAGATAAAATTAAGTGGATCCATATAAGTGGTATAGAATTTAAAATAGTAAAATGTGTGTTTAGTGGAATGATGTTTAAAGGCACTACAGAAACTTTGTGCTGAGAGAATAAGTTGTATAATTCTCAAGTTTTAGACGAGAACTAAAGATAAGAGGCTTTAGGAAGGTTAATAACTCTGGGCCCATCTAGCTTCATTTTCTGTATCTTGGATAATTAGGTGAAGGGTCTCCACAGTGGTAAGACTAGGTTGCACTGGAGAATAGCAACACCTTTTCAGATTATAACAAGATGGAAATAAAGAAAAAATAGGGCTCTAGAGATAGCAGTAAACAAGGGCAGGACTCTGGGCAGTGAAGATTGAGACAAAAGGGGGAAGAAGAGAGGAGTAAAAGGTGGAGGAAGGAACTGACTTTGGGCAGTTATAAATGGGAGAATTAAGAAAGCTGATGACTGTTATATCAGTGACCTCTGCCTCCAGAAATCCCTCATTTGGTAAACTTGTTGAGTGGGAATAAAGTAGAAGTTAATATTTTGCTGAGTGTTCTCATCTGGGGACCAGAGAAAGTTCGGTCAACAGCATGAAGAATGGAACGCAGGGTGACCAGATTTATTGCACAGAGACCCCTTAAGCCAATATTGCAATAGCCTACATCATGAGGGCTATAGCTGGGAAATGGAGAGAAGAGACAAGTTGGAGATTAAAAAGATAGAACAAAAGAAAACCAGGTGAACACCTAAAAAAAGAGGTGTGGAAATGAGAGGACTTCCAGTTTTCTGCTTCAGTAATGAGGCAGATGTTAGTGTCGCTAACTTAACTAAGGAATGCAAGAGAAGGATCGCATTCAGAGGTCAAATCATTTGCCTTTTTAGGATCTCAATTTCATTTCCACATCTATAAAGTGAGGATGTTGTACCAGTTGAGTCCCAACATCCACACCGATGTTGATTGTCTTTGAAAATAAGAAATATTCTAAAACATTCCACTTTCAACTAATGGATCTCACCCACACAGCTCTCCTGGACCCATCAATATATTTGCTCTCTTTCACTGCCAGAGTTGTATATAAATTCAGTAAAAAAGAAACCACCTGAATAAGAATAAGGAAACCCAGTTGAAGGCTGTCAGGAGTGCCAAACATCCTTTTTTAAGAGAGAGGTCACACCACAGACCTTGTCAATTATTTTCCCGATTCACTGTGAGAGAGGAAAAATACTCCCACTTGTAAACCTGCATCAGTATTCTCATATATAAATAATTATTTCTTTATTAAATAACAGGGATCATAGAAAAGCATACATATTTGAAGGTACTACTGTTGAGTGGGTTAATATGCAGGGTAAGATGATGCCAATTGCTTCCAATCGAGCAAAATGGCAAAGTAAGATACTACAGGTGGCCACTGCTCCAAAGAACCTTTGAACAACTACCCAAAACTGGCAGAACCGTATTCCTCAAAACTCCAGAAAAAGTTAAAGGGTCACACTAACTGGACGAGATCTGAATCAGGAAAAGACACCTTTATAAACAGTAGGAGAAGCTAATGGCACGCCTGCTGGCCTCTTCCCCAACACAGTGTAGAGCGAGCCTGCACTCCCATTGTGGGTCCCTGGCCCTTTTTCAGAGGGAACAGAGTAACCCCTGCTGCATACTGGGGTTCCCATATGTCAGTGCTAATCTATCAAGTGGCAGCATGCAAAACTGACCCATGAAACTTGTCTCTGGCTTGTATTCCTAGAACTTGCCCTAGAGGCAGGAGCAGCCTGCAGAAAGCCAAAGCGATGTAAGAAATAACTAAGTCAAAGTGGACTGGGGTAAAGGACAGCCCGCATTAAGTCATACAGTACAGCACCCCAGAGGGGAGAAAGTCTACTTCACAGAGAGAAGAAGAGGCATTCAAATGCCTGTAAATAGGGGAATTCCTAAGACATAAGCACGAACAAGCCTAAAACAAGACACAGATGCAGAAAAGACTGAGGACCCTTATCTCACATTCACACCAGCCAATCTTCTTGATACTAAAGCTAAGTTCTGACAAAGAGCTCCAGCCAACACAGAGCCAGCTTGCAAAGACTGTGAAAGGTGTTTTCTAGTTTTGCTTGCTTGCTGTGGTAGGTCCTGACACTCAAAGAGATCTCTGTCATATCACTGGCTAGATACAAATTTAAGGAACAAATGGCTCAGGCACTAAGTCAGAGTTAATACTTTAAAGTGTAAAATGAGTATGCAACAAAAGGTTGCAAGACAAAGAAACAGGAAATGATGGTCCATCTAATGGAACAAGATAAAAATCCAGGAATCATCAAAGCATATGACTAGTTTGGGCATAACAGACAAAGAGTTTAAAAAAAATAATCCTCAATATGCTCAAAGATATAAAGGAAAAAAGAGAAAGAACAAAAGAATAGCCAAAAAAGAGTGAATGAAAATATGAGAATTTCAATAAAGACAGAAATTTTAAAAAGAAAACAAACAGAAATACTGGACATGAAGAGCAAAATAACTGAAATGAAAAATTCCTACAGGGTTTCAGCAGAAGATTGGATCTGGCAGAAAAAAAATCAGTGAACTTGGGGACTGATGATTAAATGTTAATCAATTAAATCAGTTAAAATGATTCAGGCTTAGGAGAAGAAAATAGAATTTTTAAAAAGCAAACAGAACCAAAGAGACCTATGGTCCACCATCAATTGTACTAATACAGATATAGAATTCCCAGAAGGAAAAGACAGAAAGGGGCAGAAGGAATATCAAAGAAATAATGGCAGAAAACTTCCCAAATTTAACGGAAGTCATGAATACAAACCTTCAAGAAGCTCAGTGAACCCCAAACAGGATAAACTCAAAGAGAACCATGTCCAAACACACAGTAGTTAAAGTTCTACAAGCTGCAAGAGAGAAGAGGGTTGCAGGAACTTGGTAGAGCAGGATGCTCCAGGAATCAGTCCCTCCACCAAAACAACTATTGGACTGGCAGGAACTGTCTGAATCAACTATTTTGAAACTCTGGAGTCTAGTGAAACACTGCAGCATCCAGGGAGGAGCAGGAAAAAGAGGTAAATTGTGGTAAATGCTGGTGAGTTCCACCTCCCTGCAGAGGCCGCCACCCCTATCCCCCAGTCTTGTGGTGGGCAGCAGTGGGGACTGTGGCTCAGGCTCCTGGGACAGCTTGCTGGTGCCAGGGGGGGACATAACAACCGAGTCCACCAAACCCCGGGTTTGCTGTGGCCCAATCGCCGACTGCTGCCTATGATTAGCCACCTCAGATGGCTAGGGGCCGGCTCTGAGGGCATCCATTGTCCCAACCCCACTCTGGTAAATGTGGCAGAGGAATCTTAAAGACAGTAACCTTCCTCAAAACTACAGAAAACAGTTAAAGGGCTATATTAACTGGGCAAGTGTTGAATCAAGAAAAGGGAGCTTCAAAAGCCATAGAAGCACCCGGATGCAGTAAGGAATAGGAATTAATGCTTCATTGGTATCAAATTTCTGTATGAGATGATAGAAAATTTTTGGTAATGGATGGTTGTAATGGTAACACAATATGGTGAATGTAATTAACACTACTGAATTATACATTTTAATGTGGGTAAATGAAATTTTAGGGTATACATATATGTTACTAGAATAAAATTTTTTAAGAAACATGGGACTGTACAACACAGTGGACTTTAATGTACACTATGGACTACAGTTAGTATAATTATAATTAAATTGTTTCATTAATCATAACAAAGATACCACACTATTGCAATGTGTTAATGATAGGAAAAACTGTTGGGGGTTATATGGAAACTATATTTTCTGAATGATTTTTCTATAAACCTACAACTTCTCTTTTAAAAGAAGTAAAAAAAAAAAAGATTCCGCTGATTAAATTTAGCCTCAGTACAGGAAAAAAAAAATTATTAATTTACTTTAGAACTCCTATAAATAGTGTAGCTATTCAGATTTATCTACAATTTACATGCATTTTATTTAAAATATTTTTTACTTAATAATCCTAACATTAATTTTTTGAATTGTTATTTTAAGCAAAGTAATATGAAGGAAAACATATAAAATTATATGCTCCAGTGGGGCTTATTTTTAATCTTTAATTAATTATCCTTTGATAATAATGAATTTTAGTTGTTCTTTAAATAAGTCATTTAAATTTTCACAAAATGTTCATAATCCATAAGACTTCAACCAATTATTTGAAAAAACATAAATGATAAATACACACAAACAAAACCCAATTGGTTGTCATTTACTTGGGCTACCAAAACTGATGTCAAGCTTCCCTCTGATGGACTTTTTATCCAACTGATTGCTTTATTTCATAAAAAACACAATAGATTCAGAGTTTTGTTCTCCAGTAAACAATAGGTGATATCTGGTTCAATGCCTTTCAGCACAAAATTACACCAAAGAAAAGGCCAGTATAATAGGTTTGACCTATTATTTTTACCTATTTCTTTCCAATTTCCACAACCTATTGTACCATCAAGTATCTCTAATGCAGAGTAATTCACTTCTGATTCTCTACAACTTGACCACTAAATACACTGAGCTCAATCACTACATTTGATAAACCCCATCTTTTTTAACAACTTCTCCTTACGTTTAGATGATGGTCTTATTTAGACAGAGGAGGGTGTGCTCTAAATCTTCTAATCTTCAAAGAATATGTTTACAAGTTTTGAGTGCAGTTTGAAAATGAGGGAGGAAAAAAACATTTAAAAGAGCTTTTTCAGTGGACACCATTCATTCAGTCTATTTATAAGAACTACCAGATGAGACCTATGGTCTCACATTACTATCCTGAGTGAAATCACATATATAAACGGCATAGTAACTATCTGTTTTATATACATATAGTTGTATACTTAATCTCGTTGAAATCCTTTGATTGCTCATAAAAAGGTGGACACTACTGAATATATTCACATCTAAGAAACTTTATAATTTAGGTATCATATTGAACCAGAAAACAGTAAAAAATGGCACTTACATACCAACCATATATATTCCATATGAAAATAAAAATTTTCAGATTTTAGGATTAAGAAATAAAGATTAGTTTTTAGGCTTCCTCTGATACTCAAATTTTTTTCAAATTACAGAAAAAAGAGATCTCAATGTTTATGTAAATTTTAATTAAACATGTAATATGCATTACTGGGAAGTCTTCAGCATAATAAAACTTCCTTTTTTGCTGGTTCCCATATCAAGGCCCATTATGATGACTGGTGAGTGCTTTGAAACCCATATGCCATGTGATATAGGCTCTCACTCTGGTCATTCCCATGAAGCTATAAAGCCTGTGTCAAATTGTATAGTGTTTCTCTTCATGCATACCATCCATGAGAGAAACATCCTGGGAGAAAGTTCCAAGAACAAACAGAAGCTGAAAAAGGAACTGGAACACAATCCAGGATCAGCAGACGCCAGTCATTTGTCTTTCGCAATGAGAGAATTCAATCAGATGGATTTAATCCAATCAGTTGAAGACTTCTAAGGGAGAAGAGAGAAAACTTTCACTTCTACTTCAGCCAGCCAGCCTCTCCTGGAGAGTTCATTGAAGACCTTCGTTGCCGTTGCCAGCCTGTTGCCTGCCTTAAGGAATTTGGACTTGTGCATACTGCCCAATGGAATTTGGACTCATGCATCCCCACAGTTGCATGAGACACTTTTATAAAATCTCATATTTACAGATATCTTCTGTTAGTTCTGTTTCCCTAGAGAACCCTAACCAATACACCTGGAAATTCTATTAATTGAATATTGGACATTTTAGATTGACTTCTGTGCTTCTTTTATTTCTATCATATTTCCAGACTCTTGTCTTATTGTTCTATGTTCTTACAGATTTCCTAAAATTTAACTTCCAAATCTTTTACTGTATTTTGTATATCAATAACAATATATATATTTTATTTTCAGGAGTTCTTTCTCATTCTCTGATTGTTGACTTCTTACAGCATCTTATTATTGTTTCATGTGTGTGATATATCAAATCTCTCTGTGGGCACCAATTATCACTTTGTCACCTAAGTGTTTTCTGAACCCTAAATCATCTGCTTCCTTAGGATCAATTTTTTCATTTTCTGTGTGTGTGTGAGTTTTTATCTGTAATGTTTTTATGGGTGGGCCTTGTCAACTGGCAACTTCCACTTTAGCATGAGCAAGTGAGGAGCTGACCACTGTGCCAATGGCTCCCCAAACCACATGGAAGTCTTCACTCTGTGGCATAACCACCCCACTAGATTTTTGTTTGTTTGTTTCTCCCACAAAAAGTGTGTTCAATTTATTTTTAAGCTTCCTCTCTATTTTTTCACTTCCTAGTAATAAATGTAGGTGAAAAGGTAGGGGGTCAGGAGATGAGAGGATCAATTATTCCATTTAATGATTCCTCTTTATATCTGCATTTCTCACTCCCAACCCTTTATTCTTGTAGTCTCTCAGGCTACATTCTCGATGAGATTCTTTAGGTCAAACCACTGCAGTTTCTTCTCTGATCGGCAATCAGCGCTCTTACAGAATGTTATATCATCCAGAAATTTATGAAACTCTACTGTCCGCTGGTAGCCCCCATCCCATTCCCGTCACTTTTACGTAATTATGCCATTTTTATTCCTTTTGTGTTATATTAATACATTGTCAGGAATTTATTCAAGATAAAAGCATGTGTTCAATCTGTCATCATGGTCTAGGAACTCCCTCTTTGTTACTATATAAGAGAAAATTAACTTCAAGATTAGTCTTAAAGGCAAAAGGAAAACACAAGGAGGCAACACCAACCTACAGAATGCTTACTGGCATAAGTGGAGCATATCAATATGTCAGCATATCAACAAATCAGCCCAGATCTTTTAAAAATTGTTCCACTTCACCATACCCAGAAGAGAGTTCTATCCTGCTTTTGTCTGATTTTGTCTACCCATCTAAATCAAAAGAGAAAACTGACTATTGACTACTCAGTATTGGCTGATGTCAATTTATAGCATAGCTGGACTTCTCCCCTTTGCAGAATCCCCTAATTAGGTTGTCATGATGGTGGATCTAACCATGGATAGCCACATATCTCTGTAACTTCTACCCATGTATCTAATTTAGGGCTAATAGTTACACTGTGCTACAATGTGCCAGACATAATTCCAAGCACTTAATATACACTAACCCATTCAATCTTCACACCACATTTATGAGATAAGAATTCTTATTATTCCCAGTTTACAGTTGATAGGATACCAAGGCATGTACCTTACCTCTAGTCACAGAACTGCTAGATGTCAGAGTCGTGGAGGGAACACAGGCCATCTGGCCCCAGAGTCTGTGCCCTCATCATCTACACTCACTTTCTCCTTGCTGTGATTTACAATTAATTTTTTAATTGCTTTAAAACACACTAATTATATGTTTCTTTCAAATTGTAAATACCATTCTGTTTCCACAGGACAAACAAAACCACAGATTATGTTTTAAATACAACTTGCTGTAATTTAAGACATCACCATACCTAGTCAACACTAATCAGTTTGGGGAAGTTTTACAGAACTAAATATGACATTAGCAGATAGGCACTCTAAAATATATAAAACATGGGTAATACATATTCATGCTTAAAAGAATACCCACATATTTAGTGTAGAAAACACAAGACTGGAAGTTAGGAGATCTAGAAATGGATTCTGGTTCCATCCCTACCTAGCTGTGTGACCATAAGTCATTTCATCTTTCTGTACCTTATATGTAAAATGAGAACATCACATGAAAACATGCACCATGATAAAGCTTAAAGTCAGAGTCTGAGATTTTTGTCAGACTATAACGAAAATCCATGCATGTCAAAAACCTTCAAAATGTTCTTCTTTTGTATACTACAATGGAGGAGGAAGGAAATCAAATTATTACACTATGAATAGAGTGTATTAAGACCCAAGAACCAGCCTGAACTGAAAACAGACATATAAATCCCTTGACACAGTGGAGTATGTATTGAATGAATGAACAAGCAGCAAGAAATATACCCTAAGAGCAGTGAAACTCTTAAAAGATGAATGTTACTGACATTTGTAAAGAGTAAAAAGTCATGACATCATAACAGAGTTTCCCCCTGTGAGTCCACTGTTAAAAGTGTTACTCCTTTCTAAGACAGGTTGGAGAGTTCCAATAGCATTTGTCTGCACCTGACTGTCAAAGGAATTTATTGTGCATTTACACAAGCGAGAAAGAAAAATTAGAAAAGAGACCAATCCCCATTTTTTTTTACCATGAGGAGTATCCTCTGCAGGATTACTGGGAAAACAAAAGGTCCCCTAAAATAATTTCAGTGACTTTTCATCAGATGTATTGAACCATCAATTGCAGTTCTCTTTTCCCTAGCATATCATGAACTGACTATAGGAAGAAAGATACTGAATAACAAAAGGCAAATGTTTAATCTAGTAAGATAAATCTATCTTTGAATTCAAACATTCCCTTCATTTCTGAAAACAGATGTCAATAGCTCCTACCAGCCTGGTTCTGATCATGTGTTTCTACCCCAAACAGTCATGAAGAATCAGAATTTCCAAACCCTCTGGGAATTTATTTCAAGAATTAAACATCCCTGGGTGTTCAGTGGGACACCAGCTCCTCTGGGATGGGGAAGTAACAGACGGCGGAAAGGAGAGTGGGCATGATAAAGGAATGATAGCATTTTCCTTGCCTTTTAGTAAGTGCAAAATTTCAAGGCAAAGAAGACTTGAAAAAGACAAAACATTGAAGAAGTTGAATAACAAAATGAATGAGCAGATTACTGATATTCAGCAACCAATAAGTGACCTCAGTGGAACAGCATGGACAATAAGGGCATTGAGGGTGGAGAAGGAAGAGATCATTGTGGGCAGGACTGCTCAGGAAGATCTTCAGGAACTAGGGAACACTAGCATGATGCAGGAGAACCAGGCTGATTTGCACATGCATAAATAAGAGAGGAGGCATCTTGGGTTGGTTAGATTCAGCACTGAAAGATTAGAACTAAGTATGGTTTAGTTAGGGGGCAAGGAGGGAAACAGATTACAGGATGGCTTCAGCTCTTTGAGGAACATTCTTATGACATATTTTGTAACTGCCATGGCCTTCTAGACCATTTCCCTGAGGTTTGTTCCCATAATGAATTTGTGGGGATAACAAGAAAGGTTGAAAAAGAACAACAGAAAAAGAAAGAGGCCTTTCTTTTCCATTAATTTCCTCCCCCTGGAACTTTATCAGTAATATATTTGAGTGTTTACTTTTGCTACCGGCTGTATACATCTTTTAATCATGTATATACTGGGTGTATATACAAGACATATATACTGGCTGTATACATCTTTTAATCATAATGGAAACAGCACAGAAAACTGTGTACAGCACTGTAAAGACCGTATGGTACAACAGACATAGTTATAAATGTGAAATTTAATTTAAAAAACTAAGGATTTATACAAAAGTACAAATAAATACACTCCAATGTGAACAAGTGAATCACAAAATCTTGCAAGACAGCGGAGTTACAAATTTAGACCAAGAAATGATAATGTTGAACTTTAATTACCTCTACACAGATTGATAAAATATCTCAATAGATAAATTTGGTGGTAAGGCTTTTTGATAATACAGCTGACTGTTCCATAGGAAAACATGAGGCTGAGCAATGTAGTAGGAAGGGCCATGTATTAGTGGTTGGGCATTCTGGTTTCAAGTTCTAGGCAATACCATTGTCACTCAAAGAAAACGAGAAAGAAAAAAGGGAGAGGAATTAGGAAAGAGCACCATCTTAGAAGCCAAAGGGATTAGAGAGTTCCAAGAAGGAGAGGATGGTCATGAGCCCAATGTTGTGAACAGATCAGATACATAAGGCCTGAGAAGACTACTTCAAATTTCACTTCGGAATTCACTCATGATCTTTGGATGAGCAATGTCGGAAAAACTGAGATCATTAAAGGCAGACGAAGTACAGAGATAATGATTTAGGAAAAAAAAAAGTTTGGCAGGAAAGAGGGAAGAAATATAGTGGTAGCTTGGGGGAAGGAAGAACAGAAGGAGTGTTTTTTTGTTTTGTTTTGTTTTGTTTTTGTTTTTTTGTTTGTTTGTTCTAGATCAGTCTAGAATTTGTTTACTGTTTGAGGGAAAGGACCCGACTTAGAGGTACAGTTTGAAGGATCAAAGAAGGGAGGGAATCATCCATCTATTCATCTAATCCATGTGTACGAGCCTGTCTAGCACTGTACTGGTCACTCCCTGAATTCAAGGGGTTTATAGTTCATTGGGAGTACAGACAATAACCAAAAGTTATTTGTTCTAATGGCATATGTTCAAGTGCAGAGGATACACAGGGAAAAGAGCATCTGTGTCCTATGGGAGTCTAGAAAAGCTTCGTAAAGTAGGCAGTTTAGAGCTGAGGTTTGCAGGATGGGTAGTTCTTCAGGTTAACAAGAGGAGGCATTTCATACAGAGGAGTCTATGCCAAAGCAGAGTCATGGGGGAAGAAAGGTTGTTTATATGGCATTCATCTTGGAAAGGAATGGAGACATTTCTGTCTCAGAGAGGAAAGAAAAATGTAAACATGGATAAAAATATGGTTAAGTTTTGAGAATGAATGGAGGAATAAAGAGGGGAATTTATGTCAAAGGGTCGCTATTTTCTCAACTGCTTTCTTAAATCATATTAACTGTTGGTCAAATTTTAGCACCAAATTTTGAATTTTCACTTTTAAAACTACCAAGGTGCTTAAAGGGATTGTTTGACATCAAATACTGAACCTTCATAAAAAGAGAAAGTAAAATGAATTGGGGTTGAAGACTGGCGGTAGGATTAAGAATTTCCCTAGAAAGAAGGCAAGAAATCTAGAATTCTCTCATTAAACCTTAATTGTACATTATGAAGAGAACTAGTCAAGTGACTAATGTCCTTGTAGGGGATAGGAAACATGGGCAAAACATACTAGAGTATAAATCAGAATAGGATAAGTGCATAAAAGACAAGGAAAGTAGAGTCCTAGTGAAAACAACCAAAGTAAACTTCCTCCTAACCAGGGGTCAGATCATTCAATAAACTGCAAAAAGCAAGGTGGGGAGCTTGGGAAGAGAAATCATGGATCTTGGCAGAGTTGTACAGTAAGGACTCAAGACCAGGTAGATTAATCAGAGTTCTCTATAGAAACAGAAATGACATACACAAAGAGATTTTTAATAGGAATTAGCTTACATTACTGGGGATTGGCATTTTCGAATTCTGTAGGGCAAGCCCCAAATTAGAAACTCCAATGAAAAGAAGTTTATTCCCCAGAAGACACTGGCTGGCTGAAATAGAGACAGAAATTCTTCCTTCTGACTTCTGAAATCTTCAGTTCTGTCTCAAAGATCCCCTACTGATTGGATAAGGACACTCCCCTCATTGCTGAGGGCAATCTCCTTTGTTGATTGTAGGTGCAGTCAGCCATAGATATAATCCAGTGACTGTACATACAAATCCATCTTACAGTAACAATCAGGCCAGTGCTTGCTTGACCAAACCACTGGACACTGTAACCTAGCCAAGCTAACACATGAAATCAGTGATAACACCTGGTAAGATAAGAGGTAGGGACACCAGATCAAGAAGGGACAGTGATATTGAGCTATCTCTAACACTTCCTGCCATACTTCAGAACCGGGAACAAGTTTGGATGACTCTGGCCCTGTATTTGGAGGCCAATCAGTCATCTGTCTGCAGGCAGGTGTGCTCTAGGGAGTTACCAAGTGATCCGACTAAGCCCCCAGGCTTAGCTGCAAGAAGGCAGGTTGCTGAGACATTGGCTGTGACAACTGGGGTTGGTGTGTAGTAAAATGAGAAGTACAAAAACCTGGGTGGCAATTATAGGATTCTTTCTAAAATGTACCACATTATCAATATCCTGGTCAAAGTGTAGTTGCACACACACTAGTCTACCTTTAGAAAATGAATCAATATTTGGATAACATTCTTCCCTCCATAAAATAATAAGGATGTAACCTTGCTCAGTTTAGGAACTAGAACACTAAGTATAACTTTATTATAGACTCTTTCAGAACTGAGAATTTTATTATTATCCAATTATTTCACCTCAAACAAAGACATAGAATACAGAAGCAGAGAAAACCCCCTTTTTACAAAGAACAAATTTAAATAGTTTCTGGCTTTGGCTAGTTCCCAGCTTCATTTTTCTTACTATTTATTAGACAGATAGGCCTGCCCAGGATTAAAAGTAAAGAAGAGAGGAAAGATTACTATGCACTATTCATTTATGATTTCCAATATTTTAAAAGAGCTTAAGAATCTTTTATTTTATATATTTGCCAGTAATTGTCTTTATAGTTTTATTGGTATTAATTTCATACAGCTCATTTAGAATGTCAAGCCACATATGCAACATAGAAATGAAGTTATTATTACTTCAAAGAGACATAATTATAAGTAATTTTGATTCCCTCATTTTTATCCTCTCATTTTCTTCTTGTGTGCCCACATTTTATCAGAATGAAGATGAGTTTGCTGACCTTTTGCTAAAGAACATTTAGTAAGAAGAAACTGATGATTTCATCCTGATTGAAACCTCTGAAACTTTTATTTCTAGCTCCATTATCTGCTTTAGAGTCAGCCTCATTATAACATTACTGCTTTACAAATAAACTTCTAAATTCAGAGGGAAATGTAAATGCTACAAAAGAGTAAATAATTCAAATAATATAGAGCCTCTCTTAGTCAATGAGCCATATTTCAATACAATGTGCTTTTTCCTTATTAACAATCTGAGAAAGAACACATTACTTAGAAGAAAAAGAACAAAGAAATAAAAGGAAAAATAAAATTTGTCATTATTTGGTAAAGGTCTGATGACATAAATCATTAAATATAATACAACAGAGTTTCTCAGTATTAGGTCAGCAAACCAAAATATGCAGTAAATGTAATCTACACCCACTAAGATAATTCTCATATTTCTACAGTATTTCTACAGGTTTTGTTAGCCATAATTTTTAAGGACTTTGTGAAAATCTATTAATTCTTTCATAGGAGAACACCCTAGCTGGCCCAAAGTATGGGGAAGTTATCATTATGGCAAATATTTTAGTTCCAAATGCAAAGGGAAAAAGGCAAAAAGAAATGAGGAAGGAAGAAGCAGACCTTGAGTTTCCATCGCCAGCCACAGCACTAGCTGTAAAATGAGTGTTTTATCCCCCTTGAGAGGGTTCTGATCCCTCTACCCAGAAGGGTGTGTTACTGCCCTACTGCCCCCATCCCCACTTCTTCTTCTGGGTAGAAGGATCTGTTGTGCAGAGGGAATATTTAGAAGCTGGGATTTTGAGGAGCTAAGGTGTCCTATGAGGGAAGATCTGTGTATCAGGCAAGAGTTAGATATCTGCACACAATGCTTACTTGGAGACATAGTACTTGCCAACCATTGCTTGTTCTTGCGGGCAGGAGCATGTTTTATTCACAGGTAAGCAGGGGCTGAGCACAGAAAGATGGGGGAAGATCTGTGGAAAGGAGATGGACTAGGCTTGACAAAGATCAAACTTGATTATGTGGCAGAAGTCCAATTCATGGCGTTATTTAAAAATGAAATCCATAAACATTGAGAAATGTCTAAATTAAAGGAATCATCTTTTGTTTTTGTAACTTAGGAGGAGAAGATGTGAGGATGAGGTTTAGTAATGTAGGACTAAAGCTTTCTGTAATGTTTTTGTACTTTGGGAGTGAAAGGTTAAAACCACACCTCTGTGGATAGACAGTGGTACCTGAAGGGACTGGGCATTCCTGCTATCAGTCACCCTGAAAAGACAGACAATGAGACTTGGAAGATGAGACTAAACTGCTCCCCTGTTTAAGGAAACTCCTTCCTCTCTCAGTGCTATTTGCTGAGGCCTGGACCCCAAGGAATCTACCTCAAAGGTAGACATATGTGTGGAGGAAATAAGCCTCTGAAACATGGAGACAGCAGTGAGCTGGTGAGAGACACCCTGTTATCAGGCAGGGAAACATCATCAGGCTGATCAAAGAAGCACCTTCAGAATGGCAGAGTGGACTGGGGCTTATAATCTTTGAGAAGAACATTAGCTAGTGGCCAATCGTGATGTATTTCCCTTTGTACTGTGGGAATGACTGAAAGTCCAAGGTGGTAAAGAGGAGAGCAGGGGCCTCTGAGACTACCACAGAGAGTAGTGGGGGCAGCAACAGAAGCCCAGATACCAACTCAAGCAGATCCTTGGGATGGAGCCTCTAATCACAACAGTAAAAACCGCCACCCCAGAAGAGTCTCAAGCCAGTTCTCTGCAGCACAAAGGCCAGGTGATGCTCAGACTGGCATAAGAATCCCACACACACACCACCTCGGAACTTATTAGATAAGGGAGGTAATCCCAAAGAATCTGGAGGGAAGAGAGTTCAACTACCACAGTTTGCCAGGTCGACACTTTCAAGAGAGCAAACTTTGAATTTAACTGTTAAATGTATCATCATTTGTATTCCCCAAACTGGTGAGACCTGGGAGACGTTTGCACTACACTAAAAATAAATAACATCTATGAAGCCAGAAATTATGTTTATTCTAATTTCATGGATAGGAAATTGAATGACATAAGATTTCCTCAAAGTGGAAAAGGGTAATAACCAAAATTAGAACTTAAAGCTTCTAACATCCATAGCTATGCTAAGACACTAGCTGCAATGCTGGCTCAGAGCATAAACACACAACAGGCATACTTAATCAAATTGTGAAGCACAGTGATCAGTGCCAATTTAGATTCTATGAATGAACCCCTTTATTTTAGCATGCCTTTCTGTTGGTATTTATTGTGAAGGGGTTCAAATCTACAAGAGAAAAATATTTCTGTGTAATCCAGTAACACACAGTGGTTAACCATAGTTGAATTTTATAAACTATGATTTGTCAAATAAGTCATGCTTTTTCCCGAACAACACCCTGCATTATTCTGACAGCAAAAAGAATTTACCTATTCTCTATAATTTTCCATTGAACCGATAGCATATTTGTTTTACCTGAATTCTTGGAGGGTTAGGAATTTAAGCCTAAAAACCACTTTGTGATACAAAATGCAGTCTTAGAGCTCAAGGAACTAGAAATATCAAGTTCAGGTTTATGAGGGAACGCTGTACCCTTTAGACACAGCCAAGGAATGGAATTCTATAAGGGAAAAAGTAACAATCAATCAAGCTAACACTTATCGAGCAACAAACTCTGTTCTAAATCTGCTAAATTTACATATAGTAGCTCATTTAATCCTTCACAAAAAAAAGGATTATCTTAGAGGTTAAGTTCCTTGCCCAAAATCATAGAGCTGAATGGCAGAGCTGTATGATATTTAAAACAGATGTATTGAATACCAGCACCAAAATTCTTTTTAAAGTATCATGCTTATTCCATTTGTAACCTTTCTAATATTTAACAATTGTTTTTGTCAGGAAATTTTTATTCTATTCTGATCCAAATTTCACTCTTTGTCATTTAAGCCTGTTTACCTGAAATCTGTTCTTGTGAAGCTTCAAAACAGCTGGTCACTGTCCTTGGTTTAACAACTCCCTCACATACTGTGCTCAAAGATAATTAAATCCCCCTTCAGCAATTCCTTCTTTTAGCTGAATAAAACCATTTCAATGTGTCCTTAAAAAGATTTCTGTAACTTTAAATATCTTGCAGTATCCCCATATCATGTTGACTTTTACAGCTGGAATACTTGGCACATGATTTTTTATAGTCATTCATAACTCCAAAGACCATTATCTCATCTCCCATCATGTTCTTTAACCAACGATTTCCCATTTAATGCTTAAGCAGCTTGGTTCTCCCATTGAGCATTTTGTTCTTATTGAGCTTCATCATGTTTGCTTGTGATGTTTTCTCCAATTTGCCAAGAAGCTATTTCTATTTCTAAGTAGTCCTCTAAATCATTTACCATCCTGGGGTGTTCTATTTCAGTGTATATTCCTACTTGATAGGCACCCTATAATGTGTCTAATTTCACTAACTATTCATTAATGATGCAAAAAAAAGCCTACACATATTGACATAATATCCCCCCTAATAACATACACTGAAAGGGGCAGATCACATCTGTGGGACTCTTGCCAAAATGTGTAAACTCAATCTAACCCTGAGTAAACATCAGACAAACCCAAATTGAGAAGCATTCTATGGAATAACTGACTGTTACTCTTCAAAAGTGACAAGGTCATGAAAGCAAGAAAAACTGAGGAACTGTCAGAGATTGGCAGAGAGTAAGGAAATATGACAACTAAATGTAGTGTGAGGTCCTGGATTAGATTCTGGAACAGAAAAGGCCATTCGTGGAAAACTGGTGTAATCTGAATAAAATTTGTATTTTAGTTAATAATATCGAGCCCAACATTAATTTCTTAGTTTGGATATACACACTATAGTTATGCAAAATTTAACATTAGGAAAAGCTGGGTAAAGGATTTAAGAGAACTCTCAGTTCTATTTTTGCAACATCTGTATAGTTATAAAGTTATTTCAAAGTAAAAAATAAATGAACAAGTAAATTACTCCCAGGGTAGTAAAATCATGTATTTTATCATTATGAAATATTTTGTTATAAACTCTATATTAAATGAAGTGGGACAGAAAGAGGGAGCTAAAATTCATTGATATCTACTACTTGATAGGCCCACACTGGGCACTTGACAGGTGTTATCTCATTTAATCTTAACAACACTTGTCCTCTATAAAATGCAACAAATGGTGAAACAGAAACTCAGAAATATTTACGTAACTCACCCAAGTTCACATAAGAAGTGATAGACCTGAATTTCAAGCCCAGGTTCATTTTATTCAATGCACCCTGCTTGTTCTACTAGTCAAGGGATAATCTGCATGTCCCCATTCACCTAATTTTACCTGTCCTAACTTCATGGTTCTCATTCTTGGCTGCATATCGGAATCACTTGGGGAGCTTTAAAATTACTGATGCCTGGGTCCCATCTGCAAGCATCTTGATGTGATTGCTTTGGGATGCAACCTGACCTCGGGATTTTAAAAAATCTCCCCAGATGATTCAAATGTACAGGGAACAAACTCTACTAGTTTATCCATAGTAAGGTCATAGAGAACAGAACTAAAATCTTCACAAGACAAGACAGTCATATCTCATTTATCCAGAAGTAAGCATGTAACATCAAAATCAATTAAATTCAACTTGTGCAACATATTCTTCATGGAAATAACAAGAGAAGAGATTCTCTAAAAGACACAAGGGATGCAAGAACAAGCTTTAGAAAAACTGTCATCAGCTAAATGCATAGGGTGCCAAGAACTTAAAGGCAATTGACTTAAGAGATAAATCTCAAAACCCTTCCAGTATGAGACGAAAGTAACCATCTTTTGACTAGAGAAGTCAAACGGCATACTGGCTTTGATGTTAATTTCCTCAGGTCCCTTTAAAATGGCAAAGGGAAACTATCAAGCTTTGTAAGACTCTAATCGAAAATAAACATTCTCTTTCTTTTGAGTGGAATTAAAAGTGGGGAAAACAGAATAGCTTCAAGGTGAGGAATGCAACTGAAAGCAGCATCAGGAAGGCTGCGATGAGGGTATATGGAAACCATTCTGTTTGCTGAATTGTCAGCCATGCAAGCACTTATAGGCAATTACAACCTTAGAAAACAAATAAAAAGTGGGTAAGTAGGCACTTTGATACTTCTTCTAATTATAGGTTTATGAGCTGGATTCTAAAAACACCAATATAGGCAATGCAAACAATAGTAACTCTGAAATGAGGTTATGAAGTTATTAGCTTTACATAATTACACAGCAGTGACAGGTTGAAGAGACCCCAGCCTGAAGCACAATTCCTCTCCTTTTACTGCTAGGTCTTAGGGTGATGGTGCCATTTTTTACTTTAGCTTTTCTAAAATACAATTTAAGTTGCATCGTTTGAAATTACCAATATTTGACCTACCAAATGGCAAGTCCATATTTTGAGTTACATGTAAAGATCTCTTTCATCGCTCTTGGATTTCTCAGGGACACATTTATTTTTAGAGCACCTTTGAAATATCCATAACACCAACACAATGCTGTGATTAATAACAGTGTGCTTAGTAAATGCTTATGCAATAAATTAAAGAAACTCACCTACTATAGGGAAAGCTGTGTATTCTAATATTTAACCAATTTAAAAGTCCAGGAAACCATCAATTGTAATATGTATATACCAAATAAAATTTCATTCTGGTAATTGGCTCAGACACCAAACCACACCTGCAAATCACCTGACAGCCTGGGTTTAGTAGAGAATGTCATTTACTGTCCCTCCTGATTTGTTTGTGCAGGGTTTGGAAAGGAGGTGGTATTAGAGGTTTCTCATTATATTTACACACACACAAAAACGGAGACTTGTAATGAACTACTTTATATACCCATGACTTATAGATGGAAATTGTTGAGCTTTCCTTTTTTAAGTTATAGAGAGAAAATCTGGGAAAATAAGAACAATCTACAGAGAATAGCATAAATTAATGCTTAGTTATCTAAAATTTCAACTAATAGAAACCTATGTATGCCCTCCATGTTACACAAAAATTTTACCTTTGAAAGTCAAATATGGATTTGGCAAATTTTTTCAGATATGCCAGAAAAGTTTATTTAGGAAGTTTAATTCAAAAGAACTGTAGAGTTCTTCAGGGCTTCAGGCAGCAAACTGCAGGATATAATAACAGCTTACATTTATTTAGTGCTTACTGTACTTGCTGTTCTAATGTTTCATATGTATTAGCTAATTTAATTCTGACAATGGTTATAAGAGGCTGGTATTATTTTTATACCCATTTAACAGGTGAGAATCCCAGGCTTCAACAGGTGACATTCTTTGCGCAAGGTCACATATCTATTAAAAAACAGATATTGGGATCTAAACCAGTCCATGCTCATTTCACCACTCTATGGGTAAATCATACCAGACAACCTTGGTTTCCTGAAAGGATCTGCTACCAGACTCATTCATAATAATATTCCAGAATATTTGTACATTATTTTGATGTGTACTGTAGGTTAATAGTGCCTACATTGACTGTTCCTTATATACAGGCTTGAATTCTAACATTCTTTTATTATGTGATCAAGTCAGGGTTTATTTTAAATTCATTGTGTAAAACAATGCTCGATGAAAATATGAGGATGTGTCCATTTAAAATTTCTAAATGAAATATTATCAAATGATAAAAGCTTTATAAATCTTTTAATTTATGTGATTATGTTTTGTGTTTGGACACTGATTAATGGAAATCATTTACAGGTAAATAATTAAACAAGAATTGGTTAGTCTCAAGTTTTATCAAAATTAAGAGTGAATATAAATTGAGCTGTATTAATTTTAATTGGAAATATTCCATTGTTCTGGAATTCATTTGTTAATGTCAACTGTGGGAAAAAAATTATCTCTAATAAATGTGGTCATTGTGATTGGATTTTTTATTACTGAACCAGTTGGGGAATGCTGATGAAGCTTTTTAGGGAACACACACTTGTAATATGAATATGAATAGTCCCTGTGGTTGTTTTGAATACAGCCTTCATGAAGTGTAAAATTGGGATAACAGGCTTGCTTAGAGTACATAATGCATGTGAATAAGTTGGATCATTGCAGCCAAGTTACAATTGCATGTTTGGGGAATGAAATAAGTTTGCAAATCCACAAGTTGTGTTATTATGCTGTCACCTGGACCACTGCAGTAGCCTCATAATTGGCTTCCCTAATTCCATGCTATCAACTCCCTTTAGTCTATTCTCAACACAAAAGCTACACTGATCCTTTTAAATCATAAATTAGATAAATCACTCTGCCTATGCATATCTACTATAGGGAGAACAAAATAGAAAATCCTTACAATGGCCAACAAGTTCAGCCCCCCTCCCCAACGCCCGCCTTCTGCTCCGGCAGCAATGCCCACTGCCATTCCTCAAACTTGCTGCACATGCTCTCACAGCACAGCAGAGGGATCTGCTGTTCCTTCTGCCTGGAATTCTCATCCCAAAGAAATCCAAACAGCCGCCACCTCCTCAGAGGCCTTGCCTTACCAACCCATCACAGAATCACCCACGCCCTACCCCACCATAACTCTTCAGCCAATTGACCCACTTTATATTGCACTACACTTTTCCCTACCTGAGAGAATAGACCACATTTTTTGTTTGTTTCCTGTCTTCTCCACTAGAATATATGTTCACTGAGGGCAGGGACTTTTTTTGTTCCCTGAACAGTGCAAGGTACCAAACAGGTACTTTATAAAAATATATAGAATGAATGAGTAAATCTGAAAAATTGAGTAAAAGCCTGAATTAATAGCGCATATATTGATTTATGAATTAGAATGAAGATGGTCCTCTCATCCTTAAAAAAAAAAAAGTAGTTTGCAGATTCATGGATTCTATCTGGATTACCACAATATTTTATGATCTACTTTCCAAAACCCATAAAACCTTGGGAAAAAAAATAAGGAAAGGCCCTGTTTTGTTCCCATAGAGTGGTGATTATGAGCACAGGCTGGGGAGAGGCTGACTGGGTTGGATTCCAGACTCTGCCTTTTAATAGATATATGACCTTGGGCAAAGGATGTCACCTATAAGCCTCAGACTTCTAATTTGTTTTGTTTAAATATATATTTATTTCACTTTATTGCTATTATTTACTGTTAAATATTGATACCTCCTTTAATGCCCACATTTAAAATTTATTGCTTACAGTGTTATGAGAGTATTTTATAAGCTAGGTGGTAGGGTTAAATGCTTACAAGGAAAAGGAAGGAAGTATGTTTTAAAAGAAAAAAATGTTTGTTTATTAAAGAATTGCACAAACGTACAAGAGCATCCTATATTCAACCTCTGATGTGCATAATTTTTCCCTATTATTAACATCTTGCATTACTGTGCGACATTTGTTACAATTGACAAGCCGATGTTGCTACATTGTTAGTAACTAACGTATAGATTAGGGTGTACATTAGGGTTCACTATTTGCATTGTACAGTTCTACTAGTTTTGTCAAATGCATAATGTCATGTATCCACCATTAAGGTACCATACAATAGCTTCACTGCCCTAAAAGTGCCGTGTGCTCCACTTATTCATCCTTCCTTCTTGTCCCTGAACCTGTGGCAGCTACTGATTTTTTTGCTGTCCCTACAGTTTCACCTTTTCCAGAATGTCATATGGTTGGAATTTGGCAATATGCAGCCTCCTCAGTCCTGCTTCTTTCACTTAGTCATAAGCATTTAAGGTTTCCCCCATGTCTCTTTGTGGCTTGATTGCTCATTTCTATTATCACTAAATAATACTCCATAATACAGATGTGCCATTGTTTATCTATCCACTAACCTACGGAAGGGCATCTTGGATGCTTTCAACTTTGGGCAAGTATGAATAAAGCTGCTATAAACATCTGTGTGCAGGTTTATCAATTAATTATGAACTCCTTGCAATTTGTTATTTTGAGGCCCTCCTACTGTAGACTTTCTGCCTTCCATTTAATTCCAAGAATATACACAAACCTCATTTAGAGAATAGATGTGTGGGATGGTGGATGTGTTCCTAGAAATAGGAACTCTAACAGAATTAACTATAATGCAATTCACAGAACATGAAGTCATTATATCCTAGTCCCCATGGAAAAGCATCACAGTGGCAATTTCTCATTAATCCTCTTAAAAATATCCTGAAATTATGATACACCTTCTGCCATAGTCTCTTAAGACACCACTTTTTATTGTTGAACATCCTGCCCAATCTTTGGTGATGTATATGTGCTCTTCATAATGTCGAGGGATTTCTACCAATTCCTAATTTCTTGGTAAATTTTATCCTTTATTTTTCTAGAACATCATTTGGAGGACTATGAAGGCATTGTAATACCCACATTTCAACATCCAAAAGGATACTCTTGCATTGCAGAAATGTTCACCAAAGTATAAAATACATGATAGAGAGAGGGCCCCTGCAAACCAAACTGCACATTTTGCATAATCCACTCAAATCAGAAGAGCACAGCAAGCTCATTGACTGAGAGAATTTGCAGAATAATGTGCTAATACAGTCTGGCCAAGAGTGGGTGCATGGCAAAAAGATATATTAACAGTGTGCTGTAATTTTGTTTTAATTACAAAAATATTTCTAAGATAAATAGTGTTAAAATGAATCAGTTTTATAAAAAAACTCATGAAACATGCTATACATTCAGAAAGCAGTAGTCTTTATTCCATGAATGATAAAAAAAAAATTACGTAAAGACATCAAAAACAGAATTGTGGAGAAAAAGAGCCAAAGTATGAAAGCATACGTTCATTCAATAAATACTGACTTACCCATGTGACTGAAGTGAGCACACAATCAACACCTTAATTTATAAGCTGCTCACATAAAATTAGAAGACATTGTCCTTGATCTCAAAGAACTTGCCATCTAGCATGGAAAACAGGTAAGCAAACAAACATGTATGGTTAACTGTTTTGTTCGAGATGTTCAGAAAATACTATGGAAACATGGAAGGAATTGGTAAATCAGGAACACCTTTACTCAAGATGACTAAAACAGAACTGAAGAGATGTGTACACACCATTTGGCAAATCAGGCATGGTGGACTTTCCAGGCAGAAGACGATGCATGTGCCAAGGAGAGAAGGAAAATAGCACATTCAGGTAGCTGTACATCATGATATGTAACACAGGTCAGATGATAAAGGGCCTCATATACCATGCTAAGGAGGTGTTTGGTCTTTATCTTGAGTAAAATGGAAAGTTATTGAAGAATTTTAAACAAAGAAGTATTTGCAATCCAACTTAGTAGGCTATAAATCATACTGTCCTTTTTCTTTTCCTTGAGAAGTTAAGGCATTGACAATATCCAAAGTTTCTTCACAGGAGTGAACAAAGGTCACAAAAAATGGGTGACATAATATTTGGCAAATGTCTCTTCACTTTTCCTTTAACTGTAATAAAATTAGCAAAAGGTGTTTGTGTGTAACAAACTAAAAAATAGTGTTTTAATAATCCAGTAATAGTAACATTTCTTATTATCTTTAGTATAAAACTCTGATTTCCACCCGTAAATAACCATCAAAGCATTCAAAATAACTGAGACTATGGTATTGGTCAGGAACTGTAAATAAAGAAAAGTATAAATTAGTTGAGGCTACATTTTCATAAGTGCAGAAGAGAAGCCATGGCTATATTGCATAAAAGGTGATAGTGTAGTTGGAAAGAAGGCCAAACTAGAACAAAGAAAGCCAAGCTTCAAAAATAGTCTTATTCACTTAACAGCATGAACTTCAGGAAATCTCTGAAGTCTCTGAAATTCTTGATTTCACTTTATCTGGGTAAAGTGAATAATAACTATCCTATTCTCTGACTATCCAAACCTGTTTCAAAAAAAAAAAAAAAACAAGTGAAAAACATGCTTACAGGTGAAAAGCACAAAATAAAATCTAAATGGCATTCCCAATTGACATGATGAAGAACCACTTCATCATACCAGTGTACAGAACATAAGGAGGCATAAAGAACTCAAACATGGACACTGTGTTATGAAAAGGGTCACAAAGATTGGTCAATAACTAATGTATATTTGGTCATTGATTATAAGCTACTTTTTTAAAATTCTGAGCATGTGTTTGTTGATCCAAACTAACAAAATTAATAAAATAAATTTTTCAAATAAAAATTCCTTGACCTCTACAGTCCCTCTAAATGCTATGCTACAGCATATTCTGTAAATATATTATGAATCTGACAAAGAAACACAATGGCATGAAGGATGGGAAAGTGAGCCAGGGGAGGCTAAGGAACATGAAGATGAACAAAGATCCCCAGAAAATTAGCCCTAACACAGGGACACCTCCCAAACATAGAAATGTGACTTTTTTTTTTAGCTCCAAGATGTGCTATAAGTATCTTCATATAAATCCAGGCAGTTATCAGGTTATTCCTAGCACTGTTCCTCCCACCTGCCCAGCCAAAAGTAAGTTTTTATAGAATACAAAGTTCCAGGATAGGCAGAACTATTATTTGCTGCTGTTTGCCAGAGAACTTCAGGAAAACCTCGAGCAGGAGGGGAATAGAGAAGTTTTCAACGTGCAACCTGTGACTGAGACTGTGCTCCAAAATTATATGCGTGACTTACATTGCAAATGCAGCAACCCCTCCAATGCAAATTCATCTGTCTGCCTATCTATCTATCTACCTCTATCTCAGTCATCTAACTATATCTATCTTTATCATTTCTATCATTATCTTCAGGTCTATCATTTTTCTATCATTTTTCCTCTCTCTGTCTACCCACCTACCTACCTACTTACCTACCTATCTACAATCAAAAAATAATGCCAAACAGTACTGATACTTTTGCAAATACTACACTTCAGTGTAGTATTTGCTCTGTCGAGGCCCAATCTAAAATAAAATATCAATTTTTTCTTTTTGAAAATTTTTCACTTCGCTGTTCCCTTTTCTCCCTGCACTTTTATGCGACTTCAGTTTTAAGGTCTCCCTTTGCTACAGACACTTGAAGGATGGTTTCACATCAAAATAGAAAAGGAACTCATAATTAGTAATTTACATTTGTTCACTAATTACTTTTGTTTTTATTAGAGAAGTTGTGAATTTACAGAACAATCATGCCTAAAATCCAGGATTTCTCTACATCACCCCATCACCAACACCTTGCATTGGTGTGGAATATTTGTTACAATTGATGAGATCACTTGTTTAAAAATTGTACTATTTTTTAACAGTAATTACCTTTGTTACAATTGATGAAAGATTATTCTATTGCCTATTATTTATATTAGATATATTTTCCCCATATCACCCTATTATTTCAACCTTGTATTAGTATTACACATTGTTATAATTTATAAAAGAACCTTCTTATATTTTTATCATTAGTATAGTCCATCATCACTGTGTTGTACAGCCCTAAGTTTTAACTTTTAATTTTTATTCCAGTAATATATGCAACCTAAAGTTTCCCCTTCCAACCATGAAATATCTATTTCAATGCTATTGATTACATTCACAAAAATATGCTACAATCACCACCATCCATTTCCAAATCTTTTCCATCAGCCTAAAGAGAAATTCTGTACAAGTTAAGCATCAACTCCCCATTGTCCAATGCCAATCCATCTCCTGGCAGCATATATTCTAGATACTAACTCTATGAGTTTGCTTATTGTAATTAGTCCTCAACAATGGGATCATTCGGTATTTATCCTTTTGTATCTGGCTTATTTTCACTCAACATAATATCCTCATTTGTTACATGTTGTTGCATGTATGAGAACTTCATTCCTATTTATGGCTGAATGATATTTCACTATATCAATATACCACATTTTGTTTATCCATTTATTGGTTGATGGACACTTGGGTTTCTTTCATCTTTTGACAATTGTGAATAAAGCCACTACAAAAATTAGTGTGCAAATACCTGTTCAAGTATTTTGAACTTTCAGTTCTTCTGGGTATAGACCTAGTAGCGGGATTGCTTGATCATATGGTAATCCTATACTTAGCTTCTTGAGGAACTGACAACTGTCTTTCACAATGGGTGCACCATTTTACATTTCCACCAGTAATGGATGAATGTTCCTATTTCCCCACATACTTTCCAACACTTGTAATTTCCTGGATTTTTTAATAGTGGCCATTCTAGTAGGTATGAAATGATATCTTATTGTGGTTTTGATTTGCATTTCCCTAATAGCTAGTGATGTTGAACATCTTTTCATGGGCTTTTTAGCCATTCAAGTTTTACCTATTTTTTAATTAGATTATTTATTTTTTTATTATTGAGTTGTAGGATTTTATAAATATTAAACTCTTATCAAATATGTGGTTTCCAAATATTTTCTCTCATTAAGTAGGTTGTAGTTTCACTTTCTTGACAAAGTCCTTTGATGCACAGAAGTTTTTAATTTTGTGGAGGTCCCATTTATTCATTTTTTTCTTTTTTTGTGCTTTGGATGCAAAGTCTAAGAGACCATTGCCTACCACAAGATCTTGAAGATGCTTCCCTAAATTTTCCTCTAGGAGGATCATAGTCCTGGTTCTTAAATATAGGTTGTTGATACATTTTGAGTTAATTTTTGTATATGGTGTGAGATAGGAGTCCTCCTTCATTCTTCTGCTTATCAGTATCTAGTTCTCCCAGCACCATTTTTGGAAGAGACTATTTTTTCCCAGTTGAGTGAACTTCGCAGTCTTGTCAATAATTGGCCAGAGATGTGGGGGACTGTTTCTGAACACTCAAAATTATTCCACTGTCAATATATCCACCCTTATGCCAGTACCATGCTGTTTTGGCCACTGTAGCTTTGTAATATGATTTAAAGTCAGGAAGTGTGGGTCCTCCAGCACCATTCTTCTTTTTCAGGATGTTTTTGCAATTTGAGGCCTCTACCCTTTCAAATAAATGTGATAATTCATTTTGCCATTTCTGCAAAGTATGCTCTTTTTCTTATATTGAACCACCCTTGCTTGCATACCTGGGATAAAACCCACTTGATCATGGTATATAATTCTTTTAACGTGTTGTTGGATTTGATTTACAAGTATTTTGTTGAGGATTTTTGCATTTATATTCTAAAGAGAAATTGGTCTGTAATTTTCTTTGCTTGTAGTATCTTTATCTGTCTTTTGTATTAGGGTGATGTTGGCCTCATATAATGAGTTAGATAGTGATCCCTCCTCTTCAATTTTTTGGAATAGTTTGAGCAGGATTGGTATTAATTCTTCTTGGAATGATTGGTAGAATTCACCTGTGAAGCCATCTGATCTTGAGACTTTCTTTTTTGGGAGGTTTTGTTTTTTGGTTTTTTTTGGTTTTTTTTAATATTCATTTTATTGAGATATATTCCCATACCATGCAGTCATACAAAACAAATCGTACATTCGATTCTTCACAGTACCATTACATAGTTGTGCATTCATCACCAAAATCAATCCCTGACACCTTCATTACCACATACACAAAAATAACAAGAATAATAATTAAAGTGAAAAAGAGCAATTAAAGTAAAAAAGCACACTGGGTGCCTTTGTCTGTTTGTTTGTTTGTTTCCTTCCCCCATTTTTCTACTCATCCATCCATAAACTAGACAAAGGGGAGTGTGGTCCTTATGGCTTTTTGGGGAGGTTTTTTGATGACTGATTTAATCTCTTTACTTGTAATTGGTTTGCTGAGGTCTTCTATTTCTTCTAGATTTAGTATAGGTTGTTTGTGTGTTTCTAGGAATTTGTCCATTTCATCTACATTTCCTAATTTGTTGGCATATTTGTTCATAGTATCCTCTTACGATCCTTTTTATTGCTGAGGGTCAGTAGTGATGTCCCCCCTCTCATTTCTTATTTTATTTATTGTATCTTCTCTCTTTTTTTGTCAGCCTAGCTAAGGGTTTTTTTAATATAATTTTATTGATCTCAAAACAAAAACTTTTGTTATGTATTCTCTTTTTTATTCTTAATTTCATTAATTTTTGCTCTAACATTTGTTATTTCTTTACTTCTTCTTGTTTTGGGGTTAGTTTGCTGTCTTTTTTTTCCTACTTCCTCCAAATGTGCAGTCAGATCTTTAATTTTAGCTCTTTCCTCTTTTTTAATGTAAGCATTTAGGGCTATGAATTTACATTTCGGCACTGCCTTTGCTACATCCCATAAGTTTTCACATATTGTATTCTTGTTTCCATTCATCTTGAGATATTTACTGATTTCCCTTGCAATTTCTTCTTTGACCCACTGACTGTTTATAAGTGTGTTTAACTTTCATATATATGTGAATTTTCCAGTTCTCCACCTGTTACTGATTTCCAGTTTCATTTCATAATGTTCAAAGAAAAGTCCTTTGCATAATTTCAATCTTTTTACATTTATTGAGGCTAGTTTTGTGACCAAATGTGTTCTATCCTGGAGAATAATCCATGTTCACTTGAGAAGAACGTATCTCTTCCTGTTTTGGGGTGCAATGATCTGTATATGTCTATTAGGTCTAGTTAATTTATCACATTATTCAAGTTCTCTGTTTCCTTATTGATCCTCTGTCTAGATGTTCTATCTATTGCTGAAATTGGTGTATTGAAGTCTTCAACTATTATTGTAGAGACATCTATTTCTCCCTTCAGTTTTGCCAGTGTTTGCCTCATGTATTTTGGGGCACCTTAGTTAGATGCATAAATATGATTGGTTTTTCTTCTTTGTGGATTGTCCCTTTTACCAATATATAGAGTGCTTCTTTTTCTGTTGTAACAGTTTTGCAGGTGAAGTCTATTTTGCCTGATATTAGAATAGCTACCCCAGCTCTTCCTTGGTTATTGTTTGCATGAAATATCTTTTTTCAACCCTTCACTTTCAACCTTTTTGTGTCCTTGGTTTAAGGTGAGTGTTTTGTAAACAGCATGTTGTATCATACTTTTTTGTGCATTCTGCCAATCTGTGTCTTTTGACTGCGGAGTTTATTCCATTAACATTAAAATGTTATTACTGTAAACGCAGTATGAGGTCAGGCATTTTATCCTTTGAGTTTTATATGTCATATCATATTTTAGTCTCTCTTGTTATCATTTTAGTCAACCTTACTGATAATACTCATTTCTTCACAGTACTCCAAGCCACTCTCTTCTGTCTTATTGTTTCAGCCTGCAGAACTTTCCTTTAGTATTTCTTCTAAGGCAGGTCCCTTGTTGATGAACACTCTCAGTTTCTGTTTATCTGTGAATATTTTAAACTCTCCCTCATCTTTGAAGGACAGTTTTGCCAAATAAAGAATTCCTGGCTGGCAATTTTTCTTTCAATATCTTAAGTATATCATGCCACTGCCTTCTTTCCTCCATGGTTTCTGATGAGAAATCAGCACTTCGTCGTATTGAAGTTCCCTTGCAGGTGATGTATCACTTTTCTCTTGCTGCTTTCAGAATTCTCTCTTTATCTTTGGTACCTGAAATTCTGATTAGTATTTGTCTTAGAGTAGGTCTATTAGGATTTATCTTGTTTGGAATACATTGCACTTCTCGGTCTTTCATAAGAGTTGGGAGATCTGGAGCCATTATTTCCTCAAATATTCTTTATGCCCCTTTTCCCTTCTCTTCTCCTTCTGGGACACCCAAGATGTATATGTTTCTGCACTTCGTGCTCTCATTCAAATCTCTGAGACCCTGCTCAATTTTTTGTATTCTTTTCTCTATTCTTCTGCCAGTGTGATTTCAATTCTCCTGTCTTCTAGTTCACTGTTTCTTTTCTCTGCCTGTTCAGATTTGCTGTTGTATGCTTCTGGTGTATATTTCTCTCTTCTATTGTGCCTTTCATCCCCATAATTTCAGTTATGTTTCTTTTATATTTTCAAATTCTTCTTTATGCTTACAAATTTTCTTATTATCCTTTATCTCTTTAGCCATATTTTCCATCATCTCCTTAATTTGATTTAGGAGATTTGTTTGAACATCTTTGATTAGTGAAAATTATGTGTCTCCTCTGAAGTTTTAATTTGTTCCCTTGACTGAGCCATATCTTCCTGTTTCTTAATATGGCTTGTATTTTTTTGCTGATTTCTAGGCATCTGATTATCTTGATGAGTTTACTCTGAAGGTCAGTTTCGGGGTTTTATTGTTGATTGGCTTTGTAATAAAGCTCTTCTTTGATGCTTTGTTCAACTTATTCTAGACATCTAGAATAGCCCATGTTTCACTGATCAGATTTTTCAAATCTTCTTCATATGCACTTGCCCTGTATATGTGGTACAATTTTTAAGACTGCACTTTTTGTGCAATTGTTTCACCTCCAGGAGAAAGCTTCCTTTCTGCTGTTTCTTCTCCAGGAATTTTAATCTTTTCTGTTTGCTTTTATTTTGATGTTATGTTTTTTTAAACATGCCTTTCACTGTCCCTAGCTGATTTTGCCTGAAGGGCAAATTCTGGGATGAGGGTCACTCAGGAGAGGACTTTCCCAAGTAAGTATTTCCCAGCCAAAACAAGGCAGGGACCCACGAAGGGGGCACAGGCCAGCTCCAAAGAGTCTTTGGGAGAGAGTCAGGAAAGATGTCAGAAGCTTTTTGTGTGACCCCCCCACCAAAGCTGTCCTTTCCTGGTCTGCCCAACAGATGGTGCTGTTCAGCAAACTGTTCCTGGTAGCCCTAGGAGGTACTATGTCTTTAAGCCTCCACAGCTCCACCTGTGTCAGGAGAGGGTTGCCACCACCATTGTTGGGGTGGTTTGAAACAGTAGCTCAGAACCAGGACTCAGTGATCTGTCTTCACTAATCAAAAGCCATGATCGGTGATTAGCCGTGCCCACGCCTCTTCTTGGGAGAGAGGATTCTTATATCCCTTTCTGTCTCAAGTGACCTAGACAGGGACTAGACCCCAAAGCAGCCTGCTGCAAGAGTGGGAATGGGTGCTGGCAGCCTCTACATGAAGAGAGCAGCAACTCACTGTTCTCCAACGTAGTTTATCAGCCTCTTCCTCCTATGCTTCTCTGGATGCTGAACAGTGTTCTTCTGGGCTCCAGAACCCCAGAACAGTTGTCTCAGACAGTTCCTGCCTGTGCAGCAGCCATTTTAGTGGAAGGACTAAGTCCCAGAGCTCCCTACTCCACCATTTTCCCCAGAATTCTCAGATCAAATAATTATATTTTAACTGAAAAGAATTCACACTAAATTGTTACAACTGAATATTTTTATAATCTTTTTCTTGCCTCTATAATTAGTGAATAAAAGGCTTTTCTACTCATACAGGAATTTCAACAATCTGCCTATTCAGTTGACACTAGAAAAAGGTCTTATTTTAAATCTGTAAAAAGCCTCAAGGGAGTTAATCAATCAAGAAAGCACTTATTGGAGCCCTCTCTGCCCCTGGCACTGAGCTTTAGGCTTCCAAAAATGTAGACATAGGTCAAGTCTCTCCTGCCTTAAAAGGACTGCCAGTCAGCTGGGAAGGGTTTGCTCTTGAGGAAGCTGGGACATGCCAGTTTCGGAGATGTGGAGTGACTCCATCATGTCAAGAGTTACAGCTGAGAAACAGGAATCTTACACAAAACTTCCTTTCACTTTACTTCCTCCAGGAAGAGCTCAGGCAGTTTGTTTTCATGTTTCCCACTGCTTGATTCCTCTCTTTCAACCATTCCTACTTCAAGCTGAATAATACCAAATATGTACACAATGGGTTACAATGCATGTTTGTTGAGTGAATCAGTGAACATTTGCACCTGTTACAATAGCTAGTGAGGTATAAAGCAGAGAGACGGGGTCTAGATTGCTGAACACAGAATTTAGGGAGAAAGGTGCTTATCTTGCCTCGGTGCTCTGAGCCTGAAACTTCATTCCCAGGCTTTGGACTATGTTTCATCCAAAGATAAACCCTCAGCTCAGAACTCACTTGGAAAGACAGAAGCCACAGTTTTAGATTAGAGAAATAGATAGATGATTGATTAGATAAACAGACAGATAATAGAGATGTAGATAGACATACATATGTAGATAGACATACATATGTAGATAGACAGATATAGATAAGTTACATTATATTATTACATTATATTAACACATTACATTATATTAATCATGCTAATGACAGGGCCCTGAATAGATGGTGGTAGATAAAACAGATATGGCTCCACCTCTCATGGACATTACAGTCCAGTGGAAGAGTAAAATATTAATTAGCAAGCTCATGCAGATTATAAAATCAAAAGCCATATTCTCTAACCAACTTCTTCAGTAATAAAACTTGATGTTTTTATCTTCTCATTAGATTTCTCCCTCTCTTGCCAGGAAAAGGAGTGTTTCAGGGCCAGGAAGATGAAGGAGTATTGCATTAGAATATAAGCTCATGAGGGAATGAATATTTCTCGAATTTGTCTGAACCCCCAGGTCCTGGCAGAGTTTCCTTGTACACAGCAGACACTCAGTAAAAGAAAGAATTTATTGGTCCACTAAACACTCCAACAGCTGGTACCTGCAAGAAAAAGGTGCAGAAGCAAACAGCAAAATAAAACCACAAAAAATGTTCACTTATCTGATGATAACTCTTCCAATGTCTATCCCCTTGCTAAGAATTTCTGAATGTGTGTTGGCACGCAGAAAATTTACCCCATACCTCTGCTGATAAGAAAGCAGGCAGACCTTCCAAGGGAAAGTGGAAATTAGTAAATAGCAAAAAGTACACTTGGCTAGCATATAGTTCTAAGAAGGAGTCTTCTTTGTGACTACTTAATACTTTCTGTTCTCTAACCGATCAATTTATTGAGTTCAAATGTTTGATAAATTTGGCCAGAATAACCAGCAGTGAAAATGCTTTAAGTACTTCAGAAACAATCAATAATAGTAAATGCCATTAATGATGAAATCATCCATAAGTTGTTGTTTTTGCTGTTTTAAGTCATAACCCTATGCTTACTGACTGCAAAATTTACATCATTCCAGCTATTAATCTTAGTATTGGGCTAAAGGAGGTATTCCCCAATCCAATTCTGCAAGTGATTTAAAAAAAACTTACACGGAAAACTATTTTTTATCAATTGACTGTAAATATATTTTAATGCATGTATCCCAAGATATTGGCAATACCAATTGGATGAGAAGAGTTAGTTTGGCCAGGTGCCATTTTACCACTAACTAAAAGAGCTAAGGACTGTTCTGCAAATCTCCTAAATAAAAAAGCAATCTAGTTTCTGGCAAGGAGATCAGCAATGGCCATTTCATATAAATTAATCTGTCATGATTTCATTTGCGCACAAGCTCGATCATCCAAAATAGCAGAAACAGCAGGCTGTGGTGTAGCTTTTCTTTATCTGTTTTTGATAGACTGCTTCTCCCTTGCCTGCCCAAATGACAACTGCCATCAATGAAAAACTGTATTGCACAATTGCAAGAAAATTATTCTCAATTTTAATAGTCAACTGACTGAAAAGAAATTGTACCTTTTATTTTGTTAGTGCTTTACAGATTCCTAACACAAGATCAAGTACAAATGTGATCCTCCCTTTATATATCTTCATCAAAATAAGATAAGTGGAGTATGACAGGCTATAAAGCACATTCTTTGCTTACTGCTCTGCCCACCTGTTCCAGATCATTTGCAGGGCTGCCAGTAGCAGAAGGAAATGGCATAAATGAAACATGTATTTTTTCAGAAAGATTCTCTTGCAAGATCCACGGAGAACATCAACCATTATTTTCTAAAGCCAACCAAAGGTCCTCTGTGCCAATATGCACATGTAGACATCTATGCAAGCTGGTCTTATTTCCTCCAACACTGGCTATTCCAGTCACGTGGTGCTTAAGCTACTTCATTAGGCAGAGCCAACAGAGACAGGGTTCTGAGATGGTATGCCCTTCATTCCAAATAACAGCAGGACACTATTTTTTCTTTCCTTCAAAAAGCAAAGAAAATTGCTGTGGCTTAGCAAGAGGATAATGGAAGTGCATCACTGGGTTGTGAGAGGCTTAAGAGTTGTATTATACTTTGTCCTTTTCATCAATACAACTTGCAGGCTCCTCACAGATTCCAAAGATTTCCCCAGCAGAGGAGCAAGATAACTCTCTACCCCCCTCCCTCTCTCATCTGCTCCTACCCCATCTGTACCGAACATCATGTTCCCAGACAACTTCCCTCAGGAACTGTAATTTTCTAATTAATGTTACACTGTGAGAAGATTCAAAATGGCTGAGCAGGTCATCCCATTCCCTAAAGAACCATAAATGTAAGGCAGCAGTATCCTATCCTGAATTTTCTCAGTTATATGTAAAATGTTCTATCTATAAAGCTACATTTTAGAGCAATTAATAATTATAATTATGAAGACTAAGATAAAAAAATAAAAGTTGTTGAATTGTCAACAAAGTTTTATTCCTGAATTGTTTTCTCTTTTGGAGAGAGGCTTAATTTAATTTCTTGTTCAAATATCACAGAGTTCTAAGAAAAGGTCCATCATTTCTTATAAAAGATGACATTTTGAACACCTAAAAGTCAACTTTGTGCAAAATGCAAACAAACCCATATTTATTCAGCAAGAAGTAGCACTATGTATAGAAAGAGTACTAGATCATGAATCAAGGCATGTGAGTTGAAGTTCTAGAACTAGCTAAAATTTGGTTTTGAGAAAATACACCTCTTTGGACTTCATATTTTGTATATACAAATTAAAAGATAGGACTAAATGATGTTATGATAGCTTCAAACTCTAAAATTTTACCATTCTGACTGCTAAGGATCAATGTGAATAAAAACCAAATTTTAATTGCTTTAACACTTCATAAATCACAATAAAATAAAGTTTCTCTCTAAATGACTGACTTAAGTGAAAATTTTATTTTATTTTATTACTTCATCCCCTTAACATGCATTATCAGAAGAATATCTTATTTCTTAAGGCAATGACTAAACAATGACCATTAGTACAGAATTTTAGAACAGAAACAAAATCAGCAAAACTTACCAACTGGGTTTGAACAGACACTAAAAGGGTTTTTCACATTTTCTACTTTGCCATCTCTATGCCATCTCTTTGGCTATTGTCCAGTTTAATTTATATAACACTTTGTTGCTTGTGTTTAACGTTATTGCAAACATGATGTGCATTCATAATTAAAACCTAAGATATAGCAGTCTATTTTTCTTCTCATCAAAAACTAGCTATAGAAAGTAAGGAATTCCACTACAGAGTCTGGTAAGTCAAATGGTAAACAGAAGCAGTAATCAAAAGTATTCACAGGACAGCTATATTAGGCGTCATTAGCTGGTAAGGTTCTAGACTGATGTTTGCACATCTTTTTAAGGGAGAGATTCAGACCCAAACCATAAATCATAATAACTCACATAATACATATTAAAGACTTGAATACCCACTAAATACTATATCATTCTCACAACTGTAACATTTTAAGCAAACTTAAGAGGGAACTGAGAAGTAAAACAATAAACCAATCATGTAGAGAACACCTGAATGCCACTGAAATTAGAGAATGTTTCTTCTAAAAACTGCTTATCTGCAATATTATCTAAAAATTCTCACACCTACTCTTGTGCAAGAATTAATGGATGGTATGAAATTAATTTCATAGGTGATATTGCATAAGATAATGTATTGGCTTTCTATGTCTTTTCACCCCAAATTTCTTTTCTGATCATAAATTTACAAAGATTACCCTTCATGCCCCTATGATTCCAGCTTATTTTATGCTCATTCTAAGGATAAAATAGTATCCTTTCTCCTATTAAATTTTACTCTGTTTATATCCATTCACTTTATTTCCAGATGACTTTATTTTCAGAAGTGTTCAAGGTGCTGTTAGTCATAAATTTAAGAAACTCTAATCAACGAATATCATTCATGAAAAGATGAAACAATATTGAGTCTGAGGCTGGCATCTCAAATTCCAATTAAAAACAAATGTCATCTTATGAGAGTGAAACAGAGTATTTCTTCAAAAAGGCCCTTCATGTAAAAGTGTGCTCACATAACATACTCTCGTCTACATGTTTCTACAGTGCAATGATGGACATGTCTTTGGGGCCTGAAACAAAGGCAGTCAGTTTTGGTTCAGGAATAGATAGAAAGTAACAGGAGTAGAGAGTATTTTGGGAAAAGGTGACAAAATGGGATACTGCACAAGGGTTCTGTCAATATTTCATTCTTTTCCTTTCTTTCTTCAATTGTTAATTCCATAAATATTGATTAAGCACTATGTTTAAGGCTTATATTTATATTAATATATATGCATAAACATAACATATGCAAATGCATGTTCTGAAATGGAAATTTGTGGGTTTTAATGTAATTTATTTCCTACAAAAACTGTCCATTTCAGATTGAGCTGGAGGTATTTGTATTGCGTGCCTATAATTTACTAAGACAAAAAGATCCAATGGAAACCATTCAACCCTTGTCTTATCCATCGCCTCTGTGGCTTTTGATCCTCCCTTATTGTGGCAATTCTCTGTCTTGTGATTTCTATGATAACAAATTCTCTTTTGGTTCTCCTCTTAGCTCTCTGGCCATTGCACCTGATGAATTCTATTCAACAATCTTCTTACTCCGTCATATTCTATAAATGTCAATGCTTCTCAGAATTATATCTTCTGATTCTCTTTTCTTAAAATCTCCTTAGTAGATGTCCTCTCATTCAAGTCTCATTCCTTGACTTAGATTCTTTATCTCCAATCCATTTCTTCTTCCTGGGCCCCAAAAATATTTTGAGTCATCTGCTGGACCTTCTTGGATATATCTCCTATCACAAGGATGCTCACTGCCTTTCTCTATTTCTTTATCTGTTTCTCCTTCTTTATTTCCTATCTGTGTATAGAGCACCACCATCCCCCTGGTGACCTCACTTCAAGTCATCTTAAATTCCTTTCTCTCACACACCCCCCCTTATCTTATTCATTTATCATGTCCTACTGTTTCTATAATTTTATATTTCAAATCCATCTTCTATCTTCATTACCACTTCTTTTGTTCATATCCTTATTATTTTTTCATTTGAATTATTGCAATAATGAATCACTGCTTCTAGTCACGTTTCCCACCAATCCTTCCTTCAGGGTGGTAGTAGAGTGGCCTCCTGAACACAAATATTAATATGTCACTCCTCTTCTATAAAACGTAAATGGACTCTTGTATCTTATAAGATAAAGCCTAAATGCCTTGGCTCGACACAGGAATGTGGCTTCACTTGCTTCTCTGCCTCATCTCTTACCATTTCCCAACAACCTCCTTTGGCTCCAGCCCCACCAAAATCTTTGCATTCCCAGAATCTGCCATGCTGTTTCACCCATCTGAGCCGATGGAAATATCTTCCCTCTGCTTAGGATGTGCTTATCCTCATTTCCAGCTATTTAAAACCTAAAACCTTTTCCATGGAAACTCTTCTACTCCTGTGTGTGGCTTAGATGCATCCTCTGTAGCCACCTGCTCACTAACTGGCAGTGGGGATTTTGGAGAAAGAGCTTCCTTACTGCTCCAGGTCACTGAGTAATACACTTAACTGAGTGTTCAGTGGAATTTCTATCCTACTCCTTTCCAAATGAATTCATTTCTTTTCTTTTAGTCATTAAACTTGAAACTAGTTTAGATCCTCAACACATAAATCATTTTTAAAAAGGTTTTATTTGGTTGCTCTGGAATAACCTATTATGTATCTTGGTTTTACCCTTGAATCCTGGTTGGCCTTCACTTTGTTCCTTTTCTACTCCAATTCTGTTAATGATGGTCTGTGTGTGCTAGAGACAGTGAGTTTAAAGAACTCTAATCTGGAAATTCAACATCCTCATTCATAGGTATGAACTCTAGGCTTCACACAAAATACCTAACTGTGTAGCAAACCATTTTCTCATGATATTTTTTTAAGATTTATTGTTTTATTCACCTACCATTTTCTAATTGTAGTGAATTTGGAAAATATAGCCTTCATAATGTAACTAGCATCAGACTGCCACAATTAGCAATGTTCAAGGTACCGTGAGAGGCAAATGAAAAATAAGAGTACCATTCAGCATTTTTCTAACCCTAGCTTGCTTCATTCACAATGTAAATGATATATTTGTTTATTCAGCCAGATATTTAATAGCCCCTGCTATGAGCAGACACAGAGCTAGGAGTGGAGTGTAACCATGGAGTATTTTATCTGGGATTCCCTTACAAAGCTGACCTTGAATATCAACAAATCTCTCCCATTTGGGAAACTCAATCTAATTTCCCTTCAATATCCAATGCAAACACCTTCCCTTTCATGAAGTCCTCCCAAATTTCCTCCATTAGAGCGCAATATTTTTTACGCAAGATCCTCTTGGTGTTTCTTTTCATCTCTTTTATAGATGTTTAAGTGGCACATTCTTCTGGGCTCTAAGAGCATTTGCACCAAATTACATTAGAGGACTTTTGTTTCAATACTGTGTTTATTTGTATGTTTATCTGTCACCCCCCCACTGGACTCTCTCCTCAAGTCAGAGCTAGATCTTTTTCACCTTTGTGTCCCTAGCCAACATACTGCCCATTCAGTGAGTACATTCAAATGATGCTCCTCTTCTGTCCTCATGTATAATAGTTGAGAGATACCATGTTGCTTCTTATATTTTAGCTTTATGCATATTTGTGCAATGTCCTTGAGTTTAGGGAATATTTTTCATTCATTTTTATATGTCCAAGTAGGCCATATTGGTCCCCATGTAGTGAAACATTGTCATAGGTTCATAAAAAGTACACTTTACACATTATCTATTTTGAAATATGAATATTTAGGGAAGGTGGAGGATAGAGCATATTTTCCATTATCAGTATCAATTTTTTTTTTTTTCAGAAAACCAAAGCACTGACTTCCTCATTCGATAAGTAATTTTGAGAACTACACTGTGCAAGACACTCTGCCAGGCATGGGATATAAATGATGAACATCTCATGAAACCCTTACCACCTAGTATTGGGCACTTCATATGGTCGTGTTCATTTACACATCACAACAATATGAGGTGAATACTCTTATTACCCCATTTCACCAGAAAGAATTAATGCTTAATAAAGCTTCCTAAGTTCAAATTGGTAGCGAATAGCTGAGCAAAAATATGAGTTGAAGGTCTTAACTATCAGGTTATACTGTCCATGGAAGTCTAAAGTATGTAAGAATGGCTTACATACTGAATGAATGAAAGAATTGCCTTTATCTATCAGATAAAACTGATAAAAACATTATAAATAGTTCTCCCCTTTTAAGCTTAAAATTCTACAATGCATATTTTAATTACATTGTTTCAATATTAACAAACAAATCTATTTCAAAGCCATTCCCTGGATTTAAATTCAAATTACATAAAATAACAATAATTCTTGCTAATTGCTAAATTGTAGGATAATACAAATATCCACAGGTTGAACTACAGAATAATCATGATGCAACTTCCATTAAAAACAAGAACCATGCCTCAAATGTATAGTTGTATATGTATCTTGTCTATAGAAAATGTTCAGTAATTGTCCACTAAATGAATCAATGAGAATAGAAAACAAAGGACTTCCTGAGCATTTCTGTCTGCCCTCTATAACAGCCCCAAGAAAGCAGCATGGACTGCCTCTAATCAAAAATTTCTTTAAAATAACTTCTGATAGAAAACTAAATAATATGCACCTTTTTGTAACTCAAAGATGTGTATTTTCCCACCTCCTAAGTCATTGTGAAGACTTGCTATGCTTAAATAAGTTATCAATACTGCCCTTTCACAGTTTAAAATTCTTGTTACCAGAAAGAAAGCTAACAGCATTTAAAAAAAATCAAGCCATTCCAAGGAAAATTGAGAATAAATATAGAGCAAGTTCCATCCTTACTGTTAAAACTGTCTAGGTTGAACAGCTCCCTGGTTGTGAAATGCAAATGGTAGCTAAAACACTTTGCTAATTCCAAAGTTCCAGTGCAAAACAAATACACATAGCACTTTAGTGTTTCAATTTATAGCTAATGGATAGTACTGGTATTTTCACAGACATGAAAACAAACTAAGTACTGTAATTTTATGAAGCAAAGCAAAATGTACAGAAATAGGTAACGGTTGTATTCACCAGTATTTGAGAATAAAGAAATCAGTATTACTGAGCACAAGAATTATAGTGCAAGTCTCAAATTTTTAAAATATTATTTGAACATGTCTGTTTTTTTCATATTAAGGAGCTGTCATAATTATTTGTATGTGATATCAGATTAATGTCTGAATAAAATATAAAACTGATTAGAAAAGGCTGAGACTGTAATCAAACTGAACTAATCCCAAATAAACACAACAGTTTAATACTATTAGAATTTGGCTCCTTAAACAGTTGTAGTACCTACCGTAAAAGGATTACAAATTTCAAGGAAAACAAATTAATCACATAGCTGAAAAGTGAATTTGAAAAAAAAAAAAAAAATTCCCTGAGTCCTACTGAACAAACTTGAGAATTTTATTTTCTATTGTTCTAACTTTCCAAATATCTAAGTTACCCTTTCTTACAGGAAAAGAAAATTGGTTCAATACTCACCTGTTTATGAATTTGAATAACTCTTAGAAAGTAACAAAAGACACACCAAGGGACTTGCAGGAAAATGTGAACAGTTCCTCTGAAATCCTGTTCTTCCAGAACTGCCCCTTTTAGCACTGCCATGCCTTTCAACACCAGCGGAGACCAAAAAATCCAAGGATTCCTGTCTTGTTACATTTTATGTAATCATTTTACACAGAGGCATTTTCTGATAGAAAAGTTCTGAATCTGATTTTATTCCATCAACTCATGTTCCTTGTGTACATTCTTGGAGCAAGACATGGTATTAGATCCATAAGCTACAAAAATGAAGAGACATGGACCCTTCCTTCAAGAAGTTCCCATCAACCTTGACTGATCGTGTGAACAGCATATTCCCACATGTAACACTATCTTCCTATTGTTTAGCAAAAAACGTCATTACTATTTGTTAACTCATAAATGCTAATCAATATGTCAATTAAATATTTACACAGTGATCTGTGTAAGTGTTCACGTGTATATACAAATGATTGCTTATATGGGCATAAAGATAATATAATAGCCCTAAACTTGGGAACAATAAAGAATACCTTTATAAATTTTGGCTACTCAGATGATGGCCTGCCCTTGGCTCTCTCTAGATATTTAGTACTGCATTTTATTACCCACCCTCATCTCCCTCAGTGCTCCACTGTCCTTCTCTGATTTACTGTGAGTTAGTCTGAGGTGTTTTCTGCATTGCTGGTGTTTTTAATATGCTGAGCTTTTGCTAGCTTCTTGGTTTGTTGGTCCTATTTGATACTCCAGAACTCTCCAACTTTTTCCTTCCAAATTTTCCTTCCTATATTACTCTATAAAATCTCTTCCATTCCTCTCATACCATCACTCTTACATACTCTTTTTTTTTTTTTTTTCTGATCTTTCCTCACACTGACAGGTGAGAGTCTGCAAGAAAAGTTTCAGAAATATATCAGCCTACTCTTTAAATGTTAAGTAATTTCTCTCACGATAGTCAAGTAAAGAGGAATATTTAGCCAGGTCTTCCCAGGACAGGAGCTGCCTCCTGAGAGTACATTAGGTCCTTTCAGAAGCTACCTTAAAGCTTTTGGGTCATACTAAATTGTATCCTGGGAGCATATAAGGTGCAGTGCAGCTGCCAAAGGAATTCATCTTATTCCTAGGGAATAGTTTCTGTCCTCCCACCACAAAAATGTGATTTAAAATAAATTAATTGAAGGATAACTTCCCTGGGCCTTTACAAGGAGTTTGGAAGTTGGGTTCAGTGCTAAAAGACATGGGCTTTTAGGAATGTTTTATAATTGCAACCCCTCACATGAACAACAGATGCTAAAAGAAATAACTATTCTACAGAAACAGTTCATTTTAAAATAAATCAATTAGAAGATGTTACTGAAGGCAAAAATATCGAGACATTTCTCATTTATATTCAAAGCTGAAGATTCGGAGAACAGCCCAATTACTCACCAATCTGCCCATTTAAACACCTGTCAACTAAAGGGATTAATATGCCTTATGTTTATGGAATTAGGGGCAGCTCTATCACAGTCTTTGCCTGAGAACCATTAACAAACACATTTTCTAAGTATGTATTAACATTCCTTAGCTGTCACTACTGTAATGACCCTGACAGAAGCTAATGAAAGCATTCAAATGTCACAGCTTCATTATTGTACCTAGAAGGAGAAGGCTCTCCCTCCCCACCTCCAGCAAAAAACAAAAAACAAAAAACAACAGAAAACAACAACAAAAACAAACAAACAAACAAAAAAAAACAGTTGCTTTTTGCCACCTAAAAAAGTTACTTCAAATACCCAATTCATAGAAACTAATTATTCTCATAGGGATTTTTTTCCTCCTTGAGGAGACAAATTAAAACAAATGTAGAAAGGAAATGATTAAGTCACAAAAGCGTAAAAATGTAGAGAACTACATAATGTAAATTCTGTTACTAGAGATACCATATGTAGCATCTGCAATGATTATCACCCTCAGATGGTAGCAACACCTGCTTTGGCTCTAGTTTTGGTGTGAAACTCTGTAATAAAGGTAAACCAAGTCTATTTGAGAATAAGTAAACCACTTTGGCAGTGATTTCCAGCCATTGAAAAGTGAAATAATTATGCTGTACATATATAAATAAATTGGTTGTTATATAAGTATTCAAATCACATAAAAATAATGAATAATATAAACAAATTAACCAATTAAAATTGACAAAAGAGTTGAGCAGATACTTCACAAAAGAAGATGTATGTGTGGCCAATAAACACATGAAAACAAGTTCATCAGTCATCAAGGAAGTGGAAATGAAAACCACAATGAGATTCTCTTCATACCCACTAGAATGGCTAAAATTAAAAGGATTGGTCTTAGTAAGAACATGGAGCAACTGGAAATCTCATATATACTGTTGAGAATATAAAAATGGTAAAACAATTTTGGAAAACTGTTAGTTCTTAAAAAGCTAAATATAGATCTACCCCATGAGCCAGTGGGATAACATATATCCACAAAAAGACATGCATAAAAATGTTCATTACAATTTTATCATAAGAGCCCCCTAACAGGAAATAACTCAAATGTCCATCAACAGGAGTATGGGGAAACAATTTGTACATTCATATAAGGGAATACCATCAGCAATGAAAAGTATTGAACTGCTGGCACATGCAACAACATGGGTGAATCTCAAAAATATGTTGCATGAAAGAAACAAGACAAAGAAGATCATGTACATATTATGTGTTTCCATTTATATGAAGGTCTACAACAGGGAAAACTCATCTTTGGTAATAGCAGAAGAGTGGTTTTCTTTGGGGGACAGGGGACTGCCTGAAAATGGGCATAAGGGACTTCCTGGGGTGATATAAATGTTCTATATTTTGACTGGGGTGTGAATTACATGGGTGTATATAGGGGTTAAAATTTATCACCTGAACACTTAAAATTGTGTATTTTATTGCATGTAAGTTATACCCCAATTAAAAATACAGAACTAAAAATTATCACTGACCATTTATCATTGACCTAAAAATGAACAGTAATTATTGCAGCCATCTAATGATAATAATTTAAATCATATTCACTATATGCCAGCCTGTTCTGAGCAGTTAGCATATATTAACTCACTTAATCTTTATAACAATCTTATGAGGTAGATGCTATTGTTATTCCATTTTATAGATGGACTCTGAGAGTTTAAATAATGTGGCACAGGTCTCATAGCTGGTTAATCTACTCATCTCATATATAAAATTTAAGAAGTCTAAACATATCTTACATCGACTTTAAAGACTGTAGTTCAGAGAGTTTGAGTTGATGAGCTCCTTAATTCACATATTACTGAAATATTATTGACTGCAGTTAAATGGCAAGTTAAAAAGTCATCATGGAGTATTCTGATTCATGAATGAATATGCCTACGTCAATTGTAACACTAAACAAATAAAGCTATATGAAACTGAGGAAGGATAGCTTTTTACCAAGATTCATCAAGTGCATCGGACACTTTCAGACTGCAAGGCAGAACAGATGGGCATAGCTCTGGAAGAGTTACCTGTCTAGTAAGGGACAAGGGTATTTGGAGGCCTAATAGAGCTGATTTTGATCAGTGACTTGGATGATGAGAGCACAAAGAATGCTTATTAAGACTGCATTGACATCCAATTTGGATGGCTTGGGGGGCTGGGCACAGTTTCAATTGACCCCTACAAGTTGGAGTTAAAAATAGAATCATGTTCAATAGTGAAGACAGGTCTTTCAATTAGGAAAAAATAAACTGTAAGGTATCTAAGAATAGGAATATTGTCTGTTGAAAGATTCCCAGCAAAAGGAGGGTAGAACATCTTCTATGCCCTCACAGCCTCCACACCATTTTAATTAACATTACTTTGAGGTCTTGCCTATACTTGCTTATAATATTTAAATATCTAACAATCAACATATTTTAAATTAATGATACTCAGTTTTATATTCTAAGTATTCTGTTTTCATTACTGGGACTATGCTTTTAAAAAAAGTCTGTTTTATCTTTACACTGTCCATTCTTGTCTTCATTTTCTTGCAAATTAACACTCTGGAGCTGGAAACCCAGGGGTAGATCACTCTTCAGGAGAGGAAAAGAGAACACCTTGAAATCTTGATAAAGTATAGTTCAAGGAGATTATAGTGGGAAGATGTGAGGTGGGGAAAGAATCATGTGCAAACCATAAGGTATCGTCATCCTACCAAGGCTGTCAGAGAATTACCCTAATTTCTCAATTCCCAAACCACAAAACCTGATGTAATTGCTGGGATTTCCCTTCAGTCACTCAGTCCCAATGCCTCCTGTCTTGACACACCTACCTGGGGCCCCATCTTCCCACCAGTATCCCTTTTCTGACATGCTCTTGTTAATAGCTTTCTAATTACAGTCATTACCAACTCCCAAGTTCCCATCAACTATGATAAGTTCCTGTTATCACCTCTCTAATTATATCCATCATCCACTTCCCTATCCACACTAAACAATTAATTAATTAATCAGCTAACAAACATTAAATTAATGCCGGGCAACATATATTCCTAGATATTATGGGGGATAAAAACTGCTATATGACGTTTTCCCTAAACTCAAGGAGTTTATGGTCTATTTGAAGAGCCAAGATTGCATGTGTGGCAATACCAAATCAAAGGGAGCTTTCCCTGGATTTGAGGTAAGCAGAGGAAGTAGACAACCTGAGCTTCCTTCTCTGAAGGAAGAGCAGAGTTTATACTTGTAGGGAGTTGTATTAAAAATCCCAGAGGTGGAAATGATAAGGCTAATCTCCCTTGAAAAGGAAGTTTGAGTCCCAGGGCAGAGGGTCACAAGGCTGAAGTAGTCAAGTATTCAGATCACTGAGAAAAGGCCTTGAATTGCAAGGAGAAGAGAGTCTATTCTACAGGCAATATCAGTCAATGTTTTAACTAAAGGTTTCATCTTCTATAGTACACACAGAAATAAATCTGTTACACTTAGGTGTCCCAATTCTAAGGGGAAACCAGTCTGGGAAGAGGGATGGCATGACCAACAGCATCAGCCAGTGGATGTGGGTGATTCTTCAGTATCTCCACATCTAGCTCAGCTCTGGCAACTATCAGTGATCTTTTATAATGGGTAGAGCTTTGGTGTAGGCCACACATTACAGTATTTTCTTTGCATTTGTACAAAGCAACTTTGGGAGGTTCCTCACTTCTACAAATAAACAACATAAGGAAAATTTATGTAAGTTAAGGCTGTCTTTCAAGGCAATCTCATAAAAATCTCAGTGATAATTTCCTGAATTGTGGAGTCAATGGAATGCAGAGAAAAGAAAGTGAACAATAAGTAGTCAAGAAATCTTAGCATTAGTCTAAACCCTGTTGCAGATACAACACATGTGATTCAATTGTCTCATCTATAAATAAAAGGTTTAGACTGGCTCTAATATCTTTTTGAACCTAAAGAGTCTTTTTATCTTTGTAATTTCACGTTAGATTTGGTGATAAGAGTTCAAAACTATGAATAGCTCGTTAAAAACATAAAAACTAGCTTCCTTTTTCTCCAAGTACAAATTTTAAAATGTATCTTAATGCCTAATAAGTGTAATAAAAAATTGGTCAAAGTTAGACAAGTCCTTACATAGTTATTCAGGAATCTGAATATTAAAAAATAGATATACATGCTATTAATCTACCGCTGCATGACAAATTACCATAACTTTAGTGACTTAAAACAGCACACATTTATCTTCTCACAACTTCTGTGGATCAGGAATCTGGGTTTGCCATAGATGGGACAACTGCTCAGGGTCTCACAGGCTATAGTTAAGGTGTCAGCCAAGCTGCATTCATTTCTAGAGATTGGGGTCCTCTTCTAAGATCATGTGGTTGTCGGCAGAATTTAGTTCCCAAGGTCACTGTTTCCTAGAGGCTGTTCACAGTTTCATGTCACATAGCCCTCCGACAACATGGTGGCTTACTTCTCGAGGGTCAGCAGGAGACTCTCTAACTCCCGTCCAGCAAGACATAGTCTTACATAATGCAACATATCCAGAGAAATGACATTCCATCTCCTTTGCCATATTCATTGGCCATAAGCAAGTCACAGTTTCTACCCAGTGCCTGAGATTCGTGGATTATACAAGGCTGACTCCTCGGGTCACCATAGCATGGGTTCCCACAATGTGAAATGAAAGCCACTGAGTTACAACTGTATCCTACCACTGTCAGTCAACTAAAAACTTGTTTTTTTCTGGATGCTAAGAACTCAAACAAGATATGGAAGAATGCTATTGAAAAACTTTCTTATAATTGTAGCCATGACAAGAGCAATAGTAGAAAGAACAGCTCAGCACTTTCTATATACTGGGTATTGTGTACATGTTATTGTTCTCAATATGTTTTCATATTGAAACCCTCTGAGGTAGGATTATTATCTTCATCTTACATAGTAAGAAAAGTGAGGCATAAATTGGGAAGTGTCTTGGACAAGGCCACTACAGCGAAAAAGAAACATAACCCACCCAAAAAGATGAGCTCAGTTTGCTCCACTGCAGCAAAAGGAATGTCTTCTTGTTTTGTAAATACTAGCATATTATCATATCCCTAAGCCTCAGTTTCCTCATCTGTAAACTGAGGAAGTTAATGGTTCCTGGTCTAGACATTTCATACGTTTGTTGTAATGATTAAATGATATTAGGATATTAAAAAACTTCAACCAATAAATGACATAAGGTAAATGTTTCATAAATGGCACCATTCTGTTCTGTTGTAAGCACTGTGTAAAGTATTATAGAAATGAAAGTGCAGGTAAGGAGGCCACACTTAATGGATCTTTATGTTTTTGTTTGTCTTTTCTGGCAGGAAATTTTCACAGTTCCTTAGTAATCAGCCCAATACTTTTCTCTGGTTACAAAACCTCAAAGCCAGAAAAGGGAATAATTATTTCATCTATCTTTTATTGTAAGAGAAGCAATAAAATTCTCTTATCCACAAATAAAATGAAGTATAAGAGACTTTTTTTTAACAATTCATATCACTGGGTCAAAGAAATGGGCTACTTATATGCTTGATAAGAATGTTTGCATTAACCTTTGTTAAAATGTAACGTATTGATATAAACAAAAATGGACGGTTCAAAAGAATGAGTGGATCAAAGAGAAAAACACCTTTTCAGAAACATTTAATATTGTAATAGCATTACTGGACATTATAAAAAGTAAGACATAGTAAGTCGACAATGTGCTTTAAAATGAGAGAAATATATTGTCAATTGTCTAGTCTAAAAAGGCAGCTATTTCTGAGACTGAGGAGGTCTACGTAGTTCTTTACCTTTGCCATTCACTTGTTTTTCATTTTTAATCATTCCTGGTCAAATCAATGTTGTCACCGTTACAAGGGGAAATTCACAAATAGGACATCCATTGCTACTGTCCACAAGGCACCTTTGGTACAGAGGCGGAAGGGGCACAAGCGGCAGTGTGCGGGCAAATGTTTAACAGCCAGTCTCAAGGTAGGGAGGAAGCACTTGCCAATTTCCATGGCCAATTTCAAGCTACCAAGGGTATGTCACTGACTGGGTTTTGGGAAGAGGTGAATAATCTGCTCTCTGGAGAGCTGGCATGAGCAGGCTCTGGGACACCACATCGTCAAAAGGAAGCCATCAAGGGAATATTAAAATTCAATTTAATGTAGTATAATCTATACAATATGCCAGAGATTTGGAATTTCCAAACTAGGCTGGGCAGGATTAATTCAGGATGACTTTTAAAAGAAGTAGGTTTATAATAGGATTTTTCAAAGGAAAAGAAGTGTAAGAACAGTAATTAACTGTACTAGATATTCTATAAATATTCTTCAGTTTTAATTAATGATTAATTTGATTAATCACAGGAAGTAGGTATTTTCTCCATTTTACAGAAAAGAAAACAGAGACTCAGGTAAACTTCCTCATAGCTAGTAAATGCCAGATCCTTCCTTCCTTCCCCTACTTGCTCACCTACTTCCCTATTTTTTTTCTTCCTTTCTTCTCCCCCTTCTCTCTCCATTCCTTCCCCACTCCCTCTGGCTCTTACCCACCTCCTTCACAAAATATCCATCTAGTGCCTATTATGTCCAAAGCAGTATACACAGGACCAAGTACAGTATATGAAAGTAAGTAAAACAGAACTCTGTTTTCAAGGAGTTTACACTATAGGGGCTGGGAATTGGTAGGGGTCAAAATAGACAAAAGTAATAATAATAACAATAATAATAATAAGTGCAATGATAGCAATGTACACAGGCTATTATAGGAGCATATGAGGGGAGGTTACTACTTAACTCAATATTCAGAACCAAGTCTCTAAATCACACCCAACGCTTTCTTTTTAATGCTTTGCTAGGGGTTGTTTGACACACTGGGAGGAAAGAACGACATGGGATCCAAGACAGACAGAACTGTAGTTCAGCAGTTCAAATACACATTATAACAGCAGACTAGTACTAGAGCACCTACTTAGGTTTGAGAATAGAGTTTAGTCTGCCAGAGACACTAAATCTGACTTAACTAGTTTGTTTTATTAAAAAAAAAAAAACAATTTGAGTTACTAGAAATGTCATGGGAATGCTGTAATACTTTAAAATCCCATTTTTTGTTCTCTAAAAGTACTGTAAACATTTTAGAAAATTGTTGTTCTTACAAAAAGCAGTTTATCTTTTAACTCAGATGCTAGAAAAGGGGATAGAATTTCTCTACCCCTCTAGAGCAAACAGAAACCTCCCAAATAATGTAAGTGCCTCTGCCAAAAGCTTTGCCTTTGAAAAGTCCACATGGCAATAGATGAATAAACAACTTAATAGAAAGACTTAATAGAAAGATGTTTGTGTAAATAGGGAGAGAGTGATTATTTTAATGTTTTAGCCACCTTCTGCACTTGATATTTCTCCTACAGCTAATAAAATAAAATAATAAAACTTTCCATTAGTTTTCCCACAGTATATAAAACTGGATGATTCTGACTATTTCCTATCACAATTCTCCTATCTTTTTGCGGCATTTATTTCTTTAAAACATCCAAGCCTTGCTTTATGCAAAAATGAGTTTGAATTTGCAGTATTCTTTTACTATTCTATATCATATTACTAGACAATGTACCATAGGCAGGACAAATTCAACTAATAGGATCACACTCTAAGCTCTTTATTGCAAAGATTATTAGCAAAAAGCTGTGTTCATGTTTTTTTCTTCATGTTCCTCACAATGAGGAGTATAATTCAATTTTATACAAATTGTATTTTTCCCGGATATGCACCATATCACCTCTAAAGTTAATTTATCAAACTTCAGGTGTAGCTTTACAAAAATGAAACCATACTGATTTAAAACAGAAACTATTAAAAAAAATCGTAGAGCCCTTACTCTGTGCAAAGAGTCAAAATAAAATCAGGACAGTGCTGAAGATCAGCAGAGGAACTTAGCCTCTTGCTAGAACCTGAAAGAGTGATTTGAAATACATAACTCCCTAACCCAAGATGTGTTGGAGCCATAGCTACAGCTAAGTTACTGATTACCGGCTATGGTTTTTCAATCCAAAACATCAGGGCAATTAGCTGAGACTGTCCACAGCTAAGGCACTTCTTTTGGTGGGTATTAAGGATCACAAGAATAGCTGCGGAGCAGCAGTTCAAGAGGTAGAGATTCAGGCTTTGGTTTGTTCAGCTTTCACTGTGCAGACAGTAGCGAAAGGAAGCCAAGAGAGCACAAATGTCGCCGTCTGCCAAGACAGATTGAGAATACTGAAAAAGAGCACATTTCAGTTTTTTCTATATATGCCAATTCATTTATAACTGATACCCTATCAAAAATTTCATAGCATATATGACTACCTCATTCTTGTCCACAATCACTGTCATTGTTGACAAATTTTCTGGTATCACAGGCTAGAAACGTTCACTAGCCACAAGGATGCCAACCTACAGCCTCAACCACTAAGACAAAATCTCAACCTGTTTATACTCTGAGTGGCTTCAGTTTCCTTTCCCCAGATTTCAAACTTTATTTTTAACTTGGAAGTACTAATAACTAATATTTTCTAAGGGACAACAGGGAATTTTATTCTTGCAGTCTCTAAATAAGCACATCTCTCTTCCCTGTCACAGGTTCTGCTGGCTGAGATCTTTTTCAAAAAGAGAAATTCTGCATATTCACTGTCATAACTAAAAGTAGTCAAGAAGCAATACCACAAATTTTGAATTTTTTAGTGCTTAGCTTTTTCTTCTTTAAAAAGTGAAATCATCAAGATTCTTACTGGAAAGCAAGTAACCTTTTTAATCTGCCTCAAAATTGCCAAAAATATACGCTTGTCCATGAGAATTATTTTGAAATTTATAGCATCAGTATGAAGGCAAAAATTGTTTAGAAAGAGCTCAGCCTTTGGAAACAAATTTAACCTTATTTAAACTATTCACTTCTTAAGTTATTATAATTTTGCAGTAAATCTTCATACATTTAATAATTGCCTAGACAACAGCAATAGCCTCCTAACTAGGCCTTTCTAGGTCCTCTCCAAGCTACTCTCACCCCACTGCAGTCCATTCTCAACCAGTGGAAGCCAAATGATCTCTTGAAACCTTGTTTGCTCATGCAACTCCCATGTTGAAAGCCCACGAATGGCCTCCCACTGCTTTTAGAGTAATGAACAAAATCACCAACATGACCTTGGAAGCCCTGAGGGCTTCCTCTTACACCTCCAGCTTCTTCTCCTACCATGCTCCCTAGGCTTTCTGCTCTTTGGCCATACTGGTTACTTTCAGTTGCTGAAATTTGCCATGCTCCATCCTGTCACAGGGCCTTTGCACAAGCTCTGCACCTGTTCAGTACGCTCAATACTCTCTCCTACCCTCATCTCCACTTCTGTCACCAGGTTAGCTCCCAGTCAGCCTCCAGATCTCAGATCATGCATCACTTCTTCAGGATGCCAGCCTTTCCTTCAGCCCCACCCTCTAGGTCAGGTACCTTTGTTACAGGTTTTCATAGAATTGTGTTTCGCTTCCTCATGTTCCATTTATTTCATTATTAGGCTAATAATTAAAGGTCTACCATAGTTTCTGGAAGTTCTGTTAGGACTCTATGATGGGCCTCATTCTCTCCCCAGTCATCATTGCATCTCCATCACTGACCACCATGAATGGTGCAGAGAAGATGCTCAGTAATTATGTACTGAATGAATCAATCAATCAATCAAACTCTTCTTACATGGTTTGACCCATGTCAAAGAACAAGATAATAGTAGAGACCCGGTAGTTATTTGGAAGGCAGACAGCCTATAGGTATGGATTGAAGTCAACTGTTAAATACTACATAAAAGGCTTAATAAAGTTTTGTTATTGTTAGGTAGTCAATCTTCTTAGTTAAGGTGTGAATAAAGATGTCAGAAAGAGAATAAGAGAGGAAAGAAGGGGAATGTTTACAGCTGAAAAAGCAATTGCTTCAGGAGAGGTTGGGTCTTATTCCCTCAAGTCAAACTGTAAATGTATTGAAATAATGTATCTTCACATTTGGGCAACATGTTTTAGGTTACAGGCATGTTTAACATGCATCATTTCACTCATTCTCCCTATTGTCATGTGAGGTGGACAGGGTAGGTATTATTCACACTCACTTCAGAAATGATTAAGCAATCTTACAGAATGATTTTCCAAAGAACTCAGAGAAGCCAGGGCTGAAACACAAGTCTTCAATGCCTACTAGTTCCTTTTTTTACCCACACAACAAGCTAGTTTACCAGTGTGTCTTGTTACCTATCTGACAACACCTAAGATGACTATCATCATTTCAAAAAAGGAGTTTCAGCAGCTTTCCTCATTCAAGACTGTTGGAATGAATCTCTGTCCCCTCATGAACCATAAACTTGGGGGAGTAGGGGAAAAGATCTATGGATCCATTATACTTATTAATTTGTTCCTCCACTTTCTGCTTCTTATTTCTTCTTCTAAAATTTATTTGAACTCAACAAAGTGCAAGAAGATAGAGATATATAGCCAAATTATCGCAGGTTCCTAAATTTACAGTAAAAAGAAACAAACAAAAATGCAATGCTATCATGTGAGCATAGAGGTAGAACTGCCTCTTGAATATGTAGGAGTTTGCTGGGCTCATCAGTGAGAATGAGGAGGAGGGGGAATTGAAAGTAGAAGTCCAAAACTCCACAGCCTGAATAAAGATATGTGGTGTGGCTACGTGATGGGTATTGGGGATCAGGTTGGGGAAAATTAAGAAACGGAGTTAAAGAAGCAAATAACTCATCTGTGCAATGGAGCTAGAGCTTTAGCTTCTCAATGATGGGGAACAAATTCCAGGTTTTAAGTAACAGAGTGAATTGAAATTTTAAAAATTAACTTGCTGATGTTAAGAAAGCTGAACTGCATTGTATTGGAGTTGCAGGGTAGAGACAGGAGCCATGATGGCCAGTTAATAGGTGGTTGCAAAAGTCAGCCCAGACATTATTCACGATTGCCAAGAGATGGAAACAGCCCAAATGTCCATCAATGGACAAACAGATAAACAAACTCTGGTATATACCCACAATGAAATATTACGCAACTGTAAGACAGAATAAAGTCATGGAGCACATAACAATGTGGATGAACCTTGAGGAAGTTATGTTGAGCAAAATAAGCCAGAAACAAAAGGACAAATATTATATGGTCTCACTAATATTAACTAACATTAATGGGCAAACTTTGAGAGCCAAAGATGAGAACACCAGTTATCAGGAGATAGAAAGAGGGTAGAGATTGGGCATTTGATGCTGAAGGAGCATAGAATGTTCAGCAAGATTGATTGTATAGATCTAGAAATAGATAGCACAATACAGTGTGATGGTAGCATAATACTGTAAGTACATTGCACAAAGATGATTGTGAGTTCCGTTGAAAGAGGAAGGCTAGGGGCATGTATGACATCAGAAGGAAAGACAGAAGGTCAAGACTGGGACTGTATAACTTAGTGAAACCTAGAGTGATCAATGATGGTGATGAAATGCACAAATACAAGCATGTTTTTACATGAGGGAGAATGAAGAATGTCAACTTTGCAAGGTGATGATAATGGGATGGTAATGGGGAAAAAATGCAATCAATGCAAACTAGAGTCTGTAGTTAACAGTAACGTTGCAATATGCTGCCATTAATTGTAACAAAGGGATTATACCAAAACTAAATGTCTATAAGAGGGGGATATAAGGGAGGGGTATGGAATTCTTGGTAGTGGTGGTGTCTGACCTTTTTATTGTTTTTATTTATTTTTGCTTTTTCTTTATTAGTCTTTTTTTTTTTTTTGAGTAATGAATGTGTTCAAGAGCTGACTGTGGTGATGAATGCACAACTATATGATGATGTAAACAATTGATTGTACACTGTGGATGATTGTATGTATGGTATGTGAATATATCTCAATAAAATGGCAAGGGAAAGATAAACAGAGGGATACAAGTGCTGGAGAAAATATGGAGACAGGGATATACCTAGTCACTGTTAGTGGGGAAGTAGCTCATCTGGAGGGCAGAGTGCTGGTTCTACAAAAAGCTATGCATGGGGTTGCCATAAGATCCTGCAACCCCATTATTAGGTATATACTTAAAAGAACTGAGAGCAGGGATACTTGGAAGAACTGAGAGCAGGGATACAAGTGGACATTTGCACACTGGTGTTTGTGATAGCAATATTCACAATTTTCAATGGATGGAGGTGGCCTAAGGGTTCATTGATTGATGAACAGAATGGTGAAGTGTGGTGCATGCATACAATAGAATACTGAACTGCTGCAAAAAGGAATGAAGTTGTGATGCATGCAATAGTTGAATGGACCTTAAGGACAGTATTTTGAGTGAAATAAGTCAGAAACAAAAAGACAAACCTGATAACATCTCACTAATGCAGACTAACTATAATGTGCAAATTCTGAGAATTGAATTTGAAAGCATAGGTTATCAGGGGAAGATTTATTGTAAAGGTCCCTAGATTGTAAACTCTTACAGTAGGCACATCTATTCCTGAGTTGTAATGGTTATCTCTAAATTTTGAGGTGCTGAGCTCTTTGTGTATAACCTGATCAGCCCCTAGAACTTCGGTATTTTGTGACACCTGAGACTCAGAGCCAGAGTTCAGCAGCTAAGAATGTCAGTATTACCCCATACAGCAACTGTTAAAAAAGCTGAAAAAGAGTTCAAATTTCTATTAGAGATACGAATGAAGATGATCTGGTTAGAACCAAGGCAAATCAGACCAAAGGGTAAAGGATGATATTAATGGTGTCTTAAAACTTCATCTTCTATGTGAGACCAAAGGAAGAGATGTTTATTTGGTGCAGAATCTATATTTTCTATAGCACACTACCTAATTTAACTTGTATGGTCAGTTTATTCAAACACCATAATTACATGGAACTTTGAATAGGAAGTGAGAACTGGTTGATTTGTATAGGTTAGTGTGAAGCCCCAATATATCCCAAAGTTATTTGGACAGAGAATAAAAATGTATTTGAAAAGCCCCCTTGAGGGACTGGAGAAAAATATGGAAACATTAAACATTAAACTTCCCCACCTGGGGAATTACTGATATCCTCACAAGCATTGGGGACTACCAATTTAGTAGGCTGACCCCTCAATCTTGAAGCTTTCCTTATGAAGCTTGTTACTGCAAAGGAGAGGCTAAGCCTACTTATAATTGTGCCTTAGAGTCACCCCCAGATAACCTCTTTTGTTGCTCAGATGTGGACTCTCTCTCTAAGCCAACTCTGCAGGTAAACCCACTGCCCTCCTCCCTATGTGGGACATGACTCCCAGGGGTGTAAATCTCCTGGGGATGAGTTTGGCCCTAGCATTGTGGGATTGAGAAAAATCTTCTTTACCGAAAGTGGGAAGTGAAATGAAACAAAATGAAGTTTCAGTGGCTGAGAGATTTCAAATGGAGTCAAGAAGTCATTCTGGAGGTTATTCTTATGCATTATGTAGATATCTCTTTTTAGTTTTTAGTGTATTGAAATAGCTAGAAGGAAATACCCGAAACTGTTGAACTGCAACCCAGTAGCCTTGATTCTCAAAGATGATCGTTTAACTATACAGCTTATATGGTGCAACTGTGTGATTGTGAAAAGCCTGTGGCTCCCACTCCCTTTATCCAGTAGAAAACTGGGGACAAAAGGTAAATGAATAATGGGGGGGGGGGGGTGCTGGGAGATTGAGGTGTTTGGGGCATTCTTTTTATTTTTATTTTTACTCTTATTTTTATTGTTTTTGGAATAATGAAAATGTTCAAAAATTGATTGTGGTGGTGAATGCACAACTGTAAGGTGATACTGTGAACAACTGATTGTACACTGTGGATGATTATATGGTATGTGAATATATCTCAGTAAAAATGAATTTTCAATAAAAGGCAGCCCAGAAGTGATGCAGCCTGAATCAGAGCAGCTGCAAGGGAAGGACAGAGATGGGGACATGTGTTGGCATATACTCAAGAGGTAAAAATCAACAGGAGTTGATGACAGATTGAACATGACAGATAAGAGAAAGGAAAGAATCTGTTGAAGATCAGAAGAATGATCTCAGCATATTTCATGGTAATTTTAAAGATGTACAAATATTTTGCATGCCTATGAGTCTCTATATGCAGACTGTGGGCTTCTAATGGAAGATGATTGTTCTATTTATGATTATTGGACTAAATTAAATATCCCATGCAACATTTTGAATGATACTTATAATTTTAAGTTACAGACATATTTAAATTATTGATCATTTTAAATCAGGAGCTTTAGTTTATATCAAACCTGAAGACCCTCTTAAATTTCCGTGAAATTAAAATAGCAAAGGAAAATCAATCATTTCAATCCTGAAAAGATACTATCACAGATACTAGTAAAACGGTAGAAAACAAGAAAAGAAATTAGAAGCCAAGTTCAAAAGTAACATTTTAGGCTTTCAGTGCCCTATCATCTGCCTCCTTAATGAATTGGTCCTTAGCAAGCACAAAATTATTTAAAATTTTCCATTTTCTCCTGGAACGTGGAAAGAGCAATGGCCTAGAAATTGGAGACCAGAGTTCAAATCCTGACTGTATCACTGTTATAATCTTGGGCAAGTCCCTTTAGATACCTCATCCATATTTTTCTCTTCCAAAAAAATTAAAGATTTCAGATAAGATGTTTTTTAGGATCCCTTCAATTTCTACAGTCTTTTATCCATTGTGCCAGTTAAGAGCTTAGAAATCATGTACCCATATTCTCATATATAGTGCTTTTGGTAGAAGAGAATAAGTTTAGGGGAGTGAATTCACTGTCTTACTAGATAAATGCCTGAATAGATTTTTGTTGTTGTTTTGTCATGTTAGGCCTCCATATCAGTGTTTTCCCTGCTAGGGAAAACATTCCTATATATACCCCCTGGGGCAAGTTTTTGAAATAATTAATAGTTATTTGTATCAACTTGGCATACATATTTATTTCCAACCTATGAGTTTATTGAATATTTAAGTAGTGCATAAGATTTTCACAATGCTTCACAGCTATTTTATGTTTAGTATGTAGTCCTTGGTAGGGAGCGTCAGCAACTTTAAAAAGTCTACAACAAATGACATTTTCTTCCTTTCCTATTGTTAGAAATTTTAGGTATAATCATATTTTTCATCAGCTCTAGGGCTATTGACCCATTCTAATTTGAAGGGTTACACAACCTGCTTTGTTTGCAGAAGACTCAGACATAATTTTAGTTAAATAGCCTTATAACCACAATCTCATTCAGTAAATTAATATTGCCTTAGCATATTGATGAAGAATATATTTATTAGGCATAAATGTGATAGCAGTCCTTCATAAATTCTAGGACATGCCATCTTGGTGAAAATTAAACTTTTCTAATTACAATCCATGGACTTACTGCTCTTAGAACCATGTCCAACGTATTACTCAAATAACTCACAATGGCTATTTTGATGCATTCTGGATATTTATATAGAATGTTTTCACACTTGCTCCATGATTAAGCTCTGTAAATGCAAATATAATATGCCCTAATTTGGATGCTACCAAAAGTACAAGATTAAATACTTAAGAGATTTATATTTCAGAAAAACAAACCACAGATGAACTGCAGTCAAGACAGACCAGAGATAGTATTAAAGGCTATCACACTTGGCCAAGTGATTGTTTTTATCCCATAATCGGTGGTAATTCCACCAATGAGGCTCTATGGCTGTAAGACTCAGAGGCCAAGGCTGCACCAGATGGCAGGTAATCAACAGATCTGGCACAGTCACCAGCAAACGGCCCCTAGGCACAAGGTAGACATAAAGCCGGGCTTTACGGAACTACCTGTTAAACCATACGCAAGGCTTCTGGGCATTTGTTGGTAAAAAGTAAACAAACATACAAACAAACAGTGATAAATGAAACCTTTACTTTTAGTACTACTTCTGAACGGGACAGAAGATATTTTGGGTCTTGGGGTAACTGGAGTGATCCCATTGGTATATACTTATAAACATGCTTTGCCCCCAATGTAGGATAATAAAGTACAATGAAAAATTTAAGAACCCTTTAGAAAGCACCAGCACCCCTCCACACTGGATTCGGTTTGATCTACATGGATTTTGGCTGTATTACCATCTCTTCATTCTGAGCCATCTTTTTGATTTCTGAAAGAAAATATTTTAGCTAATATGTACAGATGGATGATAAATAGCTCCATGAGCAGGATGATAACTTTACAGAATAACATGACGATTCAACCGTCTAATTCTATATGTAGACAAAGCATCTAAATCATTAATTTTACAGGTGTGGAATATTTGCAGATCATTCTTCACAGATCATTCCTAGTTAATTTAAAAATCTGCAACACTCAACATTACCCTGATTATCTTTCCACAGTGCTTAAGTTTGTACTCAAAGAACACAAATTGATCATGGTCTTAGAAAAACATAATAAGGATGATATAAAATGATGATGAGTGCAACGCACTCCAAAGCTATACATTAATATATTAGCTATGCCACAGTTTCTTTTCATTATGGAAGACTGAAAAAGAGGCAAAAGTATTTAAAATAAAGAAGACATTTTTCAAAAAAAGAATCAACTCACAAGTGTTTCTTAAACACTTACGGGTTTTAAGTACTTTCTGGTTCCTGTAATGGGCAAGAAAAAGTGGTAAAAGACAAGTATGTGCCTTCAGAGAACTTAGAATCTTCTTAGATAAAAAGACTCATATACATTAAAAAAATACATAGCATCTTCAAGGCTGGGCATTAGAAATCAAAATAAGCTTACAGTTTATAGACTATAGTGCTACAGAAATTCAGGAAAGGCATAAGTCACTGAAAGGAGAGTTAACCAGAGAAGATTCTTTGGAGCATGTAGGTCTTGAGGCTGCCATAAATAAGAATCTTCTACTTACTTCATTCACCCAGATCATGCACTGACACAGTACAAAGAAATCTATCAATTTTCTGAATTTAACTGAAGGGAATATAGTGTTTTCAATAATAAAATAGAAGCAAGGGAACATTTTAGACCAAGAAAGAACATTTCAGACCAAAAGAAGAGGTATGAAAAGGTAACAAAATCAACACCTATATAGTATTTTGCTAAGATGTTTGACCTGAAAATAATCATGAGGAAACAATCAGACAAATTCAAACTGAGGGACAGTCTACAAATAAGAAAGTGGGCCTTACTGTAATTGTAAATACATTGAAATAATGTGTCTTCACATTTGGGAAACATTTTTCAGGTTTCAGACATATTTCACATGAGTCATTTCACTCTTTCCTCTCCATAATTGGGTAAGGCGGGCAGGGTAGGTATTACTCATAACTATTTTATAAGTTAGTAAACAATCTTCAGGAAATTATTTTCCCAAAAGCTCAGAAGAAAGACCAGAGCTGGAAAACAGGTCTTCAATGCTGCCTTTTTTCAAAAATACAGAAGTCATAAAAGTAAAACATCATGCAGGGGTGCTCCAGATTAACGAAGACTCAAGACACATAAAAACCTAGTGCAATGCATTTCCTTGATTGGATCCTGGAGAGGGAGAAAACAGCTATGCAAGATTTTTTTTTTCCAGAAAATTGGAGATATTTGAATACAGACCGTAATTTAGATGATATCCCTGCATCAGTGTTGAATTCTTGGGTGTGATAATGATACTGTAGATGTGCAGGAGAAAGTCCTTCTTTTTAAAGAGATGCAACTAAAATATGTAGAGGTGATATAGCATGACATCTGCAACTTAATCTCAGACGGTTGAGTAAAAAAAAAAACAAAAAACCCAAAACCCACAAATCTCTGAATAAACACACACCCAAAAAGAAAGAGATAAAGAAGCAAATGTGGCTTTGGTGAATCTGTATGAAATAAATACTTGTAGGGAGAGAAACCATGAGTCATATGGGACTAGATTAGCGGATGGATGGCACTGAGAAGTGATGAAACTGGGGCTTAGGTATGTGAGTAGGGAAGGAATGAACAACTGATGGAGTCCTTTGAATTTTAAAATGAGGAACTTGGCCTTGACCTGGGAAAACAATAGGGATGCAGACCACACAGAAGTCTTTAGCTTAAGAATAAAACAATGACTTTCTATGTCAGGAAAATAAATACGGCAGCATTTGCCAGAAAGCACTAGAAAGGGGAATGGTTTGCAGGCCAATGAGAAGGGTCTCTCATAATAACCAATGAGGGATATGTTGAAAGCAAAATGTTCTACAGAAACAGAAGGAATAAAAAGGCAAGGATAGGTCCAAGAATCAATAGGAAATACAGATTGTAGAAGCACTGCTTAAATGGCTGAATTCACCTAGGATTATTTGCCTCACGAACCTCCTCAAAAACCTCAAGGCAATCCTCATCATGCCTCCTAATAACACTAAAATTTAAATAAGCAAGACCCCATTCAGTCTGGGGTCTTTCTCACAGGGTGCAAAGCCTCAGCCACAAGTCCCCAGTAAACAGCAAATTTCTGGAGAGCAGAGACTGATTCAACACTAATTCAATGCCGAGCACCCACCACAAGAATCAACAGGAAATACTGACAAACAGGGGTCAAAAGAGAGAAGGAGGTCAAAATTGTCTGTAGATCTCAAACATGATAGGCTCAAAGAAATGGAGACATCTGGAAAGAGAGCTGGCTTGGGGTGAAGGTGATGAGACATCATGGAGAAGAGAAAATGGCAACGGAATGGTTAAGTCCCAAGTTATATCAGAACCTGTCTGCAGCAATAATTTTTTTTCAGATTACTTTTTTGTGCTGCTTTGTTTAAAATACAGTAGATATACTTACTCACATAATTAGTTTGTCTGAATTCCTGTCAAATCAATATTTATTCAAGCAAATCAATCTTGTTCCTTTGTCCCTAAAGGCATATGGTCAATCTGTGTCACAATAAAGCAACTCTCCAGGGTTTTTTTTTCCCTCCTCCAGATCTTTTTATCTTTCGTTTTCTCTTTCCACATAACTTATTCTTGATCTTCTATTATCTTATTCCCTAAATCTTTTCTGTTTACATTTCGGTTTACATGCAGACTTTAGCCTTATATGATTTCACAGCTGAATCATGCCAGAGCTTTGGATTGTGTATTTTTCGTAAACACTATACATAACATTTTGTATACTGTACATAATAAGAGCCAAATGGACCTAGGTTTGAATCCTGGGTCTGCTACTTTCTAGATAAATGACTTGGACAATCTACTTAATTTCAATAAAATAGATATAATACTAAATACCCCATACACACCTTAGTTAAATAAGGTAATCCATGCAAAATGCTTTTTATAGTACCTGAAAAATCATAAGCACTTAAAAAATTATTACTGTCATCAGTATTAACTATACTTCACTATGTAAGATTAAAATCCTCTGACTAATGGTAGCATTATAAATTTTCAGATTAGGGGTGCTTAAGAAAGGACACAGAGTTTCAAGGAATAAATTTTAAGGACCATTGTCAAAACCAGTTCTAATTCTACAAATGTCCATAGAGATTAATTCACTTCTATGTAGTCACACAGCTTGTAAGTTTCAGAGAGAAGATTCATCCAAGGATCTTCCAACTTCCAGGCAAGAGAGTGCTTTTTCCACTTCCTCACAAAACTATCAGGCTGAGGAGGAGCTGGAATTACCACCAGTGTCCACTGTGATTTTAGCATATTCCCACAATAAATGCTATGCTACAGTGTGAAGTAGTTAGCAAAGAGGAGAGTTAAATGAGGTCTTATAGATGTGAAATAGATGTGCCAGGGGGCAGAAAGGAACTTTATTTTTCAAAGACAATGAAGTGTCTTTTGAAAGCCATGACAGTCTTTCTTTGAAGCTAGAGCTTCTCCTTGAAGAGATCTTCCTTTACTCTTGAAAGAACCACTTTAAGAGCCATCTTTAATTATGCAAACCCAAAGCAAGTTCCTGATGTGTTATCTTTGAGGTAGAAAACTGGACTTTTGACCTAACTAGAGTCTGAACTTGGGTTAGTAAGTGGATGGAATTGCTTTGTCCCTCCCCCACAGTCACAATTATATGAAGGTTAGAAGCTGTTGGAAAAGAGTTTGTACACATTGGCATCAGAGGGGTCTTCTGGGACAAGAACCTAAAATCCTTCTGAGGTTCAATAATACTTAAAATGTGAAATGGAGGCGTTGGCCCTGACTGAGGTGAAGTTGGAGAGGCCTCTGAGGTAAAAGTCACCAGAAGGAAGAGGGGTGCCTCTACACTCTCACCCACAGCTACACTAGTGTACAGGGCTAGTTAGCAACAGCAAAATCTCTCATTGGCTAAGAAAGCAATGCACCCAGCTGCCTGGGCTTAGTGGAAGGCAAGACCACCTAGGTCTGGCCATTTGTTTTCAGTAACCACCCTTGATATTCTTGGACAGAACATAGGAAAAGTCCCGAGAAGGGGCAAAATTAGACTTGCTGTAAGAATGGTAGGAGATCAGAGTTATTATCATATAAGTATTAAAAATAAACATGACTTTATTTGTAGTCACAGACTAGAAGACTGAGGACACCCCATTGTAAACTAAATAAGGTTATATTAATAGTTTATATCCAACTATGGCCCACTAAGGGCTCCTTTCTACAAATTTAACTTCAGAACCCAAATACTTCACATTTCGTTACAGTCACTTCTGTCTCTGGTATCTCAGAGTCCTTAAAGTGTCCTCCGAGCTCCCCAAGTAGCTGTTTCAGAGCCACCCTCACTGCTCTGAGCCCTGGACTGCTGCTCATTCTTCAGGGGTCTCTTCTCAGACTGCTCTGGGGCACAGGAACTCTACCCCCAGATTCTTGATGCTCTCTCAGGTTGCATTTACCCTGTCTTGCAAGGCTCGGAGAACCCGAAGGCTTGGGGCACCCCACTCTGATGCTTCCTCAGACACCATCTCGCCACTAATATTCACCACAAGGTCAACTTGCTGCTCCTGACCATTTTGGATTCACCTCTCTTGGCCGGCTGGGAATGGCCCCCTTCTTCTTTATTCTCCTCTATTTGAAGGGTCTTATGGCAGAACTGTTTGGGCTCCAGTATTGGAGCCCTTTTAAGTTTTACACCTACATGCTATTTACCCCTCAGGTTGAATACAAATTGTCAAGTGCCTGGGCAAGAACATTCAATCAACAACTAACCTGAGCCCCTCTGTGCTTCAGCCTCTATTGCCAAGTCTGGCTCACTGTTCCAAAAACTTCTTTCCCTCAATAGATTCTTATAATCTCCCTTGTAATTTGAGTTTTCTTGAGTCTCTATCTCCCATCCTCACACCATCCATAACCTCTCAGACTTCTAGGTTTGCCTCTGTATGACTGAACCTCAATCACCGACACTGAGATGTTTTTCTGGATGAAGTCCCTTAGCCCCATATAAATCAAATATACCATAGTATGGGGTGGATTGTTGGTCTTTCCCATCCATTCTGTAGACTCAGCAAGAATATACTGTTATATACACAGTCACCAAAACAAACACACGCAACAAAACTAAAAAATTATATACATATATGCATTCTTTCACTTGAGTCAGACCATTTTCTCCCATTAATAATGTGTACCAAAAAATAAAAAATTAAACTAAAAATTAATCCTGGATTAAGATAAGTAGAGAGGAGAAATCTCTTTAAACTTATATAGTTCTTCATAACTATGATGCTATTTGTCAGATGCAAATATTGATCTGACAAGTAAACCAGCACAATCAGCAAGAAACATTAACCGATGTCTGTTATCTGCAAAGTAAATTTTATTATATTAGCCCTTTACTAGAAGTACACAGCCCTTGGGCTTCAATTATTAAAGTGATATGACTAGGTTTGACAGTTATCTTAGTTATAGTATCATAAACCTTACTAAACCTCATTAATTTTCTAGGCTGATACACAGCCCTTGATTCTAAAGGAAAGAAACACAGGAAGTTTCAGTGACCATAAGAATGACCTTTACCTGTGCAACTGAATTTGCTGAGATATATTTTTTAGAATATTATCATCAGAATGCAGGCAATCCCTTCCAAACTTTATTCAATAATAGCTTATTTAATAATGCTCAATATTTGTGGTCTATGTAGCTAATAGGACACATCAATTTAAATTTTCACCCTTTTTAGACATGAAGAGATAGAATCACAATGAGGTTAAAGTGAATTTCTCTGAGTCACACAAGTACACGGCAGAGAGGGTGCTCCAAGCCAGGCCTTCTGACCCCACAACCATAGCTGCTTCATAACTCCAGAGCCATCCTCATCCCTGATGACAGTTAGTGCTCAGGTTGAAATACCTATGTGCCAGACTCCACGTGAGCATCTTACATGTATAACCTCATTTAAGCCTCATGGCTATCCTGTGGGGAAGATACTCTTTTTATTCCCCTTTTACAGATGATGAGATTGAAGCATGAAGACATCAGGTAGCCAGCTAGTGAGTGATGGATCTGGAATGCCAGAGCCTGCACTTCCAACCGCACTGCCAAAGAACCAGCACTCTTGGAATGAATGGGTTTTCTGGTAAATGGATTTTTCAGAAGCAATCTGTCACCCAGATGAGAAGAGTTGAAAAATGTAAATTTGGAAATACAAAGTTAGGTTTATGAAGGTTACTTTGATTTTTGTTCGGCTAACTACCACTAAGTATTGGTGTCTATGGAGTATATAAATTGAAGGATAGTCTTGCCTCAAGTACGGAGAAGAAAAAGTAGCACACAATTCAGAATTATTATCTTCCACAGACATAATTTTATTAAGTATTTGAAAACAGCTCCGTATATTTTAGGGCTTTTTTTCTTTTTTTTTTTTTTACACTATACTCATTTTCAAACACAGGTTGAATTATACACAATGTTTATGTCTTGCTCAAGCTATCTCTTGCTTATGCTTCTTAAATCCAGCTTCCATGCTCATACCTGCCTGCTAACCATGTCAGTCTCAAACTTAGCAACTACATTTTGTCCATTTCTTTCTCTCTGACCTATACTATAACCTACCTATGAGTAGTGACCAGGTTTTACTCAATTGTCTTTATATCATCAGAATCTAGCTCAGTCCCTCAATGAATGCTTTTTGAAAATGAACAAATACATGAATTAAAAATAAATCAACAAATAAATTAATGTACAAGTGTGGTGGTTAGGTTCTTGTGTCAACTTGGTCAGGTGGTGGTGCCCAGTTGTCTGGTCAAGTAAGCACTGGCCTGTCTGTTGCTATGAGGACATTTTGTGGACTTAAATCATCAGTACGTTGATTGCATCTATGGCTGATGACATCTACAGTCGGCTAAGGGGAGTGTCTTCCACAATGAGAGATGTTTAATCTCATCTGTTGAAGGCTTTTAAGGGGGAGGTGATGACTTCAGCAGTCAGAACTTTCGTCTCGACTTCAGCCAGCCAACAGCTCCTGGGGAATTCATCAAAGATCTTCGTTGGAGTGACAGCTTGCAGCCTGCCCTACAGAATTGAAACTCGTGCATCCCCACAACTGCATGAGACACTTGTATAAAATCTCATACTATTTACAGATCTCTCCTGTTGGTTCTGTTTCCATAAAGAACCCTGACTAGTAAAAAAGTAAATTCAATTATGGAACCACTTATTTTTAAACTGTCAAGGTATTGTAATTATTTATTTTGTTCAAAACTATTTCTTCATATAGAAGCTAGACTTTTTCTGAACATTTTGACAAACATTTTAAACAGCATTTACACTTTTTATACAAAGTGATAAAGTATTTCCTTAAAAATAAAAATTAAAAAAAGCTTGTCATCTTAAAAAAAAATGTGTGATCATTTGGAATATCTGTTACATAATTCAAATGCCATTTAGGAACACAAGTACACATACACATACATGCAAGGCCAGCCAACTGAAACTGTTAATGACCAACACTAAAACAGAATCCTCTATGAGCCATGAGCTCCCACTGAAAATATTTAGAGTTCCTTGTTTGGCCACCTACCCATGATGGTATAAAGAAAAAATTTCTGCCTAAGAAAAGCAATCAAACCTCTGTCAAAACCATTTAACTACGAGACTGTATGATCTTACTGAAATCCCAAACATCTTATCATTCTAATGTAAACTGATTTTCAAATATCTTCTTTCTTTCCCCCTTGCTTCCCTGCTAAAAAAAATAATAATATTAAAATATTAAAAAGTTCACCTATGTGTCATGTTAGTGGCAAAATTCTAGAAATATTTCTACCAAGAAAATTTTTTGGTAATACAAAGCCTTACTCTAGGCAATATTTAACCTGGTTCTCAAACTTTAGTGTGTGACAATCACCTAGGAAAGTTATTAAAATGCAGATTCAAAGACCCACTACTCTACCCCCATTCCCTGACCTGAGACACAGTGTCTCTGTAGATCTGTTAAATGACATAAACAAGCATAACTATAAATAAGTCAACCCAATTCCATTAAATCCTAGCAATCTCCCATGGAGATTTTCCAACTGTAAAGGCAAAAAACTCCTACCAGACATTTTATTGTATCTCTTTTTCTCATATCCCAAGTTGGATGTGATTCTACTAGAAAATGTCCCATTTTGACTAATTCTGGTCCTTTAATACGCTGCTTTATAAACCTGTTCTCAATTTTCCCTCACTTTTCAATGGTGTCACTTTTCTGTCACAGTCACTTAATTTCCTTGTTCTTTTAATGATAATGCTTAAGATGTTTTGACTAAAGGTGCACATCAGATGGAAATAGCACAGATGCCAGCACCTGTTTGCTATGTCTGTGCCTTACTGTTTCATCTGGTTCATAGTTTTACAAGTTTTAAATTCAGTGTTGGAATTGTTGCTCTTTTAATTGGAGAAAAATCTCTCAAGAACTGCCATTTTTATTTCTTTTGTAGAACTCCTACTATTCTTTAATACTCATAATTCTGTGCCATGGAGATTAGTTAAATACAGCAAAAAGATTTGAGAACCACCACCAGTAAATACTTATATATGTAGAATGTATTTTTGCCTTTGAAATTAAGATACATTTCCTTAAGGAGACAGGTCCCTTAACTTTCAAAAACTAAAGTTTCTAAGGAAAGAGAACAGAGATGAGGGAATAAATAAGCATTTATTGAGTACTTACTATATCCCAGGGATTTACAAGGTTTTTCATGACAGCCTCACAATAATTCTGTAAGGTTGGTATTGTTCTCCCCATTTTACAAATCAGGAGTCTCATAAAGGCTAAGAAATGTGACAAAGGTTAATAAATGTCATAGATGCCGGTAAAAGGCACATCAAGGATTCAGTCTCTGATATGTCAGATTTTTGCCATGTCCCCAAGCTTGGGCATTTCTGAAGTAATGCAATTTTTTTTCCAAACAAAATATTATAGGGCATTTTGAGAACATGAAATTACCAGTGCCATGTGAAAATGACACCAAAGAAACAAACTTACTTCCAGATTGAATTACCTTGCTGTCTGGCTGCTTGACTCAAAGGATAACACAATGGCTCTCATGTATTTACCTGCTTACCAAGAACCTCTTATACATACATATCTTATTGCAAAAAAATTATCTGTAGTTAATAATCCAAAGCCAATTTTAGATATTGATCCATAAAAACCAGAAATCACAGGAAGTGAATTTGCACATTCATCCAATTAAAGATAAAAAACACTTGTATCTTAGTTAAGCCCTGGAGCAAGTATATTTTTCTTTAGTTATCTTAGTCCCCAGGATATTATTATCCACTCTTTTAAACTCCATCTGCTCTTACGACTGGAGTCACACCACCTACTTGGTGGAAGCATGGATTATGTTGATCATTCCGGGTTCCATATGCTTCTGCGGCCATGGTTACCATACTGACTAGCTTGCAAAGCTCAGAAAACAGATTATTAAGGAAACAAAATGTCAGGAACTCAAAACATTGAAGACAAAGTATGTAAATAAACCCAGAGAGAAATTTGACTTAAATTCTCTTTGAAATATAGCCTTAAAAACATATATACAAAGAGAAACTTTCATTTTCCCAAGGCTTCTGGCATTATTAATTACATGCTAATGTCAGAAACAGAAATATTCATAAAGCATATCTTCACCAATAACATCTTAATTGTTTAAGTCCATTGGATATATTTTTTACATCAAGGAAATATCAGCATTCAATTTTCATTCAAGGTCAAGTGTAGTTAGTATATTACAATTTTCTAGAGTTTAGGTGGCACATTTTAATTGGCTTTTATTTCATGCTGAGAGATATTAATAAGCAATAAAGACAAATAATTGAGAACTAAAATAAGCACCCTGCTGTACACGCTGACCCAAGCCACAGACCTGAAGATAGACAAAATTTATTAAATGTGCTTCAATTAAGAGCAATTTGATCTGTGCAGGAAGAGAAATTCATTCATTCAACGACTATTTTCTATGCATTTGCCTATACAATCTTCCAGGCATTGTGATACAGCAGAAACAAGCCAGAGAGATCCCTATCCTCAAAGCACTTATATACTTGGAGAAGAGTGGAGGTAAACAATAAAAAGCAAACAAGGAAATAAGATGACAGGTCATGCTAAAAGCTATAATAAATAAATAAATAAATAAAACAGAGATGGGAAGCACCTGGAGTCGGGGGGTGGGGGTGGACGAAGGGGCAGGTCTTCACAGAGTGGTCAGGCAGTGCCTATGAGAAGCTGGCATTTTTGCTAAGTCTTGAAGAATAAGAAGGAACAAGGCAAGGGAAGAACCAAAAGAGAGTGGTGTGCCAGAGAGGGGGAAGAGCAAGTGGAAAAATCCTGAAGCAAGAGCGAGCTTTCTATGTTAAAGGAAAATAAAGGATGCCAGCACGGCTGGAGCATGGTGAGCAAGGAAGAGAGAGGCCATGAAGAAGTTAAAGAAGTGGGCAGGGGCAGATCTCATGTGGGCCATAAAAGGCTTAGAAATAATGATCAAGATAAGTAAGACATTCTTATTACTTGGTATATATATAAAATCAATGTGTTCTACCTAGGCAGCTAGAGTTAGAAGAAAACAAATAATAAAATTTCAGAATTGGATGGGAATTTATGGATTGCCTATTATATATATATATATATTGATTGATTGATCATGAGGCCCAGACGGGAAACAGAATTCAAGTTCTCTGACTTCTAATAACGTTACAGGTCTTCCCACTCATGATCCTAATGGCTCCTTCCTAGTCCTGGTCTGATAGCCAACATCTATTGGCTGAAGAAAGCTACTCAAGCTCTTCCCTGAACACAGAAATTAAAAAGAAAAAGAAAGTGGTACTAAATGACAGCAGGGATGTGAGAAGCTAAAGGTCCTGAAGCTTCACCTTTTACTCTGACACCTGAGTTTTAAACAGAGACAGGAATAATGTCTTAGTGAACTTCACAAGAAGCAGAAGCTTGATGAAATTACAGAGAAGGGGAAGTCCAACACGTTGAAATAGCCATAATTAGCAGACACCAAATAGCTCAAGTTGGGAAAAATGTGAAGTTTGCCAAAGATATAAAATAAAATAATAAAAATACATCTAAAATAACTTCAAATAAGTTTAGTAGTAGAAACAAAATCTCCAGTTATTGGTTGTCAATTAGGTCAGATGTTCTTCCTAATGTATTTTGATACCATTTTCATTTTGGTTGGTTTTTTGACCAATCAATATAAACAAACAAAAATACTACAGAGTATAAAACAATAATATAAGACTATAAGAATACTCAATAAATAATTTAACTGTGGAACAGGCTAATAAGATGGGCCCTCCCTTGCTGTAGAGAATGAGATGGAACGGTCTGGTCAAGGTATTTACCTGCTTGGGGGCAAGAAGCTGGACCATATAACTTTGTATTGCTCCACCTAATTTTAGATTGAACCACTTTGTTCTCCCTGAACATGATTAAAAAAGCAAAATTCTTAAAGAGAGAAAGAATGCAGATTTAAAGCAATATCGTGACAAAATAAGATAACTGCAACTTAGAAGTTGTGATTGTCAGACAAAGCAGTGCTTTTAATGTCAGTATCAGTGTGTCAGGCAAACCATGATTTGCAGACCCCTGGGATTTCAGGGGGGAAAAACCTAGCCACTTATTTCAATCAATTTGATGAGAACAGACATGATTGAAATAAGCAGAGAACGCTTGAGGAAGATTTTGCTTAACACTTACAGCTTCACATGAAACATTCCTCTTACATCTCTTTAGATCACATATTTGTCAAGAACATGAACAAAAATCTAAATGACCCCCTTTTCAAGGAATGCAAGTAATAAGACACAGAAAATAGAAAGCTTACCCTTCAGAAATCTTTATACCAGTGTTAGATTTAGGAATTATTTAAGCAACAGTTATTGTTTATGGATTTTTCTTGTTCTGTTTATTTTAATAAAAATAATTTATAGCAATAACCCTTCAAAAAATTTTTAACTTATATATTGTGCTTTTCAGTTTATGTGTGTATTATGCATGGTCTTCAAATGTGGGAATATTTGAAAATCATGTACTTCAGTTTCAGGAAGGTAGGCAACTGTTGTCAGGTAAATGGTGGCTGTAAAAGATGTGTCCATGTCCTAACCCATAGGAATCAGTGAATGTGACCTTAATTGGAGAAAGGGTCTTTGCAGATGCAATTAAGAATCTTGAAATGAAATCATCCTGGATTATTCTGATGGGCCCTAAATCCAATGACAAGTGTTCCCGTAAGAGACCGAAGAGGAGAAAACACAAGCGAGTCGAAAGGGCAATGTGAAGACGGGGCAAGAGATTGGAGTTATGTAGCCATAAGTCAAGGAATGCCACCAGAAGCTGGAAGAGGGAAGAGCCCTAGACACAGTGCCCACAACAGGGGCTTACCTTTCAGATGTCTGGTCTCTAGAACTGGAAGAGAATACATTTCTGTTGTTTTAAGTCATCAAATTTGTGGTAATTTGGACAGCAGGCCTAGGAAACAAATACAGCTCATTTTTTAAAATATGCAGTGCCTAGACCCCACCTGAGACCAATTAAATAAAAATTTATGATGGTTGAAGCCAGTCGTCAATTTAGTCATTGTTTATTTACTATTTGCCAGATGATTCTAACATGCAGTCAGGTTGCAAATCACTGATCTAGGCCAAGCCTTGTATTTTACATCAAGAAGCTGAGGCCAGAGAAGTAACTTGCTATATTCGGGTAAAATCCAGGCCTCAAACTATCCACTAACTCATCAATATAATTACACTGTCAGGAAATGTCACCAAACTTCTACTAAAACTAAAAAAAGGAGGCAGAAAGAGTACAACATTAAAAAAAGATCTCATTCTGAAAATAGTCACCAATGTGCTCCTATTCTAGCTTTCCCCACACATTTTCTCCAGGCAAAAATTACATAAAGCTGCTTCTTTTTTCCTCCCTTTCTTGGGTGGGGGAAAAACACCCTCTGTACTTACTGAAGTGCAGTGAAGCCCAAGAAATCGCCCTGAAGAGGTGCCTAACAGCCTCACCTCTGTGCTCATCAGACTGTTTGTGCACCCACTGCCCAGATAACAGAGGCCAGTCAGGCACTAACAAATTTGCAGGGCTGGCTAGGAGGAGCACAGATTAAAAACACAACTTTCAGCATCTTCTTTCCCTAGGCTCTCCCCGGAAAGACTTCCGCAGCAGCTCAATTAATGGCAATATGGTGGGATCCTAGATTATACTCACATGGCATCATCAGGCAGCTGTTAACAATATCTAAGGCAATTGGGTATTTTAAGGAGTTTGCTTCCAGCTTCACCATGCAGAAAACTGGGGAAGGAGGGGGGTGATCAATGGATTCCATAACCAAATATCCTTCTTCCCACTTTCCTGCTGTTGGTCCTAAAGGGGAAACAACCTGTCACCACTTGGCAGCTTTGCTCAGAGAACTAATTTCTGTCCTCCTTTCTAATATGCTGCTAGAGTATTAGCTCCCACTATCACGGGGGATTTGGTTTTTCATCTAGAGAAATGGATAAACCTGGTGAAATACATTGTGTGCATATCATCCTTTCAAGAACATGGGTACACAGACACCCGTACTCCTATGCCCCTCTCCACACACGCACACATCAAGGAGATTCCATTTTTCTCTCACAAACTTGAGTCTCCAGGGCCCAAACACAGAATATACATGACAGAGTTTTATTTCTCCCCTCGATCCCACTGGTGTTATGACATATGTTTCTCAGGGTGAAATGTGCCCTTTACACATAGGAATTGAGAAGTTTGCAAAGACCTGAACTGTGAGTGATAATAAACATCAGCTTGTGTCAACAGTTTCCATAGTTCTCCTCCTAAACTTTACACACAACTCTTCCAAATATCATAACTAACTATTTGAATTTTATCTCTGTTCGCTTCCCCTGTGAATCCAGAATATGTCTAAACTTAAAAATAAAGGAGAAAGAGGATGGAATAATCCCCAACACAGAAAATTCTAAATTTGACTAAGGAGAGAAAATGCATAAATATGACGGAAAAAAATGGACTTTTTACCCTGTTAAAATGAAGAATTATGCTCTGGATACTGAATTATACCATGTAATTTTAAATGAGGGAGAAAACTGTTTTTTTTTTTAAATGCTCTGGACATGAGGCTTGCCAAATCAAATCTGGATTAATGCTTATGATGTGAGAAGTCCTTTCTTCAGTGAGCAGTCTCCCAGCTGAATTGAAAACATGTCTTCTTCAAATATAATAAAGCATAATATAATAGGCATTTAGGTATACCATCCTTCGATACAAAGCAGTTTTCCTTTTATTACTGTGCCCCTGACATTTTTGCTATTTAAAACCACTAATCCCCATTCCAAAGAGAGTGGGCAGATGACTGGGAACCCTTTACTTTGTAAAGTGTGTAATAGGTGGAACTGCAAGTGTAAATGACAATTTGGATTTAGTGAACTATTATGCACAATTTAAGGAGAGAGAAACTTGAAGTGCCTGAGGAAAGCACAAAAGAAGAATAAAGTCAACAATGCTAGACTTGGTAGGGTAGGGTAGAGTGGGGCAGGGGAGAGAAGCAGCAACCATAGGGAACCTAGAGCAAAATCATGTGGGGGACTTTTTTTTTTTTTTTTTTTTTTAGTGAAATATTGTGCTCTGTGAACTTTCTCCTTGACCTCTCACAGTTTCAAGGGGGGAAAAACTATAAAATTCATGAAATGAGTTATCACTGAATTATCAACAGATATCTGTTGAAACACTGTTCTTCATTGTAGATGTCGAGTCAGAAGAGAGACAACTATTTGGGACAAAAAAAAGGTGGGGCAGGCAGCTGGCATGTGAATTGGGTTGCAAAACATACACATACTCGGTCTCAAGACAAGACACAAGCCCATTCAATCAGGCTAAATGTTACCAGCTAGTCCCTCAGCTGTGACTTCAATGTAACTGTTTTCTGGAACATGATGCTGAGTTGTTTGCATCAACAATAATAATGGGTAACATTTGTTTCTGTTCTTTGAATTTTGCAGAGAGCTTTAAATGTACATTTCATTTTCGTCATTGTTAACATCTAAAAAGTGGAACGGTTCTAAGGAATAGGAAAAAATTGCCAAGAAGAAGTGAGAAGCAGGAAATTATGAGTTGATTTCAGAAAACAATTGTCAGATTGTACCAGCATCATCGTCAAGAGCTATAATTTGAGGTTGGTGTGAATCAATATTTAATTAACCACATTAAGCTCAGTGACCAAAACATGAAGATAGTAGATCTGCAAGATGTGGTGCAATATAAATTTGAAGCCTATCCTACAATAAAAAGATTTAAAGCCACAGATCCTCCTTTTATCATTCATATTCCAATAAGTATGTTTTTAATAAAGTCACTGTACTCTAAGAATATAATTTCAAGGTTATTTAAGGTTTTATCCTACAGCATTAAGATATCTTACATTGCTTTTCTTTTACAGAAGATATTTTTATCTATGCTACAACATGAAAAAGTATCTTCCTTTATACAACAACAAAATGCAAAGTGTAATTATTTGTGACTCCGTTCAGCAACTTAGTCTTTAGAGTCATGTTTCCTGATGGTTCTTAGCCCATCCAAACCAGAACCATCTGGAGTACTGATGCCTGGCTCACACCCCAAAATTCTGATGTAATTGATATGAGATAAAGCCTGGACATGGGGATTGAGAACCACTACCCTAGACCCAGCCTTACAAGGTCTTCAGGGGATTCTTAAACACAGAATATTATAAGAGTATGAAAAAAAATGGGGTTTACATATACTGAAAAAGGATTCAAAAATATTCAAGTTTATAGCAAAACTAAATATCCTCCATTCTTTTGATCACCTTCTAAGAGAAGCACCAAAACTAATTTAGAAGATATGATCATTACACATACCTCTTTAGGATGCCTTAGAGTTTTCAAAGAATTTCTTTGTAAATTATCTCACTCAATATGAAAATAATCTTGTGAAATAGTGCTAATTATGCTCCTCATATTTAAATATTAGCAAATGTAGGGTCAGATCATTGACACACCAAAGGTGAATTATATGTGATGAAATCAGAACACAAAATCCAGGTTTCTGCCTAGAAAGTCTACTTTCCCCTCTTTCCATGATGACCATATATTCTAGATGAAAATCATGATTTCTGGTCTTATAAAGGAACAAAACTTGAAAATCTAGGATGTATACTCATGCTACATACTCATGGCCTCTCTTTAACATGCCTAGCTAGACAATTCCAAATAATAATTTTAAAAACAATAATATTTGGAGGGCAGGGCAAGATGGCAGAGTGGTGAGGTGTGGGTTTTAGTTACTCCTCCAGGGCAATTGGTAGAAAGCCAGGAACTGCATGGACCAGACACCACAGAGCTATTTGACTTTGGGCATACTTCATACAACACTCACAAACATGTGGAACAGATGAGATCAGCAAAATCTACAGAAAATTAGAGATTCAAGAAGTACAGCATACCCCAAACAGAATAGACCCCAACAGACCTACTCCAAGACACTTACTGGTCAGATTGTCTGATGTCAATGACAAAGAGAGAATTCTGAAAGCAGCAAGAGAAAAGCAATTCATCACATACAAGGAAAGCTCAATAAGACTATGTACAGATTTATCCGCAGAAACCATGAAGGTAAGAAAACAGTGATATGACATACGTAAGATACTGAAAGAGAAGAACTGCCAACCAAGAATTCTATATCTGGCAAAACTGTCCTTCAAAAATAAGGGAGAGATTAAAATATTTCCAGACAAACAGACACTGAGAGAGTTTGTGAATAAGAGACCGGCGCTACAAGAAATACTAAAGGGAGTGCTACAGGCTGATAGGAAAAGACAGGAGAAAGCGGTTGGGAGAAGAGTGCAGAAACGAAGATTATCAGGAAGCATAAAAAGAGAAAGAGGGAAAAATAAGACGTGACATATAAAATCCAAAAAGACAAAATGATAGAAGAAAGTACTGTCCTTATGGTAATAACACTAAATGTTAATGGATTAAACTCCCCAATAAAATGACACAGACTGGCAGAATGGATTAAAAAAACAGAACCCATCTATATGCTATCTACAAGAAACTCACCTTGGACACAAGGACAAAAATAGGCTGAAAGTGAAAGGTTGGAAAAAGATATCTCATGCAAACAGCAACCAGAAAAAAGTGGGAGTAGCTATATTAATATCAGACAAAGTAGACTTCAAAAGTAAAACAATTAAAAGAGACAAAGAAGGACACTATATATTAATAAAAGGGTCAATTCATCTAGAAAACATAACAATCATAAATATTTATGCACCAAGCCAGAGTGCCCCAAAATTCATGAGGCAGATACTGAGAACACTGAAAAGAGAAGTAGGTAACTCCATAATAATAGCTGGAGACTTCAGTACACTGTACTCATCAATGGATAGAACATCTAGAAAAAGGATCAACAAGGAAACAGAGATGTTGAATTGTATGATAAGTGAACTAGACTTGAAAGACATTTATAGAACACTACACCCCACAACAGCAGGATACACATTCTTCTCAAGTGCTCATGGAACATTTTCTAGGATAGACCACATGCTGGGTCACAATGCAAGTCTCAAAAAATTTAAAAATATTGATATTATAAAAAACACTATCTTGGATCATAATGGAATGAAGTTGAAAATAAGTAACAGGCAGAAGATTGTAAAATTCACAAATATATGGAGACTAAACAACACACTCTTAGAAAACCAGTGGGGAAAGGAAGAAATTACAAGAGAAATTAGTAAATACCTTGAGGCAAATGACAATGAAAACACAACATATCAAAACTTATGGGATGCAGCAAAGGCAGTGCTGAAACGGGAATTTATTGGCCTTAATGGCCGTATTAAAAGAGAAGAAAGAACAAAAATTGAGGAATTAACTGTCCACCTGGAGGAATGAGAGAAAGAACAGCAAATAAACCCCAAAGCAAACAGAAGGAAAGAAATAACAAAGATTAGAGCAGAAATAAATGAAATTGAGAACAGGAAAACAATAGAGAGAATCAACAAAACCAGTAGCTGCTTCTTCGAGAAAACCAACAAAATTGATGGACCCCCGGTTAGGCTAACAAAAAAAGAAGAGAGAGTGGATGCAAGTAAATGCAATCAGAAACGGGAAAGGAAACATAACTACTGACCCTGCAGAAATAAAGGAGATAATGAGAAGACACTATGAGCAACTATATGCTAATAAACTGGACAACTTGCATGAAATGGACAACTTCCTAGAAAAGTATACACAACCAACATTGACCCAAGAAGAAATAGAGGACCTCAACAAACCAATCACAAGCAAAGAGATTGAGTCAGTCATAAAAAGCTCCCAAAAAAGAAAAGCCCAGGACCAGATGGCTTCACATGTGAATCCTACCAAGCATTCAAGAAAGAATTAATACCAATCCTGCCCAAACTGTTCAAAAAAACTGAAGAGGAGGGAAAGCTACACAACTCATTCTATGAAGCCAACATTACCCTAATACCAAAATCAGCCAAAGATACTATAAAAAAAGAAAATTATAGACCAATCTCTTTAATGAATATAGACGCAAAAATCCTCAACAAAATACTTTCAAGTAGAATCCAGCAGCATATGAAAAGAATTATATACCAAGACCAAGTGGGGTTTATTCCAGTTATGCAAGGCTGGTTCAACACAAGAAAATCAATTAATGTAACACACCACATCAATCAATCAAAGCAAAAGAAACACATGATCATCTTGATTGATGCAGAAAAGGCATTTGACAAAATTCAACATCCTTTCTTGATGAAAACGCTTCAGCAGATAGGAATAGAAGGGAACTTTCTCAGTATGATAAAGGTGACATACGAAAAACCCACAGCTAACATCGTACTCAATGGGGAGAGATTGAAAGCTTTCCCTCTAAGATAAGGAAAAAGACAGGGATGCTCACAGTCACCATTGTTATTCAACATCGTGTTGGAAGTTATAGCTAGAGCAATTAGGCAAGAAAAAGAAATAAAAAGCACTCAAATTGGAGAGGAAGAACTAAAAGTTCCACTGTTTGCAGATGACATGATTTTATATGTAGAAAATCCAGAAAAATCTACAGCAAAGCTATCAGAGCTAATCAATGAATAAAGCAAAGTGGCAGGCTACAAGATCAACATGCACGAATCTGTAGTGTTCTTATACAAAAGTAAAGTGCAACAAGAGGAAGAAATAAAAAAAAATCCATTTACAATAGTAACTAAAAGAATCAAGTATTTAGGAATAAACTTAACAAAGGCCGCAAAAGACCTATACAAAGAAAAGTACAAGAAACTGCTGAAAGAAATCAAACAGGACCTAAAAAACTGGAAGAACGTACCATGTTCATGAATTGGAAGACTAAATATAATTAAGATGTCAACTCTACCTAACCTAACCTGATTTATAGATTCAATGCAATATCAATTAAAATCCCAACAACTTACTCTGCAGAAATACAAAAACCAATAACCAACTTTATTTGGAAGGGCAAGTTGCCCTGAACAGCCAAAAATATCTTGCGAAAGAGGAACGAACTGGGAGGTCTCACACTATCTGACTTTGAAGCGTATTACAAAGCTACAGTTCTCAAAACACCATGGTACTGGCATGAGGACAGAGATACTGACCAATGGAATCAAATTGAGTGTTCAGAAATAGACCCTGGCATCTACAGGCATTGATCTTAGATAAGGCAGTGAAGCCAAAGCAACTGGGACAGAGCAGCCTCTTCAACAAATGGTGTTTGGAGAACTGGATATCCATTTTCAAAAGAATGAAAGAGGACTCCTACCTCACACCTTATAAAAAAATTAACTCCAAGTCAATCAAAGACCTAAACATAAGCACTAAGACCATAAGACTCCTAGAAGAAAACATAGGGCACTATCTTAAACATCTTGTGATAGGAGTGCTTTCCTAGACCTTACACCCAAAGTGCGAGCAACGAAAGAACAAATAGACAGATGGGATCTCCTCAAAATCAAACACCTTTTTACATCAAAGGACTTTGTTTAAAAAGTAAAAAGGCAGCCTACACAATGGGAGACAATATTTGGAAACCACATTATCAGATAAGGGTTTAATATCCCAAATATATAAAGTGGTCCTACAACTCAACAACAGAAAGACAAAAAACCCAATTTAAAAATGGGCAAAAGATATGGACACTTTTCTGAAGAGGAAATACAAATGGCTCAAAAACATATGAAAAAATGCTCAACTTCACTGGCTATTAGGGAAATGCAAATCAAAGCCACAATGAGACATCATCTCACACCTACCAGAATGGCCATTGTCCAAAAAACAGAAAATAGCAAGTGCTGGAGAGGATGTGGAGAAAGAGCACAATTATTCATTGCTGGTGGGAATGTAGAATGGTACAACCACTCTAGAAGACAGTGTGGAGGTTCCTCAGGAAGCTAAGCATAGATCTGCCATATGACCCAGCTATTCCATTACTAGGTATATACTCAAAGGAACTGAAAGTTAAGGCACAAACGGACATTTGTAAACCGATGTTTACTGCATCATTATTCACAATTGCCAAGAGATGGAAGCTGCCCAAGTGTCCATCAACGGCCGAGTGGATAAACTAATTGTGGTGTATGCACATGATGGAATATCATGTAACTGTAAGACAGAACAAAGACATGGAACATATAATAACATGGATGAACCCTGAGGGCATTATGTTGAATGAAGTTAGCCAGAAACAAAAGGACAAATACTGTATGGTCTCTCTAATATGAACTAACATTAGTGAGCAAACTTTTGAGAGTTAAAAGCTGATAACACAGGCTACCAGGAGACAGAAAGAGGGTAGAGATCAGGCATTTGATGCTGAAGGATTACAGAATGTTCAGCAGGATTGATTGTATAGATCCAGAAATAGATAGCATAATACGGTGTGATGGTAGCACAATATTGTAAGTACACAGAACAAAGATGTCTGTGAGTAAGGCTGAAAGAGGTGGGAGAGGGCAATGTATGACACCAGAGGTAAAGATAGATGATGAAGACTGGGACTGTATAACTGGGCAAAAGCTGGAGTGGACAATGACTGTTACTAAATGTACAGATATAAAAATGTTCTCACATGTCGGAGAACAAACAAGTGTCAACCAAGCAAAGTGTTGAAAAAGGGAGGGTATCTGGGAAATCAAAGCAAACTGGAGTCTATAGTCAACAGTAGTATCATAATATGCTTCCATTAAATGTAACAAAGGCAATATACCAAAGTTAAATGTGTATGAGAGGGGGATATAAGGGAGGGATATGGGATTCTTGGTAGTGGTGTTGTTTTCTGTCCTTACTAATATATTGTATTGCGTGACACATTTTTTTCTTTTTATTATTACCTTTTTTATTATTCACAAAAAAAAAACTTTTTCAAAGTAATCAATATGTACAGGTGCTCACTGTGGTGATAAATTTACAACTATATGATGATACCATGAACAACTGATTGTACACTGTGGATAATTGTATGTTATGTGAATATATCTCTACAGAATTGTAGGAAAAAAATATAAATAGGGGTAAAAGTGCTGGAGAAAACATGGAGAGAGGGTGGTACATATTTACTGTTGACGAGGAGGCAGAATGGTGTAGCCTTTCTGGAGGTCACTGCGGTGGTTCCACCAGAAGCTAAGTATGTGGGGGCCATAAGGTCCTGCAACCTCATTATAGGGTATGTACTTGGAAGATCTGAGAGGAGAGACATGAATGGACACTTGCATACTGGTGTTCATGGAGGCAGTATTCATGATTTGCTATGGGTGGAGGTGGCCTAAGGGTACACTAACTGAGAAACAGAATGGTGAACTGTGGTATATGCATGCAATGGAATATTGAGCAACTACGAGAAGGAGTGAAGCTGTGAGACACACAAGGAGGTAAATGGATCCTGTAGACAGCATTTTGAGTGAAGTACGCCAGAAACAAAGGCAAACACTATAATGCCTCACCAATATGGACTAACTACAATGTGTAAACTCAGAATTGAATCTTAGAGCACAGCCTAACAGGGAAAGGATTACTGTAATGGTCCCTAGATTGTAAGCTCTTACAGCAGTCAAATCTATTCCTGAATTGTAATGGCTATCTCCAAACTCTGAGATGTTGATCCCTTGGTGTATAAGCTGATTGGTCTCTGTAATATTGGGTATCAGTGTGAAACCTAAAACTCAGAGCTAGAGCTTGGCAGATATGAATGGCAGTATTAACACATACAGCAACTGTTTAAAAAAAAAAAAAAAAAGAAAAGCTGAAAGATAGCCCAGAGTTCATTCAGTTAGAGATACGAATAAAGCAGATCTGGTTAAGACTAGGGCAAATCGGACCAAAGGGTAAAGGTTGAAACTGACTGTGTGTTAAAACTTAACTTCCATGTGAGACCAAGGGAAGAAATGTTTATTTGGTGTAGGATCTATATTTTCTAAATAATACAACTTCTACAGTTCGTTCAAACACCACAATTACATGGAACTTTGAATAGGAAGTGAGAAATGGCAGGTCTGTATAGGTTAGAGTGAAATAGCAACACATCTGAAAGTAATTTGGGTAGAGAATAAAACTATATATTCAGGGCCCCCCTGAAGAGCTGAGGGAGGATGCAGAGGTGTTGGACTTCCTCACCTGGATTGTTGCTGATGTTCTCACAAACACTGGGGACTGGTGGCTTGACATGCTGAGCCCTCTGTCTTGAGGCTTGCTCCTATGAAGTTTGTTACTGCAAAGGAGAGGCTAAACCTGCTTATAAGTGTGCCTAAGAGTCTCCCCCTCAGTGCCTCTTTGTTGCTCAGATGTGGCCCTCTCTCTCTCTCTAACTAAGCCACCTCAGCAGGTGAAGTCACTGCCCTCCCCCTACAAGGGACCTGACTCCCAGGGGTGTAAATCTCCCTGGCAACGCAGGATATGACTCCCAGGGATGAATCTGGACCCAGCATTGTGGGATTAAGAAGATCTTCTTGACCAAAAGGGAGATGAAAAATGAAAAGAAATAAAGCTTCAGTGGCTGAGAGATTTCAAATGGAGTTGAGAGGTCACTCTGGTGGACATTCTTACGCACTATATAGATAACACTTTTTAGGTTTTATTGTATTGGAATAGCTAGAAGTAAATACCTGAAACTACCAAACTCCAACCCAGTAGCCTTGACTCTTGAAGATGACTGTACAACAATGTAGATTACAAGGGGTGACAGTGTGATTGTGAAAACCTTGTGGATCGCACTCCCTTTATCCAGTGTACGGATGGATGAGTAGAAAAAATGGGTGCAAAAACTAAATGAAAAATAGGGTAGGATGGGGGGGATGATTTGGGTGTTCTTTTTTATTTTTGTTTTTTATTCCTATTCTGATTCTTTCTGGTATAAAGAAAATGTTCAAAAATAGATTGGGGTGATTAATGCACAACTATATGATGGTACTGTGAACAGTTGATTGTACACCATGGATGATTGTATGGTATGTGAATATATCTCAAGAAAACTGAATTTAAAGTAAAAAAAAAAGGATTGAAGTCCTGATACACACAACAACATGGATGAACTCTGAAGACCTCATGTTGAGTGAAATAAGCCAGAGACAAAAGGACAAGTATTGTTTGATCTCCTGATTTCAAACAATTAGCATAAGCAAATTCACAGACTCTAAACCTAGAATATATATTACCAGTGGACAGGGTATGGGTAAGAAACAGGAAGTTAAGGCTTAAAATGTACAAGGTTCCTATTTGGAATGATGGAAATGTTTTGGCAATGGATTGTGGTGATGATAGCACAACTTTGTGAATGCAATTTAAAGAACTGAAATGTATATTTGAATATGATTAAAAGGGGAAATGTTAATTATTTTTATTTAGAAAATCCATGTTACTACAATACACAAACAGTGAACTCTAAGTTAAACCACAGGCTTTAGTTAATAGTACAATTATAAAAATGTACTATCAATTGTAACAAATATTCCATATCAATGCAACATGGTGGTGGTGTTGTGGTATGTGGGAATCCTATATTTTATGCATGATTGTTCTGTAAACACTCAACTTCTCTAGTAAAGAAACTGAAAGTGGAAAAATAAAAAAATAAACAACAATATTTGCATAATACTTATTACTTGTTGCAGTTGACAAGGTATTTTCACAAAGGAGAGTCGTAGACTATACACAGGGTAGCTTAATGAGTTTGATTTTAAACCCATTATAGGCCTTTTGTTTCTCCCCATGACACCCAGTGGCTAGCCCAGAGCCTGGAGCAGAGGCAGGATCAATAAATACTTATGAAATGAGGTCCGGCATATTGCTGGCCCCTGCCTCATACCCTTCCTCGCCTGTGTGGCAGGCTGTCATGGAAAATTCTAAAAGAACATTATTACAACATGCATGATCACAAAACACACCCTTTTAGATTAAACCACACCTAGAATATCCATGTTCAGTGAATGTCTCGTGTAATACAGGTGTGCACATTCTGAAAATGAGTCAGTTTTGGGAACTCCTCCTCCAGGCCCTAGCAAACTGACTGCATTTAAAGTATCTGTGCCCAGACTTTTGCCACTGGACACACAGACATTCTTACCTAAAAAAATTTGCCTAAACTTGACATACCAAAGAAAGTGCCTTTCTAAGCTCACTTGAGCAAGTCATTTGGAGGGAAAGGAAGAATCAGTTTCAGAGTTTGAAGCATGTCCCTTTAAATAAGTGGCGGTTCTGAGAACATCATCTTTAAATATGTAATTAGAAAAATCCAAAAAAAAATATTTTATCAGCCTTCAGCAAGTCTATATTACACAACATTTACTCTCTAGATGGGAGATCACAAATTAACTTTTTTAATGGGATAGTCATTTCCTTCATCTTGATCTGTCATCATCCTCTCTTACATCCGAGATAAGCACAACAGCCTTGACTTAAAATCTCAAAATATTTTTCTTCCAGTATTTTTGTAAACTATTTTCTTTCTTCAAGAATGTTGAATAGGCTCAATAATTTCTCCAACATTCACCAAAAAATAAAAATTGCTATTTTATTAGGGAAAATGGTTTCTTTTACGTTTTTCTTCTTTGTTATAGTTTTTAACAAGAATCCAGTGATGGCAGAGAATCACAAGTCTCTTCCTTCATTTCCAAAAATATATGAAATGGACTATACAATATTTATTGAGCCCTAAAACTTGCTTAATGGAACACATAAATAAAGAGACCATTTTTCTTCTCATCTATTACTCGACAAAATACCTTGATAAAAATACCTTAATCTTTTGACTTTTCCATTCTCTTTGAATTTTATGGTAAAGGGGTATTTCGTGGTAATGTTCTGAAAAGGTTAATAGTTGCTGTTGGATAAATATAACCACACAAGTGTTTACAAAAGATAAAACTCCTTCAGTGCACAATAAGGGAATGTGGTACAGATTGGTATGAATGACTTTGGTATAAATAAATGCCTTTGGATTGGGTATCACTGGGAAATCAGTGTTTTCTCTTGTGGCAGATAAAGCTAGCTGTCCACCAAAATCCTTTCTCTCTTCTAAATCTCCCAGCGCTCATGCCTGTATGTGTGGCCATGCAACTAATCCTGGCTAGTGAAATCTGAGGGAATGGCATGTGCCATTTCTGTCAGGTTTCTTTCCTTCAATCTTTTAATGTTGAAATAATTATAGAGTCAGAGGAAGTTGTAAAAAAAATGTACAAGAAAGCCCCATGCACCTTTCATCTAGCCTCTTCCATAGGTAACAGCCTACATAACCATATTATCAAAAGAAGGAAATTGACAATTGACAATGATACAATCTACAGAGTACATTGAGATTTCACCAGTTTTATAAGCACTATGCATCAAATCAAAAAAGGTATATCAAAGCATTTTCTAATATGGGATTATCAATTATTAGCTATTAATTGCATAATTATTAATATTATCACTTTCATTTGTATAGCATTTCCAGGAATTTTTTTTTCAGATTTTTTTTCCTTATTAGAGAAGTTGTGGGCTCACAGAAAACTATGCATAAAATACAGTATTCTCATAAACTACCCTATTATTAACACCTTGCATTGGTGTGAAAGATTTGTTACAATTGATGAAAGCACATTTTTATAACTGCACTATTAACTAGAGTCCATGGTTTAACTAAGTGTTCACCATGTAGTGCAGTTCCATGGATTTTTCTAAAATTTTTATTGTGTTACCATATATTTCAGGAATATTTTAATCTCTTGGTACAGCCCTCATAAATATGTGGTATATAAGTGTTCTTTTTCCTCCTACTCCATTTTTCTTTTTATAATACCAAAAACATCATAAATCAGGGCAGTCTCTGTCTCTTGAGAATTTTTTAAAAATCATGATGTTCCTTGCCTCTCTTAACCTCCCTACAGCTGTTCATAATTAAAGTTGTCCCACCCTGAAGCCTACCTTGTATCAACAGAAGCTTAGCCTGAGAGGATATTAGTAGATCGCCTTCTGACAAAGGGAAATTGAATTTTTCTTAGCACCCTCACCTAGCTCATCCTGCCTTTTCTAAATATCATGGATGGCCTTGCTTTTCTGCTCCTTTCCACAGTCAGCTTGAAGGTCTAACCTCTCCCAAAGCACTAGAGACATTCCACATTAATCCTATTTGTCCTACATCCAACAAATGAGCACTGAGTAGGACATTTCCTCCCTCTCCCGTATTTAGTCAGTAGCTCCCACAAAATTCCCAAGGTGTGCCCTTCCCTTTGGCCCAGACACTAGGATATCCTGAGTTTTTGTGTTCTCTCCCTACAGAGTACAAACCCCAAGATGGATTCTCTTTTAACTTCCAGGAAGGTCACTACTTGCTGCTCTTCTCAGATTCTGCTCACATCCAACTCTTTGAGGACAGCTCTAGCCCCTACTACTCTCCCAGATCTTGCGTGGGAACAGCTCAGAGCTGCTGTTCACTTCATCTCTGTCCTCTCCTCCTGAATTATGTCCTCACTTTCTGCTTGGACTACCCAGACTACATCACTTTCCAGACCTTTGGACCCTCAAATTTGAGTGGTGGGATTGGGGGAAAGGGGGCTGTGGCATGTCCCTGTTTCTCCACCCTCATACCCATTCCTTTTTTACTGCTAGTTCCGCCTCTACTAAGTCTTCCCTTGGCTACTTCAAAAATACATTCATCCACATTATCAATCACATGTTTCTAGTGAGGAAAAAAGAGTCCATTTCCTCTTGCCTACATATGTCTTTCCAAACATTTCCCACAAACATGGTAACTGTCCCATAAGGATAAAGATGAAGTGAGTGCCAAGGGCTGTCTAATGCAAAAGAAATAGTGCAATTCTATGAGTTCTCACATTTTTCCAAAGTCATTAAACAATACTTAATGTTTTATTTTCACTTTGAAAAGTCTCAAATCTAGAGAATGTTACAGTAGAACGCTCTGTACGCTTCATCTAGACGCATCAATTATTATTTTGCCACATTTGCTTTATCTATTTCTCATACATATATATATACATATATATATATATATATATATATGTACTTTTATTCCTTGCTTAACCTTTGAAGGCTGCTTGCAGACATCATAACACTCACAACTAAATATTTTAGCATGCATCTTCTAAGAATAAAAATATTTTCCTACATAACTACAAAGTTATCACACCTTAGAAAACTAATATTAATTCAATATATAATCTAATATAGAGTCTATACTCAAATTGTTCCAATTGTCCTCAAAATGTCCTTTATAGTATTCTCTTCTTTCTTATTTTTAATCCAGAATCCAAATTTCATGCAATGAATTTGTTTTTTGGCCTCTTTAATCTTTTTTGATTTAAATATCCCCTTTGCTTTTTTTTTTTTTTTTTTTCATCATATTAAATGTTTTGAACTCTCAGTTCCAGCTATCTGTCACAACTTCCCACTTTCTGGGTTTGTCTGTTTCCTCATGATAGGTTCAGATTTAATAGATTGGGCAGAAATATTACCTAGGTGATGTTTCATCACATCAGAAGACATATAAAACCAGTTTGTTCCACTACTGGTGATACTAACTTCGATCATGTAGACAAGGTCACCTCCACTGTAGTAAGTAATTTGTGAGGAGATTCTTATAGACCATGTAAATATCTTGTTTCCCATCATATTTCTCCAAAATGTTTTAGCATCTACTGATGATCCCTGTCTGATTCAATTAGTAAGTTGAAGCTTGTAACGCTGTGATTTTCTTAGTCTATCTTTCCTCTATATTTATTAGTTAGTATTCTTCTAACTATAATCTTGTGTTTTTATTTTTATCCTATGTGGTACAGTCTATTATTATCATCATTCTTTTCTGAAGTTCAAACTGTCTGAATTTACTCACTTAGATCTATTTCATATAGACTCCTAGAAGAGGACACATTCTTACATTGGTTAGTTTTTTTTGTTTAGTTGCCTAATTTTTTCAATGGACTTTTATTTTTAAATGGATTTTCATATTTGCTAGGAGAACCTATTTACATAATTAAGTAGGGAGGGAAATTATTGCTCATCTGATGGTACGTTCAAATAGTCTGGAGTAGTACACTTGGAAAATGTTGGCATATAATACTGTTGTATGTTTCATAGTAAGCAGTTCTTTAGTTCAAATTTATTTCCCAGTGAATAATTTCAGTGATAATTTCATTTATTTCATTTTTTAATAAATGTTAACCTTCTATTTCTAGAAAAATTTCTGGCTATTCTTAGATTTTTATTTCTCCATGTGAATATTAGGATTGGATTGTCAAATTCCCAAACCTTCTTTGGAAGGCAGCCTCCACGAGGTCCCCAGTGATCCTTGATCTTGATCATGTAGCATCCTAGCCCCTTGCCTAGGGCTGACCTGTGTAACTAATAGGACACTGTGGAAATGACAGTGTGTAACATTTGAAGTTAGGTCATTAAAACATCGCTGCCTCCACCTTGTCCTCTCTCTTAGATGGCTCACACTGGGGGAAGTTAGCCACCATTTACATGAAACCCATTTGTAAAACTCAAGCAGCCTATGGAGAGGTTTGCAGGAAAGGAACTGAGACTTCCTGCCAACAATGAGTATCATGCGTTTGAAGCATCTTGGAAGTAAATCTTCCAGCCCCAGTCAAGAGTTCAGATGATTACAGAGCTAACAGCAACCTCAGGAGAGACTAGTCCAGAACCACCCAACTAAACGGCTCCCAAATTCTTGACACACAGATACTATGCACCATAAGCATTTACTGTCATTTAAAGTTACTAAGTTTGGGTGATTTTTAGGCAATAGTAGTTTAATACACCTTCCAATTGGTAATTGTATTGGGAAGGCATTGAACGTATAGACTAATTTACGGAGAACTTACTTCTTTACAATATTGAATATTCCTAGGCAAGCAGAAGTTCTGTATTACCATTTGTGATGGTTAGGTTCATGTGTCAACTTGGCCAGGTGATGGTACCCAGCTGTCTGGTCGAGCAAGCACTGGCCTAACAATTGCTGCAAGGATGTTTGTGGCTAGTTTATTAAATCATCAGTCAATTGACTGCAGCTGTGACTGATGACTCACTGAAGGGCACGCCTTCCACAATGAGGGAGTGCAGTTGGCTGGATTTAATCCAATCAATCAATTGAAGACTTTTAAACAAGACAGATAGAGGACCTTCACTTCTTCTTCGGTTGACCAGCGAAGCGTTTCCTGACGAGTTCGTCAAAGTTGCCAGTTCGTTTCCTGAGGAGTTCATCAAACACGTTCCTCGAAGATCCCAGTTCATTTCCTGAGGAGTTCGTCTTGCCAGTTCATTTCCTGAGGAGTTCATCGAACATCTTCATTGGAGTTGCCAGTTTGCTGCCGGCCCTACGGAATTTGGACTCGTGCATACCCATAGTTGCATGAATCACTTTTATAAATCTTATATTCATAGATATCTCTCATTGATTCTGTTTCCCTAGAGAACCCTAACTAATACACCATTGATTCAAGCTTTCTGTGTGTTTTAAACACCAGACAATATTTTGAGTTTTATTCATCTGGCTGGCATAGTTCTCTGATTATTCTTGTTGCCATCATAATTTCTGTATTTTCTTCCATTTAATTCTCTAAACTGTTATTGATACTATGATTTTAATGCTATTAATCTGCTATTAATTATGTAACCAGACAACTTGATGAATTCTGTCCTTTTTCTAGGACTCATTTTATTGCTTTGGATTTTTCAGGTGTACAATCATACCATCTGTGAGTAATGATAGTTTTCTCCCATATTTACTTTTTATAACTATTATTTCTTTTCCTTTGCATATGCATTGACTGAAGTAATAAATATTACCTTTAAAAATAATGAGGTCACTATGGACCTTCAGTACTTCTCAGCTTGATGTCTTCCATTACTCTGAATATTCTTGTAGTCAAAGACTGCCACTTTCCCCAATTTGGATGAAATGGTTGACATTTCTAATTTATAGCACTCTTTTTGGGAGAATAGAAATATTAGTAATTAGTTGTCTTTAAATTCACCAAATAAAATCTCACTTCCAACTTCTTAATAATATGACTAAATAAAGTAAGAGATGATAATCTTCGTTGTCACAGCTCACTATTTTCACTCTTTAAACTTAATCCTATTTGATCTTTAACCCAAAGACTTAATCATCTCCTTAACCCAAGGAAAATATAAATCAGAAATATAGAAATAAATAGAAACACACTTCTACATGAAAAAGGTTAAAACTGAAAGGAAGCAGAATCTTGACCTTTTTAGGAAAAGAAAATTTTCCCAAATAATTTTTCCTTTTAATTGTTTTCCAAAGTAATTCAATTACTGAAATATTTAAGTCAGGAAAAATTTTCAAAATGAAACAGGGCAGAGAGGAAGCAATGAATGGTATTTTGTTGTTGTTGTTGAGACCTAGGAAACTGAAAAAGCTACAGGGTAACTGATAAATTGATTTTTAATAATGTTAGAACCTTGCAAACCCTCTCTTCCTTGTGCTACACTAAGAGAATACACTAGTAGTTGTTAAAGCACCCTCCAAGGATTTTCAATTTCATTATCACATCTCATGTAAAGGAAAAGAAAACCAAAATAACACCTGGGAAAAGTAAAATGTTCACTGATACCTAGAATGGTTTAGTATCAATTTTTTCCTTTTCTATGTCTAACAGAAGAACACCTAGGACTTCATAAAGAAGGCAAAATGAACATAAGTTTAGAGTTAGAGACACCTCATTTTACATATTCGAATTCTAGAAACATACCTTGCATACAAATAATAATTCTGCTTGAGAAGATCTTCTTTGCAAATGTAATGCAAAGACTTTCCAAAGTGACTTGTCACAATGCCAGATTATAGGCAGTTTTGATTAACACTAGCGGAATCATCTTACATCAAACATTAGAGGATTTACAAGAGTACATTCCATGACAATAAACATGTAAGCTGGCTTTTCCTGTGCTTCACTTAGAACTGTGTTCAATGCAAACCTTTACAAGTCTTAACATCTGTTGTAAGCAAGACAACAAACAACAGATTTGGGAAACTAGATTTATTTCAATACTAATTCCAGTGGCCTAACTCAATGTAGCTACATGATTGATATAAATAATGACAGGAATAAGAAAGACTATGGAATCTGGCCAAGGAAATTTTGTGATTTGGGGGCTCTACAAATTTGGAGTCTACACTTAGTATTCTACAAAGTATTCTTTTTGGATACCCAACTATACCCTTCAGCAGCACAGCACAGTGCCTTCATCAGTAACTCCTTTAGCCAAGAGAAAGTTTTCATCTTTACCTCTTAACCATCTTAACTGCAGTTATATGATTTTCTCTGGAATAAATACTTTGTTGATTTTGTGTATCTGCTACAAGAACTCCTGTTAACACTTACACCAACATTATTTGGCTTTCATGAGTAGATTCTACTTTATCTTTGCTTAACAAACATAACAAAGTTTTAGCCTTAAAAAGTCAACTATAGTCTCTTTGTAGAAATTTTTCCTCCTTTTTCTCTTCTACTGAACTGAAAGGTTTAATGTTTGCATTATGTTCCAACAGAGCCCAACAACACAAATTCAAAGTGTAAACTTGTTTTTAAAAAAGACAGCTGAAAAGCTAAGACTTCCACTAAGCTACACCATGAACATATTTTCAGAAGTGAAGTGACTCTATATATCCTCAGTCTTTGTGGGATTAAGTTAGATTCCTTGAATATTTCCTTTTTCAGGAGATGTGAAATTCTATTTAAATTTTGAAATAGTTGTGAAGCACTTTGGGAGACAGTTGGTTCGGAAAAGGAGAGAAATAAACTTAAGCAAAGAAAAACATGATTCTGAAACTAAAAACTAATTTAAAAAAACACAAAACAAAACAAAACAAAAAACCCCTTCAAATACATTAAGAATACAGAATACACTTGACACCTGAGTCACTTATTTCAAACTATACCGAAAAGCTAAAACCTGAGAATACTTTGTTTTGTTTTTTAATTTAGCAGACCAATCGTCAACTGATAAATCAGAAAATGTTAAATGAAAATTTTACCAATACTTTAGGATTATTTCAAATTCAGAGGAGAATGCTAGTCAAATAGTGGGTTTGAAATCAAATCTACAAATTTCTTTTTATGGTAAGTGTAACATTTATGGTATCAGCAATCAATCAAGAACAGAATATTATAGGATATAAATTATCATGAAATTTTAATTTAACAAACCCTAGCTTGTTGAATCTCTTTCGCTGTTGGTTGTCTGTATTAAAAACATCTCTGACTTTTACTAGTGATATATTCAGTAATACCTATCTGTCATGTGTTAAGGACACTTGGATTAGTTATCAAGCTTTTCTTCACTTTTGTCCCTTTTTGAGCAAAAAGTCCACCTTTGAGGAGCATGTTTGGCCTGAAAAGGTCTAGATGAAAAGGGACTGGATCCCCCAGTAAGTGCCCACAATTCTGACAAGTGCCTTGGGACATCAGTTGAGACCTTTCTGAGGCTGGCGTCCTCCATCTCCCTGGGTGTTGATGCTATGGGTGGGTGGCAAAATAGAAACTTGCTTTCCTTCTGAAGACATGTCAAAGGCCCTCTGTGAGGGAGACTTTCACAACACATTCCACCATTTTTTAATGAAGCTACAAGTTACCAGTTTAGTTTCAGCAACCTTGACAAACAGTTCTTTGGGGAAAAATGCTGTGGAAGGCATATTTACAAGTATGTCACAACCAGAGTTAAGTTTCATCTCACATAGTTTGCCATTGATTAGTACTATTTCAAATACCGAAGTACTCCAAGGCACATTCCCTCTAAATATGATACAACCCACGGCTTTCTGTATTCTGTGAATAGTTAACACCTCCTGATGCCGAGTAATTGAAACTACAATAATAGGTCCTCAACTTGACTCTAATGGATTTTGAATGTTACACTGCCCTAGATGGCCTTCTCTCTCACTGAATCTATATCCTTGAATTTGCCAACTGAGTGCTGCTGTATTACTGCAGAAAAGCATATGTTAATAGTTTTCCATGACCTGCAGATTTTTCTGAGGTAAGGGCTCTCCTCCCACACTTTGTCTGACTCCTTTGGTAAGAATACTCTGATTGCATATAATTGACATCTAAATTTATTTATTTCAACAAATACCTATCAAGCACCTACTCTATGCCAAAGTGTGTGCTAGGTGCTAGAGATACAAGAATGAATAAGAAACTTATGCTCCTAGCTTGAATGAGGTTGGAACGAATGGTCAACAAAAACGTGCATTTGTTGGCAACTCTATCATGTGCTTCATGATGAATGGAAGCTTTGGCAGATCCAGGGAAACAGGCTATTTTAGTTACCTATTGCTGTGTAAAAAACTACTACAAAGTTAGCAGTTAAAACAATGTATGTTTATTATCTCAGTTTCTGTGTATCTGGGCACAACTGAGTTGAGTCTTCTGCTTCAGGGTCTCTCACAGGCTGTAACAAAGGTATCAGCCAAAGCTGGGGTCTCATATGAAGCCCTGACTGAGGAAGGACCCACTGTATTCCTCACTGGTTATTGGCTGGAGACTGCCCTCAGTTCCTCACCATGAGTACTTCTGCAACATGGCAGCTTGCTTCCTCAAAGCATGCAGGCCAAGAAAGCAGTAGAAGGAGTCTGCTAGCAAGGCAGAAGTCACAAGCTCTTGAAACCTAATCACAGAAGTGATATTCCTCAATGCTGCCATATTCTGTAAATTAGAAGGAAGTTACTCAAAGGGAGGGGATTACACAAGGCCATGAATACCAGAGGATGGGATCACTAGGAGTCACCTTAGAGGCTGTCTGCCTGCAGGCTGATCAATGGTCCACTCTTATTATGTCCCAGGGTAGAGTAAAATGTGCTCAAGTTTTAGCATGTTTCCAATTCGCTAGTAGGGATTAACAAATATGGAATGACACTACCTTTTGTTTCTTGGCTTAATTTTCATTTTAAGTAATATTTAGATTGGTCACAAGCACAGCTGGTCCCAACAGAGAATTTTATCACAGCTAAGAATTACCTAATTAAATATATCTTAATTCTTTCCATATACGATATAAATGAATGATATAATACAACACTGTCCTCCAGAGCACATGAAGGAACAGTAACCAAAGTAAATGGTAAATATGGGTGTGACTAAAATGGACTCTACTGGCCAAATAAAATTCTTGCACACCTAATGGTTTTTCAAATCCATTAGCAATATAACATCCTCATATTATTACAATAAATAATACTGGGCACCAGATCTATGCACATACACTTAAAAATTAATCTAGTCACTAAGACAAATAGGCTTTAGAAAAAAGCTGTCTAGCCTGATAACAACAATGCCCTGAAACAACAATATGAATAGGAATATTTCAGGTAGAGTAAATTACTAGAGGCTATATTTTGTATTCTAAGTAATTGCATTTCTCAAGGATTGATGTTAGCCTTATGAAAAGCAAGGCACTATGAGCTCACTTTAAAGATTCCTCCCAAAGGCTACCTAATCCTATGCAAATACAGCTCTAAAACAAAACAGAGAGCAGAAAGACTCTAACACCCCTCATTCTAGTGTTTCTCAAATGCTGCTTTAATCCGTGCTGTGGGGTGAGATTATTACTAACCGAAATGTTTCTTCAACATAAAACCTGAAGACGATTTTACTACAAAATGTGACTATGTTCTACTTTGTTCAGATATGATACTCACACAATTGAGAAGGAATTCCCTGTTTTTCCCCCTATTATTTACATGTAGACAAACAAATAAAAAGGGAGAAATCCAAAATACCATGTCATAAGATTTCTCATTCATGGGCAAAACAAGCATTCATGTAATACTTCAATCTGAAGGCTTATCATACTGATTCATAGGCTGGTGTTCCATAAGACCAACAACACTGCTCACAAGAAATAACCTTCATTAAACAGAAAAACCCAAGGGGAAAGTAACATCAAAAGAAAGATCTGAAATGTAAACCAAACACTTCTTTATAATAGAGGGCAGTTCAGGGTCAGTGTGTGCTACTAGCCACCACAGGAGAGAGAAAAAATTCGATAGACATATACCAAAATACAATATGCCCACTCACTATGTTTAAAAACTAGCCTATCGATAAAAAAAGAAAGGGCAGTGGCAATGCATAACTAAATCTATAAATAATCATCGGAAAGATAGTGTAGTGTGATGCAAAGGTTATAAAGCTTTGGATTCTCAACTATCTATCACTTACCAACTGTCTTGACCTTGGGCAAGTTTTGAGCCTGAACCTGGAAAATGAAGACCATAAAACCCACCTCACACCTGATAATTAAACAACCCTTCCTCCCTATTGTTTCTTTCAATACTAAGTAAAAGTTATGAATAAGGAAGAGCTATATTGATCGTTGACAAATTAGACAAATTAATTTCTCTGGACCTCACATTCCTCATTTGTAAAATATAAATGAAAATATTACCTGTCTTAGAGCAAACTTATATAGTTGATTTGAAGATTGAAGAGTTAATATTTTTAAGAGCTTAGACTAGGGTTTGGCACCTATATAAATACACCTAAATAATATACACTATATAATTTTGTTTAATAAAATTAAAATAAGTAAAACATAATAAATAGAAGGAAAAAGGAATAAGGAATGACAGGGAAGAAATAGGGGACTGGAAAGATAATTAAATGGTTAGGAAAAGAACAGACAATGGAAGGCATGGCAGGGAGAATAATGACCCCCAAAGATGTCAATGGCCTAATCGCCAGAACGTATGAATATGTTCCATTACATGGCAAAGGGAAATTAATGTTGCAGATGGAATTAAGTTTACTGATTAGCTGACCTTAAAATAGGGAGATTATCCTGCATTTTTCAGGTGGGCCCCATGTAATCACAAGAATCCTTAAAAGTGGCACAGGGAGGCAGAAGAGGATGTCAGACACACTCGATCCCCATCACTGGCTCTGAAGATGGAAGGAGATCTCTAGCCAAAGAATGCAAAGAAACTGGGAAAGGCAGGCAAATGTATTCTATCCCCTAGAGCCCCCAAAAAAGGATGCAGCCCTGCTGACACCTTGATTTTATACCAGTGAGACTAGTGTAGGACTTCTGACCTTTCGATGATGCATTTATGTTGTTTTAAGCCATTAAGTCTGTGGTTATTGGTTGTAGCAGGAACAGGAAACTAACACAGGAGAGGTATGCTGATATGCAATAGCAAGAAAGCATATGTCTTAGGTTGAAAAAGAATAGACTAATGAGTCTGGTTGTTCTTGATACTGAAGAGTAAGAAATCCCTTCTATTAGTACATAATGCCCTTCGGATGAAAGTTTCCATGACCCTTTGACTACTTAGTTTAAGAGAAAAGAGAGGCAGTATAATGAGTACAATATATAGACATAGACTCATAAGACATCATTTTTAGCCTTAAATATTGTGTAAACCTTTCTAAAATATATCAGTTATCTCTAAATTAGGGTCACAGATGGAAACATTTCGTCTTGAATAACACAAAGTCCAACAATAGTGAGAAGAACAGAAATGTGCCCAGATAGATGATCTGCAGTTGATGCAGCATGGTTTATCTCTAGATAGGGTGAAATTTTTAGATGATAATTAAGCACCAAATGAACCATTTGAAAATCTCAGTGCCAGGAGCAGAAGAAAATTAAATTAAATCAAAATTAGCATATAAGGTCTGGGTTGAATAAAGACAGATTATTGCTTTGTCTGGATTCTGTCTAGTAAAGGAGAAGCTATTCTTCAAAACATCCAACTCTAAAACACAATTGATAGGATGACATTAGCAAGTAAACATGATAATTGAATCAAGTTCAAACTAATGTGCATCAGAATGTTCCACTGGCTACAAGGGCACTGCTTCAGGAGAACCTATGGATGTGCTTCGTTTCAGTTCGACTCAACACATCCTTTTTAAGCCAACCATAGTATCAGATGCCTAGAAATTAAAGCTGAATAAAGCATAATCCTTACCATTCAAGGAACTCATAGTTTAGAAGAAAGAGAAAAATAACCAAAATATAACAAATATTAAGCAAAGAAATACAAAATACCATGGAGTCCCAAAACATAAAGGTCCAAATACAGGAAGTAATCATTTGCCCACAGATGACCCAATATCTGAGTGACAAAATTTAATGAAAATTTTAAAGCAATGCGTTCTTAATATTCTTTCCATCCCAAGTCCCGTCATGAATCTGAGGAAAATCATGGAACTTTTGGGGTGGGCTGGGCTGGGAAGTGAGGAGTCAGTGGTGGAAAGAAAGGAACAAATGCAAATGTACACAGAGATACATATAATTTCTGGATAATCATCCGAACCCCTGATTTGGAGCACCTTATATCAACTGAAGATATATAAATACCAAGTCACCTATAATAAGCATGGAAAATAAAATAGACATACTGAAGTAAAGTTTTCTTTATAGTAACATTTATCAAAAAAAATTACATTTAAATATTCCTAATGGTAGAGGAAAATGAAAAAGCATCCCATGATTTGGGAGTCCCACTGTTAGTAAGCAAGACCTTCTTGAAGTCTCAATGTTTTAGTTTAAAAAGTCCATATGCAGTATTATCCCATTCCATAATATACCCACTTTATTATAAAAAAGTAATGTTTTAATTTCTTCCCACTTAATAAATAATTAAAATAATCCGTCAACATCCATTCCTCAGCCTCTGGATATCTCCTCAAAATATATTCAGTAAAACAGACACCTCAGGGAGATATGTCAAGCCACATTGACCCTGAGGTGTCACAATACCTGAGGGCACATGTCTATGTAACCTCAAGGTAAGAGGATCCCAGTTTGAAAAGCACAAAATGAAAAACTTGTTAGAGAGTGTGGGTTCTACAGAACAACTGGCTATGTGATGGAACAGAATTTGCACATTATGTAATTTGCAAACAATAGATTTGATATACGGGGTCTATCAGATACATTCCAAATCATACACATGTCTGCAGATATACTTATAAATTTCTATGTGTTAAGACTCACGTGGTACAAGATTGCTCACACTGAAGAAAAACTAGCCCTACAAAATGAAACCTCAACCATTCTCAATCTCAGACAAAAGCATGCCTGAAGTATAAAATAAAGCAATTTTTTAAAATTGGGTTAAATTATTATTCTCATTTACTTTGTTGTTTTAATCTATTCATTGAAAAGGAAATTTAAAAATTAACACCATTAATATTTTAAACTACTTTTTAAGCATATAAATATTTTTGGAAGCAATGCATCTTATTTTCTCTTTTCTGTTTGAAAACTGGCCAAATGCTGCACACAGATCTAAAAAGAAAAAAGGACATTTTATGGATTTTTTTACGGCATATAAAATGCATATCATTTTCCCCCAATACTGTAGAAGAATACTTGGGAATAAATGGCTGATTTTTCCAAATAGAAAGCACTGAATTTCAATGCCATTTTATTTGTAAATTTCACCATTATGTCTGAGAGTAAAATATCAAACATTTCTCTGAAAAATAAGTTGCCTAGAAGCTAAGAAAAAGCCCAAGTTGTTTTTTTAAATAGAGTTTAAGAATGGAATTGGTGATAAGTAGATATTCATTCATTCAGAAAATATTCTGAACATCTATTATAACATCTGTAAGCCCCAAGGCCAGAAAGCTATAAAACCTGTGGTGTGTGGTGACTGCCCAGGCAAGGTCCATGAGTAGATGTGAGAAATGGACATGTAAACAAAATGACACTATGGGGGAAGTGTTTGCATGTTTAAGAAAACTGAGACTTATTTCAGGGGCCTAAATATGTGAACCAAGTTCTGCACTTTTTCCAGTACCCAGCCTGCCTGTCTCTGTCATGTGATCACCACCTAAATCAGAATCAATGTAGTTCACACCTATTGAATGCTCAACCTGTGCCGGGCATTGTGCTGAATGCTTCACATATGCTATCTCATGTAATCTTCACATCAACTCTACAAGGTAGGGAGTATTATCATGCCCATTTTATATATGAAGAAAATACAGCTTAGAGAGGTTAATGTGCCCAAGGGGGCACAGTGTAAATGACAGTGCTTAGATGTGCACCCAGATCTATCTATCTCCATATCCCCCACCCTGAATCACCTGCAGCACACCAACTGTCCCTAATATGTAAGGTGTCCTTTGGATGGTGCTGCTTTTGTTTTCAATTATTGTATTAGTTTCTGCAACCAGCTCCAAGTCCAACATCTCTGGGTGACATGTTATCCACTTCTTAGGTCCTGATGTAGTTCTCCATGATTCAGCAAAATGTGGCTAAAAGATAAGTTATCTTTTTCCAACATACCCTATATACAGTAGTTGATAAGGGCAGCAACAATTTTAAAAATTCTAAAAAATAAAAATAAAAATAAACCAATAACTAATTCAGAAAAGGGGAGACTGGAAAAATTGCACAGAGCATCCTGGTCCCCATGAACAGTTCTACCCAGTTGTAGAGAAAGAGCCAGGAGTACTCTGTCCTGGATAAGGGAGTCAGCTTTTCACCAGCCAACTTGCCAACAGCAGTTCTGCATTCTGGAAAGACTTTCTTGGTCCTCTGTCCTCCAACATCTATGGCTCTGCCCACAGGAACATCTTCCTTTTCCATTAACTTCCACATCCATTCCCCTTCCCAAAATCTGGATAACCATAGTAAGCCATTGTTAATCCAGATTGATGGGAGTGAGGCAGATGCCCAGGCTTGCTTTAGGAGTTGAACAGCCACAGGCTGTCATCCAGGGGTTTGAGTACCTTTGACATGCCAGTTCTTTAATGACTTAATAAACTTCTAGTCTATTTGATTTCTGGATAGTCTTTGCATCTGAATACTCCAATCTCCCTGCCATGGCTTCTGGGCCCTGTCCATCCCTTGTCTTTCAGTTTAAGGACCTCTGCTTTGAGGTAATTAGAAACAATAGCCTTGGGCAAGGAAGCACCACCATTAACTTTCCCCTCAGGCCGTCTCACTTTGCACGTGGACATGCTTAATAAGAGGACTCGGGTAGATCCTGACAGATCAGGCTTAAATTTTTTTGCCCCATCTCATCACCTTGTTAAACATCCTCTCCTTGCCTCTGCTTGCTTTAGGAGAGAATGTGGCTTTTTAATCAAACAACAGATTTCTTGCCCTAGTCAAAGAGGGGGTCTCTTCACAAAACTAAATGCTCTTCCCTCTCTGTTTTCTAATAGACCACCTTAAGTCCACTCTTCCATCTTTCTTGTAGGATGTCACCAAAGGTATCAAAGAGGAGCCAGCACACTCTTTATCCTGAATGTTCCCTACTATGCTGCTTTCCCTAATATTCTAGCCTCAGCAGGCACAACATCTATACCCTAAGATACAGATGGCAGCTTAACTTGACCATCTTGCAAACATACAACCATGACCACCAATTGTTGAACCCAGAAATAGAGGACATTCCCTACCCTTGACTATCTAGGACCCCAAAAGCAAGAAGCCCAAAGAGAATTTCAATGTAATGTAGCTCTTCAGGAAATGTGAAAGTTAGAACTTGTATAGATACCATTACTCTCTCCTGAATCCTACTAAATGACAAGAAAGGGAAACAGAGGCATTACAGATGGTGTAACTGACATCTGAGGAAGCTGATGTCTAAGCTGGTGGGAGCAACCCCAAAGCTGGCAATTTCATACCACAAGACCCCAGGAATTAGAGGCACCAGGAATCTCTGAAAGTAGAGGACCGTACAGGACAACTGACAGATATTAATAACATTGGTTGAAAGACGCAATCAGGTCTCCAAATCCCCTCTCCTAGACTTCCTAGCAGGTGACAGCCTCTGTCATTCTCTAGCAGAAAACCGAAAGGTTATCCTGAAGTTAATGAAATGGAAGGACTGAGTTCAGGTAAGTACTTTGTTGTGAAAACAAGGGACAAGTGAACCTCTTGCAGAGAGCTGTGGGCAGAGAGCCCTAGGACCCTCTTCCCTCCACTAGCCCCAGAACACTGCAACCACACCCACAGCTCTCCAGTGAATTGACAACCAAAGAGAAAAAGACCTATACATCCTGGAAGTTGGCTCACTATCATTTTCAGAGTTTCTGATTAGACTTTTAGTGCCTCCTCCTCACATAGTAATTTCAGCCAAAGGCCACCAAATATTGGAAGACTGCCTCTAGAAAACTGATGCCCAGAATAACCAAAATAAAATAGGGAACTTGAGACAGCAAATAATGGAGAATAAATCTTTAAAATACTATTATAAATATTCTTCAAGAGATAAGGAAAGTTAGTACATCTCTGAAATAGAAAAAGAAGCCTATAAAAATACTCAGAAAACTAGTGTTCCCAGTATTCTATCAGTGAACAAAAAAAAAAAAAAAAAAGAGTTCTTAAAAATTAAAATATGATAGCACAAATGAAAAAATTTTTGGAAGATAAATTAAAGGAAATCTATCAGAAAGCAGATCAAAAACTCAAAGAGTTGTAAAATGGGGGAGAAATTATAAGAAAAGTAAGAAATCAATCCAGGAAGTCTTACTTCTAAAGAATAGGGGCCCCAGAAAGAAAGAAGAGAGAAAATAGAGGGAGAAACCATCAAGGAAAAGGTATTTTGTTTTTTTTTTTTAAAGTCTTCCATATTGTAAAAGATGAATTTCTAAAATAAAGTGCCCAGCCTTTAAAGGATGAAAAAATACCCACACCAACACGCATATCATGAAATACAAGAACATGGGCAAAGGAGGAGCCTACAATGTACCAAATGAGAAGATAAAGGTGACGTCACAACACTGGAGCAGAAAAGAGAATGGCATCAACATCTCATTAACAACATTGGAATCTAAAAAAATGGGAAAATGTGTGTTCCAAGCTAGAATCAACGATAAGAATAGAAAAAAAAATTACACCCTAAGAACCTTTTCTCAACAGGATACAAGAGGATGTACTCCACCAAAATGAAGACGTAAACTAAGAAAAAGGAATCTGGGGAGTAGGGAATTCAAAACAAGTTATAGGTCATGGGAATCCCTGGGAAGAAGGAAAACAGAGACTCTATAGAGCTGGTTCAGAGATTATCAGTCCAGAATGGAGCAATAATGTGGCAGAATCCAGAAGTTTCTTCAAGAGAAAAATAAAACTGATTAATGTTTTCATATGTTTGAATGCATTGAGAAGAGATTTACACTTCGGTCAGAGGTGGAATAAAATAATGACTGCTCATAGAAAACTGATCAAACAAGAAATTTAACAATTATTAATTCCAGAAAGAGCAAAAGTTTATATAATCATAGTATACTTCTTGGTTCACCTATGAGTAATAGTTTTAAAATATTTATGTAATTAAAAAAAGATGATAGTAAATGTTCCTTCAAGGTATGGATGTAAGAGTATAAGAAAGGTAAAACCTTATCTTTCTTCTATATCAGTAAATCAGCAGATATCTGAAACCAAAAAATTGTGTTGTTAGAAACATGGAGGCAAATTGTAAGGAAGAGGCTAAAAGAGTTCAAAATGTTGTCTTTGCAGAGTGGGGATTAGCTGAACAGAGGTTAGGTAGGAGATTATTTTTCTGTTTGTCTTTTTTTTAAAAGCGCTTATCTAAATTTCATAAAAATAAACAACTCAAAATATTTCAATATAAAATCATTATGAAATTGTTAGTAATAAGCAAAAAATATATCATTACCAATCAGTCAAAACTTTCAGTTTATTGCCATATGCTAGGGGTGCAATATTTTAAAGCACTTAAAGTGTAAATAACTAAGAAAATGAACTAACCAGAACTCATAGTGTTTTAAAATGTCAAACACACATTTATTATTTCTCAGGCATCAATAATCCAAATTAAGATTGACGTGTGTAAGACAGCATGAGCCAGATAAAAATGATTCTCCTACCACAAACACACACAAAAAGGGTGTTTTTCTTTGTTTTCTATACATCCTTTTGAATAAACAAATAAGTGAATTATTCAAGTCAATAGTATCCTATCAGAGAGGATCCTGAAGTTAACTGTTCCATTAGCTAGGGAAATAAACTGTAAGTAGGAGCACTGCACCAATCCCCTCTGATTTATAAAACTATACTCTGTAGGCAGGCAACTTAGGCAATTAGTCAAAACTGCCCTCTCACTGAGACTCTATTCCAAAAGTTAGAATCATCATGGAAATCATCACATCAGCTATAACTAAAAGACAGCTGGTGTGGTCAGTAAGCAGAGTCCAATTTACTGTGTCCCAGACAACTACTGGGACAAGCTATTGTGCTGCTTCAGTCAGCAAACACAGCAGTCTTTGGGCCACATTTCATCTGAGCCACAAAACAACCCAAGCTGATCACTGAGGTCTGTTGAAAACACTGAATAACTGGTGTGGTATTTATGGGAAATACACCATTATTTGGGACACCCACCTTAGTCAAGAACAGGCGTGATGACTCCTGAGACTTTTAAAATCCCTTTTAATCTGCAAGTGTCCCTGAGACACCTTACTGTGGATATGGTTTCAACCTTCCCCCTTGGCATGGTCTCAACACCCTTCAGCTTGTGGGGACTGCCCTCAATAAGCACATGGCATCTCCTGCACCCCCAGTCACCAACTCCAGATTCCTCCCCATCTCAGCAAGATCTTCAGCCTCCATGGGACATCAAGATTCTCAAAAGCTGTGTATAGTCCTGTTTGTATACAAGTTTTGGATGGTATTTTCCAAAATTTGTATACAAATAGGACTTTAAGTTTCTTGAACACCTGTCCTCCCCTGCCACCCACCAACAGATGGAGGAGCAAAGAAGCTTCAACTAGGTACTTGAACACCTACCCAAAATCCCCATCTTGCAGAATTTGCATATAATGACTCACTGCATCCTGCTTCCCAGAACATAATGAGGGCTTCCACCCCTGCTGGTTTCTCCTAGCAAATCCCAGAACAATCAATATTTCAAATGCAGCTGGGGAAGGCAATAGGCTTCCCCAAAGCCCTCCAAACCCTCCAGCACTGAAGACCTCCAAAATGAGAGGAAAGACTCAGATTCTCAACTGTCCTCCTTCCCCTGGGCATCTTGCCTCTGACTTTTACCCCAAATCCTAACATACAATGCTAAAGAAAAATTATTTGTGGTTAATTATCTGCCAGGTAAAAGCACAAGTCCTCTGTGGAAACCACCCTTTACGCTGGCTGATAAATGTGGAATCTTTGAAGAGAACCGCCCCTGTTTTGATTCCGAGTGCAGCTGTCATAACTGTGAAGTTATGATTCTAAATGTTAATCTGTGACCTGAAATGACACCAGCCAATGTGCCTGCATTTGATTTCCTTTCCTTAAGCAGATTTTGTCAAATAAATGTTTCCCGATATGTTACTGATAAAAAATACAAGTAAATAGGCACTACACAAGTCAATGAATATTTTAGATACTAAGCAATCCCCTACACAAAATATAAAGTGCCTTCAATTCTGCTTAGTTGTCATACCTTTAGTCATAGCAGCATTCTCCAAATTCTCACAGATCTAGCAATATTTTTTCAAATGAGACGCTTACAGGGGGCTTCTAATGATTAAGGGAAAATATAACAAATAGCAGAGCAAGACAAACACTCTTTAGGGAATATTTCAGATGGTGCCACTCAAACCCTGAGTTCTCAGGAGAAAGAACCAAACTTTGCTAAGCTTTACTGTCAGCAAGCAAATTAAATAGATTGCTAGAGTTTGATAAATGATGAGATTGAAATAAAAAAATAAAAGAGACTTTCTCAGGGTCACCAATTGGTAGCAAAACTGGAGCTAGACTAGAGCTAGAATCAAGATCCAAAACTTTGAAGGTCTATAGGGAACCATATACACCAGAAACGTCAGCATTTTAATGTGTTATACGAAACTGTCACATATCTTTAAGTATAATAAAATTTAAAACAATGATACTTGGAGAAGAGAAAACTGAAACTCAAAAGAAAAATACATAGTAATACCAGGTATATTTAAAATTCTGTATCTTTTTAAACAGAGTAAACAAAATGATACTGGATATTATTCTTGATTATAGTGTGTCCCTTGTCTTTACTCCATATATCACTTCACATATAATGTTGCCTTCAACTTCATAATCACTATGGAATTTTAAGCCACCGATTTCCTCTAAGATCTATTCTTTCTTACAATAATTTCAAACTAAATTAAGTATTTTTAAAATATAGTTCTGTGTATAAATTACCATATTTAAGATGCATAATGAATACAGATGGGAAAAGATTTGAACATATAAAACAACTTCTCACTAACAATAAAGTCTGTCAATTTAAATGAATTTCACAATATCTTAAAACCTTTCTCAACCAATTTAAATGGCCAAATCAAGCCTCTCAAATAATAAAACTTATATCTGGACTCAATATTGTTAAGTTTAAGATGATATACAAATATTTCCTCACCTCAGAACACCCTGAGAAAAACATAAATTTCATTTTAAAGCAGTATATATCAAAAACTACTTCTTAAAGCATAGTATTAAATAGTTAAGTATAATCTGCTCTTTTATTTGTAAAGTCGGCCCTCTAAATTATGCATATAAAAATAGAAAACCTGTGCTTCTCTTCCTTAAATATCGGAGACTGTTACAATATACACCATGAGTTTACCTGCATATAAGGAATAGACAGAAATTTTCTCAGGATTGATAATTGAAATCTAAAGCTCTAGGATTTAAATAAATTATCAGTCCTAAGATAATATGCTTAAGCTAAATACAGTAATAAAATAAAAGTAAGTTTCAAACTAAATATCATGAAATCCCACAGCATTTGCAATCACATCTCATAGAATTACTTAATTTACCAAAATTAAGGAAAAGGGTACCATATATTTCTATTTGAAAGTTATTCATGAAGCTATTAATTCTATAGTGAAGATATTAGCTATCTACAGCTTTCAAAGATGTCTAGAGAAGGAGATTTCTGCAACTTCTGCTAGCCTATTTGTGCTAAACAGCCATCACTGATGGTTTCCTCTTTGAATCTAGCTTACTATACTCTACTGCTACAAATTTCCTTGGCTAGCAGAGAGGCACAGAGGGTTAATAAAGCATCCTTCAGTTTCTCAGAGTGGTTCATTTAAAGGAGATTTGTTGCCATCTCATATCCTTTGTGGACAGGCTACAATAGGAAAGAAGGCCCAATTTAAAGCCATATGGTGTTCATGTGACAAATGTACATTGAGTGTTCATGTCAGACCCGGTACTGTTCACTGAATGAAATGACAAAAAGCCCTGCCCTTATGAAGCTTATATTCTAATGAGAGGAGACAGGAAATAAATAAAATAAGAAAAATACATAGTATGCTACATAGTTATAAATGCTATACAAAATAAAGAAGGAAAGAGTTAGAAAGTACTAGAAGGCAACAGATTGCAACTTTAAATAGGTTCTTTAGCAAAAGTGATGCTGAGTAAAGACCAGAAAGAGGTATGGGAGCAAACAGTCAAGGCAGAAAGAGTAAGAACAAAGGCCTTAAGGAGGTTGTGTGTGTTCCAAAGCAAAAGGGGCCACCAAAAGACCTTGAGCAAAAGAGAACCAGGATCTGCCAGACTGTGGCTTCTGTGTTGAGAAGAAATTACAGGGAGGCAAAGACAGAAGGAGTGAGAGCACTTAGGAAGTTACTGGATTAGACTAGGGGATAGTGATGCAGGCGGTGGATAGTCATATTCTGGATATATTTTGAAAATAGAATCATAGGATTTGGTTAAAAATTGAATTTGTGGTATTGGAAAAAGGAAAAGGCATAAGATGATTGAAGAATTTTAGCCTGAGCAACTGGAGAATGAAGTTCCATTTAATAAGATAACAAAGACTGTGGGAGGAATAGATTTGGGGAAAGCTCAAATGTGTTTGTACTCGTGTTATGTTTGAGACAATCTACTTGATATCTAAGAGAAGATTAGATATAGATTTAAATATATGCAATTGTATACATGAGGAGTGCTGGAAAGGTGTGCAGTCTGGAGAAATCATTTTAGAAAGGTCAAAATATAGGTGATATTTAAAGTCATGAGCGTGGATTAGACCACCAATGGATGAGATACAGGAGAGATCCAAAGACAGAGACTTGTGACATGCCAATACTAAGAGGCTGAAGAAGTGAGGCAGAATTAACAAGGCAGCCTGGGAAGAATCAACTGTGAGGTAGGAGGAAAACCAGGAGGGTATGGTGCCCTGGAAACCAAGGGAAGAGAGTATTTCAAAATGTCAACTTTGATCACATGCTGCTAATAAGAAAAATAAGATTAGAACCAACACAGGCTATTCGGAAATCATCAATGGCCTTGTCAGGGCAGTTTCAATGGAGTAGCGGAAGGAAAGCCTGATTATAGTGGGTTCCTAAAATAATGGAAGGAAAAGAATAAAGGCTATATGTTGAGGAAATTAATTTTAGGAATTTTGCTATAAAGTATAAAAGAGAAATAGAGCAGAAGTTTAAGAAGAATGTTGGGTCAAGGGAGAGGTTTTTTTCTTTAATAGGGAAAAACAGCATTTTTATACATTTATGGGGTTGATCAAATAGAGAGGGAAATTTCTTATGCAGGTCAGAAAAGGGGAAATTCCTGGAGAAACGTTCTTGAATACACAAAGCAGTAAATCTAGAACACAGGTTGAGAGATTGGCTTTACATAGGAGCTAAAAAATTTGTCTATGGTAGTGCTGAAAAAGGAAGTGTATGATAGTGAATAGATGAGATGACAGGAGTCTGGAAGTTCTTTTCTGATTGTTTCCATCAGGAAGAAAGTCATCAGCTGAGAGTGAAGATAAAGAGGGAGGCACAGGGGATTTGGGGGGAGTATGAATTGTCTAGGAAATTGGTGACTGAATGGATTAAGGAAGCATGGTACACTTGCTGAGCAACACAGCAAGCTCATCTGAGGTTCACAGTCATGAATGAATGTGAATCTTATCAGTATAATTGTTTATTTTTCCCTAGGCACATTCACCTGCATGGGTGCATGTGCAGAGTAGACAAAGAGTTGAATCTACCCGGGATTGTGGTTTTGCCAAGCAAGTACACTGAAGTGACAGAGGAACAGCAACATTGAGGGAAAGGGCAAGGGAACAATTACAATTTTTTACTATGGATTTTATGCTGAGTAAGGAGAGAATTAAGGACACGAGGGGGTAAGAGACAGTGAAAAGGTGGTAGTAGTTGGACAGTGAAAAGGTGGTAGTAATTGGACAGTGAAAAGGTGGTAGTAGTAGATCCTGGAGAAGTTGAAGGATTACTGGAGTCAGTTTACCAAAGAAAATGAATTGGAAACATAAGACATGGTGGTCAGAGAAAGGGATTCTTGAAATTAAGATGTGGAAGACTTGAAATCATTAGTGATAATGAGAACCAGGCTGGACCAGTTGAGGAAAACTGGAGGGCAAAATCATCAGATTGGTGGTCAAGGAAATTAGTGAAATGGACATAAAACGGATCATCCTCACGAATACTGAGACCACCAGAAACCACAACAGGTGTGGTGCAGTAGAGAGGAAAGGTGAGGTAAAGGCTAAGTCTTCAAGGATTGAGAGGGGATTGTCTGAAGATAGGTAGACAACGTCAACAAGGAAGGATCATGGGTTATTTAGACTAATAGCATGGGATTCAAAGCAGAGGAATTAATAACATTTTTTCTAATATTCTACTGCATTAAATACAAAAGAAGACAATCCTATATTTATTTTTTAACTTGAATTTATTAGACAGTATCAACAAAAGCATGCTGATAATTCATCATACCAGGAAGGGATGAAAGTGAGTGATCCTAGAAGGAAAAGGGCCCAGACTCCAGTCCCAGGAAGGGGTCAGAAATCCACATTATAATGTCCAATGGTAGGAGGCAAATGTGGCTCTGCCCTTTATTAGTTTGCCAGGCTGCTACGACAAATACCACACAGTGGGTTGGCTTCAAAAACAATCACGTTTCAGAGGCTAGAAGACTTGCTCCCTCCCAGGGTCTAGGACTGTCTATCAGTAATACTTAGAGAGGTCCTTGACTTTCTCATCACAGGGAGATGTCCTCTCCTTTTTTGCTTCTGTGACTTTCAAGGCCTCCAGTAATCTGGATTAAGGCCCACCCTCATTCAGTTGGGCCACACCTTAACAAAAAATAGCATTTTCAGGAGACGCTATTTACAATGGGCTCACATTCACATCAATGCAGATTAAGATTAAGAACATGTCTATATTCTGGTACATAATTCAATCTACCACAGACCCAGATTAGCATTCATACCAAACTGAGCTGACATGATGGGCTTTGGCATAGAGGAGGGAGTCTATGAAGAATAAGACGGGCTCACCAAAACACAACAGATTAACTCAAGGTCCAATTCACTACAGAAAATACAGTCTCGGCATGCTTGCTCTTTCCTGATGCTGGGGGTGGAGGGGCCAGCTTAAAACCCACCATACCAGCTGCTGAGCTATGCTGGGTCTGGCAACTGCTGACAGTGTTAGTCAAGTGAAAGCCACCTAGAACAACAACAAAGACATGCTGTAATGTCAGAGAAAAATAAAAATGGAAATTCATATTGTAGTTACTCTCAACAATAAAAAGACCCATTTTCAAACCTTGTGTTTCTTAGCTTTTTACGTATATGTATGCCTCAGCACAGTCTATTTCCAAAGTAACGTTATTATGATTGTGAAAAGTGAATAAAACCTATTAGAAATGAATATTCTCACATTTCAATGAAAACTTCAGGGAGATGGACAATATAAGGCAAGGCATTGTGAAGGTTTTCCTTCTCTTCTTTCAACAGTTCAACTGACTGTCAAGAAAGACATTCAAATGTACTAGTGGCTGTGAATAAACAATTTCAGGATCCAAAGGGGAAAGAACATAACACAAGCAACTTGTTAGTCTGCAACAGAAAACAGTTATGTAAAAGATCAAAGTGTTCACATACATGAGAATCACATTTCAGGACAAAAGAAGGCTGATTCCATATGAAGCCACATATGCTCCAATGCACAGCACCAAACACCACATCAGTGAGTTCTCTGATAGATAAGTGTTTTCATCTTCTCTTTTCAATCAGAGCACAAAGAAAAGGCTCATTTAAGGAGTAATCAAAAAACCTACCATCACTGAAGCCCTTACAGGAAACCTCATCAGAAGCCAAGACCACAGACTCATCTCTGATGTCCTCAGAGAACAAGGAAAGGCAATTTCTGGGGAAACAACCTTGTTTTTCCAGTGTTCAGAGAGCACTAGTATTTGGCATATTTTCCAACTCTCAGCAAAGAGCAACAGAAAGGCTCTTCTCAAGTGCTATACAAACAAATCCTAAATTGCATCTGCAAGTGTCATAACAGGTTTGTTAAATACGGGTTCTGATATTGACAGTGTAATATTGAGGCTAAGTATGGACTTTTATTCTAGTGTGGCTCGACAACAAAAACCAATTAAAAGCTAAGGACATGGAGCAGTTTAAACCCTCACATACTGCTGGTGGGAACAGAAAATGGTGTAGACACTTTGGAAAACAATCAGACAATTCCTCAAAAATATGATAAGCAATTCCACTCCTAGGTCTATACCCAAAAGAAAAAAAAAACAAACAAACAAATATCCATAGCACACAAATGATCATAGCAGCATTATCCAAAATAGCCAAAAAAAAAGGTAAATGATCCAAAGGTCCATCAATCAATGAATGGATAAACAAAATGTGCTATATACATACAACAGACTACTAGTCAGTCATGAAAAAGGAATGAAGTTCTGATACATGCTACAACATGGATAAAGCCTGAAAACGTCAAGCTAAGTGAAAGAAACCAGTCAAAAAGGACCACATATTCCACATATTGTATGGTTGCATTTATATGAAATCATTCAGAATAGACAAATCCATAAGGACAGAAAGTAGATTGATGGAAGTTCAAAGGGAATGAGAAGCGGCTTGCTAATGGGTATGAGATTTCTTTTGGGGGTGATGAAAATGTACACGGTAATGCATGTACACCTGTATGAATATACTAAAAACTATTGAATTGTATACTTTAAGTAGCTGAATTTTAAGGTATGTGAATTATATCTCAGTAAAGATGTTACCAAAAATAAGCTAAGGACTGATCATTAGACAGAATAACATTTTCTTTGGCAAGTATTTGCATGCCAAGAACTATTATCATTGTTAAAACTTGGACTTCAACAGGTGACCAACATCCAAAGAGAGATTTTTTGTGATGGAAAAACTCCTGTCCATTTTTCCCAAGTTGCATTATATATAATAGAGAAAGTTGGGAGAAGAGGGAAGGGGGGTAGGCGTGTTTGTTCATATGAGGAGAAGAAATGTCCAAAGCCAGAAAAGTAGCATCTGCTCCTACTGGCTGTGACTAAAATTAAGCTCTAATTTAGCTTTCAGCTAAAATTATCATAATTGAAATAAAACTAACAAACTGGATGTGACTTGCATTTTTCTCATCATTTAGGGGAGAGGAGGCCAAATGGTAACTTCAGAACAATGGGTTTCTTCCCTGAAGGGTGTCTTTATGGTTCTGCATGTCCAAAGACATTCTTAGCTACCATTACTCCACTGTTAGAGCCCCACTTCTTCTACTCTAATTCTCCAAATCCATAGCCAATATATCCTATTTGGAGAAAACCCAGAGGCAATGTTGCTGAGCACCCAGGGATAAATTGGAACTTGAGAAATTATGTTTTTTTCTTTATTTGACTATTCTTTGTTGGTTCTCTCTTAAAGAGAGACTGTCACACATTCATAATCATACACACATGTGTGTGCATGTGTGTATATAATTTCATAACTATATCCTCCAATACTGGTTTAAGAAAACAAAACAGCACTTACCACAAATATGTGCTCAATACAAACTGTAAATATTAGCACAATAATGATAATTCAAAAGATACAACCAGAAGTGAGTGCTCCAGGATTCTGGCAAAAAGCCAGGTGCTCAAGCATGTCTGGCTTGTTCAACAATGGTGTCAACTCCTGTTTTACTTTAAAAAGGAAAAAATGGAACATGCTCTTATTATAAAGAAAACCCACTGACTTCATAGATTACTTGGAAAAAGTCACATCTCTCTTGGGTATCTGTTTTACCCATTTAAAGGACTAACATGCCCGCTATTCGAAATGCAGAGGAATACAAATATTCTCAGCTGAAAGGTACTAAGCCTGTGCAAATATATATAATCATACTATTAACACAAACAGTCCTTTACAAACAAAAAGGCATTTTCATCTGTTATATTATGTGACAAGGAGAACTGATTAAAAAGAAAAGAAATTAATGCATATTAACAGGAGAAAAATCGTATTTATATTAATTTCATCATGAGCTTTGAAATGTTCAGTATGGAAAGATCTGCTGGATTTCTCTCATTTTTAATCCCTGAAGGAGTATCCTCTATTAGTCTACAAACCTAAATGCAAATTTGTAGCAGAGTTACTGTCCTGAATGTAAATAAGGGTTTGAAAGCATATTCTTAAAATCTTCAAGTAACAGATCCCTAACTATCAGGTTAGAAAATGTGTTATTTTTATTCTTATTTATTCTGCAACTATTCATAATAATTGGATATATTTAAACCTTTCTATTTCCACAGAAATTATGATGGTCTGTTTCTTTCCGTTTCTTTGTAAAGGCTTGGGTCATAACCAACCAATATCAATTGTCAAGTTCTTAGAGAAATATGTCTGAGCCTCCCAAGAATAATTAATCTAAATCCTTTGTGCAGACACTGGGTGTAGTATGATATGAGTCACTGATTTTCTCCTCTACAGTTGATGTATTCAGCAAGAAGAAAGACTTTTGTTTAGTAGCAATTGTACTTCTTTATTTCTTCCCAAGGTCAAGTACATTTAGGTAAGATCTGTTCAACCACAGATAGATTGAGTACGAAATTTAGGAAAGTGAAAAGTTCTGATACATTTTGCTTGGTTTACATGTGTTTATTTTTTATTGTTTTTGCTTTTGTTGTCAAATGTATGTATTTATGTATCATGAAATATAACATAAATACAAAGAGGAATGTGAAAATGTATAAATGTATAGTGTAAACAATAATAAAATGAAATCCTTGCATCTGACTCCCAAGTCAAGAAATAGAACATTCCCATTACATCCAAAGATTATTTTTGTTACCTTTGTATATAATCTTAAATAATACATAGTTTAGTTCTACATGTTTTTATATTTTACTTAAATGTAATAACACTGAATATATTTTTCCCTGAGATTGGTTTCTTTCACTCCATAATATCTTTTTGAAATTCATCCACGTTGATAAGTATGCCTATCATTCTTGATGTTGGTCTTTTTCTTAAACACAAAATGTCTCCTTCCAAAGATATATAGACTGATTCATCTCTTTGGAATAGAATAAGCATTGAACGAATAGGCCCAGTCTCTTTAGACTGGTAATGTTGAGTTATATTCAAGGGCATGAAGTAAATAGTTCTCTGTTTCTCTCTTTCTTCCTCTTCCTCTGAACCCCACTCTCACCCCAACGAAGCCATTCCTTGTAGAGCTATTCCAGTTTTTCTTACCCTAGTATGCTTAGGCCAAAAAAGGGTTTATGCCAACAAATTAGATAATTTAGATGAAATGGACAAATCCCTAGAAAAACAGAAACTACCTCCACTGACTCAGGAAGAAATAAAAGATCTCAACAGAAAATAAGAACTAAAGAGACTGAATAAGTAATTGAAAACCCCCCAGCAAACAAAAGGCCCAGACCAGATGTCTTCACTGGTGAATTTACCAAATATTCCAAGTAATTAACACCAATCCTACTCAAACTCTTTCAAAAAACTGAAGAAGAGGGAACACTTCCTAATTCATTCCATAAGACCAACATCACCCAAAGCCAGATAAAGATATCACAAGAAAAGAAAATTACAGACCAATATCCCTCATGAATATAG